>NC_056626.2:145395267-146035865 GCF_002870075.4 Lactuca sativa
TATGTTCTAAACAATTTTAAGGCATACACTTAGCAATTAATTTTGCCAATATAGATCCCAAGTAATATATAGTATCCAATCTCCCTAGGTTACAAGTCATCACACAAATCAAGAAATTTTATCATGCAATTCCTAAAGGTATCCTTAGTCATAATCTAGCATGAGCTAACATAATAGCATACTGATCATAACACTTATATATGGGTATTTTGGGAATCAATTACTTCAGCTCGGTTGATCGCACGCATTGCACTCCTTTTCCTTGTAAAAATCCTTTTAGAAAATTTATTTTCTTTTAAAAGATTATCAATTCCTTAGTTTGAGTTCAGACACACCTGAGAGCGTGCCTGAATCCCTCAAACCAAGACTCTGATACCAACTTGTAACATCCTCGAAATAAGCATTTTTTTCATTTTTAGTTCAAAAAATCATATGATATTTTCCAAAAAAACATCATAAAAATGTATCATAGTCATCAGAGTACAATAACAGTCATCAATGTGAAAAAATCATCAGGGGGATAATGTAGTGTAGTAAACCCGGGCCCTTCCCTTTAGAGCTGGAAATACTTGAAAAAATTTAAACCACAAAACCGTAAGCATAAAGCTTAGTGAGTTCCCTAAAACACCACATACCATACATACATTGCTATGGGCTACCTCCATGGTCCTTCATAAAAGTATTATGGGTTATCCCCATGGTCTTTCATATCATTTCCATAGGATACCCCCATGGTTTTTCCATGCATTGCCTTAGCTACCCCTATGTCTTATATATAAGTGTCATGGGCTACCACCATGGTCTTTCATAAAAATGTCATGGGCTACCCCTAGGGTCTTCCATGCAAGTATCAGATAGACAACTAGCATCATACATAGTATAATAAGAAAACTCACCTGTCTCATGAAATCAGCTAATAACACAGCTCACTGCCATGCAAACAATGATATGACCCACCTAATAACTCAAACAAGTCCCCACCTTAGTTTAACCTCTAACACTATCCATTTGACCAAAAGTCAAACCAGGACAACAAGTCAAAGGTCAAGGTAAAGTAAACAATCAAATCTTCCATTAGTTGACCCTCACGTCATGACCAACTCATGGCCACATTGTGGGAAACGGACTTGACCCCGACCCAAATCAATCACGATTCAACTCGATCTTAGGCTTAACTTAGACTTGATCCAACCCGTCGTCATGTCGTGATGTACATGTCATCATGTCGTGATGAAAATCAATCCAAAATGATTGGGGAAATCCCTAGTCCTCACATCGTGACAGTATGGGTGTCACATCGTGAAAACTAGCTATCCCACCTTAATGGATTGAGCTATTTTCCATTTATTCCATGAGATCCAAAGCTCATATCTGATTCGACCCAAGGTCTAAATGGATAAAGTTTCCAACTTTATCCATTGAGACATCACTCTAAGATAAGATCTGAAGTCCAAGGTCCTTAATGGCAACTTTAATGTATGAAATCACCCATTAGGCACTTAATTTATAAATTCTTCAATCCAAAACTTCCAGAAGGGCTTTAGGGATCTTAATGATCCCTAAAATGTAAACTTTATGGACATGTATGCCTCATGCATGTCCTTTCCTAAATCAAGGTCAAAAGATGCAAAATGACCTAAGATCCAAGCAAAGTCTTCAAACCACCACAAATTTCTAGATCTATAAAATATGATGCTCAAGGGACTTAGAGAAACCATAAAGTTGCAAATTTTATCTCTTCAAATCATACCAACCACATCAAAGGGACCAAATCATGACAAAAAACCTAAATCTAAAGAGGAAATCATTAAAATATGGAAACTTAAGGACTTACAAAGAGTCTAGAACATACACACAAGTGAGGGAAAGGTTGCTTTGTTGAGCCTAAGCACCAACTCTTATTTTCTTTCCTTTAAAACCACCAAAAGCTTGCAAAATGAGCACACAAGCTTCAAAAGGAATAGGGTTTGGCCAAAGGGCTGTTAAGAGGTGATGGAGACTGAGGGTGAAGGAAACCTTAGCCTCTCACTTCCTTTAAATAGGGTCCAAGTCTAAAACTAGGGTTTTGCATCTAAGGAGGTGTCACGTCATGAGACAGAAAGATCCTTCACGAAGAATCCGGCCATGTCACGACGTGACAGTGCTTTCCTCGCACTGTGACCCTCCTAAAAGTCATATTTGCTTAATAGTTTCATACCTCAAGGATCCGGGTGTTACATATTTTATTGTGGATACATTTTAAGATCAAAATTTGGTCATTTATATTTCATTAGGTTCGACTTTCATAGATGCAATTTTCGAACATCGATAAACGAGTTTATTAGAACTAACAAGTTCTTTCTCAAATAACTTTGTTATCTCTCCCATCTCTAGAGCTTGTGACCACCTGACTCTGCTAGTCCGACGAGAGAAGATAGGAACTTGAGGCACTGCTATGGATTTGATTTGACTAAGAGATTTGAGTTGGGGATTCAATTTATAGAAGACTGGCATCACCACCATTGTTGGATTCATTTAATTTCATGTTTCAATATGGCTTATTGGAAAGAGATTTGATATGGGTTTCTGATTTCATGTTTCTAAGATTGATTTGTGTGAGAGATTTGACATGGGTTTATGGGATTCTATCAATTTCAATATTATCTAAGTTACATTTAAGTTACATGTCTTCACAGGTGTGGTATCGACAAAAGTTAAATGGAAAGGTTGTTAGTGACGACCTAACATCAATAGTGATGGTGGTTGGTACCAATGCAATGCTTTTTAACAGGGATATGAGAGAGAGAGAGAGAGAGAGAGAAGAAATGATTACGTGGCTACAAGACTGTCTGCTCTGACGAAACAATATCTTTTTCGGTGAAACTATAAAAAAAAATGAGTGTTTTTGGTGATGGTCCGATGGTGGTGGTGATTTTATGTCAAGGAATTTTGGGGGAAATATGGTTTAGAAGGAAAGAGGTTAGGAAAAGGTGGGTGGGGTAGAACTTTTTATTTTATTTTGTATATTATAAATAATTGTAAGAAAGATAAAATAAATCAACAAAAGAATAAAAAAGATAGAAGAATTATTTCATATATCGTAATGAATGAAACGTATAAATTTAAACTAACGAAGGATGACATGTGCAATTTATAACCCAAACAAGGGACGATACGAATTTATTTTTAAAAATAAAGACTTAACGTGTTTTTTTGACGCTTACACGAGAGACTATTTATGTAATTTACTCTTGATAATTTAAAAGCAAATATATAAAGAATAATACGGAAAAAAACAAAAGAGTAATTTTTTATAGGCACTTAACGCTTAACGTCAGATTTGTTATAGATTTAGGGCTCGATTGTTTTTTGGCAAAAAGACTTTTTTGGCACTTAGGTCTACGGGCGGGTAGATGTTTACCAAAAAGACCGTTTGCTTTCTGGAAGACAAAAAAACTCAAAAAGACTTCTTTATCACTTCTTGTATGAAAGCATAGAAAAATACTTTTGGTCCACATCTTCTACCGCAGACACGGAAAAAGACTAAAAACATTTTACCATTTCCAAAACAAACAACACCTTAATGATGAGAAGTTAAAGACCAACCATACAACAAGGATACAAGAAAAATGAAACTATAAAGTTTGATGTTGCTAAATTTATGAAACATAGAGTCAAAGTGTGATTTTTAATATTACCAAAGGGACCATTTCTGTAATTTAGTCCTAACTTTTACTATATTTCTAAGAAGTAAAACAGTGAACTTGTGAAAGACTACAAATATGTGATTATTATCTTTCTTGGATGCATCAGAAATCACCATCATTATATATCTCTGTAATTTCTTTATCTGTTGGGAAAAGAAATAAGCCTGTAAAGCCACTTTTGGTGTGGAACATACCCTTGTTTGTTCTTAAGCCCTTTAACAAAAAAACAAATTCAATTGTATAGCTTGTCCCTTTTCTTTTCTTTCCAAGTTTCAACTGATTAAATCTGTATGTACTATGATAAGAAGCCAACAACGGAGGGACCAAAAGCAACTTTTCACAAAATTTCTGAAACAATTTTCCAGAAAATTTTAAAGCGTTCTCATCTCATATATTCAGACTACAGAGTAACTCATCACTCTCACTCTCTCTCTCTCTCTCTCTCTCTCTCTCTCTCTCTCTCTCTCTCTCTCTCTCTCTCTCTCTCTCTCTCTCTATTTCTTTTTTCACTTTCAAAATAAAACCAAGCCCTGAAGCCCATGCCCACATGCTCATAGACATAGACCCCAATTCACACACCCACCATTTTCAGGCCTGCAAATGTGTAAAAAAGCTTGCCCCTTACAATGATTATAAAAAACAAAGCATGCACACCAAGTTGTTTGTTTAAAAGAATTCCATAACTTCATGCTCTCCACTGACCATATATAACCACCCCCATCTTCATTATATTGTTAGTTTTTCATCTCATCTCATCTCACTGAAAAGTGTAAAGTGTAAATCTTGACTTTGATTCTTGAAAGAAACCCATGGCCATGACAATGGCTGTTTCGCTGATGGTTATGCTGTGTGCTTTCACGGTGGTTGTGGGCGAACCATCATTGTCGGAATCCGACAAGATTTTGAAATTGCCTGGACAACCACCTGTTGGGTTTCAACAATTTTCAGGTTATGTCACCTTGGATTCGAAAAGAAAAAGAGCCCTTTTTTACTACTTTGTTGAAGCTGAAGTTGATCCAGTTTCAAAACCACTGGTTCTGTGGTTGAATGGAGGTAAGAATTTGAATTCTGAAGTACCCATTTTCAAGAAAGATGAAGAAAAAGCTTAAAAGTTATGAAAAATTGAATTGAATCAATTTCCGTGAAGTTTTGATTAAGCAAACTTGTTGTAGGGCCTGGATGTTCATCACTGGGTGTTGGAGCATTCTCTGAAAATGGACCTTTTAGGCCAAATGGTCAGGGACTGGTTCGAAATGAGTATAGCTGGAACACAGGTACAGCAATTGCAATTATGATGAAAAAAGATGATACCCTTTTTAGTTTTAATTTCACATTTTCGATTAAAATTACATGGGTTAGTTTTAATTTTTTTGAAAAAATTACAGAGGCGAATATGTTGTACTTAGAGACCCCAGTTGGAGTAGGGTTTTCTTATGATTCATCGAATTCTTCTGGTTATGAAGTTGTCACTGATGCGATTACAGGTATTTCTGGTGATTTTACTTTCGGCAGAATTATTTGTTTACTTATGTTCTTTATGCCCTAAAAATAGCTTTGAGAAAAAGAAGTTACCCTTTTTTAGGAACCTCAAAAGGCCTTCTTTTTAATGTGTTATTCCTTCAAAAGAACCTTAAAAAAGTTGTTTTTCATGAGTTTTCATGTACTGTGAAAACGTAGGAAAATGGGTTCTTCTTCTTCTTCTTCTTCATTTTTCTTTCTCTAAATTTCTCTTTTCTTTTCTTAAAAATTTAAAGCTAGGGACAATCTTGTGTTCTTGCACAAATGGTTCTTGAAATTCCCTCAGTATCAACAGAGAGATTTGTTCATAACAGGAGAAAGTTATGCAGGTAATCTTTATATCTTTTTTTTTTCGCACACGATTTTTTCATTAAATTTCTTGAATTCCCATGTAAAAAAATTTAAATTTTTTTTCTTTATATTTAATGCCTTTTTTGGGGGTACTGGTGCCAGGTCACTATATTCCGCAACTAGCTGAACTTATGGTTCAATTCAACAAAAACAAGAAGCTTTTCAATTTAAAAGGAATTGCTGTAAGTGTTACAAAGTAAAACCACAATTCTCATGTTTTCTGTTATATTCGAGACAAATCCGTGAAATACAAAAAGGGAAAAAAGAGTAATATTCCCAACATTCCAAAAAGATACAAGCTTTCGCTTTTTCAACTTTATAATTGTTAATCAATCTGAACTCGATTTTACAAAATTAATCATCCAAATCAATTGTGTTACACAAATTATAGCAAAGTTGCGATAAATTGATTATGCATCCAAAAAGTAGTAGATTTGACTTTTGAAAGTCAACTAAGCTCTAATGTGTTTGTCAAACAATGCAGCTAGGAAATCCAGTATTGGAGTATGCAACTGATTTGAATTCAAGAGCGGAATATTTCTGGTCTCATGGGCTTATATCAGATTCAACATACAAATTATTCACATCTGCATGCAATTATTCACGATATGTGAGTGAATACTACAGAGATTCAGTTTCACCCATATGCTCAAAAGTATATAGTCAAGTAAGCAGAGAAACCAGTCGATTTGTGGACAAATATGATGTTACTCTTGATGTCTGTATTCCATCAGTGCTCTCGCAATCCAAGATCATTAGCCCCCAGGTTCCAATTTCTTCATTAATCACACCATAAATGTAGTTTAATTTGGTTAATCATCAGTTTCTTCATGCCATTAATTACATAGATCATAATCATAATTATATTTAATTGCAGCAAGTAACTGAGAGAGTCGATGTTTGTGTGGAAGATGAAACTGTTAATTATCTCAACAGACGTGATGTTAGGAGAGCTTTACATGCACGTTTGGTTGGAGTCCGAAAATGGGAAGTTTGTAGCAAGTAAGTTCTTGATTTTTTATAAAGTATATATAAACGGATTATTAATTTATTAAATCTCGATCTAATATATTTATTTGTTTTTGGTTTAAATTTGGAAACCAGCATCTTAGATTATGAACTACTCAATATCGAGATACCTACCATCAATATTGTGGGATCACTCCTCAAAGAAGGAATTAGGGTTCTGGTTTATAGGTATACAAGATTTTTAATTTTTTTTGTCCTTGATTTTGGTTACTTAAATTAAGGGTTAAAATGCAAGAAAAGCAACCTACTACTTACATTGATTTGTTTAAAATTGCATCATACTTTTACATTGTACTTTGAAAAATCTACCAAATTATAACAATGTCACGTGAATTACAAATTAAGCAAAATTTGATGTTGTAATTGGGTAGATTTTGTATAGTATAATGCTATAATTGGGTAGATTTTCAAAGTACAATATAATGCTATATTTTGCATTTAACCCATTAATTAAATGTATAACTACATAAAAACTTGACTTCCAAGATTCAAAACTAGTACTTTCCATGATTTTAAGATAAAAAGTATATAATTTGACCTTCAAAGTCAAACGGAAGAAAAAGGGTATACCCCACCCACTAACCGGTCCCACAACCACCAGGGGAGGTACATCACCCTGTCCCCCTGAAACTCTGCAATGGATTCTCACCTCCTTACTGTCTGGACAAGTTAAAACAATAGTGTAAATTATACTGAGTGAATCTTTTATTGATTAAACGTATAATAAATATAATATAGTGGCGATCAAGATTCTGTAATTCCATTGATGGGGAGCCGGGCTTTAGTCCATCGACTCGCTACAGAAATGGGACTCGAAACAACCGTACCATATCGAGTTTGGTTCGAAGGGCAACAGGTAATGCTGAAACTGATTGTATTGCATGCATTAGAAGTTGTACATATACATTATGGAAGATTTGAATAATTGATGGTTTTGACTTAATTTCAGGTTGGAGGGTGGACTCAAGTGTACGGAAATATATTCTCATTTGCAACTGTAAGAGGTGCATCACATGAAGCGCCATTCTCACAGCCTGAAAGATCATTGGTGTTGTTTCGGTCATTTTTAAAAGGGAATCCTTTACCGGAATCGTTTTGACAGTTGATCATGCAAATAAAAGTATATTTTGGGTTTGATTGTAAGTAAATTTTGTTCATCAAAGTGGTAATCTGTAATTGAGTCAACTTTTTTTTTTTCTTTTCTTTTTGTGAATTTTTTGAGTTGAAAATGTTGTGGAAATTGAAAGAAAATTTGCACGTTGCTTGAATGTTATGTGGAGATTGAATTTTTTTGTCAATATGAAAACAATGATGGTTGGTTGGTGGTGGTAGACCCGACAGTTCATGGTGGTGCCGCTTCCCTTAAAGGTGGCTTAAATGATGGTGAGTAGGTGTTGAAGGTGATGCTGCTTCCGTTAACAATGGTGATCGAATTAATGGCTTTTCATGATTTTGCTGATGGTGTTGTGGCGGTGTTTCTTTTGCTACTTATGTGAGGGTGGTGGTGATGTTTCTGTTTAAAATGGCGAAGAATGATTAGAGAGAGAAAGTAACAGATTTTTTAGAGAGAGAGAGAGAGAACATATTTGTTTTTTTTTGGAACAGACCGATTTTATAAAAAAGTCACACCCTAACGCCGGACAGAGTGGGAGCGGGGAAGGATCGTGGGGTTGTTGGCCTTTTTACAAGCCTGCAATCAATGGAAGGCAAAAAAGGAAAAAAAAAAAAAAAAGATAGAGCACACAGGTGCTTAAAGCTTGCAGCTTTCTGGAGCCTTTCTTTTTACTAAGCTCAAAAGGGAAAAGTGATACCAGTAGCTATCTATTTAAACATGAATTAGTGCTAAAATTTCTGCAACTACCCCTACTAGCTTAAGACTCGGACTTTCAACAGCCAACATGGCTTGAATTATTCAGCACATAAAAACATGACATAAAACAATTAAAAAAAAACTATTTCTGAATTATTCCATCATTCTCCTCCCTAATTCAGAAGTCATACCTTCATTACCCCAAGTAGATCATGCATCACTTCGAATTTCAGTCTTCCAAGTGGCTTTGTCAAAATGTCTGCTTTTTGTTCTTCACTTGGCACAAATTTCACAGAAATTTCCCCATTTTCTACACATTCTCGGATGAAATGAAACCGAATATCTATGTGCTTACTCCTTCCATGGAAAACAGGATTTTTCATCAGGTCAAGGGAGGACCTGTTATCCACGTTTATTTCAACTGGGGGAACATTTTGACCTGTTATCTCTCTCAGAAGTCTTCTTAGCCATATCCCCTGACAAGCTGCTAGAGTAGCAGCCATGAACTCAGCTTCACAAGATGAAAGGGCTACACACCTTTGCTTCTGAGATGCCCATGTGATCAGGCTATTGTTCACATAATATGCCATGCCTCTTGTACTTCGTCTATTATCTAGATCATTAGCAAGATCACTGTCTGTGTAACCAGTGAGACTTACATTTTCTTCCCCTTTTGTGTACCTTAAGCCAAAGTCCAACGTACCTTTTATATACCTGAGTATATGTTTTACAGCTTGTAAATGTTGACTTGTTGGCTTCTCCATATAACGGCTCACAATTCCCACTGCAAAGGTGATATCTGGTCTAGTGTGAGTTAGGTACCTTAATGCTCCAACAATGCTGCGATACTCAGTGGGGTTGACCCAATCTCCTTCTCCATTCTTTCTCAGCTTGAGCTTGTGCTCCATTGGGGCTCTTGTGGGATTGCAATCCTTCATCTTTGTCTTTGATAACAGGTTTTTGGCATAAGCTTCTTGCTTGAGTGTAATCCCCCCTGTATACTGTTTCACCTCTATGCCAAGATAGTATGTCAACAGTCCGAGATCACTCATCTCAAACTTGATATTCATGTCGTGTTTGAACATCTCTACATTCCTTGAGCAGTTTCCTGTCACTATTAGGTCGTCTACATACACACCTACAATTAGAACATTCCCCTTTTCCTTCTTTGTGTAGACTGAGTACTCATAGGCACATCTCTTGAATCCGAGAGCCTTCAGATGTTGATCCAGACAGGCATTCCAAGCTCTAGGAGCCTGTTTGAGGCCGTACAGGGCTTTCGACAATTTTAAAACCTTTTGAGCTTTTCCTTTCTTCTGAAATCCTTCAGGTTGCGAGACGAAAACTTCCTCCTCCAAATTGCCATTTAGAAATGCTGATTTGACATCTAAATGGTGTACCTTCCATCCGCTTGACCCAGCCAAAGCAAGAATGAGACGAATTGTCTCTATCCTTGCCACAGGTGCGAACACCTCTTCAAAATCGACTCCATGCTTCTGTACATACCCCTTCGCCACAAGCCGAGCTTTGTGCTTGACAATCTTTCCTTCTGGATCTTTTTTCAGCTTAAACACCCATTTTAACCCGATGGCCTTTCGATTATTTGGAAGATTCACCAAGCACCAGGTGTTATTCTTTTCGATCGAGGCTATTTCAGCCTCCATCGCCTCTCGCCATTCTTTCTTTTTGCTTGCTTCGAGATACGATGCCGGTTCCTCATCGCTGTGAGTCAAGAGTAGTTCTTCAGGGGGTAGAAAAATCTCGTCAGTGTTATCATACAGCTCTGTGAGCGTTCGATAGCGTTTGGGAGCACCACCGCCGGTGGAGCTCGAAGTGGTGGTAGAATTTATCGAAGAGTTTTGGGGGAACTGAGAAATGGGGGAATTGGGTGTGATTGGGGAATTTACCGGGGTATTTGGGGTTACCGGGTTCGGGTGACCCGATTCATTTGTCTAGTCAAAATTGTTTGACTGCTGCGACGCGATTTGATCTGGTGTGTCCTGCACCCATTCTCCCCATTCTTCTTCATCATCAAAGAATTCACTTTCAAGATCAAAGCCTTCAACAGTGAAGCTCATTCCTGGCATAGCTTTGATCTTCATGTTATCTTCCCAATTCCAGGCTCGTTTTTCTTCAAATACCACATCACGGCTCACGTACATTCTTCCGGTATCTGGGTCCAATAGCCTATAGGCTTTTGAGCCTTTTTCAACTCCAAGATGAACTAGCTTAATGCTTTTATCTTCCAGCTTCTTTAGGTGACCTTTCATAACCTTCATATGAGCTACACAACCAAATACGCACAAATGATTCACCTGTGGCTTTCTCCCGGTCCATATCTCATATGGAGTTGCATTCTTCAAAGCCTTTGTATGTGCCCTGTTTAAGATATAAACAGAGTGGGTTACAGCCTCCCCCCATAATACATCAGGCATTTCCATTGTCTTAAGGTTGCATCTCGCCATTTCAAGTACTGTTCTATTCCGTCTCTCTACTACTCCGTTTTGCTGTGGAGAGTAAGGAGACGTATAGTGTCTCTGCATCCCTGTTTCATCACAGTACCTTGTGAATTCATTTGACAAGAACTCACCTCCCCTATCGGTTCGTAATACCTTCAGCTTCTCCCCTGTTTCAGTCTCAACTTTGTTTCTGAAGTTCTTGAACACTTGTAGTGCCTCATCCTTTGTTTTCATCAGATGTATCCACATTACTCTGCTGAAATCATCAACAATCAGCATAAAGTATCGATTCCCGGAGGGTGTAGGAGGTGTGACTGGCCCACACAGATCACCATGGACCAGTTCGAGTCTTTTCTTTGCTCTAAACTTTGTATGTGTTGGGAATGGGTTTCTCGTTTGCTTACCCACCAGGCAGCCTTCACAGGGTGTCGATGGTACTGAGAATTTTGGTATTCCATTGATCATTCCTTTTTCCACCATTTGTTTCATGGAATTGAAATTGATGTGCCCCATTCGTTTGTGCCACAACCACATTGAATCATCAACTTCGACTTTGAGACATACCGCCCCGAATTCCTCTAATTCTATTTTGTAGAGTCGGTTATTTGATCTACGGACCTTCATCAACAATCTTCCAGATGGGTTGCGAACCCATAGAAAAGGATCTTTAATCCTTATTTCATCTCCTCCTTCTGCTAACTGTCCCAAACTAATGATATTACTACACAAATCAGGAATGTAGTAAACTTCATTCAGTTTTCGTCTCCCACCATCTTTGCATCTAAATACGATTGAGCCTTTCCCTTCAATCTGTACTTTGGATTCATTGCCAAACTTTACAAAACCTTGTATGGTCTTGTTCAGGTCTGTAAACTTGGACTCGTCTCCTGTCATATGATTGCTTGCCCCCGTATCAAGATACCAAATACGAGACGAGTTCTGAGAATTACCATGAGTTTGTAGCCGAGGACTGATGTTTTCTTCATTCAGAAATACCTTGTTTCCATCTTCATATGTTGCGAGTAACAGAGCAGGTTCGTCATCTTCATCTTCCCGAATTAGATTACTTTCGTAATTTCGTTCTTTCTTTGGATTTTTACATTCGGCGGCATAATGCCCAAATTCCTGGCAATTATAGCACTGAATCTCGCTTTTGTCTCGATTACTCGACATATGTTGGCTTCCCTCTTTCTGATGGTGTGAATTTCCCCTTCCACGACCACCACGGCCACCGCCGTTCCTTCCTCTGCCTCTACCACTACCTCCACGAGAACCTCCGAATCCACCCCGGCTTGACTTTTGCTTTGGATCACCCACTTGTTTCTTTTTGTTTCTATTGGACCACTCTTTGTGAGTCAACAAGAGTTTCCGATCATCGCTTTCACATGAGCTCTTCATACGTTCTTCATACGCCTTAAGCCTCCCGATTACTTCCTCAACGGACATCGATTCCAAGTCTCCAAATTGCTCGAGTGTCGAGGCAATCTGAAGAAATTTGGACGAAACTGCCCTCAATAGTTTCTTCACAACTTGAGATTCTTCTACCTTGTCCCCCAAGGTTCTTAATGTACTGACTGTGTTGATGATTTTTCCGGTGAAATCATCAACACTCTCCGTTTCTTTCATGCTCATGGCTTCAAACTCAGCTTTGAGTGTTTGGATCCTTGCAACCTTCACTCTATCTGCCCCTACAAACATGATTTTTAAGGCTTCCCAGGCTTCTTTAGCAGTCTTCTTCTCCGCCAAAGTCATCAGTAAATCCTTAGGTATCCCCTGATAAATGGCAGCCAAAGCCATATTGTCCTTCTTTGCTTCAACGAGGGTGTTAGCAGTTCTGGGTTCTACTGCATCCCAAACACCCTGGGCCAACATAAAGACCCTCATTTTGATTGCCCATGCACTGTAATTGCTCCTTGTCAACATCGGGTAGTGCAGGGTGATTTGCCCGTCTTTGTCACCATTCCCATTGCTGCCACTTCCTGCCATCTCTTCTTCTCTAGGTTGATACTTGGGCATGTACCAGGTATGCTTTGATACCACTTGTTGGCCTTTTTACAAGCCTGCAATCAATGGAACAGGTACAGGGGCAAAAAAGGAAAAAAAAAAAAAAAAAAGACAGAGCACACAGGTGCTTAAAGCTTGCAGCTTTCTGGAGCCTTTCTTTTTACTAAGCTCAAAAGGGAAAAGTGATAAATACAACGTTACCAGTAGCTATCTATTTAAACATGAAATAGTGCTAAAATTTCTGCAACTACCCCTACTAGCTTAAGACTCGGACTTTCAACAGCCAACATGGCTTGAATTATTCAGCACATAAAAACATGACATAAAACAATTAAAAAAAAACTATTTCTGAATTATTTCATCAGAGGTTCCTGCCCGGCGGAACACCGCACCGTCGGTGCGGGGAAGGGTGGTGCGGGAATGGGTGAGGGAAACCTCTCCCGTGTTCTCTCTCCAGCTGTGATTGGGTGTTATTTTTTATTTTATTTTATTTCTTTTTTTTTTTTAAATTCAACCGTTGAACAACGGTAAAAAAAAGAAATAATTTTTTTTGGCTGCAACGGCTAAATGGATTTAAATTCATTTCTTTTTAACCTTTTTACACACCTATAAATACATAACTATTTACCATCAAACAAAATTCACACAAATCCTCTACTCTCTCTACTTTTTTCTCAAAAAAAAAATGAATCTCGACAATCAAACTCTGCCTTCCGATCGAAGGAAAAAACGTCATGGTTCGAGTATATAAACATCCCTTCTCGAAACATTTTTGTTATCGATTCATCATCACAAGGAGTTTATCGCCCCCAACTCGATGCTCCCATTCAATCCCTGCTACAATTTCAATACCAAAATGTTGAACAATATTACCCGATGCAAGTTCCAAATGTTTCGCCGCAAATGTTTTCAAATTTTGTTGTGTTTTCATATCAACAATCGCCAAATCAACCTCAACCTTAAACCCAAACTCAAACTCAAACTCAAACTCACCAACAACGCCAACTTGTCGACGATTTGGATGACTTAGAAGAAGAAGAGATGGTTCCCGAAACTCAACTCACACCACCCCCACAAAGACGTAAAGGGAAAACACAAGCGCGCGAGGGTGTCGCACAACCGGGAAGACAAAAGTCGACTGCATGGCTTCCACACGAAGAGCTAGTTTTGGTCAAATCTTGGGCTGACATTTCTGAAGATTCAATTCAAGGAAACGCATAACCGAGAGACCATTTTTGGTTTCGCATTTTAAAACGGTTTCGAGAGGAGCAAGAAAAAGGTGACGAGTACCGTACGAAACATCAACTAAATTCGAAGTTTTGAGAAATAGCAAAGGGGGTTTCAATAATAAACAGGTTGTATAACAACCTAAAAACCCAACGGAAAAGCGGCCAAAGGGACGAACAAATACTTCAAGAAGCTTTGCAGTTTTACCTTGAAGAAGTCGGAAAACCATTCAAGTGGCACGATTGTTGGAAATTATTGGTTCGATGTCCTAGGTGGAAAAAATACGAGCAAGATTTTATTTTTGGAGTCCAACAATCAAAGAGAACGAAAACGGGCTCTAGTGGTTACACAACCTCCTTCGATACTCGGGTCGGTCTAGATTTAAATCAGGATGACGAACTCAAGCTAGAAGAAATTGTCCGCCCAATGGGTAGGGACAAAGCAAAGAGAAAGGAAAAAGGGACTTCTTCGGGTGCATCTGATTTCTGCGTGGACATTGACGAAATGCAGAAAATATCATCGTCGTTTGATCGATATAATCTTAATTTCTCGATCTCGTGATGAAGAAGAGGGAAAAAATTATGAAAAAATATTTTCCGTTGGTCATTGTTGGTTTGTTTGATTTTTAGTTTGTGTTTTTTTTTTAATTTTCTAGTTTTTAAAATTTTAGGTTTAATGTAAGTTTTATTTTAATTAATGAGATGTTTTTTATTTTTAATTAAATTTTATGTTTAGTATTAATTTAAAATTTATAAATCATAAAAAAAACTTATTTAAAAAAAAAATATGAGGAAAGGGCTTCCCATCCATTCCTTGGGTTTTAGGTGAGGGAAAAAGGGGTATGACCCACAAAAATGAGGGAAGCTTCCCTCCCATACCCTCCGGTCTAAAAGAAAGAAGATTAGGAGAAAGAGAAACACAACTTATATAATGTCAAAGGGGAAATAAACCCAAACTTTCCATTTACAATTACCAAAACCGCCCCTATGTTTCATCCAACTAAAAACTAAAGAAATCGTATTATTTGTCAGCTTTGAAGAATTCATTTGTAACTCGTTAAAGCAAACATCATTCATTGTCTTCCAAACACACCACAAGTAACCGTAGCAAATAGCGAGGAGAATCTTCCTCTTTTTAGGACAATTCCCCCATGTGGCCGCAAAGTTCAAAAAAAATCGGAAATGGAAATGAATATGAGGAGAGATACCACACCAATTTAAAATCCATACGAGAGTATCAATCACAATAGGACAACAAGAGAATGTGATCTTCCGTATCTACCTCATTGATACACATTACGCAAGAAGAAGATGGAACTTTAATACCTCTTCTGGACAAAGTCGTCGCCGTGGGTATGCGCCCCAAACAAGCCTTTCAAATGAATCCAATACATTTAATAGGAACCAATTGCAGCCAAACAGTGGGATTGCTTACCGAAATGGTCAATTTTCTATCTATGAGGCCTCTAAGATCGCTCACAAGGAACTTGCCATCAGTCCACAACCTAGACTTCTGATCATCAGGACCATTAGACCGCACCACCTGGCTAACCATATTAATAATTAAATTCAACTCCAACATCTCTCGCGGAGTACTGAACTGCCTTTTCCAAGCCTACGAAAACTTGTCATCTGCCGACGTGTCAACTATAAAACAAGATTTATTCTTGTCAAGCACACATAAAGATGGGAAGTTTGTAGCCAGGCTTCCATTCCCTAACCAATCATCGAGCCAGAAAAGGGTGTGTGCTCAGTCCACCACCTCCCACCTGAAATTCAAAAATGTGAGAAAGATCGATATCAAGCCCGCTAAGAACGAATATGTTTCTAACGTTAGAAAACAGGTATCGATTTTCGAAGGAGCTACATTCTAAGTCGAGATAATTAATATTCAAACGAAACGCAAAGTTATAATTTACGACCCCAAGCTAAATGCTTATTCCAAATGTGGTCCTGCACTAGCTGAGCATTGTGTGGTAATTGCCTCGTGAGTCATAATTTGTTTTGAATGCCGAAATATGATTAATGAAAGGACCCTAGAAAAATTTCATAAAAAACATGGGCAGCATAAGAGGAATTGTTATTGAAAACAATATCATTCCTTGCTCGCCAAATTGACCAGATGATAGTTAAAGAAAATTGCATGAATTAGTTTTTTGCCCCAGGTCGAGTTCTCCATCTATTGTGTCTTAGCTAGTATGCCACATGTGTTTACAAATTGTTCATAACCCATTTCACACCAACAAAAAACTTTTTCCTAGATTTCACAGGCAAAAGAACATACCCAAACAAATGTTCTCCAGTTTCCTCCTCAACCCCACAATTTATACATAATGTTGAGTCGACCTTATGCCCCTTCTTGCTAATGCCATTATTTTAGGTATTTTTTTGGAACGGGCTGAATTTTATAAAAACACAAAAAAGACCCTAGCGAGGAGCTAGAGGCCAATAAAAAGAATTACATTGGGATGTTTTGAATTGATGTAACGTCCTAAAAATCAGAGTAAAAATTTCAATTTTTCAAAACCAATCCAACGACCACAATAGTTACAAAACATTGTTTCCAAGAATAACGGTCATAATCAGAGTACCTCAAAATCCAAAATCATAAAAACCAAGAGGATGTGCACGATCACGTTTTCACTTTTCCATGATTGTCTGAAGTACCTGAAACAATAAATTGAAAATGTAAGTCAACGCTTAGTGAGATCCCTCAAAGTACCACACACAACATATATAACATATACAATCATGCATGCTATCAATCAATCATTGGACTGGAATACCTTCAGGTCCACAACCATCGGGTTGGATTCCCCCGGTCTGTTGGTTCACGCACATAGTAGTAAAGCCTCAACCATACTATGTCGACATATGCAACAAATAAACATATATAAACAATCAACATGTAATAGGCAGATCTACATATCACGACCGCATATCACATCCTATATACTAGGATACAGATCACTACAGCATAACAACATTCTATATACAAAGATATTGATCTAACAGATCACTACAGCATAACAACATTCTATATACAAAGATACAGATCTAACAGATCACTACAGCATAACAACATCTTGTATACCAGGGCACATAGCCTAGTGGGTCAACATTGGTGCATTCGACCCATAAGTATAGTGAGGAGAACTCACCTCTTAGTCTGAAAAGATAGTTGAACAGGACATTGCTCCGAATATAAGCTCTACCGGTCACCTATACATTGAAAATGACCAAACTCAACTACAATTCAAAATACCCAAAATACCCCTAATTCAAACTTGGTCGAAATCTGGTCAAATTCAAAAGTCAAAAAGTCAGCTGAGTTGACTCAGCTGAGTACGCCCAACGTACTCAGCTTGTACGCTTAGCGTACTCAAGGTCCAGGATTGAGGCTCCCATCGCGTATGCCTATATACGCCGAATGTAAGTGTAACATTTCAATCTTCAGGTATGAATTTAAAAGCTTATTATTTATATTTTCAGGGCAACTCGACGAGTTGGAAGGCTCCAACTCGTCATGTAGAAATATATTATAAAACTTTATAATAAGTATTTTTATTTTTATGTGACCATTATGGTATGTTTGTGCATTACGTGAAACCTAATTTGGAAATGTCTTCACTTGAAAATACAATGTTGGATTGAAAACATATATAATCAACATAGTTGTGCATAGCACTTAGGATGGGTTGACTTAAGTGTTTTTTGGACACTTTTTGGGAATGATTTGTTTTTCAAATTTGTAACTATTGTTTGTCTTTGGACTATTATTCGTCTTCGTGATGATTAAGCTAAAAGATTTAGGGATGAAATTTGCTAACCCATTCCATGGAATCATGTATGATGGACATATGTTACCTAAATGTTGATCTCCGTGATCTTGTTGCCTTCTAACAAGTTTTGGGTGTGATGCTACTACCCAATTTATGCCATTGGACCATCAGGATCCTAGAATGCAAGGTACTTTGTTTTAACGGTAGAGAACTTGGGTTGAAAATCTAAAAGCATGTGCATTGCCTATGAATCGGTTTTGTAATGATTTAAATAATGCTTCTTAACCGCAAATACCTTATACTTATAAACGGTTTTTGATTTTTTTGGAGTGTTAGGACTTAGGAATTGGATTATTGACGTTATCCAATTCTATTCCAAAGTCTAACTCCACGTTTACTCACTAAGCTCCCCAAGCCTAACGTTAAAATTTTGACACACACTCATGTTGAAAGATTTGTAAAGATTAGGTTGGATATTTAGAAGGCCACAAATCATGTAGTGGTTGTTCCTTGACTTTTGTCTTGATATTATATTGTACACCATCATTTTATAAATTTTCAAACTTGGATTGTTTAAATATAATTTGGGACCTAAATTCCATAATATTTCCTATAAATGGCTAAATGTTTTGAAAAGAAATCTTTATAACTTTTAACCCATACGAGGAGTGTTCCAAAATACATATGTGGGTGCAAGATAGTCACCATATTGTACAAGAAGTTCTCGTTATCAAATAAATTTATTGAAAACGAATGGATTTTTGGTTGGATTTCCTTGGATTTTGTTTGACTTTTCGAGAAAACATGGCATAATTACAAATATACCCCATGGGGAATTAAACGTAAATACTAGTCCCTACTCAGATAAAAAACGAGCCTCTTACATATAAAAATGGACTTCAACCGATACACTACATTTATTATTGTTATATATGTTGAACGTTCTTATATATAATAATTTCCAGCTTTTTGTTGGGGTAGATAGGAGAACAAGGTTTCTAAAAGCGATGAGAAATTGGATGTTCTTGAAGAATGTGTGGACACTTTTTGAATGTGATATTTCGACCTTATGTCTAGGTTACACAAAATCCAGATTATGTGGATAATCCTTCATGGAACGGTCTTGTATCAAGACAATTATATGAGGCCACGAGCAAAGGTTTATATAGAATTCAAATTCTTCTAATTATCAAAGATAAGTATCAACCATCATTAAATATTAATTATGTCCCATAAATAAGAGATGACACTTTCGAATATAACTATGGAAAGTATATTCCGTAAGGAGGTGAAATCCCCTTGACCCCCGCCATTCGGTCGGACCGTGATCAAACTCGTTTTATACAAATGTCCACTCTGCACCCCCTAACTTGTAATAGAATCAATAATTAAACTCCATTGGTAATCTGTAAATTTTGTTATGTTAAAATGACCTGGTAACATTAAAACTACCAACATTTTGGGGTGTTCCAAGTCGTTACCCTTTACGACCCCTCGACTCTTGTGGACCTTGTGCGAATGACTACCATACACATGCTCTAGTCCGACGTGATCAAGGCGATTGTGTCCATCTTCATATGAGAGATTAACGGGTTATATTATTGATAAATAATGAAATGGGGGTTACAAATCGCTTACAAGTCACATTTTAACAAAACATCCTTTATAAATAAGTGTGTGGCGGATGTCATAATGAATTGTTTAAGAAAATATGCCCTTACTAATCGTTTTATTTTGTGAACATGACCTCGAAGAGCTATTTTAAAATATGATTTGCTCCATTATACATAAATAATAAATTTTAGCAATAATCAAACATATTAAAAGCATTTACTAAAAAGTCTGGTGAAAAAATAAAATACCATACATGATTAAGTCATTTTCAACAATATATATTTTTCAAATATTTTTATTATGCACTTTTTATCATTATAACTATAACTTTAATTTCTAATTTTCTAATACATTTTCATGTTATAATATGGTTCAAAATAATGGAAATCTTTCGTATGAACGTTTTAATTTAATAGAACAACTATTATTCCATTGTTAATAACAATGAATAAGTTATTTTTAACAATTTATATTTTTCATATCTAAACATTTTTCGTCTTAAAATGATTTTTCATTTTTAAAACGCCTTTCATATTATTTCACCTTTAATCACCTTTTGTCTTAAATGAGTTTCAATATTTTAAAACATTTTTCATCTTTAAATCATTGCTTGATAAAGGAATGCAATGCATGATAGGGACTTAACTGTCTAACCAATGTTATCTCAGCATATATCATCTTTCATCATCAATCTTAACATGGTGATTAAATACGGCATGTTTGTAAGCTAGCACAAAGCACATAAAGAAAACATAGGCACTATAACATGTCAAACTATGTAACATGTGAACAACAAAACACATGTACGACGCAAGGGATACTTGTGAAGACATTCTAGAATATGTCAAAGCATCATCTTTCTTTTCTTTAGTTTGCATGTCCATATATTGAATAAATGCAATATATCTGCCTCCTATAGACAGGATGCATGTCCCGAGTAGCCCAACGAGTGTCTTGGGCATTCTACATAGTGTCATGTGTGTTATAGTATGATCGTGGAGATCCTAATGGAGATCATGGTAATTTGTTAGCACCAACAAACCATATGTGATCATCATGTGTGGATTAAAATAATTTCATGTGTTGTAGGATGGGAACAGTCAAAAGATTGACACAATCAATGGGAATTTCATTAGGAGGGATTTGGATGTCGGTATGACGTACAGTGGCGACATGCATGCTTGTAGTGGCCTGAAGTGTGGTTTGGAATGGCCCTCTCGTGTCATCAACCAAAGGAACTACAAACTCATTGGTAGTGACAAAGGTATTTTGGTCATACTGGTAACCTTTTGAATAATATATCATTAAATGGTGAGTAAGATCATTTGGGTCATATTGGTAACTTTGTCAAACCATTTTATAATTTTTTAGGGAAATATTTATGTAGTTTTTCAAAAATAGGGACCATTAGATAATTTTGTAGGGACCATTTATTTAATTTTTTTCTCAAACATAGAGATCATTAGATAGTTTTCTCAAACATAAGATAATTCTATAAATGTTCCTGCAACCTAAAATAAAAAGTACATGGAGCAAACATGTAATTTAAAAGAATAATAGAATGCATTTTAGATAAGTAGAACGAACTTCTAGACTATAAGGGTTGGATAACTTAAACTTACTAACCGTTTTACTTTTATTTAAAGTTTTTACATTCTACAGGTGTAGCTGCTGTATGTATGATTATAAAATAATTTTTACAAAATACAAATTTGGCATAAAGAAAATGTTGCAGTTCAATCGCTTGAATGAGATTGTCTTGGTGTTGAAATGTTGAGTGCCTCCAAAACCTTTTGAATCTCCATGCTCATGGCACTGTCTACACTCCCTGATGACAATTTCTTATGCGATTTCTGCAAATGAAGCTTCAGTGAGCTGCTGCTCAACCCCGCGTTCTTCCCACATATCGGACACACCTTCATTGACGGCTTCTTCTGTTGCCATTCCATTGAAACCTTCCCGTGCACCTTCCTCTCCACCTCCACAAGTACACGGGCAAATCCGTCATTTGGCTGTGCTCTCCTGTGAACCCTTCTTAGCTTGTTCCATGCCCTCGACAAAGTCAGCTTCCTTCACAACAAAATCAACACATAATTTTCAATTACCCCGGCCTTGTGTTTATAATAACTATGTGTAAAGACAGACTCTTTCACTTACTTCCTCATCATTAAGTATGCAAGAACAACTGTGGCACTCCTGCTTCTCCCTTCAAAGCAATGAACAAGAACCTTCCCGCCTTTTTCTTCAACAGCTTCAATAAATTCATGAGCTTCTTCAAAGATCTGACTGATGTCTGCTTCTTCTTCATCACCTATCTGTTCATGTTCATCAATCATCATCACAAACACCCCCCCTTCTTTTTTTTTTTTTTTTAAAAAAAAGAAAGGAAAGATTAATAATTAATCACTTACAGAAAAGTTTTGATACTCAAACAAATCTGCCCGTTGAGATTCAGCCTGGCCGATTTCATTAGAACACAAGCACAATATATGTGTAATCCCTAAATGTTGCAGTGTATAAACAGATCTTGCAGCTAATGCCCCTCCAATGAATAGGCTATTTGTGATCAGTGAAGGTTTTTCTGTGTTTCCAGCATCAGATATTAATGATATCCTCTCAAGGATATGCTCAAGCCTGAGCTGTAAGTTGCACAAACAAACAAACACAAAGTTAATAATAATAATAATTCAGATGCTTCTTGTTAATATGGAGATAGTGATATTTTTACCTTCAATTCATAAGCATCAACAACAGAATTACTCTCACTGCCCTCGAAAAACCCTGAAGTGAAGTTATTCTCTTGGCAGAGCTTTACTGCTTCATTTTTAAGTAATTCGTTCCATTGTTCTAATTCTTTGTTTAGTTCAGCATCAACCTGAGGAAGATCAATATTTTTTAAAATCTAGAAAACTTATCCAGTTAAGAAACACGAAATGAAGAGTAAAACAAAGTAACCTTAGCATATTTATGAAAATCACGTAGCTTTGAGGTAATACGCATGCTACGAAGAGGTTCAGAACCACTCCCTTTATTACTAGACTTTCCATGTGAAATTGGGGAAATGGAGTCAAAATTCTCTTTGCAACCTGAAGATGATGCCCCCTTTGAAGAAGCTGTTTTCTGAATTTCTGTATCATTACAACCCTCCTGTGTATCACCCTGTCCTTTACCTTGTGGTGAAACACAGTGTGATGGAGATTCAAGAATCATCAGATCCTCTTTATCAAAATCACCACCCGAAGATTTATCAATAATGTTCATGAAACTCCTTAAAAGACTATCCAACTTCTGGTGAAGTGTGAGAAGAAATATATGAAAACTCTGCAAGTTCATGAGGGCTGCACGAAACCCACTTCTGAATTCATGAACAACCGAAATCATGTCTTTGAAGGGCGAATTGTCCGGAGGAGTTTCCATGGCTTCTTGAGGGACTCCTAGTTTCCCACTTGTTATTTCATATAAAAGATGTGATGCGTATTCAGGGCTGTTGATCAAAAGTTCAACAAGTTTCGGGTAGTTTTCTTGATCACCTGCACGTTTTCCGGCGGGTGGCCGGCGAGGGACGCCGGAATCAATGGCTACAATGTCAAAATCACCGATTATTGGATCGATTGTAATTTGTCTTTTTAGGGTTTTTTCAGAAGAGATTGGAGATCCTATAGCATCAGAAAGATCAGAGCTTTTTGATGATGATAACTCCGACCCATCCACACTCATTCGGCTATCTACTGAGGTTGACCTTCTTTCTTTCTGTAATGCCCGAATTACCCTTGGTCTGTATCTTTTGATAGCAGAATCAAAGGCTTCTTCTAACGCGTCCCTATTTGCAGTTGCCATTTTGTCAGCTAAAAGTAAATTTGCAGAATTGCCCCTCCAACGAAGGTAACGACATGGAAGTCTGTCTTCATTTCTGATAACAAGATCCAACATTAAAATTCTCCCAAGGGCAGCTGCTGTCTTTTCTGCAGCTTCTTGGGTTTTAAATGCACTTGAGCTTTCCAATAGAGGACATCCATGCACATAACTGTATAAAAGGGTAAATCGTTATGTCTTCTAAGGTTTATTTACAAGAATTTTTAAGGGCATGTTGCTAGAAATAGCAACGTACTTTACTCATTTTAACAATATAGACAATGTACTTTACTTTATACTACGGGTAAAAAGTAAAGTACATTTGACCATATTGATAGATAGGGGAAAGTATGTTGCTATTCTCTGCAAGTTTCCCAATTTGCAATTATAAAGTGAGTGAAGTGTAGTAGTACTTCATGAGATAAAGGCATCGGCTGAGTTCAAGAGCTTCTAGAAGTTCCGAGCACGTGACTTCACCAACTTCATCTCCATCAGAAACTGCTGCTTCTTTTGCTTTTTCTGCAGCTTCTTTGATCTTTAACCATTCAGTACTACAATTGTGAATGACTCTAGCCTGAAAAAGTTCAAATGTTGTAAGAGGTTGATTGAAAAGATTATGAAAATGATGAATCCGAGAGAAAGAGAGAGTAAGAAAGTGTAATAACTTGTGGAGTTCTGACACCTAGCCATCTTGCAAATTCATAGCCAAGGCGTTCTGATTGTGTAGCCATTCTAGAAGAAGCTATTTTTATTACAGCTGCTGCTTCCTTGGGGAGAAACTCACGACTTTCATTGTTGTTGAATAGTGCAAAGAATACAACTCCACCAGAATTCACTGTCACCTATATTCAATACAAACACAAACACAAACACAAACCCTAATTTGTAAGTTTTCAAGAAAGAAGATGGAAGGGGAAAATTAAACTCCTGAATTCACATACCTCTAATGCTTTACTCATTTCATCCTCTGAATGCTCATTGCTACTACTATGTTCAGTGTGATGAAGTGAAGAAAGCATGTCCCAAGAGAAGGAGCTTGGATCAATGTTCAACATAGCAGCCTTACCAAGTCTTTCCCACAAACTGATTTCTGCAACTTGCTCAAAAAGAGGAGAATTTTTTGATTCCAAGCTTAAATCTCCTGCACTGAACAGTAATGACCACAATTACAGATTAAGCTATCAAAGATTCCAATTATCCCAATCTGTATGATTGGTTCATTTTGAATTACAAATGATAAATTATCTATCAATTAATCAAAGAAATTTTATAAAATGGAAGATCACCTCAAGAGCATATTATCAAGTTTTTGAGGGCGATGAGGACGATGAGGGAAGCCAGAGGACTTATACTTGCCACTACGCTTCCGTACTAACTCCAACCATTGAGTAAATCGAAAAGCAGGGCCTGCTGCAATATCACCTAACATGTACAATACCTGCAACAACCAAGAGCATTCATCTCTATAACTAATCAACATAATATTCCCTCCATCCAGACCCCTTTCCATAATTCATGAAGATTGGAGATACACATGAATGAGTTGCAGCCTTGAGGGAATTGATTCATGACTCGTTTTAGAAAAACAATAATGATAGTCTCAGAAAGTGGACTACAACAGTGAAATGGAGATAAAAATAGATGAAAGGAAGCAGGGGAACGAACACGAGAGGTGACGGTTAGGGGCAGAGGGGCGTCAGTGTCGTCAGATCCGAGATCATACTCCTTATACTTTTCTTCTTCTTCTTTCTGCATATTCATGCATATACATACATAAATTAGACGATAAATTAAGGACACGGAGCAATGTAGAACCCTAGATCCGACGTAATAACGTACAGGTGTGTATTTGAATTGAAAATGAAAAGGTAATTCGGAAAAACTTTGGAAATGATGAAGAGAAGTTGGTTACCTGAAGAGAGAGAGCGTAAAGGTCATCTTTGGTTTCATTGGCCGCCATCATTTGAATTGGATAAAGCTGTTTGCGACCTTTTTATGTTTTTTTTTTCTATTGTTTCCCGCTTTTTCGGGATCTACGGAAAGAGATACAGGAAGGCCGGAAACGGTTGCAATCGGTTTTTAACCGTCCAGCACACGGCGGTGGAGGGTGGCAATAATGCAATATATACTCTCCTTCAGGGTTGATAACAGAAAACGCCCCAATGTTTGGTAAATTGTCGTAAAGTCCCCCCCAACCATCTCTTTTGAACAGATTGGCTATGAAACTGTCAACTAACGACCCTTTTGACTTTTGAGTAGAGATGGCAACCGGGTGGGGAAACACAGGGACCTAATCCCCTTCTCTAAATCTTCATTCCAAATTTCCATTGGGAAATATAAATAAACTTCCATCCTCACCCCCAACGGGGACTAGGGATCCCCAACGGGTAACAGAGATTTTTTTTTCTTTTTTAACATGCAAACTTTTACGTAAGAAAAAACTCTATATTTCAATTTTATCCGCATAAGTTTAAAGATTTTATAAAATATATAAGTACCCATAAATTGCATAAAAAATATAAATAAATTTTCTACCAAATTTAAATACATACATGAAAAATCAAATAGAAATAAATTATCAGATTGATATTTAAGGTAAAATAGATCAACCAAAAAGAAAAAATATATATATACACGAGTTTAAATTAGATAAAAAAAACAAAAAGTATAATTTCAACCAAGTAATTACTAATGAGTTAGGTTATTAGATCAAATTTTATGTATTATAAACTATACTATAAATATATGTTCTGTATTATTTTCATATATTAATATATGTCGGGGGCGGGTCCAGGGTTGGGGATTAAGGGTATCTCCATCCCCATCCCCATCCCCACTTTTTTTATTCGGGTATTCCCCATCCCCGTCCCCATCCCCATCCCCGGTCAACCTGGGGATTCCCCAGTCAAAACGGGTGTGCGTTTCAGGTTCTGCATTGGGTATGAGGCTTTTTGCATCCCTACTTTTGAGATCCATCTAAAAAAACTTCAAAAATTATAAGGTCGTTGCGAATACGAGGCACGAGGCCTGTTTGTGGCGAGGTGGCATGGCTACTACGACTATGCACACGATCCCCATCTCCACGACCTTGACTTATGGTGCATGACATGACACAGGATGCAACGGACGAATGACTGAATGAGAATGTAATCTCTCTCTCTTCTTTGTTGGGAGTACACTCGCACAGTAGTGGTGTTGTTTGCTGACTCGGAAGCTTTCCATTCTTCTTGGTCGTAGGTAGTATACCGAAAGACTTAAGACATATTTTGGATGTGAAAAAACTTTATAGGACATTATGTGAAAAAACTTTATTGGGCTACAGAATAGATCGACTCATGTATAAGACATTTTTTATGGGGAAATCTCCATTAAAGTCCTAATATTTTAGGTCAATTTATGGTTTAGTCCTAAATTAAATTTTGTTTACAAAAAAGGACAGAATACTGGCAAAAACTTCGGAATAACCCTCGGTGGCCGGTTTCGCAGATTTAGCCGGTATTCTGGCTTTTTTCGTTAATTCGTCAAAATATTGGGACTTTTTCGTTAATTTAGCTAAAACGAATTCAACTTTCCTCTGCTGTCGATGCATGTTTGAATCAAGATCTAGTTGAAGAGAATAAATGTACCAATGGTGGTATAGGGCTGAGGATGTATCGCCAACGAAAAATAGCAGAAGATGGTGGTGGTCCGGCGATCGTAAGGAGCATTGACCGCAAGTGATGGCATTGGAGTTGGGCGCTGATTATTAGTGGTGATAGTCGATCAACAGAATGCGTGAGAGGCGGTGGTGAGATTTTGGGAGAGACGTTATTAAGAGAATTATATTTATTCACACTTTAATTTTAGAAGTAAGTTTTACTTATACCAAATTTAGCTCATGTATATAGGATTCTATGGAGAAAGGTATATAGTATTTGTTAGCACCATTTTAATCTTAATCATTTATAAAATAATCCTAAGGTTATAAAGATCTCTCTCTCTCTCTCTCTCTCTCTCTATATATATATATATATATATATATATATATATATATATATATATATATATACACACACACACACACACACACACACACACATATATATATATATATATATATATATATATATTGTAACACCCCGAGATTCAGGTGCATTTCTTTCATCCTTGTTCTTTATTGAATTGTCATGCTTGAGTGGAGGATGTGTAGCAAGTGAGTACGCTGGGCGTACCAGAGGGGTACGTTGCGCGTACTCACGCGCTTAATTTGGACGCGGAGTCACCAAGGTACGCTGGGCGTACCTAGAGTTACGCTGGGCGTACCCGGCCCAGGTGCAAAAACCCTAATCCTCCTTGTGCACTATTTAAAGGGTGTTATGGCTCATTCCTTAGCCTCCATATCAGTGAGTGAAACCCTAAAAGAGATCCCTATCGTTCTTAGTGTGTGAGAGTGTTGATTTGAGCTTGTTGGTGCTTTAGTGGCTTGGTGAAGAAGGAGGAAAGGAGATCTTGGAGGCTAAAGCTTGAGGTGCCATTTTGGATCTGAGATCTACAGAGGAAAGAGCTACTCTTGGAGGTATAAAGTTCAAAACTTTCCTCTTCTTTTGGTTGTTGTTGTATGTGTCCTTTTTAGGGCTAAAAACCCCAAAGGTGGAGACTTTATGAGTGTAAAGTGCTCCATGGTCCGAGATCTGTCCCTTTTCAGTGTTATTAGTGATGTAGAGCCATAAAGTTCCCATATTGGATGTTACTTTGGAGTCATGCATGTGTTTTAAGCATTCTAGAGTTGAAGGATGGATCATTTTGGGAGTTACTGACTTGTTCAGCCATGCAAATGCTTAAAGTCATAAACTTTATGGATTAAGGGGCTTAGAAGGGGTCAGATCTAAAATATGGACGTAGGTCTTAACTGTTTAAGACCTCAAGAGCAAAAGGGCTGAAGCAGGGGAGTACGCCGGGCGTAATTCCTAGTACGCGCCGCGTACTGGGTGGCGCTCCCCGATTATGTGGTGCAGCCGGGTACGCCCAGCGTACACATCTGGTACGCGCAGCGTAACCCGGAGAGTTGACTTTTGGTTGACTTTTAGGGTATGGTCTATTGTGGGGCCTTTGAGCTATGAGAGGGGTAAAATGGTCTTTTACCCTTCTGAGAGTGTCATAAGAGAGCATAGTCTAGCCTTTGAGAGTTATATTAAATAGTGTGTTATTTTCATATGATTAGGCGGAGGCTAGGCCAGCGTTTACCGAGTCAGAGATTTACCGAGATACCCGAGGTGAGTCTTCTCACTATACTTTACCTAGTGTGGTAACAGAGTTAAGAGACAGAGTATTATAGAGTTATATGCCAGTGTGATTGCATGTTATTATGTGTTGTGATTTATTGTGATATGTGATATGCATGATTCAGAGTTACAGAGTTGGGACTTTCGGGTCCCTAGAGTTAGTGCCAGAGGGCCCACAGAGAGTTGGGGCTGGAGGACTGAAACACATTGACCAGAGGGTCAACAGAGTTACAGCCTCGAGTGGCTATTATGTGATTATTGTGGTATTTTGGGGAACTCACTAAGCTTATGCTTACAGTGTTCAGTGTTATGTGTTTCAGGTACCAGTGATGACCGCGGGAAGGCGCCGGCTTGATTCGTACACACATATGGGATTGGATGTATTTTGATCTTGGGAGACATTTGTGAATTAAAAACATGATGTTATGAGACTTTATGAATGAATGGTTTTATTTAAAATGTGTTTTCAAATGTGATTTTTTTTTTTAATTTTTACGGTGTTACAAGTTGGTATCAGAGCCTAGGTTTGAGGGATTCGGGTGCACCTTCGGGCGTATCTGAACTCAAACCGAGGATTTGAGAAAAAATTTATAAAACAAGTTTTCAAAAGAAGAACTTGCGAGACAAACAGAGCAGAGTCGTGTGTACGAACAGCCAGCGCCCGAACGGTGATTTCCCAAAATACCATTATTATAAGTGTTATGAGATATGATGTGCTATGTTATATGATGAGCTATGATATGCATGCTAGAGTAGACTAGGTATTCTTATTAGGACTAGAGTGGCCTGATATGTGATGCCTGAGTCTAGGAGTCTTGCTGCTATGAATACTTCAGAGTGGTTAGGTAGCAGCAAGGAGATTGTGAGAGATCTGTTTGCGAGTATCATATGATTAGAGAGAGTAGAGTGCTTGGGACTTGGGAATTTGAGAGGAGGACTTGGGGTGGATGTTGATGCGGTGTGGACGGTAGTATTGGGCCCGTACTACTGAAGACACCGGGTCAGTGCACAGTCCAAGTAAGAATCTTTGGAGTACCAAGGAACAAGTAGGATGGAGTACTCGAGTGTGAGTATACTCGAGCGAGCCCCATATATTATTCTTATGTTGTATTTTAGAGAGAGAGATCATGGTTGGGACTCGCCAAGCATCAGGGACCAGTGATACGAGGGATGACGAGATCCGTAGGATCATCCAGGAGGAAGTGGCTGCGGCCATCAGGGCAGAGATACCAGAGATGTTCGGGTCTATCAAGACCACGTTGATAGAGACATTTGATGAGAAGTACGCTGCTCTTTCTGAGGCTGATGTTGCTGCAGCCACTACAGCTATAGCTGCGACGAGGCCGTAGGGTGGTGATGCGTTGCTGTTCCGAGAGTTCAGCAACACAAAACCATCGGAGTTTGACGGGACCCAGGACGCGATTACGGCGATGAGATGGATTTCAGACATAGAGGGGTGTTTCTTTACTTGCTCATCTCCTGAGCATTTGAGAGTCTGGTTCGCGCTGAACCAGCTTCGCTTGGGAGCGAAGGACTGGTGGAAATTTGTGACGGCGAACTAAGCCAGCTGAGCTTGCAGCAGTGACCTGGGAGAGGTTCACTGCTATGTTCCGACATGAGTACGTTCCCCAGGTGGAGAGGGAGCGTTTGGCTTAGGAGTTTCTAACCCTCAAGCAAGGTACTGAGTCTGTTACGGTGATCACGAGGATGTTTCATGAGCGGGCGATGTTCTGCCCAGAGCACGTGTCCTCCAAGCAGGCACGTATGAGTCGATATTTGAGCATTCTGAGGAGGGACATACGTGAGTTCATGGCGAACTCGACGTACCGGACATTTGCCGAGCTTCAGGAAAATGCCCGGAAGAGGGAGATATAGCTGGAGACTCAGGCTAGGGAGGAGGCTGAGTCTCAGGGGAGGGATCGGCGACCGGTGCAGTCTCAGTCGGTAGCCAAGCGGGCCAAGCCCACCGATTCGAGATCAGGGAGTCAGAGGGGCCGCACTTGTGGCTAGTGCGGCAAGAGCCACGACGGAGTGTGCAGAGCAGGGTCTTGCTACAAATGTGGCAAGGAGGGGCATATGGCCAAGGACTTCCCCAAGGGGTTTGCAGTATGTTTTCACTGCAACCAGACTGGACACCGGAAGGCAGAGTGTCCGCAGTTGTGGGGATCAGCACAGGGATCACCTCATGGATCTGCCCCTGCCGCCATCAGAGCTACCGAGAGTCGGCCAGTGAAGGCCGAGGCGCCGAGAGCACGAGGGAGAGCCTTTCAGTTGACCGCGGAGGAGGTCCGCGCAACGCCCAATGTCGTGGCTGGTATGTATTCTTTTGTGTATTTATTTTGATGTTGAGATATTGTGCTTATATTATGTTATGCGTAGGTACTTTTCTTATGAATTATGTACCTGCCTTGGTGTTATTTGACTTGGGTGCGAGTCGGTCTTTTGTATTGATATGTGTATTTTTATATATATTTTTATGCACTTTATCTTAATATTTTGGCCTTATTTATTCTATTTTAGAACTAAAAAGTACTCATAATACTTTGAATTATGTTTTGCAGCTATTTGTTGTCAATAAAGCACAAAAGAAAAGACTGAAGCGGAAACCGGGTTTAGAAGCTAAAAGAAAGAAAAGAATGCTGAGGTAGCGAGTACGCCCCGCGTAATGAAATGGTACGCGCCGCGTACACCCTTGCCTCGGATAGACTTGATCGCGTGATTATCTTGAGTACGCGCTGCGTAATCCTAAGTACGCCCAGCGTACTTAGGTCGGCCACAAAGACTATAAATGTCGATTTTTAGCTAACCAGGAAGGGGGATTCGACTTCTAACCTAATTTAGTCGACAATTAACTTCTGTTAAGCCGTTTTGAGGGTCTAGAAGGCGGCCGGAAGGCCGTTAAGCTAACGGGAGCGGAGATCGGAAGGATTGGAGAGCAGATACATGTCGGTTATCATATGGATTGCTGACGTGACCATGTTTAGCATTCCATTGTGGTACTTTTCTGTATTTAGTTTCTGATTTGGGTGTAAAAAACCTTTTACTTTGTGTTTATGATTGAATGAAGCTTTGATTATTAGACTAATTGCTATATTAAATAGTTTATTTGTGTTTAATTTATCTTGCCAAGCTTGTTTAAAGATCCTCATGTGTTAATGATGATTATTTTCTGTTAATTGTTAAGTGAATTGAGTTGCTTGAACATCCGCTTGATTTGCTTGTCTCTTATGATTTTTGATGACCATCGAGATTATAAGACTAGAAATAACGAATGTGAAACTAGGATTAACTTGAGAATAGGAAAGTTAATGTGTGAGCCTTGTTTGATGACCATCAACAAGAGGTTAATTAAATGTCTACATTGATTAACTATATTTACAAGTCTTGCTCGATACGAACTGAACACTAGGAAGCATGTTAGTTTAATCAACTGATCACTGTTTGAATTGACTTGTTTGCTAAAGGATTAGTTATAGTGAACATGAATCTAATCATTTTAGGAATCGGTGAACATTGAATAAATGAATTTGTGTATGCAATTGTCTATGTTTTTAAGGTGTAATTTGTTTAAACCAAAGTACCTGAAGAGATTTGCTTTCCTGTTAGTTTATCGAGAGTTGTTAATTAATTGTTAGTTTGAGATTTATTAAACAATTTCTTAATTCTTTTCGTGTGACCTGTAACCTATAATCAAATATATTAAATTAATCCACCGTTCCCTGTGATCGACACCCGACTTACCTAAGCTATACTGTAATCTGACTAGGTACACTGCCTATAAGTGCATAGATAGTCTAAGTTTGTTAGGTTATAAATATTAAAATTAGTGGGTACTTTTGTGCACATCAGTATCTTTGGCTTTTAGTCAGCATATCAGTGTTAGTCGTGAGGCGTTGAGTCGGCCTCTGAGAGTTTCCATAGCTGACGAGAGGGTGATATATGCTACAGAGGTGATCCGAGGGTGTGTATTCGAGATTTTCGGTGTTGAGTTCCCGATTGATTTGGTTCCTATTGCGATGGGTGATGTCTGTGTCATTGTGGGCATGGATTGGTTGAGCAGATTCGGTGCGGTTATCGACTGCGAGCGACAGCTGGTGACGATACGAGACCTTAGTGAGGGAGTTCTTACGGTGTACGGCGAGGGTACACGTTCCGGGTCAGCGTTTTGTTCGGCCGCTAGAGTGAGGCAGTGTCTACAGCAAGGCTATAAGGGTTTTGTGGCGTATGTGATGGATACGCGGGTTGATTCAGAGAGACCGAGGTCAGTTGAGGAGGTTCCGATAGTGCGTGAGTTCCTGGACGTATTTCCAGAGGAGTTGTCGGGTGTGCCTCCCGTGAGGCAAGTGGAGTTCAGTATCGATTTGGTTCCGGGGGGCGCGCCTATTGCCAAGGTGCCCTATCGTGTTGCACCTCCAGAGATGCAAGAGTTATCCTCGCAGCTTCAGGAGCTGTTAGGAAAGGGATTTATTCGGCCGAGCAGCTCGCCGTGGGGGGCGCCTATCCTTTTTGTCAAGAAGAAGGATGGTTCACACCGGATGTGCATTGATTACCGGGAGTTGAACAAGCTGACGGTCAAGAACCGTTACCCGTTGCTGAGGATTGATGATTTGTTCGATCAGTTGCAGGGAGCATCTTGGTACTCCAAGATCGATTTGAGGTCGGGGTATCATCAGGTAAGGGTGCGAGATGAGGATATTCAGAAGACAGGATTCAGGACTCGTTATGGGCATTATGAGTTTGTGGTGATGCCTTTCGGACTCACCAATGCCCCGGCAGTGTTCATGGATCTCATGAACAGAGTGTGCAGGCCGATGTTGGATCGGTCGGTGATCGTGTTCATCGACGATATTTTGGTGTATTTGAGATCCAGAGAGCAGCATGAGGAGCATTTGAGGGAGATCCTCGGAGTACTGAGATCGGAGAGGCTTTACGCCAAATTCTCCAAGTGTGATTTCTGGTTGCGAGAGGTCCAATTCCTAGGGCACCTCATTAACCAGAAGGGGATATTGGTCGACCCGACCAAAGTGGAGGAAGTGATGAGTTGGGAGGTGCCGAGTTCACCGTCCGAGATCAGGAGTTTCTTGGGGTTGGCAGGCTGTTATCAGAGATTTATCAGGGATTTCTCCAAGATCGCCATGCCACTCACCAGGTTAACCCGGAAGGGTGTTGCTTTTTCATGGGGACCAGAGCAGCAGACCTCCTTTGAGACGCTTCGCCAGAGGCTATGTGAAGCCCCAGTGTTAGCCCTCCCAGAGGGGATGGAGGACTTTGTGGTGCATTGTGATGCGTCGATTTTGGGGTTGGGAGCGGTGCTGATGCAGAGAGGGCATGTGATAGCATACGCATCGAGGCAGCTGAAGCCTCATGAGACGACGTATCCCACCCACGATCTTGAGTTGGGGGCAGTGGTGTTCGCCCTCAAGATTTGGCGTCACTATCTGTATGGAGTTCGGTGTATGATATACACGGACCACAAGAGCCTGAAGTATTTGATGGATCAGCCCAACCTAAACATGCGACAGAGGAGGTGGTTGGACGTGGTCAAGGATTATGATTGTGAGATCATGTACCACCCGGGCAAGGCTAATGTTGTAGCCGATGCACTGAGTCGCGGGGCGGAGAGCACCCCGTTGCGAGATGTATGTTTGAGATTGACCGTGATATCTCCGGTGTTGGACGCCATTCGTGGGGCACAGGCTGAGGCTGTGCAGCCTGAGATGCAGAAGAAAGAGCGAGTTGTTGGGTTGGTATCGGAGTTCGTTACCGATGGTCGGGGGCTTATGTCATTTCAGGGGCGTATCTGGGTACCATTTGTGGGAGGGACGCGTACCATTTTGATAGAGGAGGCTCATTGGTCGAAGTTCTCGATCCATCCTGGAGCCACTAAGATGTATTTAGACCTGAAGAGGGAGTATTGGTGGTCATGTATGAAGAGGGATGTCGTGTGGTTTGTTGAGAGGTGCTTAACCTACCGTAGGGTTAAGGCCGAGCACCAGAGACCGCATGGTAAGTTGCAGCCATTGGAGGTTCGCGAATGGAAGTGGGAACAGATTACCATGGATTTTATCACCAAATTGCCAAGGACTTCTAGGGGAGTCGATGCAATTTGGGTGATTGTGGACAGGTTGACAAAGAGCGCCCACTTCCTTGCTATCAGTGAGAGCTCTTCCGCATAGAAGTTGGCAAAGATGTACGTGAGGGAAGTGGTATCTTGGCATGGAGTGCCGATCTCGATTGTCTCAGACCGAGATGTGCGTTTCACTTCCAGATTCTGGAAGAAGTTTCACGAGGAGTTGGGTACTAGGCTACATTTTAGTACCGCATATCACCCCCAGACTGACGGACAGAGTGAGAGGACGATTCAGACGCTCGAGGATATGCTCCGGGCATGTGTGTTAGATTTCGGGGGGAGTTGGGACACGTATTTGTCCTTGGCAGAGTTTTCCTACAACAACAGCCATCATTCGAGCATTGGTATGCCACCCTTTGAGCTGTTGTATGGGAGAAGGTGTCAGACTCCCATTTGCTGGGGTGAGATCGGGCAGCGTGTTATGGGTAGTACAGAGATTGTGCTGCAGACGACTGAGCAGATACAACAGGTCAGACAGAGGTTAATGACCGCTCAGAGTCGTCAGAAGAGTTATGCGGACAGGCGTCGGTCCGAGCTCGAGTTCCAGGTCGAAGACTTTGTACTCCTGAAGGTCTCTCCTTGGAAAGGAGTGATCCGATTCAGGAAGAGGGGCAAGTTGGGGCCCCGTTATATCGGTCCTTTTCGGGTGATTGCAAGGGTAGGCAGGGTAGCCTACCGGTTGGAGCTACCTGCAGAGTTAGGTCAGATCCATGACACTTTCCACGTGTCGCAATTGCGGAAGTGTATAGCTGATGAGTCGGCAGTGGTACCATTGAAGGATATCCAGGTGGATGCGAGCCTGAATTATGCTGAGAGACCGGTGGCAATCAGAGATCGGAAGATCAAGGTTTTGAGGAACAAGGAGGTGCCTTTGGTTTTGGTTCAGTGGCAACATCGAAAAGGGGTCTGAAATGACTTGGGAGTCAAAGTCGAAGATGCGAGGGCAGCATCCAGAGTTGTTCGAGGAATGAGACTTCGAGGGCGAAGTCTAGTTCTAGTGGGGGAGAATTGTAACACCCCGAGATTCAGGTGCATTTCTTTCATCCTTGTTCTTTATTGAATTGTCATGTTTAGTCCTTGAGTGGAGGATGTGTAGCAAGTGAGTACGCTGGGTGTGCGCGTACTCACGCGCTTAATTTGGACGCGAGGTCGCCAAGGTACGTTGGGCGTACCTACAGTTACGCCGGGCGTACCTACAGTTACGCCGGGCGTACCCCGCCCAGGTGCAAAAACCCTAATCCTCCTTGTGCACTATTTAAAGGGTGTTATGGCTCATTCCTTAGCCTCCATATCAGTGAGTGAAACCCTAAAAGATAGCCCCATCGTTCTTAGTGTGTGAGAGTGTTGATTTGAGCTTGTTGGTGCTTTAGTGGCTTGGTAAAGAAGGAGGAAAGGAGATCTTGGAGGCTAAAGCTTAAGGTGCCATTTTGGATTTGAGATCTACAGAGGAAAGAGCTACTCTTGGAGGTATAAAGTTCAAAACTTTCCTCTTCTTTTGGTTGTTGTTGTATGTGTCCTTTTTAGGGCTAAAAACCCCAAAGGTGGAGACTTTATGAGTGTAAAGTGCTCCATGGTCCGAGATTTGTCCCTTTTCAGTGTTATTAGTGATGTAGAGCCATAAAGTTCCCATCTTGGATGTTACTTTGGAGTCATGCATGTGTTTTAAGCATTCTAGAGTTGAAGGATGGATCATTTTGGGAGTTACTGACATGTTCAGCCATGCAAAGGCTTAAAGTCATCAACTTTATGGATTAAGGGGCTTAGAAGGGGTCAGATCTAAAATATGGACGTAGGTCTTAACTGTTTAAGACCTCAAGAGCAAAAGAGTTAAGCAGGGGAGTACGTCGGGCGTAATTCCTAGTACGCGCCGCGTAGTGGGTGGCGCTCCCCGATTATGTGGTGCAGCCGGGTACGCCCAGCGTACACATCTGGTACGCGCAGCGTAACCCGGAGAGTTGACTTTTGGTTGACTTTTAGGGTATGGTCTATTGTGGGGCCTTTGAGCTATGAGAGGGGTAAAATGGTCTTTTACCCTTTTGAGAGTGTCATAAGAGATCATAGTCTAGCCTTTGAGAGTTATATTAAATAGAGTGTTATTTTCATATGATTAGGCGGAGGCTAGGCCAGCTTTTACCGAGTCAGAGATTTACCGAGATACCCGAGGTGAGTCTTCTCACTATACTTTACCTAGTGTGGTAACAGAGTTAAGAGACAGAGTATTATAGAGTTATATGCCAGTGTGATTGCATGTTATTATGTGTTGTGATTTATTGTGATATGTGATATGCATGATTCAGAGTTACAGAGTTGGGACTTTCGGGTCCCTAGAGTTAGGGCCAAAGGGCCCACAGAGAGTTGGGGCTGGAGGGCCCCACTGAAACACATTGACCAGAGGGTCAACAGAGTTACAGCCTCTAGTGGCTATTATGTGATTATTATGGTATTTTGGGGAACTCACTAAGCTTATGCTTACAGTGTTCAGTGTTATGTGTTTCAGGTACCAGTGATGACCGCGGGAAGGCGTCGGCTTGATTCGTACACACATATGGGATTGGATGTATTTTGATCTTGGGAGACATTTGTGAATGATGTTATGAGATTTTATGAATGAATGGTCTTATTTAAAATGTGTTTTCAAATGTGAAAAATTGTTTTAATTTTTACGGTGTTACATATATATATATATATATATATATATATATATATATATATATATATATATATATAGAGAGAGAGAGAGAGAAAGAAAGAAAGAGAGAGAGATCATTTGAGAACTCATAGTTTCATGAGAACCTGAAATATATATATATATATATATATATATATATATATATATATATATATATATATAGCGAGAGAGAGAGAGAGAGAGAGAGAGAGAGAAAGGATCATTTGAGAACTCATAGTTTCATGAGAACTCGAGAACTAAAGGTGGAGCATTGGATCAAAAAATTAATGGTCTGAATCAAAGATGGCACATTTGTAATTATTGACAATCTCAATGGTACCCTTAACTTTTTAGATTAAATTAGGAGGGTAATTATGGTATAGAAAATTTAAATACTTATTGATTAATAAAAAAATTAGAAACATAATTTAACTCAATCTTTTCTTATCGTCACTTCTACTCTCTTAGGTTTTCTCTCTCTCTATCTCTCTATATGTATGTCTATCTCTTTCTCCTTCTCACACACACACACACACACATCTTCATCTAGATCTAGAAATTTAATCTTCAGATCTCATGTCTTCAAACCTTTGTCGATGAACTCACTATAATACACTGCCATTGATTAATCGATCTAGTTGATCGAAAGAGAACAAATAATAATGTAACACCGTAAAAATTAAAACAATTTTTCACATTTGAAAACACATTTTAAATAAAACCATTCATTCATAAAATGCCATAACATCATGTTTTTAATTCACAAATGTCTCCCAAGATCAAAATACATCCAATCTCATATGTATGTACGAATCAAGCTGACGCCTTCCCGCGGTCATCACTGGTACCTGAAACACATAACACTGAACACTGTAAGCATAAGCTTAGTGAGTTCCCCAAAATACCACAATAATCACATAATAGCCACTAGAGGCTGTAACTCTATTGACCCTCTGGTCAATGTGTTTCAGTAGGGCCCTCCAGCCCCAACTCTTTGTGGACCCTTTGGCCCTAACTCTAGGGACCCGAAAGTCCCAAATGTGTAACTCTGAATCATGCATATCACATATCACAATAAATCACAACACATAATAACATGCAATCACACTGGCATATAACTCTATAATACTCTGTCTCTTAACTTTGTTACCACACTAGGTAAAGTATAGTGAGAAGACTCACCTCGGGTATCTCGGTAAATCTCTGACTCGGTAAACGCTGGCCTAACCTCCGCCTAATCATATGAAAATAACACACTATTTAATATAACTCTCAAAGGCTAGACTATGCTCTCTTATGACACTCTCAGAAGGGTAAAAGACCATTTTACCCCTCTCATAGCTCAAAGGCCCCACAATAGACCATACCCTAAAAGTCAACCAAAAGTCAACTCTCCGGGTTACGCTGGGCGTACCCGGCTGCACCACATAATCGGGGAACGCCACCCAGTACGCGGCGCGTACTAGGAATTACGCCCGGCGTACTCCCCTGCTTCAGCCCTTTTGCTCTTGAGGTCTTAAACAGTTAAGACCTACGTCCATATTTTAGATCTGACCCCATCTAAGCCCCTTAATCCATAAAGTTGATGACTTTAAGCCTTTGCATGGCTGAACAAGTCACTAACTCCCAAAATGATCCATCCTTCAACTCTAAAAGGCTTAAAACACATGCATGACTCCAAAGTAACATCCAAGATGGGAACTTTATGGCTCTACATCACTAATAACACTGAAAAGGGACAGATCTCGGACCATGGAGCACTTTACACTCATAAAGTCTCCACCTTTGGGGTTTTTAGCCCTAAAAAGGACACATACAACAACAACCAAAAGAAGAGGAAAGTTTTGAACTTTATACCTCCAAGAGTAGCTCTTTCCTCTGTAGATCTCAGATCCAAAATGGCACCTCAAGCTTTAGCCTCCAAGATCTCCTTTCCTCCTTCTTCACCAAGCCACTAAAGCACCAACAAGCTCAAATCAACACTCTCACACTCTAAGAACGATGGGGCTCTCTTTTAGGGTTTCACTCACTGATATGGAGGCTAAGGAATCAGCCATAACACCCTTTAAATAGTGCACAAGGAGGATTAGGGTTTTTGCACCTGGGTCGGGTACGCCCGGCGTAACTCTAGGTACGCCCAGCGTACCTTGGCGAATCCGCGTCCAGATTAAGCGCATGAGTACGCGCAGCGTACCCCTCTGGTACGCCCAACGTACTCACTTGCTACAAACCCTCCACTCAAGGACTAAACATGCCCAAACAATAAAGAACAAGGATGAAAGGAATATACCTGAATCTCGGGGTGTTACAAATAAAGAGATGGTTATTTCAAATCACAGACGAGATTGAAGTTGAGATTAATGAAATCCACAAGGTGAACGACTTTAATTCCATCATCGCCATCAGTTTCCACCATAATCACCGCCGATTTCTGCCACAATCACCATCGGTTTCCACCACAATCAACGTCTACGACCACCACTACAACAATTGTCACAACACTAGGAGTGAACTCCTACGCACAATCTCGATGTTCGTCGTCATTCATAGCAAACTAGGTATCGTAGTTTTTTTTTAGTTTTAAAATTTGAGATGCAATCATATATAATATCTAATTGATAGTTCCAATATTTCTCAAATGTTACATGTGCTTCCGATGTAGTTGATTGATTTAGTCTCTGCTTAATTCATTGATCGGTTTTCTAAAGCTTTGATCGGTTTTCCTTATAATTTTTTCATATCCCGTCGATTTTTGATTTGTTGATTTGCAAATACCTTTTTTATGATAGATTATATGAATTATTAATTTTTGATGTTGTAAATTAAAATAACCCTTAACTATTGTATTGTTCATTGCTTACATGTTTAGTTGAGTGCCAACAAATTTTTCTAAATGTGTTGGTTTCTAAGTCATGGACTTTTCTTTAACTTTTAATTCCTATAACTCATTAGTTTTGTGGTTTTCATTAGCAATGCCTTGATTTTTGGGTGTTTAGATTACAAAACGTTAGGGTGATATATTACTTATTATATTGATTGGTTGACAAGTTTAATCGGTTGATTTCATGTTAAAAGTTAAAACCAATAGTGGTGTACAAAATCATCTCAATTCTTATGATGATGCTTATTAATACATAAGCATGTTAACAGATTAAAATGTCAGTGTATTTATGGTTATGTTGTAGAAAGTGAAAAAAAACACTAGAATGTAATTTTCATCTTGTGTTTTGGGGATTAAACGTTGTTTGATCAAATGCGTAAGAGGGATTTATATATGTGATTCACATGTAAATCACATATGATTCACATATGAATTACATGTGATTCACATGTAAATCACATGTGATTCACATATTAATCATATTTGATTCACATGTGATTCATATGAAAATCAAATGTAATTCACATATGATGTCCTCTGCCAACGATTCTCACCTGAACCATTGAATCACATGCTTTTTCTTGTAGATTTGGAAGAAATTGTGGTGAATATTTAAGAGGTGAAAAATGATAAATTGAAGAAAAAAATGTAATATTTACACAAATACATGAAAACGCTTTGAAATTTTATAGCATTTTTTTGTTTTTTATGTTTTATTTTGTATCGAATAAAATACGTATTCTATTGTGTTTATAGATTAATAAATAAAATGAGTTTCTTATGATTTCCTTATAAATATTATAGTATATGAAATATGCATATATGCATTTGTAAAAATATGCATATATGTACCTAAAATGTTGATTTTTTTTGGTTAAAAAAGTATAGTATTTTTTAAATATTCCAGTTTTTTAATTTTATTGATTTTTAAATGCTTTTAAAAAATGTAGTTTTTTTTAAAATATTTCCCTTATTAGTAAAGTTGCTCGAGGCCGGAAAATGAGAATACAATCTAGAAGATCTGGTCGAATCAACTTGAATTCGACCGGGAGAAGCAAAACGAAATCCGGATTTGGCCGAAAAAGAAGCAACGCTGTTTTTCAATTTTTTTTTTCAAAAATTCATGTTTTCTATAAAAAAAAATTAAAAAATCTGCACTTTGTTAAAAAAAATGAAAAATACTATTTTTTTTTTAAATCCAAAATTTTGATTTATTATGTTAATTTTTATACATTTCTATTGATATTTACAATAACACAAAAAATTAAAAATTAAATGAGATTGGTAAGATGACGATCATGTCTTTAATGAATTAATTTTGATCTAACGTTCCACTTTTAGTTCTTCCATCCGTATTCGTATGTGGCTAATCTCTGTTTGTGGTGCCCTAATTAAAAAAATGTTGTCATTTTTAGATACTCACGAGCCACAAACGAATAACCCATCAATTTTATATGAATATTTTTATTTTTCAATTTTATTTGGATCTTAATGACTTTATGAATTTATGTTGAAAACCTCTTTTTCTGATATTAATTACTATAATCACTTTATGACTTTGTGTTGAAAAACCTCATTTTTTAAAATGTGTTGCTTATTTATTAAATAAGTTATATGGGTTGGGTTCCACCCACTAACTTGTACCCACAAACCTAGGGATGAGCAAAAGGACCGAACCGGACCGAACCGGACCGGAACCGGGAATCGGCTTCGGCCAAAATCAAGAACCAAACCGGCCCGGCGGTTCTACCGGTTCCCGGTTCCTACCGGTTCTTGTCGTGTCTTCAAATATTGGAACTGGTCCTCGAAAAATAGCATCATACGGTTCCGGTTTTTACCGGTTTTTGCCGGTTCTATCGGTTCCGGTTATATCGGTTTCGGTTCCTACCGATTCCCGGTTCCAAAAATCCACAAAAATAACATCCCGGTCCCGGCCCGACCGGTTCCATCGGGTTCCGGTTCCGGTTCCGGTTCCGACCGGTTCCTCGGTCCATATGCTCAGCCCTACACAAACCCATATACTTAATTGATTATATAGGTTGGGTTGGGTTGAAGTTTTCAACCCACCAACCCGTAACCCGCTAACTCATAATTATATGGGTTGGATTGAGTTTATGTTTTCTTACCCGCCAACCTGAACCTAACCCAATTGTCACTGCCTAAGCACCCCTAATCAAAATCGTTTGTAAACTGCTAAATGATTAATCACTGATTAATTAACAATTGATTTTTGTTACACACATATATAGAATACTAATAAGACCCAGCTTTTATTTTCCAATTCAAGAAAACATTACTATTCACTCTATTGCCAAATGTATATTAGAAGAAAGCAATATTATAGCCTAGCTCTAATATTCTACCTAGACCACTTTGTTCAACTTTTTTGTTTTGCGATAAAACAAATAGTAGCAATAAAGCTGATATTAAAAAAAAAAAAATTTAAATCCAGAATTCTAACCTCACAAAATCTCCCACCTTTAATTGGTCCTGTAATATATACAAGCCTTGAAATGTAAACCTAACTCAGAAAACAAACATGACCAAAAAGGAAACCGGCCAAAAGTCTATTCATAACCAACTTTTCGGGAAGAAAAAAAAAAGATGTCATACAAAGACACGTCTACAATGCAATCGGCTCCGGTAAGATCTCTGGTTGAGCACCACCGCTGCCGCCAAGAACCGTCACATTACCGTCCAAATCAACATCAACAATGACGGAATCGCCCTCCTTAATCTCACGTGCAAGCATCTTTTCCGCCATACTATCCTCCAAAAGTCTCATGATCGCCCTTCTTAGCGGCCTTGCACCATAGCTAGGGTTATACCCTTCCTCCACCACCCTATCTCTAAACCTCTCAGTCACCTGAAGATCTATTTCCTTACCCTTTAACCTCTCAAACACTTCCTTCAACATTATATCCGCAATCTCCTTCACTTCCAATTTCGTCAACTGTCTAAAAACTATCATTTCATCCAATCTATTCAAAAACTCAGGCCTAAAATACTGTTTCAATTCTTCCGTAACCAAACTCTTAATCCGATTATAACTACTATCTTTCTCATCATAATCAAGATCAAATCCGATCCTCCGTCCACCTTTTTCAATCACATTACTTCCAACATTCGAAGTCATGATCAAAAGCGTGTTCTTGAAGTCAACCGTTCGCCCTTTACTATCGGTCAACCTTCCATCTTCAAGAATTTGAAGCATCATATTGAAAACATCCGGATGCGCCTTTTCGATTTCATCAAAAAGGACGACGGTGTACGGGCGGCGGCGGACCGCTTCGGTCAGCTGCCCGCCTTCCGTGTAACCGACGTACCCGGGTGGCGAGCCGATGAGCTTTGAGACCGTGTGTCGTTCCATGAACTCACTCATATCGAGCCGAATCATGGCTTCTTCCGAGCCGAAATAGTATGTGGCTAGGGATTTTGCGAGTTCGGATTTCCCGACACCCGTGGGCCCCGAGAAGATGAAGCTGGCAATTGGGCGGTTGGGATTTTTGAGACCCACGCGGGCCCGGCGGATGGCTCGGCTTATGGCTTTCACGGCTTCGTCTTGACCGATGATGCGGTTGTGGAGGGTGTCTTCCATTTTTAGGAGGCGGTTGGATTCGTCACTCGAGACTTTTTCCACTGGGATGCCGGTCCATGTGGATACGATGTGCTGGATGTCTGCTTCTGTTACTGTGGGCCCCGCTTCGCCAGCTTCACTCTCAGCTTTGTTCATTTCTTTGTTTTTGTCGATTAGAGCGGATATTTGTGTTTTTAGATCCATTTCTCTATCTCTTAGCTCCCCTGCCTGTGAAACATTCGAAATTTTATAACAAAAATTACATTTTCACAGAACCGAATATTTAAAAAAAAAAAAAAAAAAAAAAAAAAGAATTACCTTTTCAAAGTCTTGGCCTCGAACAGCTTCGTTTTTCTCCTTTGTAATTTGTCTAACTTCTTTCTCAAGCTCTCTGGCTTCCTCAGGTAGCTACATAAACCCCACCCGGTTAACTCAGTGAAATCAATAACACAAAATTGAAACAAATACATGTAGTACCTGTGCATGGCGAAGTCGCACGCGAGATCCAGCTTCATCGATCAAATCAATTGCTTTATCAGGAAGAAACCGATCACTATAAAACATATATAAAAAAAAATTAAAAATAATTATCAATGACAACCAATCACATGTCGTCTTTCCTATGATGTTTTTTTTACCTAATGTATTGGTGTGCCAACTCAGCAGCAGCAACTACAGCCTCGTCTGTATAACGAAGCTTGTGATGGATTTCATATCTTTCTCTTAATCCTTTCAGAATCTGAATTGTTTCCTCAACGGAAGGTTCCGGAACCTTAACAGGTTGGAAACGTCTTTCCAATGCTGGATCTTTTTCAATATGTTTTCGATATTCATCCAGTGTTGTAGCCCCAATACACTGACACATAAAATTTACAATAAATTCTTGTATTCCAACAAATAACCCGATTATATTTTACAGCAATAAAGTTTCAAGTATCATTGTTTACCTGTAATTCACCTCTTGCAAGAGCTGGTTTCAATATGTTAGCAGCATCAATGGCTCCTTCTGCTGCTCCTGCCCCAATTAGAGTGTGAACCTCATCAATGAACAAAATTATATCATCACTTTGTTTTATTTCTTCCATTAATTTCTTCAATCTTTCTTCAAATTCCCCTCGGTATTTTGTGCCAGCAACAAGAAGACCCATGTCTAGGGTTATCACCTGAATATAATTGAAAAGAAAGAAATTGAGTCATATGTAAGCCCTAAAGCTGTTTTCTTGGAAAGTTATGAAGTCAGACTCACCTTCTTCCCCTCAATGGTTTCAGGGACATCACCATTTGCAATTCTTTGAGCAAGACCTTCTGCAATGGCTGTCTTTCCTACACCAGGTTCTCCAATGAGGCATGGATTATTCTTTGTTCTACGCCCTAAAATCTGTGTCACTCTTTCAATCTGTGATTGCCTTCCAACAACCGGATCCAACTTACCCTATAAAAAACAACAAAACATATTCCCTTTCCATAAAACCAATTTGAAAAAAATAAATAAATAAATAAAGTAAAAAATCCACATGGACTACCTCCTCTGCTAACTTTGTCAAGTTTGTCCCATATTCCTCAAGTGTTGGCATCTTGCTTCCTGAAGCTCCTCCACCTCCAACTCCAGCACCCACAGCTTCTGCACTCTCCCCAACCATTCGAATCACCTACTCATTATTACAAATATTTAGCAACCTAAAAAAAATAATAATAAATGTTAAAATAGTGTTACCTGAGTGCGAATGTTAGTGGGGTCAGCTCCTAAATTCTCAAGAACACGAGCTGCAACACCTTCTCCTTCACGTAGCAAACCAAGTAGCAAGTGCTCTGATCCAATATAGTTGTGACCTATAACATTGAAGGTTATATTATTAGCTATCAAATGACTTCATTTTTATATAATAAAAAAAAACTGCATGTAGCTTGAAACAAAATAAAGTATACCAAGATTACGAGCTTCCTCCAATGAGAGTTCCAAAACACGTTTAGCTCGAGGGGTGAATGGAATCTCAACAGCAACAAATCCACTACCCCTACCAATAATTTTCTCAACTTCCATACGTGAATCCTTCAAATTGATTCCCAATGACTTCAAAACCTTGGCTGCAATGCCAGTTCCTTCACCGATTAGGCCTAGTAATATTTGCTCAGTCCCAACAAAATTGTGGCCTAAACGACGTGCTTCCTCTTGTGCAAGCATAATTACTTTTATAGCCTTCTCTGTGAAGCGCTCAAACATGGCTTTTGGTACAATTCGGGAGGTTTTTTGTTTTCGTATAGAGGTTGCTATAGCTACCTTTGAATGGAAATCTTGGGGGGATTTCATTATGTTATCTAATGCATTTGATCCTCTTAATCCTGAAAAGGTTCTCATTCTCATGGGAGGTGCGTAAGAACATGCCATCATTTTAACTGTTCTTTTCTCTTTTGTGGTTCCATTTACTCTTTCACGAACAAGGAAGGAGGCTGCGTGAATTAAAGCCCCAGACATATCTGCAGCCAACAAGAATAAATTAGTTTTAAGGTCATTCAGAAATGGTCTAAAAGATTCCCAATTTAGAAGAATATAAAAATAAACATAAGAATATACGTGGAAAACTCCAAGACCGGGGAAAAATCATAAGACTCCAAAGATAAAAATTCACTATTTAATACATTTTTACAATCACATAGACTAATTATTTGTATTATAGATGGAATATTAAAACATGAAGTCGAACATGTACATGTAATTACAACATATTTGGCTTATGACATTTACAAAGAAAATCACCGATATATAATACAACTATAGAATTATCTTACTAACTTCAAATAGATCCTATCAGGATCTGAGTTGTGAACAGTGTATTTAATGGATCAAACTCATCCTATAACTTGCAACAGATTGAGCGACTCTGATTACAGGATCGCAGAGACTTACAAAAATGTAAAACGTTTAATGATGAACATTAGTCAGAATTATCTACATGTTGGGATTCATCTACAGGCATGAATAAGAAATTACTTTCTTTTTCTAAAGGAAATCACTTCCTCTGAAAAAAAAATAAGTTCTATAAAAATTTACGCTTGAAAGCTCGGAATTATATACTGTGACACAAACAATGCAAAATGTGAACGAATTACGAGGTGCTGTTAGGTCAAACAACTCCATTTCGAGATATTCAAAAGAAGAGCCCAAATTAACAGAAAGATTAAGAAAATCTGGTGTTAGATACTTTACCGAAGTAGCAGGAACAAAAGACTCTAGGGTTTGCTGTGAAGAAATAATGGGGGGTGGGAGGAGGGTTTGTTAAGGGATTATACAGGTGATATAGCCGCCAGTGTATCGGATGATGCTGTGCACCGTCATGTAACAAATGGGGGGAATGGGCTCTGCGGAGGTTTTTATTTTATATTTTCTAACCCTAACTTTGTAATCTCCAAAAGTTTTGTCGTATTTATTCATGTTTTTAAACATGATATCAAATGAATCATTTATATAAAAAAAAATATAAAATACATTTTTAAAATTAAACCAAAAACATTATATGTTATAAGTTAAAAAGCAAATTAGATAACAAATTAAATAAATAGCATTTTGGTGGTTAAAAACTTATTCAATTTTTAAGACAAAATTACTCGATCACTTCATGTTGTTTTTCAATATAGACATATTCAAGACGACTATTAGAGTCTCATGTGTTTTGTCTTTGTGACTTGATTTTTTTTCTGTCCGGTCCTTTTGTCATTAAAAGCATATTTTTATCATTTTTATTTTATTTTTATTTTTTTTAAATCATATATATATATATATATATATATATGTGTGTGTGTGTGTGTATGGTTGATATATTGTGAGAACTAAAAAAACGTGAGAACTTGCAAACTAACCATCAGAAGTTGAAAACTACTCGTCAGCAGTCATATGGATTGCGGCGCATATGAACCTGCAGTCATACAGATTGTGGATTCATGAGTCATGCATTAGTAGTCATATGGATTGCGAACACATATATGCATGCATGCATCAGCAATCATATTGACCGCATACGTATATATGTATGCATGCATCATATATGTATATTTTTCAAAAAAAAAAAATCACCAAATCTGTTTTTAGCCTATATGGCTTAAAAACTACATTTCGTTGACATTTGTGGTTTTGATTTTAAAAAATGATGTTTGGATTGGTAGTTCTCAAGTTTGCACGTTTTTCTTGATTCTCAAAAGCACTTATATATATATATATATATATATATATATATATATATATATATATATATATATATATATATATATATATATATATATATATATATGTTGAAGATTTAATTAATACTCATTATATCTTCAACATTTAATATGTATTAATTACATTCTTAAAATAACTAAAATGATTTGTCCATAATCAATCCTACATGCACACAATAGATAGTTAGAACGTAATAAACTAACCTATATATATATATATATATATATATATATATATATATATATATATATATATATAAAGAAAAGAAAAGATAAATAAATAAAGGGTCCATCTCTCTCACTAGGCATGAACTAGATCTTAATCTAGGTTATGTAATTTCATCTTTTATAATTATAAATATCTTTTTGCTACTAGTTGACTCTTATCAAAAAACTAGCATGCAAAAAACGCATGAAGAAAAGGGTTTCAACATTATTACAATTATTAAGGCAACAAACCATCAAGAAACTAGCATGCAAAAAACACATGAAGAAAGGGGTTTCAACATTATTAACCAATTTTTAGTATCTTATTCGATCATAATCATTTACTCTTTTTGAGCATATCTTTTTACTAACTTTTACTTACAGTTATTTACTTCATCAACTCAAGAAAAGGGTTTCAACATTAATCCGAAAAGGTTTGTTAAATAAAAGCTAAGACGATCTTGAAAAACATGTTTATTATATGTGATCTTAAGCTTGTTCCAAACTTCAGAAACTATGGTTTTCGACAAAGTTGTTGTCAATGTGGAATATGATGGGTTTTATAGATTATAATAACTATGTGTTTGCGGAATTTTACTTAACATTTAAGGGCACATGTAACCTAAAGGAACTATGTTTTTAACACTTTGAATGTAACATATCATGAACAACAAAATAACTAGAACCCTAATGACTTCCTAGTATAATCAAATTAATAATAATTAAGGTTACATACCTTTTGATTTGTTGTAGTAAACAAATCACTTCAATCTCCTTATAAAAAAACTCGGAAAGCAAGCACTAGAAATCTCGTACCTGTAATAGCTTACACCCAAAACACTAGAAACCCTAGAATGAAGAGGGGAAAGAGAATAGACTAATAATTTTCGTTCATATGCTTCTTAGAAGGATCCATACGAACATTCTAGCCCAATGGGTCTTTATATAGTTGTTGGATATCCCTAAGAAACCCTAGATAATGATAACCCATAAACAGGTAATTATTTAGTTTCCTAATTATCCATTTGGAGCATTCTAGATTACCCTAATATGGTATTAAAATCTTCAAAACATGGAGGTTTCTAGAATCTCTCTCTTTTGCTCTACTATTAAACAATTACAAAGTAACCCTTGTACAATTAATTAATTCCAATTTATCCTAAATTAATTCTAACCAATTATTAATTAATTCTAATTGATTTCAAACCAATTGTTTAACAGTTTATCTCATGTTAATTTATTAATGATAAATTAACATGTCAATTATCTATTTTCAATTAATATATTAATCACATAATATACTAACAAATCATTTATCTCTCGTTCTCCTAATATCATTTATAGTTATTTCTGGTTATGAGGCTAACCCAAAAGGACTTTGGTAATTATTCAAGAGTATACTAATTTAGTTATTGGCTTAGACACCTAATCCAACAGTCTCCCACTTGGATAAGTATAAAACTAAATTACATGTATAACTTCTAAATAAAATAGCAAAGGGTGCTTTCTAAAGCAACTATCGAACTCTAATACGATAAGATATTTGTCCTTAGATAAATGATCAAATATTCCTTCATTCTACAAGATATCGTATGGACACGAGAGATAGATTGAAATCAATCTCATTGTAATTATGTTTCCCGGTTTCCTAATTTATGACGACTGAATTCAGACTACTAATTGAACACATCAATTTAGTCCGGGCTCGGCCAAGCACTTCAGATGTCGACATCAAATCATCGAGGGTCCCAAAGATATCGCTTTTCTCGTTATGGAAAAAGGGACGAATAAATTTGACTCGTATGTTTGTATGTTTTACTCACCAAATCATGCATGACACTACGTTTTATAACATCACGTTATTGATGCGTTTATGTAACACCAATGCACGACCGACTTGTAAATTACGACTCATATATCTTCATTTTAAGAAGACAAAATTGAAAAAATGGTCCATGTGGTATGCATTTTTTTGGGTTTTTGGTCCAAACCACAAGTTTTTTGGTTTTGTGGTCCTTTTGGATTGGTTTGTTTGTGAGAATGGTCCTTATACTTAACACCCGTTAAAAAGAATTTGTTAACCCCCTCATATGCCTTGCACGCGAGGGTATTTATGTCTTTTTACTTAAAGGGACCATTTTTGCATACGAATGTCAACGCTTCCTTCTACCTTTTATCCCTCATTTACAATCCCAAACACCTGTTAACTCCCCACCTCCCTCCTTCTTCCTTCTGCTCCATTAAACCTGCAAAAAAACATCCTTCATTATCCAAAGAACCTAATCGTAGCAAAAGGAGACAAGGTCATACGTTAAAGTCGAAATGGTGCGTAATGTAGCAGATCAGACCAAAAAAATGAAGTTGTCGGCGTATCATCCTTATATGGTAAGTTGCTCTGTTTTCTTAAACATTCCTATTTTTCATTTTACCCTTGATTTATACTAAAATCCGCCAAATTTTGACTTTGTTATCATGTACAATTTTGACTTGTAGCGGGTGCACCCACATGGTTTAGTATTAAGCTTCATCATGGTGGGAAGTTTACTAAGTTACCTGATATAAAGTATATTGGAGGTGAAGTGCGTTATGTTGATTATGTGGACATAGATGAGTTTTCTGTACATGAACTTGATGCCATGATGCTTGACCAAGGTTACCCAGACCCACGGATGATTGAGTTGACTGATGAATCCCCAGTGATATACTACCATTTCAGGATACCCAATGGTGATTTTCAATTTGGTCTTAGAGCTTTAGGGAATGATCATGATGTTATCAATATTTCTAAATTTATTCGAAATAACAAGTTGATTGAGGTGTACACAGAACATGAGAAGACAAATCTACTCACTTACTTCATGTCTCCAAATGCAAAGGGTAAAGTTGTCATTGAGGAATTACCAGAAAATGATGATCAAGGGGCTGAATATGAGGCTGGAGTTCATGTAGAATCTCCATTGAGAAATATGAACCATGTCAATGATGAGCCAATTGGTGAGTACATGTCTTTGATTCTTTTTGGGAGTAAAAGTGATGAATTCTCACCATAGTATAGAAGGGGTAGAGTTGGGAATTCAAAAGGAGGGGGATGTTCTTGTAGTAAGAGGCTTAATTTAGAGGATATTTATGATTTAAAAGAGAAGGAAAACACTAATAAGGGTGTTAAGGATGTTCAGGAGGCTACAACTGTTGTTGAAGGATGCTACAAGCCATTTGCTTCAAATATTGCTAATGTAGGGGTGGGATGATTGTGGTTCAGGATAATGACCATATTGATGGATGCTACAACACCCCACCTATTAATCATGATGAACAATATAATGAGCTTTTTGATAACCTTATGGAAAATTTACTTGGAAGTGATGAGGATGTTGAAGAGTATGAAGGGGATGATGAATTTGAAGATAGTGATGAAGAGTATGAAAAGGATGAAGGTGATGACCAGGATGGGAAACAATCAGAAAATGAAGATAAATTGGATGACATAATGGATGAGGAGAACAATATAGAAGATGTTGATGAGGACATGGCAGACTTCTGTCTAAATGTTGAAAGCGATGTTGAAGGAGCATGTATTAATGATGGTCATGAACCTGAAGATATGGAAGTGATCAACAATGACGAGTTCAAATCATTGGATGAAGGATCAGACCAAGACAGAGAAAGAAGAGCTCTTATAAAAAATTTGGGAAAAGAAAAAAGGTCCAACCTTGGGTCAGTACACATACAATCATTCTCAGTGGGACAAAAGTTTAAAAGTAAAAAAGAAATAAAGGAGTTAATTGATGTGCATGCACTGGAAACAAGAAGGAATATATGCTTTAAAAAAATGACAATCAAAGGCTTAGGGCACATTGCAGAGGAGTTGTACCTATCATCAATAAAGGTCAAGTGGGGACTCAACCTACCACTTCAAAAAGCAAGAGCAAAGAAGTAAAGACACAAAAAGAAACATGTGGTTGGTATATACATGCATCTAGGTCAAACCCCGAATCTGACTGGTTTATAAGGACCTTAAACCAAACTCATACATGCTTACAAACAAGAAAACTCAGAGCTTGTACTGCTTCTTTAATCTGCAAGAAAATCATAGATCAAGTTGAGGTAGATCCGAAGATTCCTTTGAGAGCCATACAAGATCACTTTAAAAAGACCTACCAGGTGGGTGTTTCGATGGATAAGGTGTTTAGGGCAGAAGATATAGCAAGAAAGCATGTAACTGAGGACTACACAAAACAGTTTGAATTGTTGAGGGAATATGCTCTTGAACTTCAAGCTACAAACCTAGACACAACAGTCAAAATAGATGTGTGTCCTAATGGCAACCCTGCATCCCCAACAAGGCAATTTAGAAGGATTTATGTATGCTTGGGTCCACTGATAAAAGGTTTCAAGGCATGTCTTAGAGACTTAGTAGGTTTGGATGGTGCCTTCATGAAAGGCCCATTCCCTGGTCAGGTTCTTACATCAGTTGGTCTAGATTCTAACAATGGAATTTATACCTTGGCCTATGCAATTGTTGAGTCTGAAAACACAGCTAGCTGGAAGTGGTTTTTAGAAAACCTTGGGGATGACTTGGAGCTTGGGAGCAACTCAAACTATACTTTCATAAGTGACAAGCAAAAGGTAAATTGCAGTTCATCAATTTATCATTTAGATTCTGTTTTTTTACCAAGAAATTAATTCTAATTATTGTATGTTGAGTCATGTAAGGATTACAAATTGCAGTTGATCAATTGTTTCCCAATACTAAGCATAGATATTGTATTATACATATCTATGACCATATGAGAAAGAAGTGGGGGCAAATTGAGTACAGGGACCATTTATGGAGGTGTGCATCAGCAACCACCATTCATGAGTTTGAGCATTTGATGAAGGAGTTTAGTGAGTATGATAAGGAGGCATGTCAATGGTTGAAGCAGATTCCTCCTGTACATCGGGCAAGGAGCAGTGGCGGAACTAGCTAGTTACCAGGGGTAGCCCATGCTACCCCTCAGATTTTTCTAAGAACAATCGAAATTGTTAAATGTCGTCGATGATTATGTAAGGTGCTACAGTTTGTGCTACTCCTTGTCTTCTTCTTCGTCTTCACAAAGTCAAAGGTAAAGGGACAGGGGACTAAAATCGATCCCTGGGTCTTATTAGTCATCTCCATCGTCTTCACAAAATCAATCTTATGTCTTACTCTAAAAGGGGCAGGGACGTAGGGACTGGAATTCGAAGAAGAAGTGCTACTCAGAGGGGCTGATTGAAGAAGAAGAGAGGGGGAGAGAACAGATCAAATGAAGATATCCTTAATGGACGAAGATGAAGGTAAACCTGATTTCTCCAATTTGGAATTGAAGGTAACCTTAATTACTATGATTTCAAATAAGATCTAGAAAGTAACCCTGATTTGATTCAGTAGTTCTAGGTTTTTAGATTTCTCACTTTGACTTACATAGCCTTCCAGAGTGTTTGTGTAGATTTGTGATTGTGATTAATATTTGATTAATTTAAGGAAATTATATTTGTTCATCCTTACTTGAAATTTATACTCATGAATACGACTGATAAAGCTAATCTCATGCTTTGTGCCAAATCCATGGAGTGTATTAGTTTGGTTGGAATGGTTATTGGAAAATATAAGTTCAAAGATGATGCTAAACAACTGTACATTCGTGGGGTGATAGCTAGATTATATATTTAATTTACAAATGTTTTACTTTTTGCATCTTAAAGACTTATAACTTATTATATGATTCAAGGCTGCTTCTTTTCTTTTACTATTATTGAGCTTCATTTTTATACTGCAAAATCATATTGAATTAAAGTTTATAATTACCCTTTTGTTTAGAAATTATGATGAGTAACAAATGGCTATTGATATTGCAGCATTGAGACCATCACAGCTGCAAATAAGAGAATATGGATCAAAAGTAGTGTCCTTAAGGAGAAAGCTACAACATACAACATGCTATGTTGCTATGCTGATGAACTAAATGAAGGGTTATTTCCATGGATTAATCAAGTAAAATACTTTTTTTTACCGTTTCTTGTTTTTTTACATATCAATTTTTTTGACTTATCTATATAAAAAATGATGCAGGTTGCGTCAACACTAGTACCACTTTAACATTGAGAATTTTGATATTACTCAGTCCATTTCAATTTTAACATCAAAGAAAGTAAAAGTTTTATGCCATAGTTCGCTAAACATCATGCTTTAAGGAAATAAGATCCTTCACATCATAACTTGTCTTTATATAGCAGATATAGGAAAAACATAGTTTCTCATGGGCATGAAAAATCTTTGGCCACTAATCTTTATAGAAAAAAAAATTGTGCTACTCCTAACAAAAATTTCTGATTCCGCCCCTGGCAAGGAGTCATTTCTCAGCTAATTGTATATGTTTGCATATGGTAATGATTATGTGTTTCAGTTATTTATCAGCATTAATTGTATGTTATTGTAATGTGCAGGAAGAGTTGTTTCTGATGTGTTGATTTCAAACATGTGTGACGTGTTTAATGGGGAGATAGAGAAAGGCAGGGACAAACCTGTAATTTCATGTTTATAGTTCATTAGGGAGTATCTAATGAAGAGGATATGCAATATCATGAAGGCAATGAAGAAGGCTAAAGGTCCACTAACACCTACAGCAACAAACATCCTAGATGCAAGAAAAAAAGGTGCTTCACAATATATTGTTAGGTGGAATGGGGCAAACAAGTATCAAGTCACTAGAGCATTGCAAGATCAACATGTGGTGGATGTTAGGAACCAAACCTGCACTTGCAGAAAGTGGGAATTAATGGGAATACCTTGCAGGCATGCAATTGCAACTCTGAATGAAATAAGCAAAGACCCTGAGGCTGAGCTTGACATTTACAAGTGGGTACACAAGGTGTATTGACTAGAGACATGGTAAAAAAGCTTATTCATTTAAGGTGGAAACAATTAAAGGGATACCCACGTGGCCTAAAAGTAATTGTCCAACAAAGCTAATCCATCCTCCACATCGCACTCAGGTGGGAAGGCCTAAGAGAAAAAAAGACAAAGTGAGTGTGAAAGGTTAAGCAAAAGGCAGAAGAAAAGTCAAGGTGATGGAGTCAATGAGATGCAAGGAGAAGATTCCCAAGGGCCAACAAATGATGGAGTGCAGAAGCTATCAAGGAAACATATCAATGTTACTTGTAGCAAATGCAAGAATAAGGCACACAACTCTAGGACCTGTAAAGGGCAAGGTGGGAATCAATCCAAGAAGTGATTCTGGTTGTTTGTTGTGGTGCAATGACTATTTAGTTGTTTGTTGTTAAAAACTGTTTGTTTTTGAAAACTTTGGTTATGGTTTGATTATGTGGTTATGTATGGTGCACAGACACTTGTATGCTTAATTTGGTAATGGTTTTTGTTTCCGCTCATGTTGTTAATGAAATGTGCATTTTGGTCAATTTACGATACGTATTTTGGTAATGTACTTTTGTTACATTTTGGTTCTATTTATGTGCTTATATTTGACAATTGATACATATTTTTGAACACATTTTCACACTTGAATATCATTTATATCATTAACAACATTGGAATTCATTACAAACATGATGAAGTCAACTTACAACAAAATTATACCATTTTTACCCTGCATCACTTAATCAACAAAAACCCCCACATTTGTCTAACCCTATCCCTTACATAGACCAGATACTAAACATAACAATCACAAACATAAACCAGCATGCACATAAATACATCTTCAGCTTGAAACCTTCTTCCTTCAATGCATCACACCTTGCCTCCAACATGTTGTTCCTGCTTAAAAGTCCATTGCATTGTTCCTGCATGTTGATACTTCTTACCAGCCCATTACATCTTTCCTCCAACATATTTATGTTTCTTAGAAGACCAGGTATGATGGTTTTACTCCTAGCACACATAGGCGGGTCAAACCACCCGATAAACCCACAAACAGAATCCTTAGTAGGGAAAGCATAAAGCCTCCTTCTGGGATCCAGTGGTGTCCAAGACGTTTTCACCAAAGCGAGCTTTCCACAAAAACAAACCACCATTGTTCGATTGCAAGTCAGGAAGGAGAAATGGAAGAAAATAGTTGTTGGGGAAGAACAGTTAAAAACGTTGGGGAAGAAGATTCGTTGGGGAAGAAGATTCGTTAGGGAAGAAGCTGGGAATAGAAAATGATATATAAAGGAGGTTTTATTTTTCCATATGCAAAAATGGTCCCTATAAGTAAAAAGACAGAAATACCCTCACGTGCAAGGCACATGAGGGGGTTAACGGATTCTTTTTAACGGGTGTTAAGTACAGGGACCATTCTCACAAACAAACCAGTCCAAAAGGACCAAAAAACCAAAAAACTCATGGTTTGGACCAAAACCCCAAAAAATTGCATACCACAGGGACCATTTTTGCAATTAAGTCTTTTAAGAATATAAGATATTATCATATCATAATTACTCGTGATAGAATCCATAAAGTAACTCCCAGAGCGTAGGTTTATCCAATACTCAAAATCTCCAATTTCTAAGTACTCATGAATATTGTAGCAACACATTTTGCTATGTCTAATCTCCTTAGACAATCTACAATCCAATTCATGAAAGTCTTCATTCACTATTTACTTCTTAAAGTATGAGCGACTGTGGAGTTTCGAATAATCAAATCATCCAGGAAGTAAAACATAATAATAAACTAATTAACTATGGTCACAACCCTATTGAATATAAATAATCTCTTTTATTTAATCACCGTGATAATTACGACTTTATTCATTAAATAATGTTTCGAGTAATCAACCAACCACTTGAATTAAATAACATCAGTTATGTCATGTTATGAACATGCATACTATGCCTCCTTATGGTCTTTCCTTTGTGAATAGATCAATTGGACACGATTCCAATGATGCTCGTTTTACAATTCTAAATTCTTATCACTATCTAAAATGTATTGGAGTTCCAACTTTACATGCATTGACCTTCTATGATGTCGAGGCTTCTAAGTCGCAGAGACTAAGCCAATGATATTACAGAATGTTTCCATTGGAACTTTGTTACTAGAAACAATTCCATGGTAATAAAGTTTCAAATTCAAGGTACACTCCTTCAACACTTTTCTTGCATTAAAATTTCCAACTCACATATAGATTTAATAATCAACTCTTATTATGGAAACATTTCCATATTCCCATACGACCATCCGTTTTGACCAAGAATCATCTCAATCTAAAACATGTCACTATGGTCCTCCCAAACAATGCCATACTTCTGAATGTCCACAAGCAACCAATATTTAGTAGACCTCAGAATGTTCTTGATAGTTGTTTAACAACTCTAGTCACACAAAAATTCTAATCCTTTTTCCTCTCAATGCTCAAGGCATTTGGAAAAATCAACTCTGGCAGCTTAGGGAAGAATGATGGCTCGCTAACAAGGCCCCTAAATGAACGATCAGAAGGCCTACCTCTTTTTTTCCCAATCTATCACTCGATCGTCCCTCTCTCATGAAAGATTGTCTTTCCTCTCCCGGCGGCTTTTAGTCATGTCTATAGCCAGTTGCTAAGACGATTCCCACTCAAGCATTCTCATTCAACGGTCTATCAATGCTACCTTATTTTGTTCAAAATTACTTTTTTTCTACTAGTTCTTACATAAGCAATTTTCAGGAAGTAAACAAAGTATTTCCTTCCGAAATCCACTCCTGAAGTCACGTCTTTCAGTACTGGGACTGAAGTCAAGTACTTTCGAGTTGTTCTTTGCCCAAAACCCTCTTTCTGACTTAGAAAGACCAACTAACAATAACTTTAGCATCTCTTGAGTCGGAAGGTCTTTATAGAGCTAAGGGGAAGGTTTGGAACCCTAGTAGCATAATGGAATCAAAGGGCTGACTTCCATGCTAACACGAGTAGTTTAACTCAGTTAGTGGCAGTTGAATGAAACCAGAAAGAGTGGCAATTAGATCCTTGAAGGGAAAGGACTCGGCTTCATCTCCCACACCAGTTAGCAACCAATATAAGAGTGAAACTAAAGCGGGAAGGAGAAGAGGATCTGGATTCTATATTCCATTTTTTTTCTTTTTAGTTTGAGTGAACACCTAGTAGCCAATCGATCAGGACAAGGAGCTGCACCAAGACGGATTAGTTCGCCTTTGGGTTCTTAAGAAGAAGAAGAAGATCCCAAAGTTCTCTTTCTAGGTTGAGGAGATTGCTTTTACTTTCTTGTTAAACCTACCCGAAAGAGAGTGAGTGGTGGATTTAGAGAAAAGCTATTCTTCTTAGCAGTTTCACAAGTGAATGGAATGATTCTTCCCCCGAGGGTGACTAAATAAGTGAATATTATAGCATATGCAATCGATCCTATATCTGAAGCATATGGGACTCGATTCACTATGTCTCACATAAGGAATTCATATATATTCGATCTCTTGTTATAATATTCTCATATACTGAATTTCATATGTTGAAATATTTCAATATGATATTCATATATGTCTATGACTAAGTTTTATTAAACTGTACGATCGAAACATTTAAATTCGAAACGAAGTATGATTGCCCTCTCCCTTAAATCTACTATAGAGAAACAATTCCCAAACTTTGCAATTTGCAAATTGAAAATTTGTTCCCTATAAACAGTATTGTCAACATGTAATACTATCATAACAATTATGCTCCCACTAGCTTTGACATGTACCCATAAATCAATTTGTAGCACCTGGTTCCTGGTACGTATTCCTTGTAATTTAATATTTCTTAAATAATGCATTTTGCCTTGGACTCGGCGAGTTGAAGGACCAACTCGCCGAGTAAGAGCGGGATGAGACGCGGGGTCTAAGCTTTGGACTCGGCGAGTAGGCCATGTTTGGGCAAAAACCCTAACTCGGGTGTTTGTACCCTATTTAAACACTCTAACTCAACCTCCCTTGTCCCTAACACTTCCAGAAGAGCTGTAGAGCGAAACCCTAGCCCCTTTTTGTCCTTGTGAGTGATTTTGGCCTTGTGAAGGAAGTTTGAAGCTTAAGAGAAGAAGAAGGAGGTGGAAGAGTGCAAGGAGGGGAAGTAGATCTGACATCTACCCTGCAAGAGGCTTCCATTCAGCCGGAGGATTACCGGTGCAGCAGTCAAACGTCTAGCAAGCAGACTTTCAGCAACTACTTATCAAGGTGAGTTCCCTTTCAGTAGGAACGGGTCTAAGGCACCAAGGTCGGCCCGTATAGACGATATGATAGTATCGAAGTGTGGGCAGAGCCCGTATCTCATAGTTGAGTTTGATGATGATATATGCTAGTGTGGTAGAATTGTTTATACTCGTTGTCTGTGTGATACTTGTATGTTTTGGTTTAGTAGCTAAGTGTGGGCGAGGCCCGTATCTCTCAGATAGCGGAGTGTGGGTGAGGCCCGTATCTCCCAGATAGCGGAGTGTGGGCGAGGCCCGTACCTCTCAGATAACAGAGTGTGGGAGAGGCCTATATCTCCCAGATAGCGGAGTGTGGGCGAGGCCCGTATCTCCCAGTTAGCGGAGCGTGGGCGAGGCCCGTATCTCCCAGCTAGCGGAGCGTGGGCGAGGCCCGTATCTCCTAGCTGTTCATTATATGATTGTATGGTATGTGGTACGATGGGGGAACTCACTAAGCTTCGTGCTTACATTTTTAATTTTGGGTTTCAGGTACCTCTTCAGCGAAGGGGAAGGAGTTGGCGCGGTAGCGGCACATCATACACACACACACACTTTGGTTTTCCGCATTATGAGATGTTCTGGGATTGTACTCTGACATTATTATTATTTTCATGTTTTTGGTTTTCAGACACGAGACATGTATATGAAATGATATGATCGGATGATGTTTTACTACAAATATTTTACAAGCTACTTAATTTAAATGAAATTTTTGGGCGTGAAAATTGGGTCGTTACACAATTGGACTTCTAGAAATCAATATTCTTGACTTTCTTACTGAAGTGCATATTTATGTTACGTGATTCTTCAATAAGTCTCCAACTAGACTTCTTAAGCTTATACACCTTTATAGGATAGCACATGTGTGAGTTTAAGCCCTTTCAAAATTTGTAGATATATGTCATGAAAGTTGAAATAATTCCTTGCCATTCCTCACAACTCAAAATATGAAGAGGGATGTTGTAATCATATTTGTGAATTTAAGAATGCAATTAATTCATCGAACATCCGTATTGATCTTACTAGGTCATATAATCTGTCAGCAAAAGTATTTCCTCATAATCTTTCTCATGAATTAGAGTGAATCTTTACCACATAGATTTCAAGGTGCATACGTTCCCATCCACGTGAATCTATCATTTGTGACCTATAATCATAAGATAAGGTTTAGGACCAAACCAAATTCAAATTTAGCTTTCCTATATGGACTGAACTTCACAATTCTAAATTTCTTTCCCTCTGGTAGCTCAAGGGTCTACCAATGCTTCCATGTTGTTAGCAGCTCACCTATATTGCTCAATGTACTTTCATTGGCCAATGTGTTTTTTGCTTTGCAGTTAAATGAAAAACATAGAACTCATAAGCATTGTCAACTCAACTAGAAGTGCATATAAATAAGAATGTGCAAACCAAACACAATAGGTTATCAATGACAGGTCGCGTGTTAGGGATAACTAAAAGGTTTATTGTTGGTTGACTCTTGAAACTCTCAAGATCAATATGACTCCCACTGACTTCTTGACATATAAGCGGTTTTTCTGTAGGGGATTAATTTAGGATGAGAAAGGATTCGTTCATCATCAAGATTGGAGATTTGGGAAGGTTGTTGTATGCTCGGGGTTTTGGGTATGTTGCTCGGATTGTTTGGCGTGCCTGTGAAGGTAAGAAATGATTTCGAGGACGAAATCTAATTTAAGTGGGGGAGAGTTGTAACACTTGATTCTATGGACTTTTCAGTTTAGACCCTTGGAGGGTGTAAGGTTTTGCGGATTTGGTCCCTAAGGGGCAAAATTGTCAACTTCGAGGAAGTTGGAGTACGTTGGGCATACTCATGCAAGTTGATCGTGGGGCTCATCCATGTACGTTGGGCGTACGCGGAGTATGCTTAGCATACATGAGCATATTAGGAACCCTAATTTTAGGGCTTGTACCCTATATAAAGCACAAGATAGCCTCTTTTGGCCTTGTTTAACCATCCCCCATACCCTTGAAAACCCTAATTCATTCCTTAGCCTTTGTGTGGTGCTTTTAAGCTCTTTGTGAAGCTTTTGTGGGGGGCTTTGTGCATCTTGAGAGGAAAGAAGAAGCTTGAAGAATCATTCTTTGGAGGAGGGCCTTGAGATCCAGCTTTAGCACCTTCATTTCGTGGCTTTTGATGTATAAAGTTCAAATCTTGTCATCTCATTTCATAGATCTACTCCTTGGCATGTTTTTGGTCATTTTGGTCCATTTGGTTGGTGATTGTGATTTAATGTCATTTTTGGAGCTCGTCCTTATAGATTTGGATACATTAAGGGTGTCTTGAGCATAAAGATGCAAACTTTATGGTGGTTTTGGTCTTATGCATGTCTTAAGTCATTTAATAAGCTCTTTTGAGCTCTAAAGCCCCATTAAGCCATGCATACACGTAAAGTTGGCAACTTTATGTGATAAACCACCTTAAGAAAGTCAGTTCTAGGTTTGGGTTGAATTCTTAATCGATTAAGATGGTGGATTACGTTGGGCGTACAAGCGTGTACGCTAAGCGTACAAGCTGAGTACGCCCTGCACACTCAGCAGATTGGGCTTCGGTCGTTTTAGGCTCTCGGTTTTGGTCCATGTTGGTCTTTGGTTGTCTTGGGCCTTGTTCGGTCATTTGAATTCTATCATTGGGCTATTAAGATTTTGTTGGACTTTCTTGGGTGAAGGCCCATGAAATAGATTGGGACCAATTTGGAAAATTGGGTCATATTTGGGCTTTGGGCTTTTGGACAATTGGTATCGGCCTTAGCCTTGGACCAAGTTCGGAAAAGGGTAAAAAGATCTTTTACCCTAATATGGACTCTTAGTGCGAGATGGGATCCAATTATTGATTAGATGTTATTTTGTGATTAATAACACAGGGATTTTAGCGGATCTGTAGTCACAGATCTATCTGTGGGTTTCAGCTGTCTGAGGTGAGTCTCCTCACAATACTATGGGTCGAAGGCACCAATGTTGAGCCATTGGTTTGTGTATTATTGGAAGACCAAGGGGTGGCCCTTGGCATTGTATGTAAGACCCGGAGGTGGCTCCTGACAAATTTGTATGCAAGACCAAGGTTCGGACCCTAGCAGTTAAGTAGATTGCAAGTTGTATATTTTATGTTTGTTGTCTATATGATGCTTGCATTGAAGACCAGGAGGTGGCTCTTGGCACTTATCTGTAAGACCCAAGTTATTGGCCCCCTACTTGGCAAGGAAAGACCATGATATGGCTCATGTCATAATGGCAAGAATATGGCTGGCACATATCATTCTCTATTGTATGTATGGTATGCGGCATTTTGGGGAACTCACTAAGCTTTGTGCTTACAGTTTATTGCTTATGGTTTCAGGTATTTCCAGTTCGAAAAGGGAAGGGCCCGACTTGATCGCAACGTATGCACCCATGTTTTTCTGCAACTTTGTGATTTTGGGATTTTACTCTGATAATTGTTTTATTATGAAATACTTTTAAACGTTTGAGTAAAAGATACAATGGGTGTTTTGATTATATTAAAAATGAATTTTTACCTTGAAATTTTGGGGTGTTACATCAAGCTTAGAAATTGAAATCCATAAATATTCAAATAATTGATTAAAAAAACCATAAAAATCATAGTATCAATAACATCTCTTAAACATAAATCAGTAGGATGATGTGTACGGTCACCCCTTCGCTTTCCCCTAATTCTTAGAAGCACCTAAAACATTTAAATCCACAACTGTAAGCCAATGCTTAGTGATTTCCCCCAAAATACCTCACACAACAATACACATACAATGCATGCATACATGAGCCTTCGGTCTGCTTAGACCGCCTCACAAGGCCTACAGGATGTCTGGACCGCTCTACTTGGCCTACAATCTAACTGGACCACCTCGCAAGGCCTACAATAGCTGGACTGCTCCCTTGGGCCTACAATATGACTGGTCCGCCTTGCAAGGCCTATAGTACACCTAGACCGCCTGGGTAACTTGCCCTATAACATAAAGCAAGACTGCCTCAACCCAACTACAATATGTCGACATGTGCAAACAGATAAACAATAATAACCAAAGCACATGTAATCATAACAAATCAATTAATTTAACAAATCACTACATCATACCAACATCCTACATATAAGGATACATATTGCAATACAAAGTATAATGAGAAAACTCACCTCATAGCCTAACAGATAACAATAAAACTCACACAATCCAAGAATCGGTACTACGAGTCATATATACAACAAGAAGGTACCAATTCTCAATCCAAATCCCAAAACCCTCAAGTTGACCAAAAGTCAACTTTGCCAAAAAGTCAAAGGTCAACGTTCAAAGTCAACGATCAAAAGCCCATCAATCGGTCATCATGTCGTGGCCAAGCATTAATTGGATTCTGTAAGGCAAAAATTACAAGATCAAATCACAGATACTTAACTCATCAATCCATAATTAAAGTTAGAATTTTCAAATGTTAAGCGATTGTATGTTAGAAAAAGAATCAGAGGCAATGACCTTTAGAAGTTATAATTTTCAAAACCAAATTATAATGTCGTTCCAACTTAAAATTTCTATCATTTGGCAATATGACCGCTCGAATTTCAAAATGCAGTTAAAAAGGTACATATAAGATCTTTGATGTTCGAAATTACAAATTTGGCAATGGAATTAAGCAATAAGATGAATCAAACGAGAAATTAAGTTAAAACGAAGTTAAACATTTCTGCACGTAACTTGTTGCTTCGTAATCGTCTAAAAATTGAAATTGATCTCACAAGGTGTAATTCTTGTTTCCGGAAATCAAATCCTAAAAAACTACAGAATTGTAAGAAAAATCAAAGGAAACCTAACAACAACAAAATAGCAGTAGTGATTGATGCCGAAACTGGGAAAGGGATTATTAAATTAGCCATATTTATCCCACCTACCATGACTATGAATCACCAAAAAACACTCTTCCCTAACCTAATCTAAATTCTCATTGGAAACTGTAACACCAAGTCCTGGTATGTCTCCATTGTTTAAGGTTGTTATTAAAGTATGGATTTTTGGTGGCCACAACGTGACGGATGGATCCCCACGACGTGGCAGCCTATGGCCATGGTGTGACAACTATTTAATAAGAAACCCTAATATATGGGGTTTGCGCCCCTATTTAAGGGAATGTGATGGCTAGGGTTGCTCACCCTCAACCTCCATCACACTCTCTCAGCCTCCAAGCAAACCATAACCTCCATTTTTTATATCTGAGCCTTTTATGTTGATTTTTGGGGATTAGAAAAAGAAGAAAGTGACATTTAAACTTGGATTCAGTAAGCAACTCTTCTCATCATCTTGTGGTGCATCTTATGAACTCTTGTAAGTCCTCAAGTTCCAATCTTTTTGGTTTATTGTGCATATATCTATGTTTTTATGCCTTATTCTTCATGTTGGGACATTTTGGAGTGTCGGGATTCCATAAAATTGCCAACTTTATGGATCCCTAGAGTCCCTTTGTGGTTAGGAGTGTTGGATCTAGAGTTTTATAGAGTTTGAACTTGTGCATGAGACATTAGCCTTTTTTACTCTATTTTGACCTAACTTGAGTTCAAGACATGCACTATACATGCATGTTTATAAATGTGATATCCCCAAACTCACGGTCATTTTAAAAAAAATTATTTATGCTTGTTTAAAAATCAGAGTATCCATTTTAAAGAAATATGTTGCGGAATTTGTTCCTAGAAAACATGATAAATTTATTATCAAAGGATTTCCGAAGAAATGTATTTTGTTTATATTAAAACTTTGGAATGTCATTGTCAATACAAAAACATAAGCATAAACATACCTTACATTCATTTACTCTAATGATTTACATCTCCTTTAATCTCTCGGTGTAATGTATCTTCAAATCGACACCTGTGATATAAATAAACTGAGTGGGTCAGGTTGGGAAACCTGGTGAGTACATAGGTTTTTCAACCCACAATAATATAGTTAATTTGTTTCTTCACATAATTCATGTCAAACAATTAACCCGATTACCCATCCCTATTTTCTTCATTTAATCTTCCCTAAAGATTTATTCTAAGGGTCATCTCCTACACCGTATTTACCTCTCATATCCTTACATCGCATTTCCTTATAGGTTTGTTCCTAAGGACTTTCCCTAAGGATCATCGCCTACATCGCATAGACAATACTGATTCGGGGATTACTCCCCTAATACGTGTCCAGTAAGGGTTAGGGTATCATCACATGAATACGTAGTTACAACATCGCATGAACTCGTAATTCAAAGTAAGGGTTAGAGTATCATCGCATGAATACGTAGTTACAACATCGCCTGAACTCATAATTCATCCCCTACAGGTTATGAGTATGCTGGTGTTTCCACATGACTGTCTAGAATAGTCTGTGGTCGCCATCTATACTCTGGTAAATGACTACATTGCTACATCGCAACATCGCAAGTCAAGATTATGGCATCTCCTCACATCTCACATCACCTATTTATCATCACCTATCTATCATCACCTTTCTCTCATCACCCGTCGCTACCCAATATATATTTATAACTATAAAAATACATATACAGTTTAAATCACGTAAACATGTATAAATTGTTCGTCTAGCATAGATATCAGGAACACATAAAATATGCACACATAACACGTAATTTATATTAAATACTTCATATCTACGTGTAAGATGAAAGTAACTATGCACTCACTTGTTAAAGTAATGACTCGAAATTCGGACAACGCTTCACTTGTAACAATATTTGTCTTTTTCTTTGACGAAACCTAACATTATTATTGCTAAGTTTTAGTCTAATATTTATCACGACTAATTAACTCAAGGTCTACAAGTGATATTATTTTATAAGTGTTAAACAATACTTTTCGACTACTATGTACAGACATGGGCCAGGCATGAAACATCAGAGGGCAGGACCATTTTGGCATTTAAGCTGTTTTGAAATCCAACAACCCTATGCGACCCTTCAAACCAGATTCCCCGTACTGCAAGTAGTTAAAATATATTATAATAACACTTTTATATTTTATAGTACTTACATATATTGTTTATAAGTTCATAATCACGATAATGAACTTAAACATAAGTTATACTTAAATAATGGTAAGCATAACTCACTTACAATGGAGTTTAGTGAAGAATCGAGCTCTACGGAGGCAGAACTTCTGAGCCGAAAACTATTCTTCTCGAAGCCTTTTGGCACTCCGATAATCGCCTCTAGCACTTGGGAAGTACTAGGGAATGGTAGGGAAAGTTTGGGAGTATTTAGAGAGAAATAAGGGATAAGGTGTGAAGAAATGAGGGTGCTCTCGCATCTATTTATAGCTGAACTCCTCGGACTACGTTCGGCGTAGCTATGGAGTACGCAGCGCGTACTCAGTATGATGCGCGTACGAGGGCCAGATGTCAGCACCGCATGCGAGGTCGTGGGGAGAAAGCAATGGTCCAAATTCAACCACATATCACTTCTCGCATCAGCCTATAGACAACTTCTGTAAGTCCCTAAAATGCCTGTGTATCAATCAGATCTGTTTGATGGTGCGGAATCCCAATCAAACGGATGATGTCAGATAAAATAGAAGATAAGAAGAAGAAGAATATGATGAATCTATGTATGAATTGATTAGAATGAAGATTCGGATACAAAAGATTCACACACATAACTTCTCTCTAGTTTCTCTCTTGGCCGTACACTCCTTGTGTTTCATCAATCTCTACTCCTCACCCTAACACCTATATATATACTAGGGAAACATGGGCATGGTGAACATGGGCCGTAAACACCAAGCAGTTTACGGTCCAAGACACAAAAATACATTTTTCTAGAAAAGTAAAGTATAAACCATATTTTTGACCCAACAATCTCCCCCTTGGTTTATAACTTTCTTTTCTAAATGACCCAACAAACTCCCCCTAAAAGTATCTAGCTTTTCTTGTTAATCTTCATTGTGAGATTTGCTTCAACATTTATCTTCAAATTTTTCACAACTTCAAGATGTGCTTGATGAATCTTCGATGAATCACTTCATCTTGAGCACTTGAGCTTTTCTTCATGATTTGACTCTAAACTCACATTGGGTGAGGAGGCTTCTTGTACTGATTCTTGAAATATGGCGCTTTCAGCTTGAGAATCTTCAGAGAGAACATCAGAGAGAACAAATCTTTTGGATCACTTCAGCAGGTACAACGATAGTAGCAGATTGATTGAGGAGGCTTCAATGCAATCCGTCACATAATCTTCAATTTTTGCTTCACCTTGCTTCTAGGGTTGAAGGATTGAATGTTGAAATAGTAATCTTCATTTCTTGCTCCTTCGAATGAGAGTTCTTCGATGCTCACGGACGGAGCCTTGACTTAGAAATCTTCGACACAAACTCCATGAGTTTCATCTTCACCTGAATTCACTTTTCAAGACAAAACAAAACTAAAAGAAAATTTAGCACACAATATTTTTGGGTTTTTCATATTTTCTGACCAAAAATAGAACAGAAACAAAAATATTTTTGGATTTTTGATTTTTCTGAACAAGAAATAAAACAGAAATAACACTATTTTTGATTTTGATTTTTCTTATTTTTGTTTGTTGCGTTTTTATTTTTAATTCTCCTCCTTATATTTAAATTAGAAGAACACTATGAACAAACTTAACAATAACAAAAATAATAGCTAACTTTAAGAGTGATTTGGGATCAAAGTTTTTTAGACAACCTTTATCCGTTTATCAGTACCTCTCCCTTCATGAATAGATCTGGTCAATCGCCGGTATTGTGGTCCACTTAAACACGAGAGATTGTGATAAAATTAGGACATACTATACGTGACAAGACAATGTGATCTTAAGTTCCTAGATAATATTCCTTAAGGACCATTCAGATGATGACGACCAAAGATATTTGTTGTCCACCTAAATTGAGCAACGAGATCTACAGACAACATGTATGTGTTTAATTTTAATTATACTAGAACGTGTTTCCCGCTTCCTGGCATGCCCCAACCATCAAGGACTTCCAAAATACTTCTTACACCGGGTGAGCAGACAATTATTAAGAGAGAAGATAGATTTAGAATGCATATGTTGTACATCCAGGTCGGATCTCTTCCAATCACGCAAAGGATGAAACGTATGACTAATAGAAGTTTTAGAGGGATTGAGAAGAGAACGGTGCATATACTGTGTACCATGTCGGATTTTGAGTCACGCAGAGGAGACAGTATATGGCTAACAGATAGAAAGAATTTGCATAGATAGAAGATGCATAAAGATAGATTTGCATATGTTACCGTCCAGGTCGGATGTATTTCAATCACGCAGAGGAGGCAACATATGACTAACAGACAGAAAGAAAGAAAATAATCTTCTACAGACCTAATTTATCGGAATTCCCCAGTCACCCCAACCAACCGGAATTAAGGATAGAATCCGCACATCGAGGAAACGTGAATCCACAGTTCTAGATACGGGTTCTTTAGTGTAACCAGTAGATTCCCGTGTATATCTCCCTGCTCAACCTATCCGAGCGTCATATTGTCAGGCTAAATGGATCTATCTAGGTCAAGATTTTTCAAGTCTCTAGATTCCTTAAGTTCATCTATGCCTAGTCAAGTCCATTTTAATCTTTCGTGCCTACCAGCGCATCGAACACAGAGCCTAGACAATTCAGATTCAGTCCCTTACACAGATTCAGATTGCCTGTTATCACATGATTATATCACTTCCCAAAACATCTCCTGCAAGCACATTCCATTAACACCATATTTTTGATTTTCTGATTTTCTAATGTTTTTGGATTTTTTTTAAATTAAAATTTTCTAATTTTTGTTTTGTTTCTATTTCTCCCCCTAAATTTGTGCATAGGAGAGAAACGAAAGTAAATGCGCAAATTTAAACTATCCTAAAACAAAAAATAGTCTTTAAAGTGAATCAGCTTAAGAAAAACTCAGAAGTATAGAGAAGAAAATTCAAACCGTAAGTCACCGATTGAATTTGCATCCAAAAGATCTGAGAACATCACGCATAATCTCAGAACAGATCCAAAAATTCTTCACATCATTAAGCACTAACCCCATGAGTGATCCCTTCCTTTCTTCCCTTCCCGCAAAAGGACACATACTCTCAAGCAAAGGTCAAAATGTTGCACAGTTGAGAGATGCCTCCTATCATGTGCCTGGAACAGCCAATATCAGCAAACTGAAATTTGATGATATGCCTCCATAGTTGCTCCGACACAGAGCGGGATCAGTTGGTCTTTGGAACCCAATCCATTTTGAAACTGGGTCGACCTTTGTCATCCTTGCACGATACTCTCTCCCATGACATATCATGTTTATCACAAATAGAAGATGTAGAAATATTAAAGTCATTAAAAGATTTGGGAGTTTTAACGTTTGGTACCCATCTATATTCGGGTTTAACCCATTTCTTGTTCGATCCGATGGGTGCCTCGGCACTTGATTTGGAACTTGAATCCGGCTGCCTAGCTGACTTTGACCTAACCGGTCTTGGCTTCACAGGAGCATCTATTGAACTAGACTTCTGGGCCAGCATTCCCTTCTTGTTCTTGGGAGTTGGATGCTTGGCCTTGGGAGTTGAATTCTTAGCCTTCATGGCATTTCAATCGGCATTGTCTGAACGTGACCTTGAGGGGTTTCTTTTGAAGTATCTCCCTCTTGGTGCGTTCTGCCGGCCTTGAGCATAGTAGGGAACGTATGCGCGATTAGGACAATTTCTGGCAATGTGTCCAGGTGTTCCACAGTGAAAAAAAATCTTTTTCTTCACTATGAAGTTATTTCTTCTTGCCCATGGTGGTGTATCCATGCCTTGTCTCTTATTGATCCCACATGCACACTTGCAACAAGCACTCTGTTGCGCTGGAATTGGAGGCCTGTATTTCTCAACGACAGGTTTGTTAGGAGTAACATAATTCGAAGAAACAAAGTATGAGTTCAAGGAGTCATTGGTTTGTTCAGTAGTGTTCTCCTTATTCTCATATTCTGCTACTTTACTTGCACATGAAGTAGAAACGTTAATATTTTCAATTTGAATACCTCCTGACACAAATCCAGCTGGTTTGCCATATTGAAGATGTGCCTCCTTGTCAGTTTCTTTTTGTAGCATGGGGATGGATGTGTAGTTATGATTGAAAGGTGGAGGAACACTATCATACCCTAGACCCTTGTTTTTATTATCTTTGAATTTTAATTGGGTTTCAAATAAGGACTCGACTATCTGACTTGACGCAGTATAATTTTTAAAACTAACATCTGTTTTTCCACACTTAATTTTCAAAGTGTCAAGTTCTTCAGTTACAGCAGCAAGTTGTTTCTTAATATAGTCATAATTTTCACACTTGTTGCTATACTCTTCCTGAAGCTTCCTAAAGTCTTTGGTTTTTGCTTCTAATTCAGCCTTCAGGGGTTTCTGTCGTTTCCTAAGTTGATATCCTTCGTATTTTAGGTCCTCGACTTCCCTTTTTAGCAAATCATTATGTTCACGAAGAATTTTAATCGTATCTTCACAAGATGGAGTACATGAAACTTCACATGATTGAGAACACGAAACTTCATTGACCGGAAGGTTTGCGAAACTCATTGTTTCTCCACATTTCAAAGCATCAAGCTCTTTAATTACATCAGAAATACTAAGACGATTGAGATCTTTTGTCTTCTTGGCGACGGCTATGTTCATATCCCACGATTTCGGAAGTGAATTTAGCAGCTTTTTGTTTATCTCGGACTTAGTAAAGAAGATCCCAACTATATTCATCTCAGTAGTGAGTGTTGTAAATCGCTGCAACTGAGTTTCGAGGGTTTCTCCAAGGATATAATAAAAAATGTTGAAATTTTGTCTTAACATATCCTGACGACTCTCTTTCATGTTTTCAACTCTTTCGTAGACCTTAAAATCCATTAAAAAGCACAACTAGAAGCCAAAATAAAACTTAAAAGTCAAACCCTTTGATTATGAACCTCAAAAGTCAACCTTAAAAGTCAAATTTAAAAAGTTAAACTCAAAAGTCAAACTTGAAAAATCAAACCGAAGAGCTAAATTTGAAAATTTAAAAGTTAAACAAAAAAGTCAAAGTTTAAAGTCAAAGGTCAAATTTGAAAGTCAAAGTCAAAATTTTAAATAAAAAATCAAAAATAAAAGTTAAATATAATTTTTAATTTTTATTATTATTATTATTATTATTATTATTATTATTATTATTATTATTTTATTTTAATTTTTTTTATTTTGGATGAAAAAGGAATTTAAAATTAAAAGAAATTGAGTTTTTGTGTTAAAAGTGTCAAAAATGCGAAACTTGAAGCGAAAAAGATGCTTTATGAATTAAATTCGGAAGGAGAGACACAAAGAGTCTGCTAGCCGAGATGGTAAGGCGCATACTTGATGAACTAGAGGATCCGGGTTTGATCCCCGCCACCCTCACTTCCGCTTCCCAATTTTTTTAGATGCGATGCGAGGCGAGGAATCAGCTGCGATGCGAGGAGGTGCGAGGTGCGAGGCCGTAAACCACCGAGGCCGAGGCCGCAAACCTCGGGCCGTGAACCTCGAGCCGCAAACTCCGGATCGTGAACCTCGGGCCGTGAACTCCGAAACCCTAGCCGCCGGCCGCAAACTCCGCCACACCCTCGCAGGTTTCGACCAAAAACACCGATTTTTCGGCTTTTAAGCTCCAAAACTCGATCAAAAACCTTTTTTATGAAAAACATGAAGAACAAACCCCCCTTATTTTTCAGAGATCTACCCAAAAACACAAAAATCTTTCGAAAATAAGATCAAATAATGCTCCAAATTTGACAAAATTAACTGATACAACCAAGCTCTGATACCAATTGTAAGTCCCTAAAATGCATGTGTATCAATCAAATCCGTTTGATGGTGCGGAATCCCAATCAAATGGATGATGTCATATAAAATAGAAGAAAAGAAGAAGAAGAATAATATGATGAATCTATGTATGAATTGATTAGAATGAAGATCCGGATACAAAAGATTCACACATACAAAACTTCTCTCTAGTTTCTCTCTTGGCCGTACACTCCTTGTGTTTCATCAATCTCTACTCCTCACCCTAACACCTATATATATACAAGGGAAACATGGGCTTGGTGAACATGGGCCGTAAATGGGTTTACGGCCGTAAACACCAAGCAGTTTACGGTCCAAGACACAAAAATACATTTTTCTAGAAAAGTAAAGTATAAACCATATTTTTGACCCAACAACTTCTAAATTCCATAACTTTCACATATGTTCTTTACATCCACACGTAGGTGGCAACATAATCTACAACTTTCTTTTAGACTCCATTGGCTAATTTTGACTTTATTTTTAAAGTAATATTTTAACCGACTTAGACAGTTAAAATCCGTTAAAAATTCATAACTTTGTCATCCGACATCCATTTTCGTATGTCTTTATATCGTTGAGTTCTTATTAACGAATTTTTTAATTCTCGTTTAGATTGTGTCGGCTAAAAATCGATCGATCTAGAAGTCGAATTCCGGGTTGCATACTACTATGCTAAATCTTATAAAAATCATAACCTCCTCATACAAAGTCAGATTTGGACGTTCTTTTTATGCACGCTCTCGGTTTAACGTATGCTATGACTTTTGTTTAGATCGCTAAGGCTAAAAAATATTTTATTGCAAACTCACTTTTTACGATACACAACGTCGTGCCGGTTTTGTCGCAAAACTTCGACAAGTCATAACTTCTTTGTTATAACTCGGATTTCAACGTTCTTTATATGTACGAAATCCTTGTGACATATACTATAATGTAACACTTGTTCCTGGTTCTAGAAGCCAATTATAGTTTTTAAGGGTTTTGTTCATGGACTTGGCGAGTTGGGAGTCCAACTCGTCGAGTAGGGGCATTTAATCGTGAGCGCGGGATCAGGACCTACTCGGCGAGTCGGAAGTCCCGACACGACGAATAGGAGCTGTAAGAGGAAACCCTAGTTTTTAAGGGTTGCACCTTATATAAGGATCATTATCTACACTTGTGGCCTCCCTTAGCATCTTATTATCTTTTAGAGAGACATTTTTGGGCGTGAACCCCCCTTGAGTGAGAGTAAGAGCTTGGTTTAGCAAACTTGGAGTGTTGAAGAAGAGATTTAGAAGAAGGAACAAGAGGGGAAGCAGTAGATCCAACATCTACATTGTATTGGGCAACATTTTAAGGTAAAAAGTCATTACCTTGAACTGTAGATTCTTAGATCTCTCCTCTCCCAAGTACATGTCCATTTTGGGGCAAATGGAGTCCAAGTTTAGATCTGGACGTATCACTGAGATATAGTTTCAGATCTGGACCTTTTTAGGTCCCCAAAGTCACAAATTTGCTCCCTTTATGTAGCTTAACCCTTCCCATGCACACAAACCTTGTTGAGAACATAATATTGACCTTTTAGCATTGTGAGGCCTTGTATGCACGTAAAGTTTGCAACTTTACGTGGCATCTGTGATAGGGAAGGTTGGATATGAAGTTTGTGACTCCAGATTCCACTGTAAAGGACCGAAAACGAAATGGACTAAGGGAACTCGTCGAGTCGCTTTATGAACTCGACGGGTCGGGTTTACGGCTAAGCATGTACGACCAAGGAGTTTACAGCCATAGGGTTCTCGGCCAGGTGTTTACGGTTGAGAGTTTGGAGGGGACTTGACGAGTCACTCTAGTGACTTGGCGAGTCGACGAGTTATGCAAGGAACTCGACGAGTGGCTGGTTATACTCGATGAGTTGAGGTCAACATGGACCGTTGACTTTGGCTATGGACTTTGACTTTGTCCAGGGTTGACTATGAGGGTATTATGGGTTTAGGTTAAGTAAATCACTTGATGGTTATAGGCAGTCGAGAAGAAGTAGCGTGGGACATATCTGACTTCAGCTTACCAGTTCAGCATTCGAGAGGTGAGTCTTCTCACCATACTGATGGGTCTAAGGCACTAAGGCCGACCCATTTTATGATAGTTGGTATACTCATTGTGTAGAGGTGTGTGGCATAATTTTGTTGAGAAATGTGGTAGAGATAGCCTCTATGGCTATGGTAGAGATAGCTTTATAGCTAACGGTAGAGATAGCCTTTATGGCTAATGGTAGAGATAACTCTTATAGCTAACGGTAGAGATAGCCTTTATGGCTAATGGTAGAGATAGCTTTATAGCTAAAACGTTATGGAATATGTGGTATAGGTAGTCTTCATAGAAGTTATGATGTGTGCTATGTGGCTTGTGTGTGGGGTATGCTATGGGAAACTCACTAAGCGTTAGCTTACAGTTTGTGGATTTGTTTCAGGTACATCTGAGTCCAAGGGCAAGGGCAAAGCTTGATGGTACGATGTGCACTCTCTCTTAGGTGTTTTTATTGGACACTTTGATATTTGAAAATAAAGTTGTAATGAGTATGAATTTGAAAACAATTGTTGTGGAATTTCATGATATATGGAAATGTGTTTGATTGATTAAAAAACGAAAAATTTCTTTGAAAAAAATTGGGTCGTTACATATAACTTGGTTAAGATTATTTATTTAAATAATCTTTTATCAAAAAGTCATTTTGACGCTTATTGTCTTTAAATTGACTAGTCCGAATCTACGGACATTACAAAACAACGATCTTTGTGGTCCATTGGATGAGAGGACGCCTTCTGGAAAGTTTGAATGGTTGGTTTGATGGATTAAGAGCTTATTGGATTAAGTTGGTCTGATAATCCCCATGATGTGGCGAATGGATCCCCACGACGTGGCGGATGACTGCCTTGCGTCTATTTTGTCGTCTTCCTGCCACAACACGACCAAGGATGGCCATGACGTGGTGGTCAATCGTAGGTTGAATTTTGACTTTGACCGTTGATTTTGACCATTGACTTTGACTAAGTTTGACTTAGGGGCATTTTGGGTATTTTAGGTTGTAGTATGAGATTTAGTCATTATTTGATTTATAGGTGACCTGTAGAGCTGGTATTCGGAGCAGTGTTATGTTTAAATATCTTCAAACAGTGAGGTGATTTTTCCTCACTATAATTGTGGGTCGAAAGCACCAATGCCGGCCTACTATGTTATGTATCCTGGTATATAGGATGTTTTACTGTAACGATCTGTTAGATCTATATCATGATATATATGATGTTGTTATGTTGTAGTGATTTGTTAGATTTGCCTGTTTGTCTGTTGGCTGGTTATATGTTTATCTGTTGCATATGTCGACATAGTGCGATTTTGGGTTGAGGCTTTACTGTTATGTGAATGAGCCAACAAACCACAGTATTCCAGTCCGATGAATGATTGGACCCGTTTGCATATTGGCATTCCAGTCCGATGACTAATTGGGCCGGGGGTAATCCAACCTGATGTATGTGGACCTGAGAGTATTCCAATCCGATAATTGATTTGATCCAACATGCATGAGTTTATATGTTCTGTTGTGTGGGATACTTTGGGGGAATTCATTAAGCATGGGCTTATGATTTAAATGTTACGTTTCAGGTACTTTGAATGATAAGGGGAAAACAAATGTGTGAGCGTACACGTCCTTTACTGACATGTTTTGGAGACTTTATGATACTTTGATTTTTGGATATTGTATTTGACATTTGGTTTTGATTAAAAACAATGATTTTACCTCAATTAGAAAAATGAAAATTTTCACATTGATTTCTGGGACGTTACAGAAACAAAGAATGAAACTATCACCACCGACTTACATTAGAGAGGAGGAGTGAGAGAGGGAGAGATAGAATCATAAGGACAAATTATGTGCAAAAAAATAAAATGTAGTTTTGTCATTTCACATACAATTAACAAAGTTAGTTACAAAAACCGTTTGTGTGTAATGTTTGCTCCAAAGAAATCAACCATAAAAAAAAGGTTTCATATGAACTATTTTAAGGAAAAATTGAAAAGCAAAAAGATCATTTGTAAAATTTTGTCTTATAAAAGTTAGTTATAAAAAAATATTTTATTGTTTTTTTTAATCAACAAGTATTTTTGAAAAGAAATCCTAAACACCCCTAATAATAATTATATGATTTTAATATGGATTATTTCTCTTCAAATACAATCATCAAAATGAAAATCTGTAAATGGAAGTCCTTGTTATCGAATCGAATGCTTCACCCACGTAACATCGAAGTCGAACCCCAGCGTTTTCTATCTCTCTCCCAGCGAACCTGCAAATGCGATTTACAGTCTAAGATCAAGAAATGATGAGATTATTTCCACGCGGGAACTTATCTTTCATCAACAACCGATTCGTGTTAACTTATCAATCAAGAAAATCTTCTTCAAACACCTCACGAATCAATGAGGAGACAGTCGGAGAAATCACAGCCATTCTCAGGAACCGCAACTGGCCTCACCTCCTAAATTCATCACCTAATCTTCTGAAATCCCTAAACCCAGATGTGATTCAATCTGTTCTTCACCAAAACCAACGTGCCGACCCTAATCGTCTTCTCCATTTCTTCAATTGGTCGATTCATCAAATTGGTACTCTTCAAAACCTAAAATCTTTCTTGATTCTCGCTGCGGTTCTTTGTAACTCCAATCAGTCAAGACATGCTAGTATTCTGTTAGGGCAAATGATTGAAACCCGGAAGCCGGTTTCGGATATCATGGAATCAATTGCTAGTTTTTGTGTGGAGGGCGAGGGTTTAAACTCTGGGTCTTCCTTATATGGAATGATTATTGATGCTTATAACAACAAAAGAATGTTCGATGAAGCTGTTTCTGTTGTATCAGGTATTAACAATAGGAATCATTTTCCAGATTCTTCTTGTGTTAATTCTATGATGACAAATTTATCGAAATATCATAAAAAAGAGTTAGCCTGGAAGGTGTATGACAAAATGCTTGAGTTACATATTGTTCCTGATGTGTATATATACACCAACTTGATTAGTGCTCTATGCAAAAATGGCAACATGAGTGAGGCCAAAAGGGTGTTTGTGGAAATGGGTGAAAAGGGTTGTGATCCAAGTTTGGTAACATACAATGTGCTCATTGGAGGATTATGCAGAGCTGGGCTTTTCGATGAAGCTTTTGAGCTTAAAACATCAATGACTGACAAGGGCTTGGTTCCTGATCAATATACTTACACAACACTCATAGATGGGCTATCCAAAGCTAAGAGATTGGAAGAGGCAAAGATGGTTCTAGAAGATATGTCAAAGGTAGGCACATATCCTGACCATGTGGCATATAGTGCTTTGATTGATGGGTTCATGAAACAAGGGTGTGTAGACGAGGCTTTGAAGTTGAAAGATGAAATGTTTGTTAATGGAGTCAAGCTAAATGTTTTCACATACAATTCAATCATATCTGGACTCTGTAAAGCTCATCGCTTTGAAGAAGCAATTGGAATATTGACAGGTATGAAAGAAAGAGGTACTCCACCTGATGTTTATTGCTATAATTCACTTATAATCGGTCTTTGTAAAGAAAAAAAGATGGAAGAAGTGCAGTCAATGTTAACTCAAATGAAGAATAATGGTGTTAAACCGAATTCTTTCACTTATGGATCGATAATCAATGGATATAGTAAAGTGCAGGATATGGAGTTTGCAGATAGGTATTTTAAGGAAATGATTGACTCTAATATAATCCCAGATCGTGTTTTATTTACAACTATGATAGATGGTCATTGCAAAAAGGGAAACATAAAAGAAGCATTTTCAATATTCAAAAGTATGCTTGGAAGAAACATTCTTCCTGATGTCATCACTTACACCTCTCTCATTTCTGGGTTCTGTAAGAATGGTGATATGCAAGAAGCTTACAATTTGGTTGATGAAATGAGTCAAAAAGGGGTTCCTCCAAATATTGTAACTTACAATGTTTTGATAAGTGGGTTATGTAAATTAGGTGAAATCAAGAAAGCTAAGGAGTTATTTGATGGAGTTTCTTGTAAGGGTTTGACACTCGATGGTGTGACTTATGCTACAATGATTGATGGGTATTGTAAATCCGGGAATTTGTCTGAGGCGTTTGAGTTGTTTGATAAAATGGATGAGAATGGTGTCAAACCGGATTATATTTCCTATAATGCCCTTCTCAATGGATGTTGCAAAGAGAAGGAGATCGAAAAGGCGATGTTATTATTCGACAAAATGGTGGAAAAAGGGATTGCTTCTGCTCATACTTACAACACTTTGATTGATGGATATTGCAAGATGGGAAAGATAGTGGAAGCGGATGCTTTATTGAAAGATATGATTGAAAACAAGCAAATAAAACCGAATCATGTCACTTTCACAATCTTGATAGATTGTTATTGCAAATCCGAAATGATGGAAGAAGCAGAAGATCTTTTTATCGAAATGCAAAATCGGGGTTTGATGCCAACGATTGTGACATACACTTGTTTAGCTCATGGTTATATAAAATCGGGAAAAAAATCGAAAATGATTTCGATATTTGAGGAGATGGTGGCGAAAGGTATTAGTTTAGATAAAGTGGTGTACGGAATGTTGGATGAAGATCAAGGGAGTTTAGAGAAATCTTTTATGCTTTTAGATGATTTGTTACAAAAGGGTATTTCGGGAAAAGATGTTTATGATAAATTGGTTGATGGGTTGTGTCAAAATGGTAAATTTTCTGAAGCAGTGAAATCGATTGATGAAATTGGGAAGCGTGGGGTTATGCTTAGTTTTGCTACGTGTACTACTTTAGTACGTAGTTTGCATAGTGCAGGATATAAGAATAAGTTGGAGGGAGTTTTGAATAGTATGGAAGGCTTTGGATGGGTCCCACAAGCATCAAGTTTAACTCACTTGATTGATCAAGATGTTGATTGGGAAAAAGATGGGCAAGTTGTATGAAAGTTTTGAATTTTGGGTGAAATTTTAGGTCAAGAAAATCGGTTGCTGTTTTTTGAACCAAAGAATGTGGTTCGTGTTTGTTGTGATATGAATAATAGCAATTTTCTTGATTTCGACTCGTATGATGTTGATGACAATGGTAGCAACCAATACCACGGGTACGAATGGCAGAGTTGTTATTATATGCAATTCATAGGGGCAATTTGGTCAAGACTCAAGAACTAGTACCTGGAAAATGGCGAAAGTGTACATATGACGCGAGTAAAATATATTAAGCATACAAGGCTTTAAAAAAGTTGTTGGTTGTGTTATTTTAGTTGCTTTGATTGTTTTCATGTTGTAGTTCTTTTGTTAAAAAAGATTTGGTGATGTTGCTTACAACTAACTCCTTGGAAAATTTGTGCCTTATGAAAAATAATCATTAGTTTTGAACATGTAAACAAAGATCACAAAAATGATTGAAGTTAAAACATGAAACTATTGTTTCTTATTCTTCTAATTTTGTTCATTGACATCATACAATGAATCAAATATCTTCATAAAAAAATTTCATTTTACGAATTCAACATGTTCACAAAAGACCACCGTTTCATGTCAACACAAGCTAAACATGTTTACCAAAAAAAACTCATTTTTATTACATTTATTACACCCTTTCTAGTACCCCTCGTCGACCCCAACAAGATTAACCCTTTTTAATGGCCCGTTAAGATCTTTCAAAAGGTTTCATACTTAAAACTATCACATCTTATTGTGCCATATATTCATGACTATTGTTGTTGTATTCATAGCAAATTTGTAAGCCCTTTCCCAGAATACAAAAGTACATATTTCCATATAACGTGTGTTTCAAACTTACGAAAAACAAGAGACTCAATGTACTCCACATCACAAATATTACAAGTTTAAACATTTTACTAACCCATTAGCATATTTGAGCTCTCAATGCACAAACATACCATGATAATGTACCTCAATGGATAATACATCTACATGTTGATGAAGATGCCATTGTGTCATAAAATTCAAGATAAATGAGTATAGTGGCATATGAAAACCTGCCAAAATCAAAACTCTAATGTACAATTTATATAAAACAAACCAAGAAGCAAAAAATGGAGTTGTCATTATCATATTTATTGATCACGGAGTTGTCGGTTTCATCTTATCATCTACCAAATTGAACATTATCTTTATTTCCATGTGTCAACTTTGTATTGGATGCTTGGATTTTATTTAGATAAACTATTTTAACATTATCTTAATTCATAATGATAAAAAAATGTAAATCATTATTTTTCTAGTATAAATAAAGTATAGCACCGACATATTCAGAATGCCTCATAATGAAAACTCATTGGGTTCGAATGAATATTCAGAATAGGAAGCATGGGTTGTTCAACATAATTGACAACTTGATGAAATCATCAATGAATTACTCATAGGTGGTCATCCTCCCAGAGCAAGAAGGAGGTATTACAACCGAGAATATGAGCAGGGTGAGGCACGTTCAGTGGAAGACTACTTTGTTGACAATCCAACGTATGATCAAGCAACCTTTCAACGTAGATTTCGTATGCAAATATCACTATTTCTCTTTATTATGACAATTGTTAAAGGTAATGACCTATATTTTCAACAAAGATGTGATGCCATAGGTAGACAAGGTCTTTCACCATTGTAGAAATGTACCGCAACTATATGGGCATTGACGTATGGACATTAGTAGATGCACAAGATTAATATTTGAGAATAAGTCAAACTGTACTAAGGCTATGTTTGGCGGACTAGCTGAAAAGCTAGCTGTTAGCTGAAAAGCTAGCTTATGGCTGAAAAGCTAGCTGTTAAATAAAAAGTTAGCTGATAGCTGAAAAGCTAGCTGATAAAAAATAACGTTTGGTAAAACTAGCTGAAATATATAAAATTATATAAAAGGACATGTAAGAATATGTGTTTCTATAATTAATTAAGGGGTGTATTTGGAAAATTTTAAAAAAGCTCCTAAAAAGCTAGTCTAAGTAGCTTTTCAAAAAGCTAGCTTATCAGCTACTTTTTGGCTTACCAAACACGACAACATAAAAAAGCTCGAAAAATAAGCTAGCTTATCAGCTAGCTGTGACGCGCCAAACACAGCCTAAGGGATGCTTTAATAAAGTTCGTAGAAGGTGTTATTTCATGTTTCGATGAAGAGTATCTTAGACAGCCCAATGAAGTTGATTAGGCAAGACCACTTCATGTAGGGGAAGAACGTGAATTTCTAGGTATGATAGGAAACATTGATTATATGCATTGGACATTGAAAAATTGTCCCACCACTTGGGCTAGACAGTATGTAGGTAGAAACGGTAAACCAACAATCATTTTGGAAGTCGTTCGTATGACTTATGGATATGACATGCATTCTTCGAAACACCCGGCACATGCAATGACATTAACGTCCCTAACTTCGAAAACACAATTTGTTTGTTAAACATCAAGAGACTGTCAGAAAAGATGTTGATCGAGCATTTGGAGTTCTACACGCTCGTTTTCCATTGACAAAATTGCAAAAATGGTCCCTGTGGTTGGCAAAATTCTGCAGTTTTGGTCCAAAACGAAATGTTGGTGCACCACTGGTCCAAAATTGGATGTTTCTATTGTTTTTGGTCCCTGTCAACATAAAAAGACTATTATACCCTTATATTTGTTTTTTTAAATTTTTTTTTATATTTATTCAAATGTTTTTCATTAATTAAATTGAGAAAAATCTCTCTTTCTCTCTCTCTCGTTACATGATTCATTAGAGGAAGAAATAAGGCATGTTCATCATCTCTCCCTCTCCACAACCTGCAACTAAAAACAAAAACATATGAACATCGTCTTCTTTGAGAGGAAAACGGGATTGTGTGAGAGATAGAGATGCAGAGAAATGGGTCCAGGAAAAGAAAATGGTTGCAAAGGAAGACTCGATTCACTCTTTCTCTTCCACCACCATCTCCGTTCTCTGATCATATCAACCACCATCTATCCACCGTCATCGCCATACAAATTCAGTCTCACCATCATCACCTTCATCCATTATCAGATTCTTTTTTCATAAATCTCAATCATTCAAGAATCACCATCAAGATTAGTCTAACATAAACAAGAATGAATCAACATCATGTGAGGTAGAATTGATTAACAAATTGTAAAGCAAATCGTGAATGATAAAACAGATAACATGATACCTATTCAACCATTTCAGAACCTGATTCAGCATACCAAAACCCCCACCATCTCAATCAATTTCGAGAATCATCATCGATTATCAACCCAACAACTTATCACTACCATTATTCCTCTTGATAAACCATCTCCCAAGACACCTTAATCACCCACAATCGAACACCTTCCTTTACCCCTTTCCCGAACCACCAAACAACCCTTAAATCGGATCCTTGAGAGCTGCGATCAAAAATACATATACACACCTATTAATCGAGCGATTAAGGTTTACTGGGTTTAAAGTGGTTGACTCTTGACATATTTGAAATCGATTTCGTCCCCTGATATGTATTCAACTTCTCAATCGATTTCAAAAAGTGTGTGTGTGTGTTTGAATCCTTACTAAAGCGATGATGAGCTAAGAATTCTTCCAAATATGCAGATTGTTGTTTTAGAGGGAGAAAGAGACGAAATAGGGACAAAGAGGAGTGAATGAGATGAGAAGTGAAGATTTAGGTATTGTGGGATGGTAAGCTGAAAATGTGATTTGATGGAGAAACTGATGAAGAAGATAAACTGATAAAGAAACCGATGAAGTGAAGATTTGGTTTTTTTTAGAGAGAGAGAGAGAGAGAGAGAGAGAGAGAAAAGGTGGTATTATTTTCTTTTTATTTTTTAATGAAAATAGTAATAAAAAGTTAAAAATAAATAAAAAAGAATCATTAAAGGGCATATTCGTCATTTCAGGTTGGGTTTGGACTAAAAACACACAAAATGTCAACCATAGGGACCAAAACCACACAAGGTATCTAAAATTGGACCAGTGGTGCACCAACATTTCATTTTGGACCAAATCTGCAGAATTTTGCCAACCACAGGGACCATTTTTGCAACTTTGTCTTTTCCATTTCTTCGATGCCCATGACTTTTGTGGGACAAGGATATGATGGGGTAAATTATGATTACGTGTATTATCATTCATAATATGATTGTTGAGGATAAACTTGTACATACTTTCATTGTCATGATCCATTCGAATTTCTAAATGACAGGTCTACAAATTGGTAACGAAGAACCTCTATTGAAGATGACAAGAAAAATTTAGAATATTCTATTGTACAAATTGCAGACCTATCAATAGAGCACAACTTCGCTATAACAAGGAAAAATAGGAAGTCAAGGGATAACCGGTACATTAGGTAGCCAATTACCCATTGCTATAATGGATAAGTAGAATTCCCTAACAAGGAATAATTTACAAGAGCAATGTTGAAATAAGAAAAAAAAATGAAAGTATAATGATATAACAAGGAAAAATAGAAAGTATATTGGTATTTCTTGCATTTAGCACATGTAAGTATTACAAAAAAATTGGTTAATGTACAGCATGCTATATCTCCTAGTTACCAAAAATTTAAGCATTTTTTATAAGTTACTATTATGTATTGTGTATAAAGTAAATATACAAGGTCCATGGTTGACCAAAATTGAGCTGTTAACCTACTAGTCCTTGGTGCTATCTCTTTGGTGCTCGTAGAAGGGCAAGGAGTTGGATATCATCAATTCCTAATTCTGACACAAGCTGACGTGGCGTTTTACCTTCCATGTCTGCTGCTAATGGATCGGCTCCCCTATCAAAAACCAATCAAACTTGTCTTACTACTACTACTACTCATATCAACAACTCCAATATACTAATGTTAAATACCTGGTAAGAAGTAACTTTACGATTGCAAGTCGGCCTCTCATGATACCATGATGAAGTGGCGTTTGACCTTTTGAATCACAAGCATTGATATTTGCTCCATGTTGTAACAGCAGTTCCACCATGGTACAGTCAGCAGTTTGGGAAGCCAAGTGAAGAAGGGAACAACCATCTAGGGCTTCATTGGTTAAGGGATCATTAGTCCCTTTTATTGAGGCTGAAGATCTTGAGGAGGAACTATCTGTAGAATAACTTTTTAAGTAGTCACATTCGTATTCATGGTCATGGTCAACCTCAACTGTAGTTAGGTCTTGTGAGTGTGTGATGGAAACACCATAAGTGGCATTCACATCTGCATTGCATATGATGATAAGAAGGTAAACTGCTTTCTTGTCATTACAACGCACATTTTCCCATAATTGTTGTTCCAGTGTCATGAGATGACTAGGGTCTTTTACTTTTTGAATGTATCTCTTTTCTGAATACTGCAATTACAAGATATATATGATGTTTTGGAGTTAATTTTATTGATGAACAATGGCTCAAGTAGTAAAAAATGGAAATGAACTTGCCTTTGCATGAATGAACTTTTCCTTTGTGGATATATGATCATCACAACTAGGTTTTCCAAAGGACTCACCTGATTTATCAGACTCCATGGATCTACAATCATATAAGAATCACAACATCAAGATCAAAACTTGATTCTGCTCATTTTTTTTATTAACACAGCTGTTTCGTTGGATGGAAATTAACAAAATAGAAGGAATCAGATTCCTTCATGATTGGTCGATTCCATTCCATCATACCAAAATTTAGCATTTGACATGACACTTTAGCTAACCCAAAGAAAGAGGATATAATAATTTGTATTAAACTAATATTTACCTCCAAGATAATTCATCATCAGCCTGATGACTTCTTTTTACAGTCAACATTTTCTCCCATACTGAATTGGCAAATACATTCCCTAATGACTGGAACAGCTTAATCACAGAAGGTTCCCATGCCTTCACATCAAGTTCCAAAGATCTTACCTACACAAAACCAATGCCAGATTAAAAAAAATCCCCCAAAACCAAAACCAAAAATAACAAATTCAAGGGTAAAACTGACCTTGGATATATGAACACCAAGATTGCGATGAACACCTGAACACTCAATGCAAATAAGAACTCCAAGATTTAAGGAAGCCCAGTCTGGATCAGGTGCACCACAATCAGCACACTTATCATTACCAACTATCTTTCTCAATGCATCAACTGGTTTTTCATTTCTTCCACCATATCTTAATTGTTGTGAGCTTTTACATGCACGCATCATGTTTCTTGAACTCCTATCTTTCTCACTGCTACATTCTGCAGATGTCTTCCTATCTTGACTCATTGGGATTTCTCCTCCTAAGCTACCTTCACTCGTAGGACTTGTACATAGATGCTGCACAAAACATAACAAGTTTTATCATCTTAAAAATTTAAATATGGAATGTTGCAGATAATAGCAATGTACTTATTTAAAAGATGTTTAAGTAAATAAAGTATGTTGCCTATATTGGTAAAAAGAGTGAAGTAGGTTGCTATTTCCTGGAATTTAAGGTATACCCTTTTGAAACCTACCATCTCAGGTGTTTGGGAACTTAAGAGTGAAGCTATTACTCCGTTTATTTTTTCAATCCAATCCAATTGTTCCAGTGAGCTTTCTGCCTGGATATAGTTTAGAGGATCAGAATTCAAAAGGAAAATGACAGATTATGATGATGAGAAACACAAAGAAAGTCAACTCACTTGTAAAGTGTATATCTTCATTGGAGAGATAATCCTGAAACAAAATCTCAAATCTGATTGTTCAGCATCAGGCTTTATTGTAGATGTAAGCAAGTTGACTGTGTGGCGTGCCACATCCTGCACCCCACCATGATAATGAGAAGATAGCCACCTGCTGAGTATACCAGGCCCAGGCTCAGCTGTATTACCTCTCTGTACACCAGATCCCTGAAAATTATTATATACAACATAAATACAGATAAAGATTGTGATTATTTATCAAGAAGAAAGAATCTGATTGACTTACAGGAGGTCTGGCTAATTGCTTGCGATAGTAATACAGCATCCCTCGGTTATCAAGTACAAAGAATCTTCTCTTCCAATCTCCTCTCAAATTTGAGGAGCGTTTTGATAGGTATCCTTGTTTGATGTTTTGAACCTAAACTATTGAAGTCTTAGCAATTGGAAAATAAAGATAAGAATACAATTCTAAAAGTAAAAGAGTACCTTCCCCTCTGCACCAGACTGCATAACTGCATGTATTACTTTATGGGAGTTTCTTGGATATTGTTGTGCCATGTCACCATTACCAACAGAAATATTAGAAGATATTCTGCTTCCCACATCAATGTGTTTCTTGTACTCTTGAACCCTTTCGTTTAGTGTTTGCTGTTCTGAATAGTAGCTTTGTCTGGCTTTCTGTGCATGTAACAATACCTGTAAAAGAATTGAAAAAATAAAACTTTTGTGAAGTAGAAGTCAAAAAGAATGAAAACATTGTAAGTTCCAATTTATCAGTAATAAAAACCTGTTGGATGTAAGGCTGCATTTGAATTAACAACTCATAACCCTACAAAAACAAAAAAGGGTTATTAGTTTGGAAGAAGATTGAAAAAAGGAGAAAGAAAAAGAATGATTTACCTGTTTGAAATAATGAAGATGGGCGTCCATTGCCTCACCAAGAGATTCCACAATCTCAAATCTTTTCTTTGTTTCGACGCTTGAAAGAGCAGAAACCTGAAGTGATATTGGATATGACATTATTGCCCTTCACATTCGATAAAAGAAATGTAAATGGAGGGGGAGAAATGTGTAAATACCAGATTGAAGCGAGCTTGCTCAAATGTCATTCTTGCATTATAAAGTTCCTGGAACGTCTCTCTACCAAATTAGAATTCCAAATGACGATGTTACCCATGTATAACAAACACCAAATTATTGCATTATATTTTAAATTATTTTTATACGTGACAACACATATACCTCCTCCATTGCAGCAGCTATTTCTGTTCGAGTACTTTTTCTCAATGATAAAAACTTGTCACGTATCTGCAAACCAAAATGTGCAAACATGATGACATGTCAAATACTCAAATGTACTTACATTACATTCATCTCTTTGTATAGAAAAATTAAATACCTGGCTATAAACAGCATCAGCCTTGTCAAAACGTTTCCTAGCTTCCTGTATCACTCAAAAAAAAAGTATTAACAAAAATGTTGAGATAATATTATGAAATATAGTAAATTACAAAACCTTGATATCTTGTAGCTCCATATTGGTGAAGCGAATTAATCTATCGCTTAGTGTATGCTCAATCTGGAAAAAGACAAATGATAAAGAAGATATTAAGATTAAAAGTGTATGCTCAATCTGGTATAAGTGTTGCAAATTCCATAACTATGCTATTTTACATATGTAAATGAAAGATCTTTTTCATATAATGATTATATTGTAAAAGCTAAGTTTATGTCCACTAAAAGTAAATGACCCCATTGTGTAAATATGTAGGTGCTTGAGTGGTATTTTGGTAAAAAATTGAAAAAATAAAAAATTAAGACCTTTGATCGAAGACTTTCTTTATATGTCCCAATTTCTCTTAAAACAACTGCAAACTTTATCATGTCAGGACCTGGGAACATAAAAACAAATGGTATTACAAAGTTTTTTTAGTCAATGTAAAAGAATTCATCCTAAAGCTACAACTTTATTTAACTGAAATTTTTTAATTTTACCTCCAAAAGCCATAGAAATAGGATCAGGTCCTCCACCAAAACTTTCAAGGGAGCTTGCAAAAGCAGCATCCCTTTCATTTGCTTCTGTTAGGCCTTCTCTGTAAAACCCAAAAAGAAGAAGTAAGTAACATTTTCACAAACACATGGTGGGCATGCAGCTAAGTTAGAGCACAAAATGATCAACAATGCAATCATGGTAGAATATTATTGTTATTGTATAGATCTTTTGAATTGTATGTAAGTTTTTTGGGGAAATGTAAGTGTTTTGTATCTGATCTATTTCTTTTGTGGAGTTTAATAAATTTGGATGGTTAAAAGGTGTGAAAATTGCTAATAGAAGAAACAAATAAATCCTTACGTGTACTTTCGACAGCCTTTGTAGAATTTGGAACCTCTCTCCCTTAGTGTCTCTGCAATTTCTTCCAAACACTGGATCTGCATTATGGAAAATTATACATTCACAGTTATATACTTGAGAATGTGAAATACTTTGTCAAGGAAAAACCGATGTCTTTCAAGTATACAAAAATATTGGAATACATAAACAGCATTTCAATTATTGTAAGCACATATATACATTTGAAACATGCTTAAGGCTAACTAAATGCAATGGATTATGGCATTATGCAATGCTAGTCAGGTTGCTCTCAGCTCTATGTAAGACTAGAGATTTGTAACTTACTTAATTGATGCTTGTGATATTGGAATTATAACTAAAATTGATACTGGAATCATGAAAAAGTTTGTTTAGGTTAGCTTGTTAGTGTTGGTAGGGTTGTCAATTTGGTAGTTCATTTTGTTAATTTTCTTTTGTTGATTTACTTATTCTTCAAATTCGTATTCAAATCATAATTGGCCACTGTTTCAAGCATGTATTTTTAACTTTTTCTGTGAATTCAATCTCTCAGTTTTAATTGACATCTAAAACGTAAATCTCTAGTATACAAGTTTACATGAATCATAAATGTGTTGATCCTGTTGGTAAAAATTACTCTGTTTGCAATCTTTCAGCCTTTATGATTAATAAAGTTGAGGAACATAACAAGTAAAATGGAATGACTATTATAACTCAAAGCCTTATTCATAAGAAAACAGAATCAACTTTCTGTAAAGTGGTAAAAGAGGTTCAAACCAGAAAGTAATTATCTACAAGGGGATGGTTTGATGAATCAAAATGCAACAAGATAAGATATTCACTTTCTATTATACAGCTTACCACTTTGGCATCGAATTAAACCAACATGTCCCCTCATTGAACAACAATACTATCGATTTGATTGACAAAAGGAGCATACTATTTCTCAAAGACATAACAAACCACAAAAACCATAAACAACATGCTTTCAAATAGGTAAATCAAAATGCTACAGATAGCATCACAAACCTGTTGACGGAACATTGGGGAATCGTCGAGTTTGGAGAAATACATCATTGCCTCCTGCTGCATTGATCCCAACCTCCAGCATTAGGGGGCACGCAACTACTTCTGAAATAATATAATCCTCTTCTGGGACGCCCTAATTTCGATCACAAAATGAGAATGGATACCCACTCTTCAATACATCTTCTTCTTCCCGACCCTTCAGTCTCGATCAATTCAGAATGAAATTGAATAATAGGGTTAAATACAATTGTATGATCGTGGCCTTCAGAATCGATGACGGATAGGAAGGATGTAGGAACAATAACAGGAACGAACAACGTAGAGAGAGAAAGAGTGAGTTTGGGATCATTTTTGAACGAAAGATGCGGGAAAATAGGGAGGAGGGAAAAACAGAGGTAGCGAGTTTTCGTGGATGCCATTAAAGTCTCCGATGTTTCCTGTGTTGCTCCTACTCTCTGTTGAGATATCAAAGTTAAGCCGAAGGGTTTACAAGGGGCTACGGGCATCTACGGTGGTGCGCGCCAAAAAGCTGTAACATGCAAACAACCAATAACAATTTTTTATTTATTATCATAAAATTCTACTTTTGACATCTTATAGATTCTCATACCATTAGTTTGATTATTGAACACACTTCTTAAAGTACATGATCTAATGTATTTTTAAGTGTAATAAATGGTAATAATAAGAGTAAATTACATTTTTGGTATGTGGTTAACACTCTTCGACGGTTTTGGTCCAAGTTTTGTAAATTGATATGAATAGTCCTTATAGTTTCAAAATGCATGCTTGATCCATTTGATTGTTAGCTGGTAGGTCGGTCAATTGCCCTCGAGGCCATTTTTGTCTTTTTATTTGTCTCTCTACTCATGTGCATATCCATTATGTAGCATCGAGCTATCCCTCAAATTTTACCGTAAAATGTAAATTTAATGAAAATTCATCGAAATTTGTAGAAAATTTGTCACAAATTTGTCACGAAGCCGTTGATAGTTCATCATAAAGTCTGATAATTTAGTGTAAATTCATCGGTTTCATGATTATTTGGTGGCGGAAACCATGGGCGGCTCAACCATTTTGGGGGCTCTAAGCAATCCAAAAATTTGGGGCCCTTTGGCCTTTACTATACTTGGAAATCGAAAACAGATGAGTTGAATATTTTGCAAAATCAGCATCGGTAGAAGAATGCAAAGTCGTTTCAGCTTCATGAGTGCAGCCATCGCTGATTTATTCTTCTGCTTCATTTATTTTGTGGTTACCGGATTGGAATTTTTAATAGACTAAATCTTTGGAATTTGGAGAATATGGGGCCCCTTAGAATTAGGGGCCCTAAGCCCTACCTTAAAAAAACTCTACATAGAGCCGGCCGGAAACTTCCTTCGGAAATGAGTATTTTTTCTAGTAGTATAACCCCTAAAAAATTTATGCAACCCTTGATTTTTTATTATGAATCCGCTACTGCTTCTATTCCAATCATCTTTGCCAAACCTAGAGCAACTCCATAATCTTATACATTGGTTGAGGTTAGTTTAGGATATGACGATAATCACATGGCTTCCATACACACAAATAACAAATCATAATCTGGTGTTTATTTGGATGATCGATATACATCTTCGAAACTATATAAGAGAAGATAAAAAGGGAAGAACATAGTATAAGGGGAAAGATGGTTGTTTCAATTCGTATAGACGTTAGAAGAGACATGTATAAAGATAGAAATGTTCTCATGTAAGGATCACACTAAGGCTTTTAATGGATGGTCGTTAACCGTAACGACTAACGACTAAAGGGTCAAGTGTGTAACATTTTGAAACCATAATGACCATCAACATCAATCTTTCAAAACTTGGAATAATTTGTAGAAGAGTGCCAACAACATGACCAAATTTGTAATCTACTCTAATAATAATATGATTGTGTATACAAAATAAAAACATATTTTTATTGATATATTTACTATAAAGTTTTGTTTTTATTTTATAATATTCTAATATATTTTTTGAAAAAAGTATACTTAGTAATAATGATGTTATCTAAATACAAAACAATTTGTATTATTATGAAACCATAATGACCATCCACATCAATATTTCAAAACTTGGAATAAACTACAAAGAGTGCCAACAATATGATCAAATTTGTAATCTACTCTAATAATAATATGATTGTGTATACAAAATAAAAACATATTTTTATTGATATATTTACTATAAAGTTTTGTTTTTATTTTATCCTATTCTAATATATATATTGAAAAAGTATACTTAGTAATAACGATGTTATCTAAATACAAAACAATTTGTATTATTATGATTGGGTAAATTTTTTATAAAATATAATATCATAGTAAATTTTTTAAATATATAATTAGATTGATTTTTTAAAATCGGTTATTTTAATAAAATAAATTTTAGTAGTACGATGAGGTTGTAATTGTAGGGTTCCATTGAAATTGCATAACAAAATTATGATAATCAAACATGAATCAAACGATAAATTTGCAAGTAATCTTTTCAAAGCTTTTGTATATTATTGAATTTTGAACTTGTGAATCAATTCAAATCAAAGTTAAAAGTAATGAACACACAAGTAAGTAATTCTATTTATGCTCAAAATTGATTTGGACTGTAAGTTGCTTACAGTGAGCAGCTCCAATAACGAAATGTTATGAGCATGTAAAAGAACAATACAAGATTCATGAGATAAAGTTGCCATTTTGGATCGGTGACTTGAAACAATTGCTTAAACCTCTAATATTAAGTTCTAAAACCACATGTTTAAGATCTTATTAAAATGACATAATGGAATTATGATAATCAAACAATAAATTTTGCAAGTAATCTTTTCAAAGTTTTTGTATATTACTGAGTTTTACTATGAACAAGAGCTTTGGGTTTAGCTCAACTAAACTAATTAGGAGCTTATGGGAGGGGTTAAGTCTTAATCACATCATTAAAACCTATATATAATGGGTAAATACAAAGAATCAATAATAGTCAAACACTACTATACAAATCAATATATAAATGCCACATCAATCAAATATTATTTACTTGACAGTAATGAAAAAGTTAAAATAACTAAAATATTTTGATGCCTTACATTTGGCTATAAAGTATTTTCTAATCAACTAAGCACCCGGCTCCAGAAGGACATAAACTTTTTTGTATAAAATAGGCAAATCATACATAAGGAGAAGGTATTTTAGTAAAGAAAATAATTATCAAGCTTGTAAGTGTACAATCAATCAAGAGATATAATTTTATATTAATAATAAAATATAAAACCATATTTTAACCAATATTTGATTATAAACTTAATTTATAAATACATTCTCTAATAAAAATGAATTGAAAATATGTTGTTTTACATACAATTTAGTAAATTTACTAGTAAAAAGATATCAGGTATGTTAGATAACGAGCTTTTAAAAGCTTTTATCTTTTAGCCGTAAAGAAACTTGAATTAAAGAAAAAAAATTTGTTTAGAATTTCACTTTAACAAAAAACATTCAATCGAAAAGATATTTCAAGTAGCTTTTGAAAACTATAAACTTTTATATTTTGCCATTTTACATGTTAAAAAAATTTACATCTATTTTTATGACACTTTCTCCTACAAACAAAAGCTACAACTTACAACTATCAGCTAGTTTTACCAAACATATCTGAATACAAATTCTACCTCTAAATATAATTATGGATCATATTAAAATCACTCCCTATGGCTTTTATATAGCTTTACGTCTAATCAAAATACACATAATCATTATAATATTCATACAAATTGTTGATTTGAAATCACCAAAAATATTTTTATAGATAGGAGTTTCTTAAAACTATAAGATAGGAAAGGCTTGGAATAGAGCCACACCATAGTATTTTAAAAGAAAGTGACATAACAATAGAGTTCTTAGATCTACTACCATCACATAAATAGTCTCCTAGTATTGATCAACTATTGGTTTCCAACCCTTTTCAATTCACTACAAAAGCTAATCTCATATCTCATAAAAGTATTATTGTTCAATTTCACTCTTCAGAAAATGGTTCACAAAACAACACACAGTATGCGACAATACAAAGAGCCGGGAGATTTAACTTACAAAACTGTCCAAAATCTAACAAGTCTGACCAAAAATCAACACAAAGTAAAAAAGTAAAAATAAATATATTATCCAAATTCTGATTTGTATAAATTAACCCCAAAGCCTACTAATAAAACCACCCTTTTTGTCTTTCTTCATTCTGTTCTCAATTGATGGGAAATCAATTGTATTATAAGCAAGGTCCAGAACAATTGGGTTACGAGGAATTGCTTGAAAAGATGGCTGGAATGCTGCAATACGTGGAGCCACCCTTGTGCTTGAATCAGCAACAGCCGACTCATACGCATCCAACTTCTCAACCAGAAACTTCTCACCCTGAAATTTTTAATCCGTCACATGTATGTTTAGACTGAAAACTTTTGCCAAAATTACTTAAATGCCCCTACTCACATTTTGTGATTTCAGACTGGAACTTTACAGAAAAACACCAACTAAAATGCCGCCTTGTCATATTTTGTGATTTCATGACTGAAACTTTGCCAAAACTACTAAAGCGCCCCTAATCATATTTTGTGATTTCAGACCGAAACTTTGACAAAATTACTAAAACGCCCCTAATCGAACTTTGCATGTTTAGACCGAAACTTTGCCAAAATTACCAAAATACCCTCAATCATATTTTGTGATTTCCAGACTGAAACTTTGCCAAAATTACTAAAATGCCCCCAATCATATTTTGTAATTTCAGACTGAAACTTTGCCAAAATTAATAAAATTCCCCTAATCACATTTTGTGATTTTAAGGCCAAACTTTGCCAAAGTTACTAAAATGCCCATAATCGGATTTTGTAAGTTTAGACCCAAACTTTGCCAAATTACTATAATGCCCCTAAAAATAATTTGTGATTTCAGACTGAAACTCTGCCATATTACTAAAATGCCTCTAACTGCATTTTGCAAATTTAGACTGAATCTTCTTTTAAAACAACTAAAATGCCCCTAATCATATTTTGTAATTTTAGACCGAAACTCTGCCCAAAAAAAAAAAACAAAGAAAAGGTGTTTCATACCTTCTTATCATTCCCATTTGCAGATATTGAAACAGCAGAAATCTTTTTTGAAAGATCATTAGGAGCCTTCTCATGTTCCATAATCCCCATTGCATGTTCAATACAGCTGTTGGATCTGCAATCTTTATATAATGTCTCCAATTCTTTCACCATTGCCTATTATTATTTTAAAAAAAATAGATATATATCATTTTATTAATAAATTTAATTTTTATTTAGTTAGAAGCCTGAAAAAGGGTAAACACCTGATCATGTGTAGCCACACTTTGAACTTTCTTTAGGGCTTTTTCAGAGAGAGAACGCGCAAGAGAAAACAAAGAATATGCTTCTGTCCTCTTCCCAGCTGAGCTATAAGACTTACCCAAGAAAAAACACCTGCAAAAAAAAAATCTTGATGAATATGAAGAGGTGTTTGGTTTGCCCGAAAATGGAATTCGTGATTCCATTCCATGGTGTGTTTGTGTTTGGTTGCAATTCCTTTGACAGATTCCATTCCTTCCAAAAACATTATAATATTACAAAATCAAATGTTATGCAAACCTTTCTGCTCGGAAGATCAAACTTTTGAGTTCACATTCTTCAGATAATGCAACTTCTTCCTCTTTTCTATCTCTTCCAGAACTCAACAAGTCAGAAAGATCTGCTGTATTCTGAAATTAACAACAAAATAAAACATATATCAGCAGCAGCAACAAAACAATTATCATTTAAAGACATTAAATGAATGATTACCTGTAAAAGAAGATCATACAACCTCACAAGTTCTTCAGGTTTTGTAACTTTTTCATTTTTTTCATCACGTGTCTTGCTTAGTTTACTCTTGGCAATACTAACCAACAGCTGATTGCGTTCAATGGTACGTTGCCCTAATACAGCACCTATAGCTTTATCAAGACCACTCAAATCATCCTTCATGTTTTCAGAATTACCAGCATTCGCCTAAAAAAATAATAAAAAAACCCCATCAGAAAACATATATATATATATTTATGGATATATAAAAAAATCTCATTAAATACCAAGTCACTACGAATGGAGCTTCGGGCTTCATGATATGCAGCAAAGATTTTGTCAAAAACAGCAAGTCTTTTCTCAGATGGAAGAGCACCTTCCTTTCGATCATTAAGCTCTTTCTCCAATTCCTGAGCTGAAAGGGTAAATCCGGAAACTGATTAAATATAGACATACCCCCAAAGCACTGAAGACAGATAAGTGATAACTGATAAATGATAACTAACCTTTCAAAATGGAAACGCGAGTTTTGGCATTTGATATTGGAAATCTATGCCCTAGCCAATGAAATTCTGTCATGGATGCAGCTTGTTGAGATCTTGCTTCATCCATAACAGCCTGGATTTATCAAAAAAATGAAAACAATGGAGGAAATAAGATTTGTGGGAAGTTAAAAAGGTATTCAAATTAATAGCATTACCTCCAATTTAGCTTTAAAAAGGTCAAGTGCAGGTCCTTCAATTTCTCCAATGTGTACAAGTTCAGAAGCTTGTAAATTTGACTCTCCAATTTTGTGCAAACAGTATCGTATACTTGGTTCTAGTTCCTCAACACGCTCACGACACAAAACTTGGTTCTCTAAATCTCCATATTTTCCAAGTTCCTCATACACAACCCTATTTCATATCAGTTTTGTTTTAGTATCTTTAAAGATAACAAACTGTTACAGATGTATAATGATAAAAGAGAAAAAGTTAGGTATGTAAAAGATAAAATGACTTGCCTAGCACTCTTGAAACTCTTCAATGCAATATCCCAATTCTGGTCTTGTTCAAATAATAAATTCCCTTTCATATATGAGGCATAAGCCTGCAAATTGAAATCAACTTGCTTAGTGGAAAGGGTGAAAGATAGTGAATGAATTCCTGTTATATAAATATGTCAAAAACTTAATACCTCAGCTTCTAGTGATGTTCTAGAATCTCCCTTGATAGAACATAATTCTGCAAAAAGTGTGGCCCACTTTACTGCTTTACGCAACCGACCAATCAGGTAGCTTCTTTGACGTGCATTTGGTCCATCAGGGAGTTGTCTTTTCTCCATGGCGTGACTCCATGCTCTTTCTGCTGTGTAGAGAACTAGATGGAGAAACCTGTTGAAGGTCCAAAAAAGGTGTTAGTTTCAAATTAGACAACTTATTGAATAATGACCTTTATCTTCAATCCATGCATCAGTGTCTAAGTTACTTCTAAAATAATTTGGATGAAATAACTTAATTCTTAGAGGAACCTATGATTAATAGTTGCAGATGATGCTAGGTTCAGTAACAACATGCCCTACTGCTCAATCCTGAACCTCTAGAGATCCCAAACTTTCTGTTTCTTTGGATCAGTAAATGGGGAAATGGGATCCAAAACTGCAACCTTGAAGGCATTACCACATCCCATGCAATTTATACCATCCCTATTAAGTTCGACTACCAATAATCTCATTGAATCATTCCTCATTGCAGTTCATCATCATCACAAGAAAAAAGAAATCCAATCCAACAACCAAAACTCAGGCCATAAACACGAATCACACATTAACATACCTAACTTCAGTAACAGTAGATGCTGTGATGGACTTTTTGGTATATTTTCCACGCCCATGTGTGAACTTCAACGATTTGTACAGTCTCCTTAACCGAGCAGTGCAATATCTCCTGTAATTGCAAATCCAGATAAGATTCGTAAATGCCCATGCGTATCTCTTTAGAAAAAGCTAAAACCTAGAATCAATACATATATCGACATTACCGATAGCGAGTGTAGTCCCCAAAACGTAATCCATGCTGCATCTGCGATGATTTTAGAAGCTGCAGCACTGCAAAAGCACCGATTATCTCAATTCACATAAGATTTCTACTTCAATTAAATCATCGACACAAGTAGACAAGTTTTGTTCACAAGTAATTGCGTATGGTGCGTGTGAATACATGTGTTTGTGCGTAATTAGGGACAGACCGTTGATTGAGAACTTGGGATTGGTACTGATCTGATCATCGACTTCCATTGAAGACACATCGCTCTTCTCCTTCGCCATTAGAAATTCTTCTCAGATGGATTTAGAAGCGTCCGGCGGCGGGTTCCGAGTTTTGTGACGGTATGTTGTTGTCACTCTCTAAAATGCGCCTAGTACGCACATGGACATAGTTAATGAGAACGGGTCGGGTCAAATCAGCAAAACGCCGGATCACAGTCGAAACTCTTTTAACATTTTTTTTTTTTTTTTATTTTTAACATTTTGACCAATATTGACTCGTTTCTATATGAATTCCATTGCAATTTTCCTATTCGAGTCCGACCACCTTATTCACATATTGAAGTAGCGGCCATGTAGTATGTACGTACGTTGCAAATTGTAATGAGTATCTCAATCTCATATTTTAAACATTATTTTTGAGGTTAAATTCATACAAACCCTACAAACTATTGATTATAATTTAAAAGGTTCAGATGTAACAATCCAAAAACAATCATAAAATTTTTCGTTTTAAAAACCAATAGTTTCATTCACCAGGTATCACAAAGTGAATCACAAAATAAATTGTCAACAAAACATCAAAGTACAAATGAAAACAAATGAGGAATCAAGAGGGTAATGTTGTCTCATCACATCGGATTCTTCCATTTCGTACCGGAAGTACCTGAAATCATAACATAAACTGTAAGCACAAAGCTTAGTGAGTTCCCCAAAGTACCTGTGACAACTCGAAATTTCTATCTTATAACAAACCTTGCATTCAATCAAAGTCAAACCTACTGTTGCTAATTTTTAGCAGTTTTGGAGTCAGTTTGGGTGTTTTGATCTTAAATACATCAGAGGTAATCATAGGAAGTATACTCTAGAGTTAATTGCACAACACTTAAGTCTCAAAACTCCAAGAGTTTGGAGTTTACGGCCATAACATGGAGTTTAAGGCCGTAAACTCTAAGGTATAAATATGACACTTAGTCATTTTTACCATTTTCAAGCCTGGAACTCATTCTCTCTCAAGTATCATCCGAATTTCTCACTAGATCTTCAACTTTGTAAATGATTCCTTCCTTGATTAGTTGATATTCTTCAATATCTAGTGTTTTTCATGATTTCATCCATGAAATCTCTTTCATTTGATAGATCTTCAAGTGTTCTTCATTTCACCAAGAACACATACTAGTGTTCTTGAGCCTTAAGCACCTTTACAAGCTTCTATATTGTAAGTACTATTGTCTTAGCTTGTTATATACTTGAATCATCTAGTTTACACCTAGAAAACATCAAAAGAATACTTCGTTACATTTGTGGTATGGTAGATCATGACTTAACACTCACCGGCTCCAACACTACATCGCTTATAGCCTACACCAGTTGGGCGAGTTGTCCCGACACTCGTTGTTCGATATCTGGGTACTACATCTTTATGGGAAACAATCTCTTTTCTAGGTCCTTTAAACGGTATACCACTATTTCCAGATCGAGTGTCGAAGCCAAGTACCAAGGGGTTGCAAACGTCGTCTCTGAATCTTGTTAGCTACAAAACCTTATATGTGTATTACATTACCCCCCTCGCAAAGCAACCATTGTCTACTGTGATAATGTGAGCGTTGTTTATTTGTCAACCAATCTGGTTCAACATCAACGCACTAAACACATAGAAATCGACATCTATTTCGTTCACGAAAAAGTAGCTAAGTGTGAAGATTGTGTCTTTCATGTGCCATCACGGTTTCAAATTGCCGACATCTTCACAAAGGGACTCCCATGTGCTCTATTCGACAACTTTAGATTCCCAACATCCGGCCACCTATCGTTTCGACTACGGGGGCGTATTAGCCATAATGATGAAATTATATTGTAAGTATGTTCTTAACTTAGATTAAGTCAAACATTTGTGTATTATAAAGACCACTGAGATTGGTGGAATATATACGGAATATTTTATCCACTTTCAAAAATAAAAATGTTTGACTATTCCGGAACGCTTGTTCGGAATCCTACTCTGGTATCCAAGAGTTCGCTCCGAAATGAACTATTCCGAACAAAATGATTATATATATATATATATATATATATATATATATATATATATATATATGTTGGAATTTATATATAAAGGAATTGCAAGTTGGCAATTTCCTTTGTATCCCACATTGGTGGGGGGAAGAAACTTTTGAGGGTTTATAAGCCTATTCCCTTGGTAAGCCTTCAAAGGCTTTAGTGGATCAAAGGAATGGGCCAAGCCCACGCGCGCGTGCCTAGCCTAGCACTAGCCGACGCCGCGAGTGCGCGATTTAGGCGCACGACGCATCGGTTGCTGGGAGCTGAGGAGCTTTTGTTTTTTGGTGAGTTCGGGTCAAGCCGGTTTGACCGACCCGGTCAAATGGTTGACCGACATTGACTTCGTGAAGGATAAGTCATCGGGGCATTCTAGAAGGATCAGGAAATGGCTTGCTTAGAGAGCAAGTCGTCGCCCTAGGGTTTCTGGGGCCGGCCTATGGGGGCCCGTTTTATGCCTTCTAGGGTTTCGATACCTATAAATATAGCCCCCTAGGAGCCATTCAGAACACACACGAATTCTCAAAGCTCTCTCCCTCTCTCTGCGTTTTTTCTTCTAGTTTCCGAGTAGTCGCTTTGTGTTTGTTGATTTCCAGTGTTGTTGGAATATCAATCTAGCTGCATTAAATCCTGGGGTTTTACTCTGTTGCTTACAGCCTATACAAGCGAAGTAAAAAACTTTAAGGATAGGAATCTGATCCGTGCAGTTGCTTCAAGATCAAGTCAGCAATCAACAGGTCGGTTTTACTTTTCTGTCTTGTGTTTAATTCGTCCAATAACAGGACAGTCTTCTTCTACCTTTCTTATAATCAGATCTAAGCGAGAAGGATAGATCTGGTTTCTGGACGAAACTTGGTAAATTTAATAATAATAATTGAATTTATTATTCGCAACTAATCGACATATAATTCACAATATTATTTGTTGGTTTCCTTGTGTGTCTTTTAGTTTGATTAACAATACTCTTAAAGGTTTTTTACTGTGATAAAATCATCAGACTAATGGACACTACTGCTAGCCTCCACTTCATGAACCAAGAGTTTGCCAAACTTGACCAATTCGATGGTCAAAACTACACTCGTTGGGCCGAAAAGGTCAAGTTCATGCTTCATGTCTTGAAGCTCTCCTTTGTGTTGGACCCAAAACTGCCACCGATTCCAGATAATCCAATTCCCAAGGAAGGGGAATCTGTGGACCCAGCGGTCATTGCAGAACTAGAAAAGCAAAGGATTCTGCGTAGAGAATCCGAGGAATTGTGTGTGGGTCACATCAAGAGTTCCCTATCTGATCGGCTCTATGATCTTTACTCGCCGGTCAAAGATCCAAAAGAGCTATGGAATGCGTTGGAACTTAAGTACAAGGCACATGAGGAAGGTACTAACAAGTACCTTGTGTCCAAGTACTTTGAGTTTCAAATGGTTGATGACAAATCGATTATGGAGCAAGTGCATGAACTCCAAGTCATGGTCAACAAGTTGAATGCACTCACCATCTCTCTTCCAGAACTCTTTTAGGTTGGTGCGATCATCGCAAAACTGCCACCCTCGTGGAAAGATTTCTCTAAGAGAATGATGCACAAGTCTGAGGACTACTCCTTGGATGATCTGATGAAACACCTCCGCATTGAGGAGGAAACTCGCATCAGGGACAAGAAAGGTAAAGTTAGACAAAGTGTGCATCAAGTGTCAGCTGGGAGTTCTAGCCACAAAGGCAAATCTGGGGGACAGAACAAGAAGAACTTTGGACCCAAGAAACAAAGCTTCAAGAAACCGGGTCATCAGAATCCTAACTCAAAGCCAAAAAGGGTCGGTCCTTTCCACGTCTGCGGAGAGATTGGGCACTATGCAAGAGAATGCAAAGATCGCAAATCAGTACCGGTTGCACACGCAGTCGAGAAGGTGACTGACATGGTGGCCAGTGTGAACCTTGGAGAAATTTTCATGATCTCCTCTCTTACTCGAGCAATCTGTGCTCGAGGTTGGTTCGTGGACACTGGAGCCACTGTGCATGTTTGTGGGCATCGAGAAAGCTTTAGCACCTACCACCCCATGCCACAAGGGACGGTTGTCGTCTGTGCTGACGGCCACAGAGCTGAAGTTCTAGGAAAGGGTGATGTTCGGTTGAAGTTCACACGTGGTGAATGGGTGACTTCGAGATGTTCTTCATGTTCCTACCATCTCGAAGGGTTTGGTTTCTGCGGACAAGTTTGACAAGGGTGGGTTCAAGATGGTGCTTGAGAGAGGCAAAATTGTGATCACTAAAGGTAGAAAACATGTTGGGAGGGCGAACAATACTTCAGGAATGTATCGCTTGTGTCTTATTGATGAGGGTAATGTGAGTGTTCCTAGTGTTGAGTGTGGTGTTTCTAGTGTTGCTAGTGTGCCGGGTGTTGGTAATGATGTAATTGATGGATTGGTTGCTAATGTGAATGAAGTGAACTTTTCTAGTTATATTGTTTGTTCAATTTCTTTATGGCACAAACGTTTAGCTCACACTAATGTTAAAAACATTGAAAAAATGCAATCTAAAGGTATGTTAAAATATGACACAAAAGATTTTGAAAAATGTGAAACATGTGTAAAATCAAAGTTCACTAAGAAACCATTTCCATCAGTTAAGAGAAACACATCTTTACTTGAGTTGATTCATTCTGATATATGTGAGTTAAATGGAATCCTTACTCGAGGAGGAAAAAGGTATTTCATCACATTTTGTGATGACTTCAGTAGATATCTACATGTTTATTTGCTAAGATCAAAAGATGAAGCTTTTGATGCATTTAAACGATATAAGGCTGAGGTCAAAAATCAGCTTGAAAGACACATCAAAATTCTTCGCTCGGACAGAGGCGGAGAATATTTCAACCAAGAGTTTGACACATTCTGCAAAGAGAATGGAATCAAACATGAGAGAACATCACCATACACCCCTCAACAGAATGGTTTAGCTGAAAGAAAGAACCGAACTCTTTGTGAGATGGTCAACTGTATGTTGAACCAATCGGGTCAACCAAAGAATCTGTGGGGGGAAGCACTATTAACTACTTGTTATGTTCATAACAGGATCACTAGTCGTGTGATTCCTAAAAGCCCTTATGAGTTGTGGAAAGGTAGAAAGCCTAACCTAGACTATTTGAAAGTGTGGGGGTGTGTTGCTTATTATCGGACTCCCGATCCTAAGCGAACCAAATTGGGAGCACGAGCTAATAAGAGTATATTTATTGGATATGCTCAAAATAGCAAGGCTTACCGATTACTAGATATTGATTCTGGTGTTTTTGTGGAATCCAGAGATGTGGAATTCTTTGAGGACAAGTTTTCTAAGGATGAAGAAAACTCTAGTCATACAACACCTCCAAGTACCTCTCGAGAAATACTCCCACCTCCTCCCATTGTGGAGGAACCAAGGAGAAGTACTAGGGCTAGAATTGAGAAAACCTTTGGAGGTGATTTCTATTCTTATTTGGTCTAAGGAACACAAAAGAAAGTGACGAGAGAGGTCATCTTTTCAATTAATTTGGATGATGATCCTAAGACCTTTACTGAAGCCATGACGTCTCGGGATGCTCCTCTGTGGAAGGAAGCAATCAATGACGAAATGGATTCAATTATGGGTAATGGAACTTGGGAGTTAGCTGATCTACCCAAGGGGAGAAGACCCATAGGATCCAAATGGATATTCAAGAAGAAATATCATCCTGATGGATCCATATCTGCTTATAAAGCAAGGTTGGTTGCAAAGGGCTATAGGCAGCGAGAAGGGATCGATTATTTTGATACATATGCCCTAGTTGCTAGAATTAGTTCAATTAGAACTCTCATAGCAATATCAGCTTTGAAAGGGATTGTACATTCATCAAATGGATGTGAAGACAGCCTTTCTGAATGGTTATCTCAAAGAGGAGATTTACCTAGAGCAACCTGAAGGTTTCGTAATACCTGGACAAGAAAACAAAGTATGTAGACTTGTTAAGTCTTTGTACGGGTTGAAACAAGCTCCTAAACAGTGGCATGAGAGATTTGACACCACTGTGACTGCCTTTGGTTTTCAGCACAATAGTGCTGACAGATGTATTTACTCTAAACATACATCTGATTACATAGTAGTTATATGTCTTTATGTTGATGATATGTTGATCATTGGCACTCACCTAGAAGGTATTCTTGAGACGAAGAAATACCTATCCTCGAACTTTAATATGAAAGATCTTGGAGAAGTAGATACTATTCTTGGTATCAAGGTGAAGAGGACAGGTGGTCAGATTTCTCTGAGTCAATCTCATTACATAGAGAAAATTCTGACAAAGTTTCAACATTTGAACATTAAGGAATTTAACACTCCTTTTGATTCAAGTGTGAAACTTAAGTTGAATTCTGGTCGAGCTGTGGCCCAACTAGAATATGCTAGTGCAGTTGGGAGCATGATGTATGCTACTCACTGCACGTGACCTGACATCGCATTCGCTGTATGCAAGTTGAGTCAGTATACAGTTAATCCAGGAACGGAGCACTGGAAAGCAGTGGGTAGAGTACTAGGATACCTGAAAAGGACAAGTACTTTTGAATTGACATATTCGTCATCTAATGGAATACTTGAAGGTTATTCTGATGCCAGCTGGATTGATCACACCAGTGATTCAAAATCCACAAGTGGTTGGATTTATACTTTAGCTGGTGGTGTTATTTCTTGGGCGAGCAAGAAACAGACATGCATAGCTCATTCAACGATGGAAGCTGAGCTAATTGCCTTAGCAGCAGCAGGCAAAGAGGCAGAGTGGATTCGAGATCTACTTATGGATATACTTTTGTGGGATATTCCGATGCCTTCAATACCCATGTACTGTGACAGTGAGGCCACACTGTCTAAAGTATATAATGCGGTATATAATGGGAAGTCAAGACATGTAGGTTTGCGTCACAATTTTGTGAGACAACTAATTGAAAGTGGTACCATCAAGGTTGTCTATGTCAAGACAAGTAGGAACTTGGCATATCCATTTACCAAACCTCTGACGAGAGATTTGGTTACATCTACCACGAGAGTCATGGGTCTAAAACCACAATAGAATCGTTTAGTGATGGAAACCCAACTTGACATTAGTGCTCCTAATTTTCAAGTTTAAAGGGTAACAACGAAATCACTAACGATAGAAGGTACTATCATTCATGATAGATCCATGTGAGGTAGGATAGTGCGTCGTTGCCGAGAATGAGGTTGAGTTACGACTCTTAACGTAGTTTTGGAGACATCTAAGCAACGAAGATGTTGTAAAACTATGCCTATATGATCTAGAGGTGGTGCCGCCTCAAGTGAAGATTAGTGGTTTATCTTCTAAAGGGTCATGAAAAGGATTTATAGCGCATGGCCATAATAGCGCTCAGGGAGAACACAAATATGACTTGTGGTGTGTGGGGGTAAACCGGAGAGGTCATTGAGGTTCATGGTTTAAACCTATAAGGATACCATTGAATCGGTCTCTTCTTGTTTGTTCTCATTAAACTAGGGTTTAATCTTTGTGACACCCAAGTGACATCATCTGTCTGAGTGAAAGGAAACTTACCAACTTGGTGGGGGATTGTTGGAATTTATATATAAAGGAATTGCAAGTTGGCAATTTCCTTTATATCTCACATTGGTGGGGGGAAGAAACTTTTGAGGGTTTATAAGCCTATTCCCTTGGTAAGCCTTCAAAGGCTTTAGTGGATCAAAGGAATGGGCCAAGCCCACGCGCGCGCCTAGCCTAGCCTAGCACTAGCCGACGCCGTGAGTGCGCGATTTAGGCGCACTTTGCACGACGCATCGGTCGCTGGGAGCTGAGGAGCTTTTGTTTTTTGGTGAGTTCGGGTCAAGCCGGTTTGACCGACCCAGTCAAATGGTTGACCGATGTTGACTTCGTGAAGGATAAGTCAACGGGGAATTCTAGAAGGATCAGGAAATGGCTTGCTTAGAGAGCAAGTCGTCGCCCTAGGGTTTCTGGGGCCGGCCTATGGGGGCCCGTTTTATGCCTTCTAGGGTTTCGATACCTATAAATATAGCCCCCTAGGAGCCATTCAGAACACACACGAATTCTCAAAGCTCTCTCCCTCTCTCTGCGTTTTTTCTTCTAGTTTCCGAGTAGTCGCTTTGTGTTTGTCGATTTCCAGTGTTGTTGGAATATTGATCTAGCTGCATTAAATCCTGGGGCTTTACTCTGTTGCTTACAGCCTATACAAGCGAAGTAAAAACCTTTAAGGACAGGAATCTGATCCGTGCAGTTGCTTCAAGATCAAGTCAGCAATCAACATGTCGGTTTTACTTTTCTGTCTTGTGTTTAATTCGTCCAATAACAGGACAGTCTTCTTCTACCTTTTTTATAATCAGATCTAAGCGAGAAGGATAGATCTGGTTTCTGGACGAAACTTGGTAAATTTAATAATAATAATTGAATTTATTATTCGCAACTAATCGACATATAATTCACAATATTATTTGTCGGTTTCCTTGCGTGTCTTTTAGTTTGATTAACAATATATATATATATATATATATATATATATATATATATATATATATATATATATATATATATATATATATATATATATATATATATATATATATATATATATATATATATAGTTATTTTTTCAAACTTCATTTCATTTGTATGAGTTAGATTATTCAATTTCCGTAAATATTATAAACACTTTTAATTTTGAACTAATATATGGAGTTTAGATATGTGTAAGAGCTACTCCAATGGGCCACTAAAATAGTGGAATGCTAGCATTTATTCCTCCAATCGATCGCTAAATGGGCCGGTATTTTTGTGTCTTCAAATTTTGGCCTGTAAATATAGAGGTCATTTCATATAACACAAAATTGTTTTTTCAATATATATCAATATTATATTCATTGGACTTGTTTCAGATTATCACATATATACATATATTATCAAATATATTGTATTATAAAAATGAACCATCTTAAACTATCAAAATAATTTATACAAACGGCTGATTTTTATAATTAAAGTATTGCATTATATTTTATAAGTATTAAGGTATTGTTTAATTAAAAAGTCTAAAGATAATTCAATCTTGTTGTAATAAATTTAAACACATATTAAAAATCGAAACTTCATAAATATAACATAGATAATTAACAAAAAAACATAAAATAAGATACAAATCTAGAAATTGTTCAAATCATTTTCCGCTCCGCCAAAATACTGAAAGTATTGACTATAATTTTGGGGTCGTTCTTGTTCTTGAACTTCTTCTTCTTGTTCTTGGGATCCTTGGTACTCACATGGTTCGTTTTGAGATTCTGGATGTTGAAGTGGTTGATATTAAGAGGCTCGATATTGAGATCATTGATAATGAGACCCTTGTCCCTGTCCCTCTGAGATTCTTCTGTTCTTTTTCTTATTATTCGTTTCTTTTCATTTTGAATTTACTCAAGAAACTCGGGATCGAAGATAGTGTTTAAATCGGTAAACAAAATTTTGTTTTCTTCTGTAATGTTAGCCAAACTATTTGTTTCATTTGCCACCCGATTCTTTTCATTTTGAGCTTCAAGTTTTTTTAAACCAATTTCATTGCCGATTTTTAAAGCTTCACACATTTGTTTATTGGTGTCTAATATACCGAGCATATTTTTTTTCATTTTGTAGGTTTTTTTTTTTTTTTTTTTTTTTTTGCTTTTTTCACACCAATAGGTCTTTCAGTAAATTTAATGTCTGCCTCCTCGTTGATATCAAACGAGGGTTCAACGGATGTAGTCGACGATGTTTGAGAGTCTACCTTTTCGTTGAGATCTAGGCATTGGATTGGCATTCGTAAATTTCTCAACAACTTTAAGGATGTTCCCCACATGCCCAAATATAAACCCTTTCTTGTAGTTTGGATCTTGTGCTAATAAAATTTTTGCTTGATCAATCTACAAAATACATTACATGCTTACAAAATTTGGATAAATAAATAAAGAAATATTACATGATATAATGACTTCATTTATCATTATACACAACATATCATTGAAGACGAACGTGATGTTAATGCAACAATCGAAGAGCAAGGTGAAATGCCAAATGTAGAAGTTGAAATGGTGGTTAATGATGATATTCACTTTCAAGAATTGCTTGCTCGACATAAAAAGATCAAAGATAAAGACGCTCACTATGAACTTCGAAATGCGTTTATTGAACATTTATGGGATGAGTATACTAACTCGGAAAATTAGTTTAAATTTGGGTTATGTTCGAAGTTGAATTAAATGTAATGTTTTTTTAGTAATGTAATATTGTTGATTTAAATTTAAATTTATCTTTCATATAATGTTTTTTTCAGTTAGTTAATTATTTAACGTTCTTGTTGTCGTTGTTATTATTTAAATTTATTTTTCATATAATGTTTTTTCAATTAGTTAATTATTTAACGTTCTTGTTGTTGTTGTTACTATTATTATTATTATTAACGTTCTTCTTGTTGTTGTCGTTATTATTATTATTATTATTATTATTATTATTATTATTATTATTATTATTATTATTATTGATAATTTAGATATTATAAATAAGTTAAATTGAATTATATAATAATAATGAAATTGCTTTCTAATATAATATTATTAAAATAAGTTTTTTGTGTAAAGTTTTAATACGTGGGTGGAATGAAAACTCTATTTTTGTGCTAAAAAGTCACCATTTTAGTGTTGTTTTTTAGTGTTTCAGATGACCTAAATGACTAAATTAGAAAATTTGGAGTAGTTAGATTAACCATTAGCAACATTATCCGATATGTAAATGATAAATTTTTTAATATTTAAGTTGAGACGACAATAAATATGCGAAATTGGTGGTAAATATGACCATCAATTGTCGCCTACAAAAAAAATCATGATTGTTAGAACATAAAGAAACTAATTTATTCTCTTTCAAAAAAAAAAAAAAAAAAAAAAAAAAAAAAAAAAAAAAAAACCTAATTTATTGAAGGATAGACCAATGATAACATCTCTAAAAGATGAATTTATTTATTTAAATAGTCATAACCACTACTAGATCAAATGTAGATACACATTACAACCATCAAAATGCATGTATTGAATCTACTTAGGCCGATTCACAAAGCAGATTATTGTGGAATAAGATCCGAGCTCACCAATCTCCGGGGTATTGTCTTACCTACATACACATTCCAAAACCCCATTTATTGATTGACTCAAGCATTAATATACCAAAAATTGCAATTTTGTCCCACCCAAAAAGATAGGTTCTCTTGTGTGTGCAAAAGACGAGAATGCCCTCCTCATCTCATCACATCACCAAAAATAGCCCTAGAGAAGGGTAAGTTTACCTTGTAAAGTGACTATGAAGGTTCGAATTTCCATAGGGGCAAGCTCAACAACCAATTTTTGAGGATCAATAGGTGCACCCCTTTGGGTTGTAGGTGATTTATCCTCCTTTGACCCTTCTACTTTCCACACCAATCTTTTCTTTTCCATTTCTTCTCTTCCTTGGTTAGCCGATAAGCTCATTTCAGATACATTTGTTATCTTCATATCAAGCACCCAAAAAAAAAAAAAGTTAAAAAGTTGTTATTTAGTGTGTTCAAGAAACTTGCATGTTGTATTGTCTTACCTTCCTCTTTGCAAATAGTTTCTTTAACTCGACACTTGTCATAACCGAAAGATCTTTGTCCTCTCCAATCTAGAACCAGAAGAAAAAAAATATATAAATATACAGATATATTTTTATCGTGTTTCAAAACACAATTAAAAGAATTTATGTAATAATAATATTAATAAGAAGAAGAAAGATCAACCACCTCATATAAGTGTGCTAATCGGAGAAGAATTTTTCCATCTTCCAGCTCCTGAATTAAGAAAATAAAGTTTTTTTTCACAAGCTTTGTAGGCTATTATCAAAGATTCGAATGAAGAGGGAGGGCATTTACGTCTTTTTGCATGGTTTACCTGGAGTGTTAACAATGCTACGTTATCAGGAAGACTGTAGGAGGAATCCATTCCTGAAAATGTGGACACTTGGAAATTTGTCCCTGTTTTTTCGTCCTGTAAAATATAATAAAATTAATTGATAAGTAACAACTTTTTATGGATTTTTAAAGAAACATTTAACACAAAAAAAATTCAATCACCTGCTCAGTGAAGGCCAAAAGAAGTGGAGAATATATTTCTTGACCATAGGATCGGCGCCACTTGGCACCCACTCCAACCGGATCGATCCTAAGATAGTATTTACCTTGAACCTATAAAAAGTTTAAGACTTAATGAGGGGAAGACTCGTTGCTTTGACTTTTTTTTTATCAAAGTCAAAATTAAATTCCCAAATTGAAGGACTTACAGTTAATCCTCTACAATCGTTACCAACGCAAACTGTTTCATTTAGTGCCTCTGCAACACCTTTTCCATCATCATAAAGCAATCTCCTAAAAAAGAGATTATTCGTGTTTATATATATTATGGCTGATTTAATTTTTTTTTTTTATTGTTGATTTTGATGAAAATGTGAATGGAAAGTCAAAGGACATACCTATGAAGCATCAACTCCAATTGCCCATCAACAATGCTGGATCCACCTACGGATCTATCCACTAAAAGTGAGAGCTCACTTGTTTCGTCTTTTAGGTAAATTCCAAGATTGACCTTTAGAAATAACACAGGTCTGTGAAAAGTTTCTTTAAAAATTTTCCATTAATGGAGCATTGAATATAAATAGCAAAGGGCATGTTGATTCAAAATGACAGTTATCTTGATAATGGATATTGAAAGAAAAAAAAAACATACAGGATAATAATTTCCAGCAATAGGTTGATTCACTTCAAGATCCCAATCCTCTCTATAGTCTCGAATCTGCCAAAAGAAAAAAATATATATAATTTTGATCACATTTTCTTTAAATACCTATTTGTTTCTTGAAGAAACAGATGTTTAATGGGAGTAATACTAATACCCTTTGAAGAAAATCTCTCCCATTAGAGTCTGTGTAAAATGTTTTATTGCTCTTCATGGTGGTTGTGATCTGAGTTACAATCTCTTTCCCAACTCCATCATCAACAGGTATGGGACCCACCTGAAAAAGTTGCGATTATCAGTAATGAACAATGAACAATAAGACAAAAAGTAAAGAAAAATGAACTTACTGTAAATTCAACTTCAGCATGCTCCTTATTCTTGAACACTCTAGTGATCTGGACAGAAGGGTAAAATGATCATTTTAGACGGTTCAATCAATCCAACAAATAAACAATATACGTGCCCTATATTTTGTTCAAAAGGTAATCAAGAAAAGATGATGATTTAATAATTCATTACCTGGTAAATCCATGGATTTATTTTCTGATGTACTTCATCATATATTGGCCCATTCAAAACCTTTATGGGAGTCTGTAATTTCAAAGAACACTATTAAAATTTAAATCTGACTATAAAATATAAACTATAAGATTATATATCAGAAGAAATTATTATATACCTGCTCCTGTGTACCAATAGTATATGTACCATTTGGACGGAAAATATACGCTCCAGATGCCTAAATTAAACAACTTAGGAGCTCCATTGTTAACAAAAAAAAACTTATTCACAAAATAAAAAACAATATTAATAAATGATATAAGGAAAATAAAGTTACCTGTTCTCCAGTAGTTCCATCAAATCCAGCATAAAAGCTATATGATTGCTTCATAGAGGCAGTGATCTTTCATAAACCAAAATAACACAGGTTAATGCACATTAAAAGAATAAAAAAATGTTAGTTTTAGTGACTTAATAATAAATATACTTACAGAGCTTCGACTGTTAACATATTGAGAAAGCTTTCCTTCACTTCCAGAATAGATTAACTTCAAATTTCCTGTCCCTACTTCTATCCAATCTTTTCCTGTTTCAGTATGCTTGTAAAATGCTTCATTTACAGAATTCGAAGCTGCAAAAAAATAAATTATATCACTAGATAAATTCTGTTCAAAATTCGAAAATCAATGTATATTATGTAAAATATAGTTAATTTTATTGTTACCTGGCTTTTTTGTGGTTGAAATGACGTATGTGGTAAATCCCAGAGGTGGAACAGATGCTGTAAATGCAAGTGAATACTTGGGAGTTGAGCTTGGTGATTTGCCTGTATATGCAGTGGTGTAGTAGTTTCTAAGGGCAATAGCGTCATTTACTATGGGGAGAAGTTGATACTCGATTTCTTTTCCATTGGAGTCATAGACAGCAATATTCTCGCTCACAACCTGTTAGATATTCACATATAATATGTATTTAATATTATCCCAAAAAAAAAGTGATTTAGATTTAGATGCAATCAAATATTCAAAAACCTAAAATGATACTCACTGGAAGTCTTATAACATCAGATCTCTTCCACCCCAGGGAATTGTAGACAACCACCACCTTACAACAAAAACAACAATATTCCATTCAAATTTATGTAAATATATTGTTGACTTTCATGGAGAAGATACAAATATTAAGCATCTGACTTACCAATTTTTTACCAGATGATAGATCCGTTTCAGTTGGAGGGCAATAGCTTATGTTCAGAAGTGGACACTGAAAATTGATGAAGAAAAAAAAAGAAATTATCAACCCCATTTAATCGTGTTGTGTGTGTGTAAAGACACATACTTGAGTTACATATATATATACCTGTTGAAAGTTGGTTGCTAAACTTCCACATCCAGGTGTCGATGACACCATACAAGCTATAGACTCTGCAACTACCACTTCAGTCTGCAAGAAATTAATACAATTTTATTTTTCATATATAACCAAATTAAAAAAACTCAAAACTTCTGATAAAATAAAAAAACACAAATAGTTTTCAGTTTTCAGTTTTCACCTCTTTTTGACCTATTGCCAAACGTTTTGAATAATCATTAGCCACATGTTGTTGTTCAGTTCCACTAACTCCATCATGATGTTGTGCAATCCCTAAAGCATCACCCAAAGAATCCGTAGTGGGCCCCGCTTTGTTCCTTCCCTTCATCACTTCCAATTGCCTTGCTGCCTAAATATTTATTTAAAAAAAAAATGAGACTTAAAAAACTTTAATGACTAGATTAAATCTCAAATTCACATACCAAGTAATAGCCACTTAACATTCTGACATACCCCTTCACACCTGGCCTACTAGTAAAATATCCTGTCCAGTAGGTATTTATATCGCTTGCATATCTAATAAAAAACATATACTCGTTGATTATTAAGAATTGAGATTATATTATAGAATGTAAGATTTTAAAAGTTATACTTACGGAAAATAATCATTTTCTTTAAGAGGCCATGAGTCTGTTTCAGCATATTTAGCATCGGTGTATATTGATGGAGTGGAATACAGAGCATTGACACGACCATCCTATAAGTCAAACCATAAAAATTATATAAATTTATTAAAGAAAATAATAATATTAAATTGATAAAGAGTAACTAACTTGATTCACATAATGAATTAATTTGTCCATATTTCGAAACCATGACTCTGCGTATTGATACTTGAAATCGGTCCCCATTGTCCACATTACGTGATTTGTACGTGTAATATTTGCCTGAAATTAATTATAACATAAATTTAATCTTAAAACTCAAACAGTTTGGAATTTCCTTGTAAAAAAAATTAATCAAATATAGAAGGGTTTCAAGTTCCACCTGAAACAAGGCTGCAGCCACAAAGTCATTAACACGCTCTTGGACGTTGTAGTCAAACAAGTTGATGTCATCCTTCAGTATTTAAAAATAAAAAATAAAGAAGCAATTATGTTATTTGTGTTAATAAAGATTCAAGAACCTTGAATGTTATTTTAGAAAGTTACCTGGACAATTGGGGAATCATCATTGACTTCAAAGTAGAAACCACTTGGAGGTTCATAATTTTCGGGAAAAGCACCTGCAAAAATCTGAAAACATTCATCATGTTAGAGGATAATTCTTTTTTTTTTTTTTGGTGAAAAAAGAAAAAAGAATAAAGAGTTTAAAAGTCACCTGTGAAGATGAACCAAGACTTTTAGAGGCCCTCCATATAACTTCAAGTTGTTTATCACCTTTTCGTTTAGCTCTATCTTGGTAATCAATTCGGCCAAAGAAAACAGAATCAAATCCAACCTAAATGACCATTTTACCCTTCTGTTTAGAAATGATGCTAAATAACAAATGACTCTTGATATTATGTAAATAACTAGGCGAATGCCCGCGCGTTGCGCAGAAACACCTATATAATTGAAGTCTTTACAAATATATGTTTTTTTTAATATAGCAATAACGTTGTTGTTAAATTTGATATAATAATTCATATACTAAATTGATATAATGTATTGATTATTTTGAATTATATGATAATATATACATCTATTATAACTGCATAATCTCAATCATTTGAATGACTTCTACCCGTGAGTTACACATGAATAAAATTAAATATAATATATGGTTTAATGTTATTTATAGTTGTTGTTATTGTTGATTAATTTTTTAAAATTTATTTGCTTAATATTTTAATTTCTATCATTATAATTATTTAAAACATTAAACATTGTTTTTTATTTTATTTTAAAGGTAACAATATAATCATTTATATAGACTTATTTTTAAACTAAAATTTATATTTAAGTTGACCTTATAATGTTATATTCAAATTAATAATTTAAGTATTTTATACAAATTGTTCCAAAAATGTATCTTTAAAATGATAATGGTTTACTCCCAACAATATATTAAAACTAATAAATTAAGTATAATATGTTAAAAGTTAAAAAAAATCACTTAATAAGTAGATATAAATATATTATTTTAATATTGAAATTTAGTTTATATATGATTACACTTTAGGTTTGATATTTATTTAACCTTATTAACTAACATATAATTATTATTAGAAAGAAATTGAAAAGTCATAAGAGTTTCAAATGAATGTGGTGAAAGGAAAAATGTTTCCTTTATAATATAGTATGATATGATATGATGATACAATCATATAAATGCAGTTATACTTCATCATAACATGATTGGTAGCTTAAATTCAACACAAAAGTTTTTAAAAAAATACCTCTGCCCCCAAAAGGTAAGCTTGAACTGCAGAATGTCCAAAAGGGTCAATTTGCCACCCAATTCTTGGTGTTACATTGAATTGTTGTTTGATAAATTTATGCCCAAGTGTAGTCTGATCTATCATGTCAATATAATGAGGTGCTGCTTCATCATGCATGCACCACCCCCCATTTCTGCCAAACAAAAAGCAAATTACTTATATACCCTCGTTACATCAGCCTCATAAATCCTTCACACAATATCATAAACATAAACAGACAACATGAAACACGAAACATATTCCTAGTATTAACAAAGAGTCGGCTTTTTCTGCTTACATCAACTCAAGTTGTCCTGAACTAACAAGGCGTTTCACTGTCTCTTGGATTGCCTCACTTTGGTCCCTCCACCACCGCTGGAAAAATGCCTGCAACATTCATATCAAACTCATTAATGGAAGCATATTTCTATGGTGTCTGTTTGACCTGAAAAGTCAAAATGCACAGTTTCGAATTCTTAACCTGTTCAACATAGATGAATTTCCGATTCTTGTCAACCAACAGAGATTGAACCATGGAATCAAGAACGTTTTGGACGCATGCCCCCTGTAGGATTGATAATTATACATACGAAAAAACACTTCAGATATCAAAAAATGAAACGTAATAGAAATTTGTGCGATTTCAGAAGATTAAATCAATGAAACATGATAGAAATTTGTGTGATTTGAAATGAATTGAGACCTGAATGGAGTTATTGGATCCAACATAGTATTGGTCAACGGTTTTCAACCAACCAACATCGTCGTGGGTATGGGGTACCATATGAACATTAAGCTTCCCCTTCACGACCCCCTGTGCAGTATCGTAAACCATATACTTCGATTCCACGCTCACAGCAATCGCACACAGTAGACTTAACACCACACACACTCGAAAATCCGCCATTGTCGAGGGCGAACTCAATCGCTCACAAGTCACAAACAACCCTCTTAATATATTCAATCAACAAACAAAAAACGGAATGTTTTGGATAGAAAATGCAATTAAAGGAGACCAAAATTATCCTTGTTTGACATTTAGTCGATTAAATAACATTGTAAGGTAAATGTGACAAACAAAGGTCGCTTTCATCAAAGTAGTGATACCGAAGAAGGGTTTATCATTTATGCGACGAACTTTTCGAAACGAAAGTGGGTTTTGGCTTTGTGTGTTGGAATAAAAAGATGAGGAAGAAGACGAAGACAACGTGCTTGACTCGATGGCAGTGACTGGACGGATCCTTTGCTTATCCAATAATGGAGCCTTTGGTACACCGATGCTTTTTATATACACACACTCACCTGTATATTTGCCACGTTTAAAAGACCAGATACGATGGGTGTTTAAAGACCTGGATATTCACCAAAGTGACAATAACTTTAAGATAAAGTGATGTAACAAAATATTTTTTTATATATATTTTTATTCAATGATCTTTGAGTTCGATTAAATAGAGTACTTCAAATCAATTTTCCTGTCAAAAGATATTTGAAATCTCGAACTATGTGCTGGCTTTAGATTTTTTTTATGTTATGTCGATTATTTAAAAAAGAATCCTCCTATACGCACTTGGTATTTGTGCCACGAAGTTTGAATATACAATATGACCCAATCTTATTATGTAAAGATCTCATTATATAAATTTTCGTTAAATCTTTTATATGATAATATGAATACACAATATTCATATTTAGGGTTGGGCTTTAGAAAGAACCAAACCGGATCGGAATCGAAATCTGAACCGGATTTTGCTATATTATAGGAACCGGTAATGAGAATAACAAACCCAATGATTTACTTATGAATCACCTCTGTAACCTTTCAAATCTTCACTTCATATCAGTTTAACGGCCTTCGACCACCTTCTATGTGTAATGACCTGAATTTCCCTTCATTAATGACGTTAGCTTCTGCTACTCAAATATTAATGGTTGTAAAGTTATTTTGATTCTAAATGTGTTAATTAAAATAAATTAAAAAGGATATATAAATTAATATCTAGAAGTAATTGATATTTAACAAGTATATAATTGAATTAACTGATTTTGTGGGTAAATTCGAGTAAATATAATTCAATAAAAGGTTAAAATGGAAATAAAGGGTTGAATTATCAATAAAGGAAACTTAATATGCTAATTTACCAAATGGTTAGGGTTGAAGGTGTTTAAGGCTGAAAGTAGAGGGACCAAAAATCAATTTTCGTCCATAACCCTAATAAGAAACTGATGGACGGGTTTTTCTTATTCTCATGTGTTTCTGTTGTTCAATGTTTCTTATTACGTGCGAACTATGATTCATGCTCTTCGACTGGGCTGCAACATCAACGACTGGAAGGACAAAAAAAAAGATACCATCGAGCAAGGGATGGGCGACGTGAAGCACCAAGGCAGAAGACGTGAGGAACGTAGTCGATTCCTTAGGAGATTTAAGTCCATTCAAGGTGAAGCCTTGAGAACTTTAAGTACGTTCAATACTTAAAGTGGAAAGAGTGTCTCATCAAGGCTAAAGGTGAGTTCATAGTCTTAACTCACTAAGGTGCATAATTGAAAAATGAAATATGTAAATGGTGATTTGATTCACAATAAGGTGGCCTTGTCATTACTTGTGCTTGATGATGATATTATGTTTGTGATGCAACCGTATGATATGTGTTATTACCATTTTATGAGTTATGCCCTGGAATCGGTTACTATGGCGTTATGCATGTTATGTGTTAGTTGTAATTACACGCAGTTATGATATTTAAAGAATTGGTAGTCACATGCTAATATATGTTGATAATATGATTATTTTTATTGCATGCTTCATTACTCGTTATGGTTGTATAAGTAATAGGTCTATGTTGATGTATGCTTGTTTTTGTAGGGTATAATGGTGGTATGGGTAGAACCTTGCAGGTCTAATCGGTTGAAAGAGCTTAATCCATATTGGTTGTGAGTTACACGGTCTTTCTAGATGGTCGTGTGGCACATGGTTCGCGTGCACCCCAGTGTACGAGAATTAGAGTGGTGCTAGCTTTATGGTGTGGTCGGATCAAGCATCATGTAGGACACGATAGGTGTATTGGTAGAATTGGCACTATTTGTATTGATCTTGAATGACACCATGACGTAGTTTTACTTTGCATGTCGGAGTAGCAAAATTGGAAGTCTTGGGGTTGGTGAACTCGAGTGGAAGTCATAAGCCACTTAGAGCACTAAACTGACTAAGCACACAAGTAGTAAACGAGGTTAAGTTGTTGGGTAGGTTGTCACTAAGACTCCCCGAAGTAGATAATCGGTTGAATTAAACAATATGTAATAATCGGTTGAATAAAGTTGGTGACTATGATTGGTTGAATATATAACAAAAGGTTGTTTATATAATTAAAGTTTGAATATATAATAAAAAGTTGGTTATATAATAAAAGGTTGGACATATAAAAAATGTTGGTAATTTAAATAAAGGTTGAACAAATAATGGAATGTTGTTTATAGGAAATGTGAATACTTATATGTTATGCGGTTGTGTATGTGGTAGAATTTTGGTTAAACACTTATGCATGTATGTGTTTGAACATGTTATTGAATGATTATGATATATGTTCGTTTTCTAAGTGGTATATGCTTCTTATTTTTATGCTTTATCGTAAAATGAATAATCGAGCCATTTGAGGTGTGTATGTTTTATATGCAACCTTTATGAACTCACTCATCGAGGCTGACACTTGTGTCTTTTCCCTTTTATGCCTTATGATTGGTGCAGACAACTTAGGAGTTTAGCCTTGTTGAGAAGGGTTACTTATAGGGTAGTTGGCCTAATTAAATGATACCATTTTGGACACGTTTGATGTTTTATCAAATTCAACATTTACTTTTGTACAATTTCCAGTCTCTCAAAACATGAACTGTATCTATTGAATGTTACTGTTTGTCAGATCATTAAATAAATGATGATTCATGGTAATGAGAGTGGGTTATATATATCTACGAAACTTTAACATAATTCATTTAGTATTTTTTATATTTAATTATTAATAAATAATACCCTTTTAGTTTCTAAAATCATTGATCATTAAAGTATATGATCCAAGTTGTAGAACAAATAAATGGTGACCTTTATCACATCGATTTGAATCCAAGTAGGTAAATATCGATTATTAATTATATTCCGTTATATAATTCATAGTTTTATGAGATTGCTAATAACAAAATTTAATGGACATGTTTGATCTCATCTATGCCACAGATATCTCTTGCTTAGGTGACCTTTATCACATAAGATTTCCGATCAAATCATCAAATTTGAAAAACTTCTCTAATCTGCCTATAACTTGATTATAAAAATCGTGAAAATACATCAGTCATCAAAAGATAACACCAACCAGTCACGTGAGCTTTATCACACTAGTGCATTCAAGAGACGTGTAGGTGTTCTTTAAAACGGAATGCATATATTTGAGGTTTATAAGGGCTCTTTTATGTTTTTATAACTCTAGCTTAAAAATCATATTATATCATGATTATTACATACATCCAATAAGCCAGAGTGTACTTTCAAAAAATCTTATTTGATGTAAAATCACATTTTAACAATGTTCTTTTATAAAACTCAGTTTTATATAATTGACGCGATCAAATTATAAAATTAATATATGTTATTAAGTTTTACTGCTTGAGCGCTTTAGAATATTTGTAAACCTATTAATAAAATTTCCTTTTATAAAATAAGGTTTTGAGTTTGATAAGTTTATAAAATCTCAATTTTAAACTAATATTATTTTAACGACAAAATTTACCGTTTGCTAGTTTTAAGAAATAATTTTTTTTTATTTTAAAACTATTTTACCATCTTATGTTAAAAGGTAGATTCCATTAAAACCAAGCTCCTTTATGATGTTATTTGTGTTCAAATATTATTTATCATTGAAAACTAATTTATCAACCATAACATAATAATATCAACATAAATTAAACAACACATACATGCTAAACATATGTGCATAAACCAACCATTTAGTGACAATTTTATGAATCATCACAAAAATGTCAAGTCCATTCCTAAAGAGACATTAAGGGACCAAAAAAACTTCTAGTGATATTGTTGTTGAAATTCTCACTTGCGAAAATATTCAATGTTTGCAAAAAAAAATATTGAAAACTTATTTGAAGGGTATTATTTCAGCAACATGCAATATTCCCCATAAAAGGTTCCTTAGGACCTACACCTTGTGGAATCTAATACAGTACTTCCCAACAACAACACTTAATGGTGTCCCCATAGGGGTTTCGAGACGGTGAGGCCTACTCCCGCCCCGCCCCCGAAATTAAAATGGGGGTTAACCTTGCCCCCACCCCCGTCCCCACCCCCGATTTTTTTAAAAAAAATTCCCCCAAACGGGACGGGGTCCCACGAGACTTTTTGGCATCCCTACTTCACTGGTTCATGTGAAAGGGGTGAAGGTTTGTTGGATCTCATACACACCAATGTGTGTGGACCCTTCAGATCCGCCACAAGGGATGCTAATCGCTTCTATGTGACTATCACCGATGATTACATAGGATATGGGTATATCTACTTAATCAAACATAAGTCAGAAACCTTTGAAAGGTTCAAAGAGTTTAAACAATAAGTGGAGAATCAGTTGGCAGGAAGATAAAGATGCTCTGATCCGATCGAGGTGGATAGTATCCTAGTATTGAGTTCCACGACTATCTTAAGGAATGTGGAATTATTTCACAATTGACGCCACCTAGGACACCGCAGCTTAATGGTGTGGCTAAGAGGCGCAATCGAACCTTGTTGGACATGGTTCGTTCGATGATGAGTCAAGTTTCATTAGCTATCTCATTATGGGGGTATGCCTTAGATACTGCCACCCATATCCTTAATATAGTCTCAACTAAAAAGGTTGCCAAAACACCTAACGGGATGTGGAAATGGAAGGTTCCCTCGTTAGCACATATCAAAGTTTGGGGTTGCGAGACTTTCGTAAGACGAGGGACTCACGACAAGCTCGAACCTCGAAGTGAGCGTTGTATTTTCATCGACTATCTACAAAAATCCTTTAGATGTCTCTTTTATAGATCGAGTGACAATGTTGTCTTCGTTGCGAGGAGAGGGGTTTTTCGGGAGAGAGGGAACTCATATTCCAAGAGGATAGCGAGAGGCAAATTGACCTTGAAGAGCTTTAAGAGTTAAGTAATGAATGAACCTCAAACACTAGTGTAACGCCCGTAGATCCGAGCTAGTCAATTTAGAGACGATAACCATCAAAAATGACTTTTTGATGGAAGATTATTTAGAAGGATTAATCTTAACCAAGTTGTAGTATATGTCACAAGGTTTCCGTGCATATAAAGAACGCCAAAATCCGAGTTATAACGAAGAAGTTATCACCTGTCGAAGTTTCGCGACAGAACCGACACGACCCAGCGCGACGTAAATAGTGAATTTACGTTAGAGCGATATTTATCCAAAACAATCTAAATGAGAATTGAAGATCTCATTGATATTAGTGCAACGACGGAAAGACAGACGAAAACGGAGTTCAGATGAAGGAGTTATTTCGAACGGAGTTTTCCTGTCCCGGCCTACTAAAGGTAATATATAAGTAGTATATTTATAATATATTAAAAATAAAGTCAAAATTAGCCAATGGAGCCTAAACGATAGTTGCAGAGCATAATCTCACCTACGTGTCGATATAAAGAACGTCGAAAACGGAGTTCGTATGCGAAAGTTATGAATTTCTGAAGTTCGGGGCGCGAAACCCCTAAACTGTCAGATACCACGACGTGGCAAGTCTTCTGACACCTCCGGGAGTCCCCCAGATGCAATTTGCGATGACGAATGCAGTGAGGACCAAGCCCACAACGTGGGAAAAGGTGCCACGACGTGGCAAGGGCCAGTTTTGCCCTATAAATAGATTTGAAGGGCCAACCGTTTAGGGTTGCTATTTTCTCTTCTCTCTCTCCCGTTTTACCTCGATTTACGTGCAAGAAATATCCCGAAGCCCCGAAGATCCCGAAGAGCGTTATTCCCGAGCCGAAGCTCTGCCCGCGAGGAGCCCGGTTTTTGTGAAGATCTTCCAGATCTACTGAAGAATACTACTTCTGCAAGTCATAGTGATGTCCGATCATCTTTTGATCAAGTGAGTGTATAGTCCCTTTCATAACATGATTTTAATACAAGTATTGTGTGAATGTATTAAGTATATGTTTTGGGTGAGTATGTGATCAATTTCTTCTAACATATATATATATTAAGTATTTGCTATGAAATACGTGCTATGTGTTTATATATTGTTGTTTATTTGAGATGAGTGTGGAATGGATGTTTTATATAGGTGTTAAATGAGTTAATCTGTATATGTATTTATATCTACAAATATGTTGGGTAGAACATGGGTAGATGAATTAGATGAGGTGAGATGATAATTAAGTGATGAGAAATAGGTGATGAGAGATAGGTGATGATAGAAAGGTGATGATAACTAGGTGATGATAGATAGATGATGATAAATAGGTGATGTGAGATGAAAGGAGATACCATAACCTTGACCGGCGATGTGGCAATTTGGCGATGTAGTCATCTACCAGAGTATAGATGGCGACCACGAACTATTCTAGATGACCCCGTGGAAACACCAGCAGGCTCATAACCTGTAAGTGATGAATTACGAGTTCAGGCGATGTTGTAACTACGTATTCATGCGATGATACTATAACCCTTACTATGAATTACGAGTCCAGGCAATGTTGTGGTTGCGTATTCATGCGATGATAGTCTAACCCTTACTATGAATTACTAGTCCAGACGATGTTATGACTACGTATTCATGCGATGATCCTTAGGAAAAATTCCTTAGGAACAAACATATAAGGAAATGTGATGTAAGGATATGAGAGGTAAATACGATGTAGGAGATGACCCTTAGGATAATTCATTAGGGAAGGTACTCAAGAATAAACAAAGATAATGGGGATGGGTAAATGGGTTGATTGTTTGATGATTATATATATATATATATATATATATATATATATATATATATATATATATATTATGGGTTGAAAACCCTATATGCTCACCAGGCTCCCAAGTCTGACCCACTCAGTTTTCTTTGCATTACAGGTAATGACACAAAAGTATAAGTCGGTGGACTTGACGAGAGATTTTGGAATATAGATCAGTAGTTATAAATAACTGTTGTAAGGTCTATTTTATACTGTTTATGCTTTTGGTCTGTATCGGAACATGACATCCTGAGGTTTTATTATTTAATGAAAATACGTTCTCTTTGAGAAACGTTTTGATAATTTTTTATCATATCTTGTTTTGGGAACAAATTCCGCAACCGTTTTCTTTAAACGAATACTCTGATTTATAAAACAAAGCATAAACAAATCGGTCTTTTCTGGCTGTGAAATCGGGGATGTCACAACTAGCGCTCAACCCGAGGAGGAGACTCCTGTTGAACCAGTTGACGAGTCCTTACCTCTGAGACGTTCTAATAGAGTTAGAATGACACCTGAGTTTTATGGTTTCCATATTATTACAGATGATGATACATTTATCAATGATAGCACACTGGTAATTTTGGATGAACCTAACAACTACAAGGAAGCCATGGCAGGCCCTGAGTCTACAAAATGGAAAAATGTGATAGACAACGAGATTCAGTCCATGTATGGCAATCAAGTTTGGAACTTGGTTGACAATATACCTGGTCGTAAGATGGTCGGGTGCAAATGGATCTTCAAGAAGAAGACCGACATGGATGGGAAAGTAGACATATATAAGGCGTGATTGGTTGCGAAGGGCTTTACTCAAACTCATGGAGTTGACTATGACAATACCTTCTCACAGTAGCGGAGATTAAATCTATAAGGGTTATGCTAGCCATAGTTGCATTTCATGATTATGAAATATGGAAAATAGATGTCAAAACCGCTTTCCTTAATGGGAAGTTGGCTGAAGATGTTTACATGAGTCGGCCAGAGGGTTTTGTTGATGCAAAGTACCCCAATAGAGTGTGTAAGCTTGAGAAATCCATTTATGGATTGAAACAAGCATCTCGCATATGGAATCTTTGTTTCGATGAGAAAGTCAAAGATTTTGGATTTTTGAGAAACGAGGATGAGTCATGTGTGTATGTCAAGGCTAGTGGGAGTATAGTTAGCTTTCCAGTGTTGTATTTAGATGTCATACTTCTCATAGGAAATGACATTCTAACCTTGCAGGAGGTTAAGTTCTGGCTTGGAAAGTGTTTCGCTATGAAGGACCTCAGAGAAGATGCTTACATTCTAGGGATAAGGATATTGACAGATAGGAGTAAAAGACTAATATGACGTGTTTGCTAGCCAAAACGGCGTGTTGGTTGGGGTTTTCCCGTCTGTGAGAATAAAGGAGAAACACGACATGGAAAAGGAGACACACGACGTGTTGGGTTAACATTGCTAGATTAGGTGTCTAAGCCCATAACTATAATTGGTATGTACTTGATCCGATAGTAGCATGGTCCTTTTAGGTTGCCTTCACCGGAGCAACTTGATAGGATGGATATTTGAGAAAGAGGTTATTTGTGATTTATTAATATATTATAAGTATAATATATTAATTGAAACATATTATTTAATTAGTATTGATCAATAATTAATTTGGAATTAATTTAGTGATCAAAAGAGACTGATTAAATTTGCGGGGACTGATTAAGAAAATCAGTAACACTTATAGTTTGGGCTAATAATCCATGTTGATTAGGGATGTACTAAACCTATATGAGAGTCCATGAAGGTTTAATCCAAAGGGCCTAAGAAATATGAAGATTCATGGTGAATTAGGGTTTGCATGGAAGAAACCCTAACAATGTCACACTATAAAAGTGGCCCTTTAACACCTAAAATCGGCTAAGGCATCCTAAAGGAGAACCATAACCGATTTTGTGCTTCCTAGCCTCTCTCTCATAAGCCTCGTCTTGCTTTTGGTGTTTGTGACACATTAGAGACATCACATTTAAGGTGCTAAGCTTTTGAAAGGCCAAGAACTACAAGCTACAAATAAGAGGTATTCTTCTAACTAGTTTTTATGTTGTATAACTCCAATTGCATGCTAGTTAGGGTATATGCTTTGGAAAATGAAATTGCATGTATAATTAGAGAAAATTTAGATCCAAAGCATCTAGGGTTGTATGCGCACCATATGAGTGTTATAGTACTTAAAACCCAACAAACACAAACCGTTGACCTTGACTTTTGACCCTTTCTGTTGACCAAGTTTGACCTAAAATGAGGTGTTGAGGTATTTTGAGTTGCATCTAAGGATTTGTTCTTATTAGGTGGCGGGTAGAGCTGATATTCGGAGTCGGGACCTATCTAACTATCGTACATATTCAGAGGTGAGTTTCATCACTGGGTTTAGTGGGTCTAAGGCACCAAAACTGACCCCTATTGATTATGATATGATGCTAGGAGTATGTGTGACCCTTTCAAGTGTTATGTGCTGCTATGTATACCGAGCGGGGCTCAATGTCGGGCGAGGCTCGATGACTGGTACATATGCTAGTGTTTATGATCATTATATGTGTTAGTATGATTACGTGATATATATATATATATATATATATATATATAGTTAGGTTATTTTGTTTTTACTAACTATTGTGTGCCAGAATGCACAGATCTGGACCATCGGATGGAATATAATCAAAGGTCATGATTTGAGGGTCTATGATAGTAGAATAGGATGACATGTACCATATAATCACACAAATTTCAGTATAAGGGCATTTTAGTCAATTAACCTATATTAAAAAAGGAAATTTTCGGATTTTTAGGGATGATTAATTCTTTTATTTTTTAAAAATCTGAATATTTTAAATTAATTCAAATTTAAAAATCCGATTTTATTCTGTCAGAATGATAGAATGCCAACCATAAACTAGTAAATATATTTTTTGATTTTATTATGTCATAATGATTGAATGTCAAACATAAACTAGTAAATACATTATGAAGAATACACAAATCAATTCTTGAACTAAATAATATAACAAATAATTACATTGTATGATTGTGACTCATTGAATAATAACAACATTCTGAAAAAAAAAAACAAAAAAAAACATCAAAATCTAACAAAAACACTAATCTATTCTGAAAGAATATTATTTTTAAGCAACACTTTATACATTATAGCATAACACATTATGGTATAATACACTCTTGTTCTATATGTTTTCTTCATTCTCAACATCAATGTTAGCCTCTTTAAAACCTGAATCCACAAAGAAAAGATAATCAAGTTTCAAAATTTAAACAATTCAATGCATTCTAATAGAATACAACAATAAAAATTCTTATAGATTAAACTATTCTTGCAGAATGGTTTTGAATATTCTTTACCTTCTTCATTCTGAAAGAATAGTAGCCTTCTTCAAACTAAAGCCCTCTTTATTCTAAAAGAATATTGCTCTCATTCTGAAAGAATTTTAGGTTAACATTCATTTGGTAAAGCAAACAAGTTATATTACTATAGGTGAAAATAAAAAATTATAAAGTTTGAAAACATTTAAAGCTAACGTTTGCAAACCTTTAAATATTATTCAATTAACTAAAACATTAAAAAAAAGCATGGAAGGGATTTGCTGCCATATCAGCCAAGCTAATGATGATATTCACATGCAAACAAACAATAAATCATCACAAATCAAGGAATGTGAATGGAAATATGGAATGGAGTCAGTCATTACCTTGAGAAGGTGCAGTAACATAATAAGCAAGACCACCAATTGGAACAGATTGACCAGAGTATTCAGATTCCTTCCATTTTCCCAACATAATAACCAAGAAATTCCCATTGTACTTTCTGTGCAACAACTAAAAAAGAACAACAACAACAATATAAGTAATTATTCAATTCAACAAGTAAAAAAATATATATAGAGAGAGAGCTATTGTGTGCATGATGATCATTAAATCAATGATGATCAATATCATTTGACATTACATATTTTCCCATTTAGATTCTATCATTTAATAATCTCGTATACCAAAAATTAAGAATGTTACATGTGTAAATCAAAAGGGAGGTGTGGGTGTCTTACTCGTGATACCTAATTAAAGATCTTTTAACAGCAAATACCTAGTATTCCTTTTGTGCACACAACAAAACTCAAATAAATTTATATCACATATATTGGAACTGGTAGATGAGGGTGTACGTGCGTATTTGGAGAAAACGGTGGTTATGAGGACTTTCGTGATTTAGGGTTTGATTCTTGATTGATCGATTGTAGAAGAAGAAGCAAAATCGGTGGATTAGAAAGGATGGTGAGTTCTATTTGGGGCTAATGTTCTAAATTTATCTTCGCAAGAATCAGGAATATTAATTATCTACCATAATTAACTATGCAAAGATTACAATAATACCCTTAAATGATTTATTTAATGATTTATTTTCTCCTAAATTCCTATATTCATGCACACAATAGTTGTTAGAAATATTTGAACCTATCTCTCTCTCTCTCTCTCTCTATATATATATATATATATATATATATATATATATTGTATATGTGTAGTGGGCGAGGCCTAGTGACAGGCGAGGCCTGAGGATAATAGATCTGTAAACCAGACGGGGCTCGATGTCGGACAGGGCCTGATGCCGTGCGAGGCCCGATGTAGGGAGGGGGCCCAATATGTGATTTTTTTATGTATGGTATGGGGTAATTTGGGGAACTCACTAAGCTTTACGCTTACGGTTTTCAGTTTATGTTTCAGGTACCTCCGATCCCAAGGGGAAGAGCTCGGGATGACTGCATTGCATACACCACATGGATTCCGCACTTGATATTTCACTCTGATTTTATTATATCTGATACACTTGTTTTATTTGAGATGTATGGTTGATGATTGGAATATTGTTTTACTTAAATTAAAAATGAAATTTTTGGACAATATTTTTGGGACGTTACAACACATGCAACAACACAAAGGTTCATGACTAGTTATGCAGACTAAAATGATGTATGTAAACTTCTAGTCATAAAAATAACAACTACAAAATATTTTAAAGTTTTCATAGAAAAAATGTATAAATTTTCTTGCAAAAAGAAAACCATAAATGTTTTCCAAAAACAAAGATAATATCAACTTATCAAATAATCTAACCAAGTTTGCAAAAATGGTCCTGATACCAATTGTTGGATTTTTTTTTTCAAAAATAGTCTAATTATGGTGACAAATTCGATGTAATTAGCAATGAGAACATTTTCAAATTTGAACAAATTAAAACCATTTTAACCCACCAATGATCATTTTGCAAAGCTTAGAAAGATTAAAACACAACCATAAGAAGGAAAAAATTTACAACCTTTGAAGACTTTGATTCTCATAGGTGATTGAAAGTTGACGAAGAATGTATAATAGAAATCCACGTTGGTTAGAAACACCAACAGTTCTTCAACTTGACAAGATACTAGTCTTCTTCTTGTAATAAAATAATCTCTTAATCTCTTAAGACAAAGAAACTAATTTGCCTTAAAAGAGAGTATTCAAGTATAATCTTCATAGTCATGTTCTTAACACTTTAAGAGGTAAAAACTAGAGAGAATATAAAGATGGGAAGCACCAAATTCCGTGGTTTTGTCTTATTAAAGGAAGGAAGAGATATAACTAGTTTATGTGCTCTTAACTTTATGTGATAGTTTTAACCTTTGAGACTCATGCTTTATCAAATCAACTAGTCATGCTTTCTAAGAGCATGGCGTGTTGAATAAATTAATCAAAAGCAAGTCTTCATTGTCCTCCATGCATGCTAGGCTTTAATGAATAAAAGAAATATATTTTTTATAAAAAATCTCTCATGCTTTTATAGGTTAAAATCCTTATCTAATTAGCTGAAAAACAAAAGTCATTTTAGTAAAAAAAAAAAAAAAAAGATGTACATGGCATAATGAATCATACCTTATGATATATTATGATACTTAACATTGAAAATTGATATTTACATGAAATAAATAATTTCCAATTAACTATAAGACATATATTTATTTATCAAGAATCAAATACCTATAAATAATATATTTGTATCAAGTTGTTGTTAGTGTGACCCTTTAGGATCATATATTATCCAATAATATCATTCTCTAATTTCTCTTGGGCATAACTTTTTTTTTTCAATTTTCACATCTATTTATAGACTCCAGTAGAAAATGCGTCAAGATAAGATATAATTCACGTCGTGACTAAATGGTTTGTTACGTGCCCTATGAGTCATTCTCGTCAGGGACAGTCACGTTTAGTAATGAAGCATACTCGCTTTTTAGTTTTCAGCATGCTCTTGTATCTTTTCATTCCAACTTCGTTTTTCCACCTTTTTGCTTCCTTTCGCTCCAACAACTTACAGTATCTGTAAAATCTCAAACCGTTCATCTTCAATTTGTAATCTTAATGACAAATTATAATCCATTTGATATAATTGTATTTTTTGTTTGATTTATGAAGTTTTCACATGTAAAATCACAAACTGGTCATCTTCAATTTGTAATCTTAATGACAAATTATTAATGACCACTATTTAGTGCATCCTACTTATACTTTGGTCCCCAAGTTTACGATATTGTTCACGAGATAATGACTTAGGAGGGTAATAAGGTTTCCAGCTTGTCCGTATTAGGTCACTAAGGTTTTTTTATGCGTATTAGACCAATATGGTTGCTATTACCGTTTAGAAATAGTCCTTTTACCGATTTTAACCGGTAAAAAGGACTATTTTTAAACGGTAATAACAACCATATTGGTCTAATACGCACAAAAAAAACCTTAGTGACCTAATACGGACAAACTGGAAACCTTATTACCCTCCTAAGTCATTAAGCCTAATTTTAAAGACATTGAGAATATATGACCATCAACAGTAAACTACTTCGTTTAGAACTCACGTCGTCCGATATAACCTGCTACTCCTCTATATGGTGAAGCTCTTCATCTATAGTCGTCCATTTGGGGACATCCGATAAAATTGGAACGATACAGAGAAGATTAGCATGGCCCTTGCGCAAGGATGACACACACAAATCGAGAAATGGTCCAAATTTTTTTTAACCCTTCGTCGTCTTCTCTGGAACCCTAATTCCCTTTTCAAACGCTAATAGAGTTCAATTGCAATTCTTACGTTTCAGTAGTTCATCTACTGAAGTCATAATCAAACAACATGTGGATTCTATGGTCAGATTGATCTTCTTGTTGATGTTTTCAACCATTTGTGGCAAGTAAGGGTGATCTTTCTTTCTATAAAGTCTCCTTTAAGTTTTTTACTTTTCATGTCATTAAGTTTCATGCGTTATAAACTTATGTTTATGTGTTGTATATAGTCTGTATGTGTTTGTTTATGTGCTGATTTTTTTATTCATTTTGCAACTTTAGTTTCTTAGTTCATGTTGTGGTTTTGCTTTTTATAAAATAATTGATAATAGACATCCTCTGCAACTCCCTGTTGGATTTACATTTCCATTCGTTATCAAATGTAGACAATGATGAGAGGTATCAAAGTGAGATTGTTTTTATACATATGGATGTGTTCATGTAAACATTTAAATGACAAAAAAGAAGTTATTGATAAAATGTTGCATATTTATATAATGAAGATCATCAATCATATGAGTTTTTGGACTTAGAAATTCTGGAAGGGTTGTGAGATAAGTTTAAATGGAAGCAATTATTTTCAGTCAAACAAATCAGTCACATTGATTAGTAAGCATGTTTTCTAAATAATTAGGGTTATGATTTAGGAGGGTAATAAGGTTTTCAATTTGTCCGTATTAGGTCACTAAGATTTTTTTTTGTGCGTATTAGACCAATATGGTTGTTATTACCGTTTAGAAATAGTCCTTTTTACCGGTTAAACCGGTAAAAATGACTATTTCTAAACGGTAATAACAACCATATTGGTCTAATATGCACAAAAAAAAACTTTAATGACCTAATACAAACAAACTGAAAACCTAATTACCCTCCTAAGTCATTATCCCTATTGTTCACACCCATTACGGTTTGATTAAATAAAAAAAAATTGTACGTAAACACATCAAACCAATAAATGTCAATTTACAAAAATAAAAATATTTTTTTAGAGATAAATAAGAACTTAAAAATAAAATACATATTTCACCAAATATTACACGTTAACATTTTTATTTTTCGACAAATCAAGGAGTCCACGTCACCAAGTGGCCTATCCTATCCTTTGTTTATGGATTGCGTTATCAACTCACCCACACATCCAACACTTCAGTCTTCACGTTGACTCAATTCTCCCGCCGGTCTATCGGAGTTACAAAAATGGCGTACTCCTCCGCCCTTTTCTCCCACAATGTCTCTTTCACCACCACCCAATTCTCCAATCCTAATCCTAAATCCTACAAACTAAACAATCGAAGAACCCTAACTGTATCCGCACTAGGAGCCGATACATTTGACGGAACAACACTGGCCGTCATCGGAGGCGGCTCAGTCGCAGCAATCGCCGCCGCAATTTCACTCGCAGACCCCGAGAAGCGCCGGCAGTTACAGGCGGAGGAGGTTGGCGGTGGTGATAAGGAAGTCGTGAGGGAGTATTTCACTAACGACGGGTTTCAGAGGTGGAAGAAGATATACGGAGACACCGATGATGTGAATAAGGTTCAATTAGATATACGAATTGGACACGCGAAGACGGTGGAAAATGTGATGAAAATGTTGACAGATGAAGGTTCGCTACGAGGCGTTTCTGTCTGCGATGCAGGATGTGGCACTGGATTGCTCTCTATTCCCTTGGCCAAAGAAGGCGCCATTGTTTCAGCTAGTGATATTTCATCTTCCATGGTTTCAGAAGCTCAGAAAAAGGTTAATTGCACTTCATCCTACTCAAACAACGAACTAATCTCTTAACTCCATGATTGATAATTGATACTAAATCATCCTCTAGGCAAAAGAAGAATTACAGGGGAAAGATGATCTACAGATGCCCAAATTTGAAGTGAGTGATTTGGAAAGCTTAAATGGGAAGTATGATACAGTAGTGTGTCTGGATGTATTAATCCATTACCCACAAAACAAGGCAGATGGGATGATTGCACACCTTGCATCACTTGCAGAAAACCGATTAATCCTCAGTTTTGCACCAAAAACATTGTATTATGATCTTCTGAAGAGAATTGGAGAGCTTTTTCCAGGACCTTCAAAGGCAACAAGAGCATATCTTCATTCAGAAGCTGATATAGAGCGTGCATTGCAAAAAGTTGGGTGGAAAATAAGAAAGAGGGGCCTCACTACCACACAGTTTTATTTTTCAAGGATTGTTGAAGCTGTTCCTGCTTAGTATGAAAAGAGGTACTCAGTTATGATTATGAACTCAACCTTGAAAATTGAAAATGAAATTCCAAGTTATTTTGTAATCTGCTCTCGTTTTGTTCATGTATTGTTTAACACAATGTACATTAGTGTAGATGATTGAGGAATGAGGATATCCTTATGCAACAACTCTAGAATTTGCAGTGAAAAGAGCATATGAATCTTTATGTTTATATTCATTCATAGTGAGATTTTATGTTATTTCATTTTACTAATTGCCCGCAAAATTGACGATGGATGTGTTGTAGAAATGCTATCTTTTACTTTATTTTCATGTTTTGCAAAAGATGGAACTAAGATGGACAAAACCACCTCTTGATCCCTTGCTTATGAAAAAGACATAAATGCCCTTTACATTCTTATCATCAAAAATAGTTGTAAAAACTTGTAATTTTTTTAATCTATGGTTGATCATGATCATAAAAAACAAGGTTTGATGACCTAAATCAAACTTGTTTGTGCAAAAGACCTAAATGCTATCAATATTCCATTTAAATGATACTAACTTGGGTTAGTGACTATGTATGTTAAAAGTTGATCTTGAGTTTTTGACAAGCATACGTAATAATCTTGTAGTTTGTCTGTAGAAATAATTCTTTTATTTATTATTATTGTTTATATTTTAATTTCAAATATATGCTTACAAATAAGATATAAAAGAGAAAAAGAAGTATTTATTTTAATAGTTTATGATTTGCCACAAAAGACAAAACTGCAAATTTGGTCCCTGTGGTATTCAAAAAACTTTGGATAGGGTCCAAAAAGTTTTCAACTTGCATGGGCCGTCCAAAATCAAGAATTTACTGTGATTTTGGTCCAAAATAATTTGAAAAGACGGTTTTGCCCTTTTATTTTCATTTTTGTATTTTTTATAATCATTCTAAGACTTTTTTATTTTAAAAATAAAGAGAAAAAAAGAATTACCCCCACCCCCACCGTTCTCTCTCTCTGCCCTCTCTCTCTCTCTCTTTCCCATCTTCCTCACCTCACTTCACCTGCAAATCGGAAATATCGACACCTCCTTCTTCGTCTTTTTTCTCTTCTCCCTTTCCCTCCGCCTTTTATTTGAAAAAACCCAGATTCTAGATATGAACACATAACTTTCTCAAAGTAACCTTCAAACGGATATGTAAAGTAAACACACACACACACACGTTGGGGGACAAAGACAGTAAGGAATCCGGAGGGAAAAGGGCATAAATTTGATCGAGAGGAAGCAGTTTATGGAGTAATGGACACCGATCTATGATTTGAAACACCTAGATTAGAGTAAATTGCAAAAGAGAGAAGGCCACCAAAACCCTGGAAGTAACCACCGCCAAATTCGCCAGATAAAATCACCCAATCTGGTTCACACTCGCCGGCGACCAGAAGAAATAAGCTCCAAGTGTTGATTTCACTCTTACGGTTTCTAACTAGAAATCATCAATTTCTTCTCTATCATTTTTACATGAGTTTTCCAAAATTTGATTTTATTTTCAACAAAAATCGATATTCCTTCAGCGGAATCAATAATCTGAAATCTGTGAAACTAGAAAAATGGTGATGGAGGTGGCATCCAAAATTCGATCATACTACCGCCGCCACCATCTGAATAACCTTAACCCAAGTGCAGATCTGGGAAACTCGTCTGATTTAAAACCCTATCACCAGGTGGCGTTCGATGATTTCTAGGTGGAGATGGAGGTGGTTGCAGGTGGTGATGGCGGACAATGGTGGAACTCGGAAGACTCCTAGTGCAGATATATAAAATTCCTCCTCTGATGTGTGTTATTCTTGAATATGTATGTTCATAATTTTGTGTGTGTGTGTGTGTTTTGAAGAAGAAGCCCAAAAATTCTGATGTATGAATGTGTTTTCAGAAATGCCTAGAAAATATGATGTATGTATGTGTTCTTAAAGATATGGATGTTCTTGATAATGTGTTTGTGTTCATAAGATGATCTCAAGTTCTCAAGTTCATGAAAGACCAACAGAGAGAGAGAGAGAGAGAGAGAGAGAGAGAGAGAGAGAGAGAGAGAGAGAGAGAGAGAGAGAGAGAGAGAGAGAGAGAGAGAGAGAGAGAGAGAGAGAGAGAGGAGTGGGGATATTTTTTTCTTTTTTCTTTATTTTTTAATTAAAACAACATTAGAATAGTTATAAAAAATATAAAAAAGAAAATAAAAGGGCATAATCGTCTTTTTAAGTTTTTTTGGACCAAAAACCCAGAAAAACCTTGATTTTGGACCTTCCATGCAAGTTGGAAACTTTTTGGACCCCATCCAAAGGTTTTTGAAAACCACAAGGACCAAATTTGCAGTTTTGTCGCCACAAAATAACTATTTATTTTAAACAAATGATCACCAATTTCACAATGACCTAGGTACTGCGAAATTAACTTTTTGAATTGCTCTACCAATAAAAATATTAAAAAACTACATTTTGGTATTTTGGTATTGTTCATATTGTTGCAAAACTCATTTATATATATATATATATATATATATATATATATATATATATATATATATATATATATATATATATATATATATATATATTTTTTTTTTATTTCAAAAAATCACTTACCATCCCTATGGTACGACTTTTTTGCATTTTTGTCCCTAATCGACTAGTCGACTTTTTTGCATTTTTGTCCCTAAAATACTTTTATTGATTATTTTAATTGTTTTCTTTATTCAAAAGTTATTAAAAAGAAAATGTCTAATTATATGTGGGTCACACCCAACATTTTCTACCTCATATGACCTTATTCATCTCTTTCACCAAACTCCCCCTCCTTCCTCTCCTTCCTCTTGTCCGAAACCTCCACTCACAATCTGTGATATCTTCTATGTAGTGATGTTGATTATGATGACAAATGCGAAATATGAAATGATTTAGTGAATCATACAAGAATCATGAACATGAAGAACACAAGAGTAAATAAATCTGGGTTTAGCTCTAATTAGTTTCTTAGAAAGAGTACAAGTGAGTTGCAATATTTCTCTCTCTAAACTAATGCTCTTAAAGTTCTTCCTTAGATAAAATGAGTGTCACTCACTTCCTTATCAAGGAAAGACAACACATACAAAGGAGTAAGCACACATGACATCCAAGAGTGACTTTGCACCCTAACATTCCCCCCCCCCCCCCCCCCCTTAAGAGTTAGGATTCGATGTACCGGCTTCAATATCCAACGAGCCCACGCGATCAAGGCCAACCCCCCTCGAAGTAATACTCGTCTTCAAATCCGCAAATGAATACCCAAGAAGCTTCGAATACTCATTCTTCATTCTCCCCTTTTTATAATCAAAAAATGATTATAAAACCCAATGAGGTTGAGAAGCGTCCGAGGAATAATCTTCACAAAACACCCCTTGATGTGTGCAAAAATGAAACCACGAAAAACTTGCATGGAAAAACAATCACGAAAAAGCCACGAAAAATTTCCAAATTTATGAAAATTTTCGACTTTAGGGTGAGAGTTGCAAGAATTTCAAAAATCCGGGCAAAAACTGCCAATATCAGAATTTTGTAGGGACCATTGCGCCAAAACCACTGTCATATGCAAAACACTCCCCCTATTGCGAAATTGGGTATAAAGTGTTAGTTCGCATAAACTGCAGGGACTGAACTTCAAATGCTTGCATGACTTCATGTGTACTCTCGAGCGCACATCGAGGTTGATGTTGTTGATCTCCGTTGCCATTTCCTAGTCCGCAATGTGTTCTTACCATGATGTTCTGTACCCAGAACAATCATTCAATGTACCAGAATCTCGAGTATATTATTATAATGAAGGTTTTAGTTACGTTTAGACATATTATTCTCCTTATCACTCTGACAAATTACATGCTAGTTCCAAGGTCAACATTAGACCTACATTCTTTCAATGATTAGCATTCTAGGCGGGCAACCTAAAACATGTTATAATGTATAACTTTTAGCACATAAGTCATTAATCCTAAAGTATGTTAGTGCTCCTAATAGCTGGTAAGGTATATAACCTAAGGCATGCTACAACTTAAAATTTTATTAGCACATAATATTAGTTAAGGCTTATAACCTAAAATATTCTAGTGTTTGTGTCTTTATTATTAATTTAGGTATATTACCTAACATATTCTAGACATAACTCTCACCATTCTCACTTAAACTCTAAGTTTAAGCCTAGAAATCCTCATAATTCCTAGTTCGCTTAAACTAATCTTCTGATACCAACTGTGACATACTCTAATTTTCAGAACCAAAAAGAACTTTCTTTACACTTTAAAAATCATGACACTTCATTTGTGGAAAATCTCAGTATATAAAAATCTTTCGGGTATAAGATTGCTTCAAATAAAATCCTAAGGATGTCATAATCAATACAGACACATAAGTTACAACATAAAAACCTAATGGTCCTGAACACCATTGCAAGATTTCTCTTAATTACTCAACATCCTAATCGAGTTCTAGTAGCTTAAGTCTTGATACCTGTTATGCATAAAAAATAAGTGAGTCGGGTTGGGAAACATGGTGAGATACATAGGGATTTCAATCCCATAATGTTATAATATATATATATATATATATGTGTGTGTGTGTGTGTGTATATATATATATATATATATATATATACAATTTAATGGATTAAGATGTTATGAGGCTTTCTGGGAAGATTGGATGAATGGCTTAATATGTTTAGAGCTTAATCCATTAAGTCGGGATAACTAGTTTTCAGGATGTGACGATGCTCCCTTCACATCGTGACCCCCTTCAAAATTCATATTTTACTTCAAATTTTGTACCTAGAGGATTCACATGTTACAACTCTTCCCCACCTGAAATCAGACTTTGTACTCGAAGTCCGCTGCCACTAAAAATTCGGGGTAATGCTCCATCATCTCCTCCTCGGGTTCCCAAGTCCACTCGGAACCCTTTTGGTTTTGCCATTGCACCTTCATCAGGCCCATAACCTCGTTGCGCAAGGTCTTCGTCTTCCCATCGACTATCACAATCAGGCTCTCTACATAATTCAAGCGCTCATCGACTTGAATATCGTCCAAGTGAACCACTGTGGAATCACCATCCAAACACTTCCGCAACTGAGAAACATGGAAAATGTTGTGGATTTGTCTAAGATCATCAGGCAGATACTGTTGGATTAGTGTCTAAGTCCATAACTATTTTGGTATGTACTTGACCCGATGGTGCATGGTCCTTTTGGGTTGTCTTCACCAAAGCAACTTGATTGGAGAAATAAATAAAGAGAGAGGTTATTATGATTTATTAATATGTTATAAGAATAATATATTAAAGGAGAAATCATATTTGTTTAATTAATATTGGTCAATAATTAATTAAGAATTAATTTTGTGATCAAGTGTAATTAATTAAACTAGAGGGGCTGAATTGTAATTATGTGATAGTTACAAAATAAGGTAAGGATTATCTTATATATATGGTGAACGAATTTGAGGTGTAAATCCCTTAGAATTCGACTAGGATAAGGATTTCTAGGACTTATCTTATGGTTGCTTGGTGGACAAGCAACTAGATAAGGATAAGGACTAAAACCTTAATCTTTACACCTATATAAACCCCCTAGGGCTTAGGAATTCGGCCAACCCTTCCCAAGAGGTCCTAAGGACGAATTCTAATCTCCCTCCTCTCTCTCTTTATACCTTCTCCACTTGCTTATGGTGTTTGTAAGCCATTAGAGGAGTGACACTTGTGACTCTAAGCCTTCCAAAGTCAATTCAAGGAGGAATTGGGATTGTTATTACTACATAACAATCAAGGTAATATCATAAACCTAATTATATGTTAATATTGATTTCCATATGTTAGAATTAGGGTTTATAGTCTTGGATTCAAAGCATGTACAATAGAGAAACCTAGATCCAAGCATTAGGGTTTGTATGAGCACATAGGATGTCTTATGACCAAAACCCATCAGTGGTATCAGAGCCAGGTTGGTTTCTATTGTATTGATGCTTGATGTAACTGAAAATCGTGTTTTGGCCTCACTGTTTGACCTGACTCGGCGAGTCACTCTTGGACTCGGCGAGTTCCAGAGGGTGACTCGGCGAGTCGGTGCGTCAGACAGTGCTTATCTCGGGATTTCTTGCTGTTTTTGCATTGGGATAATTACCTTATCATGTTAGATTAATATTAATCCGATTATATGATATATTTGACTATAATTTTAATCTAATTGAAGATATTTATCAATTAATAGGATAATTGTTTCCTTATAAGATAATTGATTAATTATTTTAAGTAAATTGATAAATTATTTTGCAAGAAATCATCAAATATGGATAATTATGTGATTAAATGTTAATTTGAATTATTTGTTATTTGATCCTTGTTGTTGTGAAAAGTTTCATATATTTTCCCCTTAGGTTTTATAGTTTAAATTTGAACCCAAAAGTTTTGTTTTGAAATTTAAATAGTTGAAACCCTAATGTTTTGAAAAAGGTTTCAAAACTTGCCCTCAAGTTTTGGAATTTAAATTTTGATTAAATGGTTTAATTTTGATGTATATTTAAATTCTAAACCCTAATGTGTTGAAATGTTTCAAAACTTGCCCTCAAGTTTTGGAATTTAAAAGTTGATTAAAAGTTTAATTAGGAATGTTAAATTCTAAAACTCTAATATAGTTTTGAAAAGGTTCAAATCACACCCTTATGGTTTTATTAATTAATTAAGGTGTATAATTAAAAGAGGTTTAATAAATCCATAAAAGTTTAGGTTTACAATTTAATTGAATTAAAAGTATAATTGTTAAATTATACCACCTAGTATTTTGAAAGTATAAAATACACCCTATACTATATATAACATTAAAAGTCTAACATTATATATATATGTATGAGTAAAAGTCAGTCTTACCGTTAGTAGGCCTCATTCACGAAGCTGGTCTATAAGGGGTGTTTAAGGAAATTGCCTATAAAATGGCGATTGAATGGGTATCCACTCTTACCCACCGCACTCTTGACTAGTGGAGGGTCGTTAGCCGAACGGGTAGGATAGGACGAAACCTTCCATTATGAATTATTAAAGTAACTAAATGTTTTATAAAATTCCCAATCTTAGTTACTTAGGCAAAAGTGAATTGATGCAATTCCATGAAATTACACTTTGTGCCCTTGTGAAGACGTTAGTGGAGCGTGTGTGGTTTACCGACACACTAAATGGTTCTAAGCAAAGGTAGCAAAGGGTGACTCAATGTTTGTCATAGTTCAGTGGAGCGTGTGTGGTTTACCGGCACATCGAATAGGTGACTGTAACATGTGAGGGCACCATGTAAGTTTGCATGGTTATTCACACCCGCTTTGTGATCCTCGGCATCCCAGTCATAAACAAGAGGGGCATATCGAGATTTAAACATGCCATTGAAAGTTCAATGAATCTCAAAGGATCTAGGAGTTTTCATAGATTTAAACCTTAATTTTCTTTTTCGTTTTTCGTGGTGGAAATTAGTGAATCGTCATTCACTTACCTTCAAATATTCTGCAATTAGGGTTATGGAATCCCTCTCCCGAGTTGTAGAATATTGTGTTGGGTCCTAGCCTTAGTATTTCATTTGGGTGATTTACTAAGGACTCAATCTATCAACTAACTTGAATTCGTTTTCTCTCGTATTGTAGATGTCAAAGTTTGACAACTATGGTCTTCTCAAATCCCGTGGAACAAGCATTCCACATGAAGATGATATTCCACGATTCGATCGAGGAACAAGAGATCATACTTCACTTCCTCCTCCTCCTCAAATTATTCTCCCTAACCCACAAGTTCAAAGGTTTGAAAAGTTCAAGATCACTTAAGCCCTTTTGGCAAGTAAACATAAAGAAGGAAAGTTGGTGTGTGCACACGTCCTAGGGATGAAGTCACACATTGATAGGTTAAGAATGTTGGGATCCGTTGTCTGTGAGGAAATGGATGTTGATTGGGTTCTTCAGTCACTTCTTAACTCATATAGTGAGATCGTAAGAGAGTACTATATGATGAAATACGACGTGACCCTTATAGATCTCACCTACATGCTTATTGCTGCTGAATCAGCAATGATTTGGCGCAATAGAAAAGCAAAGTTGATTGGTGAATCTGCCTTCGAGACCTCTATGGATATAGACAATGGCAACGAAAGACATGCTATGATCGAAAAGTTTGATCATAAGAGAATGGCAATGTCTGAAGTGGTTCCATGTCCTGTTCCAAAAGAGTCAATTTGCTTTTATTGCCAGGAGAAGGGGCATTGGAGACGAAGCTGCCCTATTTACCTAAGAGATCTAAGAGATGGGAGAGTCAAAACGTATGGCTTTGCTTTAGGTAAAATCCATTGACTATCTCTTTTAAGCTTCTATTCTAGATTCTTAATACATAATGTGATAAGATTACAATTGATGTTTTGTAAGATCGAAGAATAGAAAGGAGGCTTAAAGGAAGAAGTGAGCAGAATCTAACCGTGAAGGAATGGATTTTGATCGTATTTCTCGAAGATTAGATTCTTAAGCTACTACTTAGAGTTAGAGTTAAATTGCTAAGAAAGATGTATTAGCATAAGTTTTTCAATGAATTGCATTGTAAGGACAAATTTTTCCGCAATAAAATAAATTTAGATTTTAAATTTTATTTATTATCCTTACAATGGCGTGTATGAAAAATTGATGTTAAAATGTTTCTATTATTAGCAATAATGGATTTGGTTCTTATTATGTTATTTATGGAAAGTCGAGAATTTACCAAATAGGGAGAGTTTCTCATCGCCCAAGTTTCAATTGGACAGAAACTTGGAATCATGCAACTTGGTTGCACGATGAATGAGAATTTTCATATTTGAAAAAAAAAATAGACTAATTCATTGACAAAGTGTCAAGTGAAGGACTAGGAGATCGAGTACACAATGGTTATGTGTTGATCAAGTCTACCATAAGAGTAACAAAGAAATTCGTCATGATTTACTAAAGGTTTAGTAAATGTGTTTATACTTACAAGATTAAGTGTAATTCTAGATTGATTGAAAAAGGTTTAAATCAATAGTAGAACGAATAAGAAGAATCAAGTAGGCAGAAAGATAAAAGTTTCTCCATTCTAAGAAGAAGGGAGAGTAGCTTTTATGCTTTATGATAGGTCTTAATGATTAAGAACCATATCTCAATTGATCCTCTAAGTGAGTCTTAGCACAATTGTATGTCTAAGAAGAGGAATCAAGAATTGAAGAAATGGTTAAATCAAGAAGTCAATCATACTTCGTTCCAAAACAAGTCTTAAAGTTAAGATTGTGACATTGAGTGAAAAAGTATTAATAAGGTTTATGACATTCATTAAATGTGGTAAGTTGTGATGTCTTGGATAAGACAAAGACCAACTAGGACCAATTTATGAAATGTTTTGATAAAAAGTACACTAACTCTTGAATATTTGTTTGTCAAGAAATGGTTAATGACAAGAGAATCTTATATGTCAAGGAGTAAGTGGGAGTCTTAATGGTCTTGAAAGGTTTCAAGAACAAATCAAATAAACCTTATTGATCATCACTAGCACACAAGTTGAGGTTTACAACCTATCGTGTTGACATTATTTTGATTATGTGCCAATCCAATCGAGTTAATTATGCATGTGAGTTCTATGAGTTCTCATTTTGAACGCATAAAAGGCAAAGCACCTTAATCAATGAAAGGTACATTGATAGGAAAGGGTGAGCTGCTTAACTACTTGGAAGACATGGTGGGCAGCTGTGCTACCATAAAGGCAAGAAATCGAGATCAAGAAAGTTCGATCCATAAGAGTTTGAATTTGTCGTAAACTTTGGTTTCGACAAATTCACATGGATAGGAACAAATACACTGTTTAAATCTAAGTGTCATAAGATTTCCTCCTTCATGAAAATGATTGTGAGGAAATGTTTTCACTAAGACAGATTTTAAGAAGATAGTGATTGTAAAATTGCATTCTCGAATTCAATTATGGTTACGGCATCCCTTTCCATAATTTGAATTGTGAGGTTTGGCAATTAGTCTTAATTGTTTAGACACACATATGAACTATCGAAGGCAAATGTGTATAAGTTCAAGAAACCTTGATAAAAGATTATCAAAGCACTAAGTATTAGAAACATGAACTTAAGAAATTCAATAAGCATTGTTTTTCTGAAAGTTAAGATGTTTATGAATACATGTCGAAGCTAGTGGGAGCATAAGTGTTATGTTTTATAATAATCATCAAGATAGTGGGAGCATAAAAGTTATGATTGTATGATTATTAAGGAAAGTATTGCAAGGTTAGCAATATTAATTATAGAAAACAAAGAGTCATACTTTGCAAAGTCGCAATAGTTGAAGAGTTATTTTGCTATAATTAAGGGAGAGAATATTATGCTTCATTTCAAATCTAAAGGTTTAGTTTGAGAAATGTTAATAAAATTTAGTCAAAGGTACAAAGTGTGTTCTTAAAATTTCGATTATGATTACGGCATCCCTCTTCACTATTCAAATTTTGAGAACATAGCAAATAAAACATTATGCGTCGTGTCCCATACGCTTCGGGTATAGGATCGATTGCAAATGCTTTAATGTTTGACCATTCTAAAATTTTCCAAATGTCGAGCACATTTAGAGGGAAAAAGGACTAGAATCGATTTAGACTAAAATAATTAAATAACTATCAAAGGACAATCCAAGTTCGACGAGGATTGGTCGCTTGTGAGTAGTTGGAAGTATAGTATTGGAAAATATGGAAATGTTTCCATATTGGATGGACCATATCGACATCATTACAAATAGATAAGATTCTATTAAGAATGAGTTGTCATATGGAACATATGGAAGTATGTCCATATTGGGAGTTGAATATTGAGAAATCTATGACTAGATTAGAAACTTCTATGCAAAAGGATGTTCAAAGAAAGTACTTTGAGTGAGAGACATCACATCTATGGAATTGTCTTGTAACAATCTCCGATAGAAGACTTTGTAATATCATTGGCAATAGTCTTTGTGACTTTGGTGCAGTGACATTACAAAAGAAATCATTGCATAAAATGTTAGAATCTAGCATATTCTATAAGTAGCAACAATTTGATATTCTTTCACTTATGAAAAGGATTTGGAGTTGTGAAATGAGAAGGATTGGAAATGTATTCAATGAGATCTATTTCACAAAATAAGAACCATAGGTAAACATTGTGTGCATGCTAGGAGCATGGGACAAGTGTTGGAATTCAAGTAAGAAGTTGATTACCCGAAACGACAAATAATGAGTAATCAATATGGTGATAAATAAAAGGCGTTTTATTTATACTCAAAGGTTTGAGGCCATATGGGATTAGTATTATTCTTGTGTTTCACATTTGCATGTTTTGACTTCCAGAATAATTGAGTTTATTAAGAATAATCGAATTATTCAAACGGGCCACAGTCGTTCATATGTTGGAAGTAGATATGAATGAAGACTGTCGTGAATTGGTGTGTGGATTGTCTAAAAGAGTATTAGACATAAGCAAATGTTTGCTGCAACGTTCATGAGTGCTTATGAATATGATTTGAGCATTGGACTAAACCCACGCTCACTTGGATCGCTCCATGAATTGTATCACGAGTGAATGGTGAGACGATAACATCTTATATTCTTGAAACCGAGATGTGTGAGTTGTATCTTGCGAATCGGTTGCACATTGATAATATGTAAACGCACTAGTAACTTGGTGTTATAAAACATATTGTTGTGTGTGATTTGGTTAGTGAGTGCAAGCGAGCATTGTATCAAAGTTTATCCATTCCTTTTATTCAAAGTAGGATAAAAGCGATATCTTTGGGCCCCTCGATGATTTAGTGATGACAAACGTAAATGCTCGGTCGGGCTAGGGCTAATTTGATTTGTTCAATTAGTCAGTCGTCATAAATCAGAAATCGAGAAGAAGTACAAAGAGAATGATTTGAAATCATATCTCATATGATATCTAGAATGGAGGAATATATGATCCCTTATCTAAGGACACGCGTATTTGATATGATCAGAGTTGACAGCGACTTTGGAAAGCTATGATTGCAGATCAGGATCCGAAGTCATACGCAGAATAGTTGTTAGACTTATCCAAGTGGGAGACTGTTGGATTAGTGTCTAAGTCCATAACTATTTTGGTATGTACTTGATCCGATGGTGCATGGTCCTTTTGGGTTGCCTTCACCAAAGCAACTTGATTGGAGAAATAAATAGAGAGAGAGGTTATTATGATTTATTAATATGTTATAAGAATAATATATTAAAGGAGAAATCATATTTGTTTAATTAATATTGGTCAATAATTAATTAAGAATTAATTTTGTGATCAAGTGTAATTAATTAAACTAGAGGGGCTGAATTGTAATTATGTGATAGTTACAAAATAAGGTAAGGATTATCTTATATATATGGTGAACGAATTTGAGGTGTAAATCCCTTAGAATTCGACTAGGATAAGGATTTCTAGGACTTATCTTATGGTTGCTTGGTGGACAAGCAACTAGATAAGGATAAGGACTAAAACCTTAATCTTTACACCTATATAAACCCCCTAGGGCTTAGGAATTCGGCCAACCCTTCCCAAGAGGTCCTAAGGACGAATTCTAATCTCCCTCCTCTCTCTCTTTATACCTTCTCCACTTGCTTATGGTGTTTGTAAGCCATTAGAGGAGTGACACTTGTGACTCTAAGCCTTCCAAAGTCAATTCAAGGAGGAATTGGGATTGTTATTACTACATAACAATCAAGGTAATATCATAAACCTAATTATATGTTAATATTGATTTCCATATGTTAGAATTAGGGTTTATAGTCTTGGATTCAAAGCATGTACAATAGAGAAACCTAGATCCAAGCATTAGGGTTTGTATGAGCACATAGGATGTCTTATGACCAAAACCCATCAGATACAACCGATATGCTACTTTGCCCACTCGAGTGATAATCCTGAAAAGACCAATGAATCTAGGACCCAACTTGCTCCGCTTCCGGAACTGGATGACACCTTCAGAAGTACAAAATCTCCGACTTGAAACTCAAGGTCTGAACGTCACTGGTCAGTATAATTCTTCTGGAGACTCTACGCCGTCTGCAGCCAATTGTGCACCTGCTAAGTATGATCTCAGTACTCCCCATAACTCGATGCTCGACCTCGGCCCAACAAACTGGGGTCTGACGTTTCCTCTCGTAAAGTATCTCGAAGGGTGGATGATCGATACTGGCATGGTAACTATTGTTGTAGGAGAACTCGACCAATGGAAGATAAGTATCCTAACTCCCTCCAAAATCTAGCACACATGCCCTGAGCATATCCTCGAGAGTCTGAATAATCCACTCATTCTGTCCGTCCGTCTGAGGGTGGTAAGTTGTACGAAAGTGTTACTGAGTACCCAACTCCTCATGGAATTTCCTCCAAAACTTGGAGGTGAAGTGGACATCACGATCAGAAACCACTAAAACTGGTACCTTGTGCTGAACCACTACCTCCCTGATGTAGACTTCAACCAACTTCTCAACAGATATACTCTTAGCGATACGGATGGAATGAGCATTATTGGTCAGCCTATCAACAATGACCCAGATAGAATCAACCACATGCGTTATCCTTGACAACTTTGTTATTAAATACATGGTGATCTCCTCCCACTTCCACATGGGAATAGTGTGACAACCCAAAAACTTTTGTCTTATAAAGTCCAGCAAAACAATTGAGAGTCAGACTCGTTTCTACTATCTTTTAGCATTGTTAAGGATCGTTTTATGAGTTCTAATCCTAGTACGCTTAAGGATTGGGTGTAGGGTTGTGTTATCTTCAGTCCATCGAGTTGTTTTCAAGCTATACACTCCTTCAAGAGGAGTGTACGGCCGTACACCCAAGGTGGCCGTGAACTATCCCCCATAAGTATAGATCTCCTTCATTTCTCTTCATTCTTACACTTTCACCTCAAAGAACTTCCATTCTCTCTCAACTATCATCAAGATCACTTCGATTTCCCGTAAAAAACGTAAGTGATTCTTCCATCTATTAGTTGTTATCTTTCTTAAATCTAGTATCACCCTTTGATTCATCCATGAAAACAACTCTTTATGATAGAACCTCAAATCTTCATCCCATTTCACCAAGAACACCAAGAACACACACTTGTTCTTGGGCCGTGAACCCCCTAAAGACCCTCAAAAGTGTGAGTATTCCCTCTATCATCTAGTTAGACATGTTAAACACTTGATTCATAGCCTTAAAACATCATCAAACTCGAGATCATCAAGGGTGTACGGTCATACACACTTGGTGTGGCCGTACACACCTCAAGTCCCTCCAAAAATGAAAGCCTTGTCCATCCACTTGTTATGTACTTGACACACTAGTTTCCCCACGGATCAAACACCCCCTTTTGCATGTTTTACATGAGTGTACGACCGTACACTCATTTGGCCATACACCCTTTGGCCGTACACTCCCTTAAGTGGTCGTACACCCCTTGTAAACAATCGCATGTGATTGTAACACTTTCTAGCAAGTGTTTCCTAGTCCATAAGGGTGTTTCCTTGCATGTTGGTTGTGTAAAACACTAATTACATGCCTATATATGCCATTATATGTCATTTAGGACTCGTTTGTGTCTCGGGAATTCATTTGTGGAACTTCTCATACTTACACGAATCTGCAATTGAATCACCCACATAAGGTGAGTTCATACCCCTATAATCAATCTTTTAAATGTTTTAAATGCTTTTAAGGGGGGAATACAAGTTGAACACAATGACAATTGTGTAAATTTTATTTGTGACAACTATCATATTCAACAGATTTCTTATGCCTTATAAGTGATCAAAACCAGTTCAAAAACTTGTTTAAAGTTATGTTACTATATTGTTTATAAAACACTATTTTTAAAGTACAATCATAACTCATTAGATAAATGAGTCTTTTATTCAAGTCAGTATTAGTTCAAGTAAACATGCTAGTAAACTATAATAGGTATAGTTTAGGGGTTCAGTACATACTATAACGAGAAACAGAATGAACATAATATAAAGAGAAATAGGGAGGAACATACTATACACTAGAACAGAATGAACATACTATAACAAGAACAAGATATCAATAATGTGAAACCACTACTTCACGACTTAGCAATATACTTGCTACGTTGCGTTTTGTAGTCAGAGTCTCCTGGAGCGAGAGCATGAATTTGTGTATAGATCTATACGGGATTGACATCCTACGCCTTGCTGCTAGCTACAGTGGGACTTGCAAGTCTACGGGTAACAAATGTCACAACAGTTTCGGCGCCATTAGGTCGTCGTGTTAAACACGTGTCATATCAGTATGGTTACAATCATCTCACATTTTAAACCTTAATTAACAAGCTAGTTTTAAGTTAGTTAGTGATTCAGTAATTACTTATACAGTATTACTGAATACTTTCATTTTCCCATTACATTCATATGGTGATCGTCTCCCATAAAAAGTAATGCAAACTATTTTCTAATAAAGATAGTCCTAAACTTGGGAAAACTTACAAAAGACAAACAATACAGTTGAGTCTTAGTACATCCACTTAGAAAGGGGCCTATAATGTTAACTTTATGATTCCTTAGTGCATACATCAGCGATATATGTTAATCGGGTCTGATAGACAGTAGAGTGTTTGCTTTTCGCTTCATTTCCTATTCCTTGTCTGGTTGTGGGATTAGAGCAGATGCACTCAGTCTACTATCTATCCGATCTCAGTTTTATATATATATATATATATATGGTTAGGTTATTTTGTTTTTAGTAACTATTGTGTGCCAGAATGCACAGATCTGGACCATCGGATGGAATATAATCAAAGGTCATGATATGAGGGTCTATGATATGACAATAGGGTAACATGTACCATATAATCACACAAAATTCAGCATAAGGACATTTTAGTCAATTCAGACGAATTTAAAAAAGGAAAAGTCGAGATTTATGGGATAATTAATTATTTTGATTTAAAAAATCTGATTTTTTTTTCAAATTAATTCAATTTAAACGTAATTTGTAAGAATAAACCGATTTTATTCTATCAGAATGTTATTTTGTTAGAATGATATTTTGTAATTCCGTCAGAATTATATACAACTATGAACATAATATTATAAACACACATAAGACCCATAATTTTTAATGAATATAAATTTTATATAAGACGAAGTTTAATAGTTTAGAATAAGTAATTACATTCATTATTAAAGAATACAACTATGAACATAAATTACATTTATTCTTGAAATCTCTTGCAAAAAAAATATCGGCGTTCTTGAAAGAATCCTCATTCACTTTCTTGTTTCGTTTCTAGATGTCTTGTGTATGTTTGACCTCTAAGCCACTTCAAAATATGCTAGCATTCTTTGAGATTGACATTTTGTGAGATTGACATTCTGTCAGAATTGTATTGCATGTGAATGATTCTATACAAGGAGCTACAAAAAGGAGATAAACTTGAGGATGGTAAGTGATCCCTAGGTAAAACTTGAAACATATGAAAAACATAAGAAACAAAAATCATGTTAAAACTTCAGCCAATTGCAATACAACCCTTGCAAAACCATTCTTATGTGATTCTACCATAATCATTCTTATGTGATTATACCATAAATACAATTCTGGTAGAATCATTCTTATGTGATTCTCCAAGATTATTATACTCTCTACACATTATTCAAATAGAAGAATACATTAGATACAAATTATTCTTGAAGAATGAAATAACTATTCTTAAAGAATGAAACAATTGAAGATAAGAATAAACACCCAACGATGAGGAAAGAAAGTCATTCTCACAGAATTTGCTTAATTAGCTTAAATTGAAAACTAATTCATCAATTGATCAATAATTGGTCCATCTTTTGCTGCAATTAGAAGCTTGATTAGTGATATTTTAATTAAAGTAATACAACATACAATCGAATTAGTAGAATAATAGTGTATCTTTCATCATCTGTAGCAATTGAAGCTTGATTAGAATATATAGAATATTCAACACATAACATAAAACATAAGTAAAAGTAGTTAGAATAACTAGTATACAACATACATTAGAATAAGTAGAATAATTTGAAGTGAACATTTTATCAAACCAACATACATAGAATAAATAAACGCAAACCACAATGCTTAAAATATTTAAGGTATACATAACTTACAGTATCTAAAATAAATCAAAAGAAATCATTATCACATAAAAATATGTAGAATGTTTAAGGAAGAATGATGCAATGTTGGCATTATGTCGAACACTTGGTGGGTGGAAGTTACACTTTCACATTACACATAGCAAATTAACATGTCAAGATCGACATCAGATTCAACAACAAGGTAAACATCATGTGCAATTTCAGATACCAATTAGATTCAAGTTGCAAAATCATAAATCAATTTCAAAACCAATCAATCGATATATACTTAATCAGAATCATAAATCAATTTTGACTCAAAGTGAATAAGTCTCGATTCTTCAAAGATGAAACTTCCAACGAATCAGAAATTAAGGTAGAAGAAATCGATTAAGTTGAATAAGAAATAGAGGAAATATAACTAACCTTTGGGCGTCTTGAGAAATATAAGTTGTTTGAATTCGTTGCTACTGGTGGTGGTATTTTGATTATCATTCACTCCCTCAGTTTTGTAAAATTTGTTGGTTGTAGCACGGTTATGGTCGACATGTGCATCAAAACTCAACTGACGCAGCCGAAGGTCAATGGAAGGGGGAGGATATGATTTTGTTGTTGTCGATGGAAGAGGCAATAGGGAGGCAGAAGTAGAATACATATGATATGAGAGGCTAGGGTTTAATAGTTGGTCAAAGAGATTTTTATGGTAATTTCCATGAATTAAGGGATTTTATTTTAATTATCATGCTAAAGTTACATAATTACCCTTATTACATTTTTTAATTATTTAATTATTCCTAAATTCCTATTGGTGCATTCGTGCACATAATAGTTGCTATAAACATTTGAACCTAGCTCTCTCTCTCTCTCTCTATATATATATATATATATATATGTATATATATATATATATATATATATATATATATATATTCTGTATACACCAAGTAATCATATGGATTACCAGGTATGGGTCAGGTCATAGTATACAAATTCAATACATCGTTTTTCTAGTACAAAAACATACTTTTTAGATAGAACATGTAGTAGACTAAACTAGAAATTATCAGTAAAAGGGTTTAATCCATTTTATTAAACCAGTTTAACTTAAAGGACCGTTAGTGGTTAATTCTAAAATACCTTAGTTTATACATCAGGGTTATATATAATTAATATCTAATAGGCAGTTAAATGTGTGCTTTCCGCCTCATTCCCTGTTCCTTGTTTGGTTGTGGGCTTAGGGCAGATTCAAACAATTAACTATCCGTTCGATATTAGATTATATATAGCTTGTACAAACTAAGTGATTATAGAAGGAACTATTATGGTTACCATTTTTACTAAAGGAAATAAGGGTTTTTTCTTAAAGAATGTTTTCATCAAATAAAGTAATTATTACAGTTAACTCCGTAAGTACCAAATGAATATGCCAGGGTTGTATACAATGAAGATCTAACAAACAATGGGATGTGTGCTTTCTGGCCGCCTCATTCCCTGTTCCCTGTTTGGTTGTGGGCTTAGGGCAGATTCATACAATCGATTGTCTGTTTACTACTAGAAGGAATTGTATATAACTTGTATCCATTTAGTACTCATAGAAGGAATTGTAGAGTCATTTTTACTTTCATTCATCATATCACGAAATATAGGATTTTCTGGAGGAACATGCGAACTTTTCTAAAAGAACTTACAACATACTTTACATCACTAAAATACTTATGAACTCACCAGCTTAAATGTTGATCTACTCTTTCAAAATAACTTGTATTCTCAGGAAACTAGTAGACAGGTACATGCTCTAGGATTCAGAAGATGAAGTATAGTAGCTTCATGTCTTGTTTTGTTATTTACTTTTGGATTCAACCTTTTGTGAATCACTACTTTGTAAACACTATAATTAATACAATGGTTGTTTGTTACTATGATTACTATGATACATGTGTTGTGATACTAAAAATGACGTCCTCCTCCCCCGAATGTTTCCGCCGTTCCGGTTTGGGGGTGTGACAAATAGGTAACAATTGCATCTTGTCGTGGGGCCTCTGATGTTCGACCTTGACTTTTTTGGCAAGTCAAGCACCGTTCCATGAACCATGCTCTATCCCTACTCTTCATATAGGGTCGCCAATGATTAAATCATAGGTCTCTATAGATCTTCGTGACTCTCGGATGAATCAAAAACTTTGACTTGTGATCTTCCTCCAATAAGGTATGCCTAACCCCACCAGCAACTGGAACCCACACTCTGTCGCACCGAGTCAAAAACCCATGGCTATCCCTAATAAATAACATAATTTGACCCTTGATCCTCGCGTCCTTCTAATTCTCCTTCTTCAACCCCTCTACCTTAAGCCTTTTTGATTAAATCCAACAATGGTGAAATAACAATCATCCTCAAACACCGATCTACGATGTGTACTCACCGCCTTGCGACACAAGGCATCGACCACAACATTGGGCTTCCCAGGATGGTACAAAATCTCGCAGTCATAATCTTTGTTGGGTTGGACCCATTCATATGTATGTTGGGTTGGGCCCATTTGTATGTATGTTGGGATGGGCCCATTTGTATGTATGTTGGGCGGGGCCTATATGTATGTTGGGGTGAGCCCATTTGTATGGTATGTGGTATCTTGGGAAACTCGCTAAGCTATCTCGCGTTATGCGGGAAATGTCATTTATGTGTCACGATGTGACATATGTGGGTCACAACGTGACACCTGATCAAATGGAAAACCCTAATTTCGGACTGGGACCCTATTTAAAGGAACTGAGGGGCTAGGGTTTCATTCACCCTCATCCTCCATCACCTCCAAACCTACAAAAGAAATCCTTAGTCCATCTGCTTCATTTTGGGCTCATTTTGGTGCTTGTGTTTGCTTTTGAAGGAATGAGGAGGCCTAGGAAGTGTTGTTAGTGTCTTGGCAAGCTTGGGGAATCATTTTGAGCAAGTTTGGACAATTGTAAGTGTCCAAGATTTAAACTTTCTTATGCTAGGTTGTTAGCTCTAAGGTTTTGTCCCATTTTCTTCAAATATGAGTTAGTTGAAATGGTAGGATTCCATAAAGTTAGCAACTTTTATGGATCCTTGAGGTCCTTTGTATATTATGTGGTTCAGATCTAGAAATTGAATGTATATTGGACCCATGCATGTGACCTTTGGTGATTTTTCTTCATGTTTGACCTAATTGAAGCCTTAGACTCACAATGAGCATGCATGGCTAAAAATCATCGACCTTTACGTGTTATTAAACGATGGGAGGCTTTATGGAAATATTGGATGAATGGCTTAATGGGCTAAGAGTTGAATCCATTAAGTTCGGATAACCAGTTTTCATGACGTGACACACTTGATAGTCACGAAGCGACTGTTGGGTTTTAAGCATTCTAACACTCCTAAGGTGTACATGCAACCCTAAATACATTGGATCTATGTTTTTCTCTATTATACATGCAAACTTGAATATTCCAAGGTATTACCCTAGCTAGCATATAATCATATGTTACTTGCATAATAAAAGTAGATTGAATTACATACCTTTTTTTTCTTGTGGTTGATTCCTTGGAGCTTTAAGAGCCTATCACCAATAATGTGAATGCCTCAAGTGGAATCACAAATCACCAAAACAACTTGGAAGAACTTTGAGAGAATATGGAGCTCACTAAAACCGGCCACCTTTTCTTTCACACTCACTAGTGTCAATTTTGTGAGCCAAGGACCTCTTTATATATTATGGAGGATTAGGATTACATCCATGTAAACCCTAATACCCATGACCTTTCATTTACAAAGGATCCATGGGTTAAAAGCTCCATGGACTATCCATGGACTTCCATACACTCTTAGCCCATCCTAAATAAACCTTGGCCCATTCCATATATATATATATATATATATATATATATATATATATATATATATATATAAGAGTCCATATTTAATTAGCCTCTTTTGATCACTAAATTAGTTCCAAATTAATTCTTTGATCAATACTAATTAAATAATATGATTTCTTATTAATGTATTATAACTTATAATATATTAATAAATCATAAATATCATTTTCTAATAAGTCTATCCATACAAATTGTTCTGGTGAAGTGCAACCCAAATGGACCATGCCGGGTCGGGTCAAGTCATACCAATTATAGTTATGGACTAGAAACTAATCCAACAGCCTCCCACTTGGATAAGTCTAATAACTCTTATTGCAAGTACGACTTCATAACCCTACTAGCAATCGTAGCTCTTAAAGCCGCTGTCGAACTCTGAACAAATCAATGACGTGTCCATTAGATAAGTGATCATATATTCCTCCATTCTAGATATCATATGGAATGAGACATGGATTATAATCATTCTCTCTGTCCATTTGTTGTTCCCCGATTTTCGATTTATGACAACTGACTAATTAAACAAATCAAATTAGTCCAGGCTTGGCCAAGCACTTAGGGGTGTCATCACTAAATCATCGAGGGGCCCACAAATATTGCTTTTATCCTTATGAGGTAAAAGTAATGGATAAACTTCGACTCATATGCTTGTACTAACTACTTGTTCAATCATACACAAAGGCACGGTTTATAACATCAAGTTACTGATGTGTTTTCGTACAATCAATGTATAACCAACTCATAGTTAACAACTCATATCATAAGATATTATTGTCTCATGATTCACTTGTGATAAAGTCCATGAAGTGATTCAAATGAGCGTGGGTTTAATCCAATACTCGAATCTTATTCTAGGAGCACTCATGAACACTGCAGCTAAGTCTAGCCACCTAGACAAACTACAGACTCATTCATGACAATCTTGCCTCAATACCTACTTCCAATGTATGATCGACTGTGGATGGTTTGAATAACCTAGTTATTCAAGAAGTCAAAACATGCAAAGTGAAACACAAGAATAATACTAATCATATATGGCCCCAACACTTTGAGTGTAAATAAAAACCCTTTTATCTAAGCACCATATTGATTACTCATTATTCATCGTATAATGTTCTGATTTATCAACTTAATACTTGAATTAAAACAATAGTCATGCCGTGCTCCAAACATGCACGCTATGTTTACCTATGGTCCTTTCTTTTGTGAAATAGATCAATTGAACATGACTCCAATGATGCTCATTTCACAATCCCAATCCCTTTTGTAAATGTAAGAATACCAAACTCTTGTCATTTATTGTAATCTGTTAGATTCTAAACTTATATGCAATGATTCTCTTGTAATGACTATGCACAGAAGTAACAAATACTTGGCAACAGACATTACAAAGTATTCCAATGGAGATTAATTCCATGGAAACGAAGTCTCAAATTCAAAGTACATTCCTTTGAACATCCTTCTTTGCATTAAGTTTTCTGATCTTACACAAATTCAGAGAATGACTTCCACCTATGAAAACAATTCCATATTACCATTTTAACTATCACTTCTGAACAAGAGTTGTCTCTTTCCAGAATATGTCAATATGGTCTTTTCCAAAGTTTACACTATACTTACAATTTTCCATGAGCAACCAATCTTTGGTAAGCCTTAGATTATCCTCGACAATTGTTTAATCATTTTAGTCATATCCGCTTCTATTCCTTTTTCCCTCTTAATGCCCTAAGCATTTGGAAAATTTAGAATGGATGTAATCAATCCTATACTCGAAGCATATGTGACACTATTCATGCTATAAATTTTTTTATTTGACATGTTCTCACAATTCGAACTATGAAATGGGATGCCGTAATCATAATCGAATTTTGAGAACGCAACATATATAGAATTTCCTTATGTTGAACCATTCCAACATAACATTCATATATATATATATATATATATATATATATATATATATATATATATATAGAGAGAGAGAGAGAGAGAGAGAGATTTAGGTTTAAATGTTTTCAACAAATATTGTGTGCCTAAATGCACCAATGAGAATTCAAGAAATAATAAATAATTAAATAAATCAATAAAGGGTATTTTGGACCTTTTGTACTTTTAATTAAGGAAATCATTTAATTGAAATCCTACAATTATGGAAATAAAGTAAATATATTTGACCTAATCCTTCACCTTTGTTTCCTGCCTGGAACATAACCACTACAGAGAAGAAATTCAGCGACTTCCCACCGCCGATTGCAGCCCTTCCTTGCGATCGATTAAGAGTCATCGGCCATTTTCTGAATGTTTGTGTGTTTCTTTCTTCTCCGATCAACTGAGGATCGAATTCTTTCCCTCCCTGCGTGATTGTTGTCGGATAAAAGGAGCAGCCGTCGCTGCCACTTGACGGCAACACTGCTGCCTCCGTTCCATTCCTTTCCATGATTGGTGGCTGACGGAGACGGAGATAATCAACCAAGGTAAGCCTGCCGGAGATTAGATCTCCCTTCCTCACGATCTGTTCAATGCAACCCTAAATCACGTCTACATTCTTCATCTTCAATTGCCGGCTACGACTATATCTCCCTGGTGATTTTTGACGACATCCGCTCCATCTTCTATCGAATCTGGTCTCCATCTCCAAACAATTCGATTAAGAATTAACACATCAACAGTAAGTCTATTTTTCTATGTAAAAACCGAAATTAATTCAGAAAATATGTTTTTGTTATAAATTCTTCTCAAATTCATTTTTTTTGTATGTGGGTATAAGAATGTAATTTGTTAGGTATATATTAATATGCGATTTTGATTTTACCATTAGTATAGGAATTTTAATTGTTTAATCCTCGTGATGTGTAATTGGATTCTTATAATATAAAAATGATTTTGGTTTATATGATACATGAAGAAAGTGTCGATGCATATTCATCATTTTAGAAATAGTTCATACAATAAATGAAATTAACAATAATAGTTAATTTGTTTTCAACAGCGTATCAATTTAATATCAATTGTTTCAAACAAACATTATAATTGTTTTTGTTTAACGTTATGTGGAGTTGCGAAAATGTATCCTATAAACAATTACTTTATCATGTTTGTATTCTATCTTGTAGAATTTGATATTTGAAAAAGACATTGGTGAAAAAATTATTTCTTATCTTCCTCATGAATATCAAGCACCAAAGGAATAATCTTCAATTAGTAGCAGTAGCAAAATCGTCTTAGTATCTAATATGATGAGGGTAATTCTGCCAGAATGGAATCACGAATTCCAATTTTGCTAGAATGAAATCTAATATGTTGGTTTGATAAAATGTTCACTTCAAATTATTCTACTTATTCTAATGTATGTTGTATAAAATCATGCTCATGTTTATCTCCTTTTTGCAGCTCCTTGTATATAATCATTCTCATGCAATACAATTTTGACAGAATGCCAATCGCACAAAATGTCAATCTCATAGAATGCTAGCATATTTTGAAGTGGCTTAGAGGTCAAACATACACAAAATGTCAATCTCACAACAAGTATATTTGTTTAACTGGTAATGAATTTGTGATACTTTATGGTTAACTTCATAGTCTCTACTACATTCTATCAGAATTTATAGTTTTTATTTTTCTACTATATTCTGTCAAACTTTATAGTCTTTAATACATTCTGTCAGAATATATAGTTTTTATTCTATTAGAATGCATTGAATTGTTTAATTTTTGAAACTTGATTATGTTTTCTTTGTGGATTTAGGTTTTGAAGAGGCTAACATTGATGTGGAGAAGGAAGAAAACATATAGAACAAGAGTGTATTATACCAGAATGTGTTATGCTACAATGTATAAAGTGTTGCTTAAAAATCATTTCTTTCATAATGTTGTTATTATTCAATGAATCACAATCATACAATGTAATTATTTGTTATATTATTAGTTCAAGAATTGATTTTGTGTATTCTTTAAGAATGTATTTACTAGTTTATGGTTGGCATTATGTCATTTTGACAGAATAAAATCGAAAAATATATTTACTAGTTTATGGTTGGCATTCTTCTGACAGAATAAAATCGGATTTTTAAATTTGAATTAATTTAAAATATTCATATTTTTAAAAAAGAAAGGAATTAACTATCCCTAAAAATCCAAAAATTTCCTTTTTTAATATAGGTTAATTGACTAAAATGCCCTTATGCTGAAATTTGTGTGATTATATGGTATATGTTATCCTATTCTACTATCATAGACCCTCAAATCATGACCTTTGATTATATTCCATCCGATGGTCTAGATCTGTGCAGTCTGGCACACAATAGTTAGTAAAAACAAAATAACCTAACCCTATATATATATATATATATATATATATATATATATATATATATATATATCCTTGACTAAAGTTGATTAAAATCTCAATCTAAGCTTGTAGAATTGGAATGAAGTATAAAATTCTCTCCCTTAATTATAGCAAAACAACTTTTCAAACCCGAATTGAAACTTTGTTCTCTATAATTAACATTGCTAACTTGCAATACTTAACATAATAGTCATGTTTCCACTAACATGATGATTATTAGCATAACACTTATGCTCCCACTAGCTTTGACATGTATCCAGAAATCAACTGGACTTCTTGAAATCAATACTTTATTGACTTTCTTACCAAAGTTCAGATTTCTGATACAAGATTCTTGATAAGACTTTATCAAAATCATACATCTTTCCTAGACCTGACAAATGTGTCGTGTCGTGTCGGTTTCGTGTCGTGTCAAGACATTAAACGGGTTGAGAGTGCTTGACCCTAACCCGACCCGTTTAATTATCGTGCCGTGTCAACCTGTTTATTTTCGTGTCGGGTTTCACGTTAAGGTTTAAACCTTGTAAATCTATTGTATCATGTCGGGTTGAAACATTTTAAAGGTTAAAAAGTAAAAGTCATGGAGGAAAAAAATGAAAATGTGAAATGCTGGAGTTAGGAGGTGGAACCGAATATACCCCCCCCCCCCCCCCCCGGTCTCATATTATCCACTTTTGACTTTTGAAGTTTCTACTTTGACCTTAAATAGTTTTTTTTGTGTTATAAATTACTTGATAAAATTTATAACAATGAAAAAACATTTAAAACACAATCCATTGATATATTTTGCATTAAGTGTTATATATCAAAAACAAAAATATTTAAGGTCAAATCTGAAGAATAAAGAGTTTAAACAGTCAAAGTTAGACAATAAATATGGGATAGAGGTAGTAGTAAGTTTAGAAAGCAAAATGGAAAGAGTTAAGAGTTAGGAAGCAAAATGAGATAGGTAGTGAGGAGGAGTAAAATTAAGTCACTTTGAAATTTTGAGTTTTACTTTCAATTCTTGAATTTGGGCCACTACAAATGTATAATATTGAAAATATTTATAAAAATATGATATATATATATATATATATATATATATATAATATTAAACGGGTCATCTTCGAGTTAAAAGTCTTGACCTTAACCCTACCCGTTTAATTATCGTGTCGTGTCGTGTCAACCCGTGTACATAAACGGGTCGAAATCTCTAACCCTAACCCGCTAACTTCGTGTCGGGTTCATGTCGGGTTGTCGTGTTGTGCCAAATTTTGCCAGGTCTAATATTTCCTTGGATAGCTCACATGTATGCCTAAACAATTATGAAGAGGGATGTCCATTCTTACAAGTCCATGTTAGTGTGTCGGTTAACCACACACGCTCCACTAATGACTTTGAGAATGCAAATGTCACACTTGCTATCTACTTAAAACCTACTTAGTGAAAGCGTTTCCTCATCATCATTTTCATGAATCGGAGAGAAACCTTATGACACTTAGATTTTTATGGTGTATGTGCTCCTATCCATGTAATTTATCATAACCTTTATCACAAGACAAGGTTAACGACAAATCTAAACTCGTGGGCTAGTGATTAACAATACTCTTGATTAGTTGTTGAAACTATCTCAAGATCTTTTAAGACTCCCACTGACCTCTTGACATATAAAAATATAAGATACTCTTTGTCAAGAACCATTCCTCGACAAAACAAATATTCAAGGGTTAGTGCGGATTCTTATCAAGATAAACACTTCACACAATTGGTCTTAGTTGGTCTTTGTTTTATCCAAAACATCACAACTTACCAATTTCAAATGCACAAGAGTGAGAAAGCATTTTACTCCACATTTGAAAAGTGTTATAAACCTTCCTTAAGATTATGTCACTCAAGTTACAATCTTGGAGTATTACCCTAAGACTCAATTTTGGAACGAAGTATGATTTATCTTTTTGATTTAACCATTTCTACAATTCACGATTCCTCTTCTTAGCCAAACAAATGCAATAAGATGTCCTTAGAGAATAAATTGTGATATGGTTTCATAATCACTAAGATAATCATAAAACACGATACTAAAGTACTCTCCTATATTTTCAGATTGGAGAAACTATTATCTTTCTGCCTAATTTGATTCTACTCATTCGTCTTGTCATACATTGAAACTTTTCCAATGTTTTAGAATTACACTTAAACTTGTAAGCATAACCATATTTACTAAACTTTAGTAAATCATGACGAATAACCTTATCATTTTTTGTGGTGGACCTAATGAGTGCACAACCAATTGTACCTGATCTCCTAGTCCTTCACTTGACTCACATATACATGTGAACAAAGAATTAGTCTTAATTACCAAAGACGAAAATTCTCATTCATCATACAATACAAGTTGCATGATTCCAAGTTTCTATCCAACTGAAACTTGGGTGATGAGAATCTTTCCTTATTTGGTAGATTATGACACTACCACAAACGGAAGAATCAAAACCATTTCCCAATGTTGCTATTAATGAAATCATATAAGCAATAATTTTTCACAAATGCCATCAAAAGGATACTTAAAATAAATAAAATAAAAACTTTTCTTTTATTTTAAAACTTGCGGAAAAACTTATCCTTACAATGCAAATACATATGAAAACATGTTGTTATCTATTCCTAAGCAATATATCATAACTCTTAAGCAGCAGCTCAAAATTCTGATCATCGAACCATGCGATCGAAATCCATCTATTGTGATCAAAATCAACTTACTTTTTCGTTAAGCTTCCTTACTTTTCTTTGATTCTACAAAACATCAAAATGTAATTACATTACATCATGTATTAAGAATCTCCAAATAAGAACTTAATAGAGTTAGATAGTGGACTTTACCTGAAGTAGAGTCAAACCTTTTTGACTTTACCATCCGTATGATCTTTCGGGTAAAATGGTCAGCTTCGCAACCAATGTCCCTTATCTTGGAAATAGAAACATACAGACTCTTTGGAAATGGTACACGAGACTATCTCAGACTTAGCATTTCTCTTTACCATTGGGTCAAATGACTTGACCATGGCCAATCCCTTTCCATTGGGAAAAGAAAGCTTTTCTGGACTTTCAATGTTACCATTACCAATGTCCATGGAAGCATGGGAAGTAGATCTTCCAATCAAATTTGCTTCACCAGTGCTCCAAATTATTGTTGATTTTAGCAGCAACAAGCAAATATGTAAGATCATTAAGGGTCAAGTCATGGTCTGTCACATAGTAGTCCTTAAAGAACTCACTATATGACTTTGGAAGTGATTGAAGAACCCAGTCACCAGTCAACTTCCTTAAGACTTTGACACCCAACTCTCACGGCTTGCCAAAATGTGACTTAATCTCTAAGATGTAAGCACATATAAACTTTGCTTGCCAAATAGGGATTAAGTGACCTTGTACTTGTGGGCCAGGGAGAATTATTGGAGGAGGTGGAGGAAGTGAAGTATGATGTCCAGTCCTATTAATTAACAACAAAGGGATTGATCTTTCACCTTGATTACCATTTGGGATATCATCTTCTTTAGGAAAGCTCTATCCAAAAGGATGAGGAAGACCATAGTTGTCTGAACTTAGACATCTATGAGGGAGTAATTCAAGTTTCAGTTGATTTAAGTCCTTAACATAATACCCAATATGAAATATTAAGGCTAGGACCCAACAAACTATTTTATAACTTGGAAGAGGGATGTCGTAATCCAAGCTACAGAATATTTGAAGGTAGGTAAATGACGACTTAGCAATTTCCACCATGAAAAACAAAACAAATTATTAAGTTTTAATTGGATTTGAAACTCCTAAATCTTTTGAGATTCATTGAACTTTCAATGGCATGTTTAAATCTCGATTGTGCCCTCTCAAGTTTGTGACTAGGATGCCAAGGATCACAAACAAGGTGTGAATAACTATCCAAATTGACTTGGTACCCTTAATTTTACCACCCAATCGATGTGTTGGTTAACCACACGCGCTCCACCGATCTATGATAAAACTTAAGTTACCCTTTGCCACACATTGTCAGTACCATGTTAGTGTGTCGGTTAACCACACACGCTCCACTAACGACTTAACACGGGTGCAAAGTGTAATTTCATGGGTTAACATTAAATTCACATTTTACTAAGTAACTAAGATTGGGAATTTATAAGTATTTAGTTAGTTGGTATTTATCATTATACTTTTAATGAAGGGAGAATTATAGTCCTTTCCTACCCGTTCGGCTAACGACCCTCCACCAGTCAAGAAAGCGGTGGATGAGAGTGGACACCCATTAAACTGTCATTTTATAGGCAGTAACCTTATACCCCCCTTATAGACTGACTTCGTGAATGAGGCCTACTAACGGTAAGACTGACTTTGTTCTTATACATATATATAAGTATTAACTTTTAATATTATAATAGTATAAGGGTGTATTTTACATATTTAAAATACTCGGTGGTTTAATCTTATTAATTAAACTATACTCTTAATTTAATTAAACTTAAACCATGTCATTATGGAACTATTAGCTCTTTTAATTAAACACTTTAATTAATTTAATGAAGTCCATAAAGTTTGAATTTTAACTTTTAAAATTCTAGGGTTTGGAATTAAAGCATTAATGTGTGTGAGACTTTACGAATTCCAAGACTTGAGGGCAAGTTTTGAAACTATTCAAAACCTTTCATATTCATAACATATGAGTTTAATGTTTCTTTAATGGCAAGACTCTTGAAAATCCATAACTTGAGGACAAGTTATGGAGATCATAAAACAATTTATGGAAAAAAGATTCTTCAAGTTTTATAACTTATGACTTTTAATGAGTCATTTAAAAGAAAAACCTTTGGAATTCCAAAACTTGAGGACAAGTTATGGAGTCCATTAAAATCATCAAAAACTACAATTCAACCAAGAATTTTACAAGTTCTAGATTAAACTCATATGAACTAGGTAATTCAAGTCAAACAAATTTCATGCAATTAGACTTAATCATATAAACTAATAGAAAACATGAAATTTTGACAATCACCTTTCAAATGGATTAGCATGATCATCATCATATCTTAAAAAAATATTTTTATGATTCAAAACAGTTTGGAATAATGATCCTATCCATTTGGGGGGCCAAAAAACGTTTTCCTGCACTCTGCACAGCCAACTCGACGAGTCCATGAACATGACTCGTCGAGTAACACATTTTGTACATGGACTCGTCGAGTCCATCACCCAGAACGCAAAAACTTGATTTTTTCAACTTTAAACAGCAAGTAGCATCAAGTATAATTGAAAACAACCCTACTCTCTGATACCACTATTGGGTTTTGAGCATTCTAACAATCCTAAGGTGTACATGCAACCCTAAATACCTTAGATCTATCTTTTCTCTATTATACATGCAAACTTGAATATTCCAAGGTGTTACCCTAACCAACATATAATCATATGTTACTTGCATAATACAATTAGATAGAATTACATACCTTTTTTTTTCTTGTGGTTGATTCCTTGGAGCTTTAAGACCCTAGCACCAATAATGTGAATGCCTCACGTGGAACCACAAATCACCAAAACAACTTGGAAGAACATTGAGAGAATATGGAGCTCACTAAAATCGGTCACCTTTTCTTTCACACTCACTAGTGCCAATTTTGTGAGCCAAGGACCTCTTTATATATTATGGAGAATTAGGGTTACATCCATGTAAACCCTAATACTCATGACCTTTCATTTACATAGGATCCATGGGTTAAAAGCTTTATGGACTATCCATGGACTTCCATATACTCTTAGCCCATCCTAAATAAACCTTGGCCCATTCCATATATATATATATATATATATATATATATATATATATATATATATATATATATATATATATATATATATATAGGGAAGAGTTATTTGGAAAACAAAAAAAACCCTAAAAATCATAAAAATGCATAAAAAAATACTTAGAGATCACAAAACTTTTTTTTGAATTTTTTTATGAAAAAATCGCAACTTTTTTAATAAAATCGCTGAAAAAAAAATAAATAATTTTTTTTTATAAAAAAAAAGTTTTTTTTTCAAAAAAATTTCAGCGATTTTGTATTAAAAGCAGCGATTTTTTCATAAAAAAATTCAAAATTTTTTTTTGTGATCTCTAAGTATTTTTTTTATGCATTTTTATGATTTTTAGGGTTTTTTGTTTTCCATAGAACCTAAACCTATATATATATATATATATATATATATATATATATATATATATATATATATATATATATATATATAAGAGTCCATATTTAATTAGCCTCTTTTGATCACTAAATTAATTCCAAATTAATTCTTTGATCAATACTAATTAAATAATATGATTTCATATTAGTGTATTATAACTTATAATATATTAATAAATCATAAATATCATTTTCTCATAAGTCTATCCATACAAAATGTTCCGGTGAAGTGCAACCTAAATGGACCATGTCGGGTCAGGTCAAGTCATACCAATTATAGTTATGGACTTAGACACTAATCCAATAGCGACGTGACAACTTGGGTTTTCCCCGATTAACTTGTACTAATTCCGTGACGACGTGATGACCTATACATCACGACGTGATGATGGTTTGGATCGAGACTAAGTTGAACTGAGACTGAGTTGAATCGTGAATGAGTTGGGACCGGGTTGAGTACGTTTCCCAGGACATGACTATGACTTGGTCACGGCGTGAGGGCCAGCTAATGGAAGTGCTGACCGTTGACTTTGAACTTGACCATTAACCTGTTGATCTGGTCCGACTTTTGGTTAAAATGACTAGTTTTGGAGGTAAGGCTAAGGTGGGACCTTGTTTGATTGTTAGGTGTGTTGTATCATCGGTTTCGTGGCAATTATTTGTGGTTATTTGACTTTGTGAGACATACGAGTCTTCTCATTATACTGTGTAGGATACTAGATGTCTTTATGACTATTGCATTTGTATGTATGTTGGGCTAGGCCTATTTATATGTATGTTGGGCTGGGACAATCTGCATGTTGAGTTGGGCCCATTTGTATGTATGTTAGGCTAGCCCCATTTGTATGTATGTTGGGCGGGGCCCATTTGTATGTTGCGGTTGGGCCCATTTGTATGGTATGTGGTTTTTTGAGAAACTCCTAAGCTTTATGCTTACAGTTTTATGATTTAACATTTCCAGGTACTTCCAGTTCTAAAGGAAATAAAAGGGTCCAACATGACTGCACAACATTCCCCGATGATTTTCTGCATCGATGACTATTATTTTTACTCTGATATTGAAATACATTTTATCATGATTGGTTTTGATACACTTGATGTATGAATTGGACGATTTAGAAAAAAATATTAGTGATTTTGAGATGTTTCACAAATATAAAGATCATTGTGACGATATGATTTTTAAATATGTTTATATAAAATAATTAAACATAATATTTGCTAAATAATGAGAAATAAATTGGTTAATTTAATGAATAACATGTTTGAAGACGATGATTATTTTTTTGGTTAACTTCAATTAATTTGGTAATTTTATTAATTTTTTAATTTATGAATATTTGGTTATAGACAGTGTAACACAAAAAAATATTTATATGAAATTTACCAAATGGTTTTGAAATTATGTAAAATATACTCGAATTTTTTATAATATCCTTCATAATATTACTAGTTTATAACTCGTGGAAATCACAGTTATAAAATTAATTAAACTTTCATGATAAAAAACTCAAAATTATTAATTAATTATTTTTAAAAAATTATTAATTAAGAGATATTATTAGTTATATAAAATTATAATCGTTGATTTAAATAAATACGTGAAATTATATCACCTTATAATCTGTATTAGTTTTATTTTATTTTTTAATCTAATGTTATTATTTTAATGTAATTGGAGTGGAAAATTAAAAATTTGAAATGGAGAATCAATGAGTTGGAAAGTGACGTGACATTAATTAGGAAGTCTAATAGGGTGACACAAATGACAAAAAACATACTATTTTATTAGTATAAGGAGATTAAAATAATAAACATGTTGTTGAAAAAAAATAAAATAAATATATGTTGAATAATATAAATTAAATTAAGATGAGAATTGGTTTGAAAATGATGGTCCAGTGTAGGGGTGTTGATCGGGTAATTTTTTCGGGTAATTCGGGTCGGATAATTTCGGGTTTTTCATGTTAGAAAAAATACCCGTTACCCTACCCAAACTAAATTCGGGTAATTCGGGTATCGGGTCGGGTTTGGGTAATTCGGGTATTACCCGAAATATATAATTTTTTTTTTAATTTCACCTGAAAATAAATTTAATGAAATAAATACGTCGTGCTTTATTAGTCTTGTTTATATAAACAAACGAGACATAAACGAAGTTACTCAAGCTTTGAACATTAAGATTTTTTAGTCAATAATACCTGAGATATAAAGTAATTTTTTAACAACTTAATCTAATCTAATAAGAGAAAATGAGTTTGTTAGTTGCAATAAAAACTATAATCTAGAAAACAGTTAAGTTGTAAAGAATATAATGATATATAAACAATTACTTTTAATATTGTTAGTGTCATATTGTCATAATAAATAGATTCATGTTTTACAATAATGATAATTAGTTTAAGCGTGATCAAATATCTGCTATATAGTACAAGCTCTAAAATAAAAAGAATTTTTAAAATAATTCGGGTAATTCGGGTATACCCGAAACCCAAACAATGTACCATTTACCCGACCCGAAAAAAATCGGGTTACCCGATTACCCGAAAAAATTTACCCGATATCCGAAAAAATCGGGCGGGTAATTCGGGTATCAGGTATTTTCGATAGGGCTAGTCCAGGCAACACACGCGGAAGTGTTGCGTGGCGCAGCCAAAAATTGTTTTTTCATAAAAAAACAAACGGCCCATAGGTCTTTCTGTTTGATTATGTAAACAATGTAACATGCAAATCCAACCTAGTCTATTGATGGAAAAAAATAAGTCTCAAAGGAATCTAATCCCTATTATAATAAAAGAATAGTTTTAATGTCCTTTTGACATGTGTCATCCTATTAAGCCTCCTAATTAATGCATATTTTATTCTACTTTTGCCATGTGTCACCCTATTAGGCTTCTTTATTAATGCATGTCATTTATCAACCTATTAATTCTCAATTTTAAATTTTAAAATTTAAATTTCTCACTCTAATTATATTAATTTAATTACATTAGAATAAAAATTAAATTAAAATTAATACAAATTATAAAGTGATGTAATTTCACATATTTATTTAAATTAACAATTATAATTTTTTATAACTAAAAAAATATCTCCTACTTAATAATTTATTTGAAATAATTGATTGATAATTTTAAGTTCTCACTATAATAGTTTAATTAATTTTATAACCGTGGTTCCCACGGGTTATAAACTAGTGAAATTATATGAATCTTATCTGGAAAACATGGAAGTTGAAATTAGATTTTCAACATAGATTGGAGTTTGAAAGTTGTCTTTTGTTTTAATTATGTAAACAATCTAATGCAAATTTAACCTGTTATTGTTCACCCGTTGGAACCTCTTATCATCATGTAAATAAAATTTGATACACATTTCGTCAATAACAATTGGACACACTGATATTTTTATTTGGTTTAGAAATCAAAAAGTTTCATTCATATTTTAATGCTGAAACCATCGAGAACACCATAAACAAGAAATAAATCAGGGAAATCATAAGTCAAAACGAGAAAGTTTGTAAATTTTGAATTCTTTCGAAAAAAAGTCGAAGGCTTTTCCAAATTTATTTTATGTAAAACCGAAATATTATCGGTAACATGCTAAAAGGTTCAAATCGAAAAAAAATTGTAAGTTTTTTTTTTTTAAAGAAAAAAATCAAAAATATAATGTAATTTATAGGTTAACCATTTTTAATTAAATTTGTTTTTTTTATTGTGAGTATCTTCAAAAACCATTTTCGCATCATATAGTGAATTTTGTAGCGATCATCACAAAATTAGCGAATTTGTTTTCTGTTTTAGATTTAATACTGGTTGTATGTTTGGTTGGGTGATGTGATGTTGAGTGTCGAGTTCCCAAGATTGCTCGCTTTAATATTCTAATGGCGATGCGTATATCTCTGAGTATTGGTCAGGTAATGCTTGGATGATTATGAGGAGAAGACCAATAGTTGGTGGGGTGTTGCGGTCACATCTTCACTGACTTATGGAGATGCTAGATTCTTTTCGGCCTTCGGATAGGCACGACTCTTGGAGATGGGTTGTCGGGATGGAGGACTTTTTTACCATGAAGGTTGCTAGACATAGATTGGATCCCGTGACTCTCCCCGCTAGTGGTGCTGCTACTAGGTGAAATAAGTTACTTCCTATAAAAATCAATATTTTTATTTGGAAACTTTTGCTTAACTGGTTGCCGACACATTGTAATCTTGATTATAGATGTATTGAATAGCCTTCTCTTTTTATGTCCTTGTTGTGGGGAGGTGCTTGAATAAGTGGTTCATTTATGTTTGAAGCGTTCTTTAGCGACGAAACTTTGGAATAATATGGCGACTTGGTTAGATTTATTGATTCTGAGTTTTCATTCTATTGAAGACATGTATGTTTGGATTGATGATAGGGTGTTGACAAATTCTCGCAGATCTATCATTGAGGTCACATGTGCTTCATTGATTTGGGTTCTTTGGACATACCGGAGTGCGCAAGTGTTTGGGAACAAGAAGTATAAGAAGGATTTCATGTTTGACTCTATTGTTTCTTTTTCGTTTAATTGGTTTTCTAGTAGGAACCATAAAGTTGGGAAAATCTTTACCGAGCGGATGCAAAATCTGCTCATGAACTAATTGGTTTCCTTTTTGCTAGCTTCTAGCTAATCTTTTATATATACACTGCCGTTCAAAAAATTTTATATTTTAAATTTTCTTTTATATGTAATTTTTAAATATAAACATTTCTTTTTCTTTTTAAAACCGACTTCATAAAATCCGGTTTTTAACCAAATATAGCCGGTAAGGTTCAAGTACTTTCCTTTGAATTTGGTTTGACCCCGACCCAAGATAGACTCATTAAAAGCTCGATTTTAGATCGATTTTAAACGAGTCCGAGTTGAAATCGATTTCTCAAGCTTAATTAAGCTTGTTTATTAAACGAACCCGATCTCGAGCCTATTTTACTAATGTAATAACTGTTTTCCTGGATGAATCGATTTAGGGTTTCAAGGAGTCAAAAGGTTGGATTTTAGAAGAATGGAGTCTCACGACGTGAGAACGGCTAGATGAAAACGTTTGTTCGGGACTGGTCTCACGACGTGAGACATAAAGGCTCACAACGTGAGAGTTGATGCAACCCAAGCCCATGATCATTTTAGGGTTTCCTTCTTATTTAAGAATCCCTAAACTCATTTTAGGGTTTCTTATCGGCCCCAAACCGTCTTTCAACTTATAAAAATCCTAGTCTTCATCCTTGCTTGATCTTTGGTCATTTTGGAGCTTTTCTTGGAATTGAAGAAGGAAGAAAGAATAAGAAGAATGTGATCTTGTGTTTAGGCTTGCAATGAATCTTCATCATCATCATCATCTTACATTGTTTCTGGACCATTACGTGTATCAAAGATTCCTCCTTTATTGTTCTATGATGATAGATCTAGGTTTTGTCCAACTTTTCCTCTTGGTTGTGCAAGTTTGATGAATGTAAACCATAAAGTTGGAAACTTTATGTGTTATTAGGGTCTTAAGAGTGATATAGAGTTCATATCTAGTGAATGGTTGAGTTTTGGAACCTTGCATGAAAGTTGGATGTCTTTTCTTTAACATTTTGACCCAAATGAGATCTAGACATGTATTGGACATAGATGTCTCAAAAGCATCGACTTTACAGTGTATAATGGAGTTATAAGACCGTATGGAAAGTTAGGGTTCAAGGCTTAATGGATTAACGACTTAAAAGTTGGAATTTTAGCTTTAGACTATTCTCACCACATGAGACTTGGGGTCTCACGACGTGAGGGTTGAATGACCCCGTTTCTGGTTAGCTTCTTGGAGCTCACGACGTGGGAGGAGGCTTCTCACGATGTGAGGTTAGCTCCAGTGATTTTTTATGTCTGAGTTGACTGAGTTGAGTCGGGATGAGTTCGAATCGGACCGAGCGGGATCTCACGACGTGACCACGGACTGGTCACGACGTGAGGATGGATAGTTGACATTATGGGCTTTTGGTTGGGCCTTTATGGAATTAGGCTTGTATTGGGCCTTGGGTATCTTTTGGATTTGGGCCGATTATTGGGCTTTTAGTGCCATTGAGTTTGGGCCTTGGTCTTTGGGCCGGTTGAGGGGAAGGGTAAAATAGTCCTTTACCCTAGGAGTCGGGATTAGTGAATTAATTCCCAATTATGGTTATGACCTGATTATTGATCATGATTGTATTTGATTGGTTAGCGGGGGGATTCTTCGGTCCAGTAGCTCGAGCATCTTTGGGATTGTCAATGGACCGAGGTGAGGTTGCTCACTATACTGTAGGACATTAGGATGGTATGTGCTTGTAGTCTTTGTGACTCCTACTGTATGTATGTATGCCTATGTGCTTGTTTGTTATATGTATGTGGGGTGAAATGAACTCGGTACAACCTCGTGCTGACATATGAGTCGAAATAGACTCGGGGGTGAAATAGACCCGGTACGGCCTTCGGCCGACACATGAGTTGAAATAGACTCGGGGGTGAAATAGACCTGAGAGCGAAATAGACTCGACACAACCTTGAGCTGACAGATATGTATGTTATGCGGTATTTTGGGGAACTCACTAATCTTCATCACTTTCAGCTTATGTTTAAAATGTTTTTCAGGTAATCCTAGTTCGCAAGGGAAGGGACCGACTTGATCGCAACGCATTTGTACTCTGATAACTATTTTAACCTGATATACTTTTGAATGATTGAAATGATTAAATGGTGTTTATGGTTGAACGAAAAATGAAATTTTTACCTTGTAATTTTTTTAGATGTTACAACTAAGCTCGATTAGGCTCACGATCCCAAATGGAGTCTCTCTCTCTCTCTTTCTCTCTCTCTCCCCCAATATATATATATATATATATATATATATATATATATATATATATATATATATAAAATAAAAAATATTTTTATTTTTATATATTAAAATTTGTATTATTTTTTTAGTAAATGTCATTACAATGAGTTAGGGTGTACCGTGTACGAGCTGAACCCAAATCTGTATAAATATTTACGAACCGATCTCAAGCTCCATACCATAAGGCTCGAAACAAGCCGAGGTCGAACTTGAGCCTTAAAAAATTTAAGCAAACCGAGTTCGAGGCTGTTATTCTTGATTCGACTCGACTCGTTTGCATCCCTTTGACCGTTTAATCTCTAGTTTAAATTCATCATCTAATATTTTCGAATCATATAAATATTTCTTATTAAAATTATATATGATATATTAACGAAGAGACAACTAATTTTATACTTTTACATATGAAATAATTAAAAGATGGCATGGGCCATCTACAAAATCCACGACACCATTGCATTATCGTAATTGTCGGTTAAAACCATTTTAAAGAAAAATATACCATTATTGAATAATAATAATATTAGTGATAATTATTTCATGTTATAATAAAATAATATTTGGATGTGTATTTGTAACCGTGTATTATATTTTTTTAGTGTTTGATTAAAGCAATTATTTTTCATGGATCAAGTAATTATTTTTCTGGTAATTAATTTATGATCACCTGTATTATCAATGTTCTTAAATCTTAATCCTAAATTAATTAAAAAAAATACTAGTATACTGATAACTTTATTATGAAGAAAAACAAGTATCGAACAAAAACCGGTACAAAAATAGGCAATAAATTTCTACATTTGAAATTAATAATTCAATGATGCATAAAAATATATTTCTATCATTTTCTGTTTTAAACTTTTAAGCAATCGAAATTTACCTAATAATTAATTGTCTGAAAATTACATATATTCAAATTCCGTTTTTTTTTTTAACTTATCTTGTGAAAATGCATTATTTAATTTTACTTAATTCATATTATATAATCGGGTTTAAAACATTGATCTTGGCCTAACACTACTCCAATTATTATTTATAGCTTGCGTATAATCTTAATTAATTTAACTGTCCCACGCAAACACACAAAACGCGCCCATTTCATTTCTTTCACATTTTGTCCTTTTCTCCTTCAAAGCTACACAGACACACCTATAGCTCACCGGTCACCGGACTACATCTACCCTCCGGCTTCTTTCCTCTTCCTCGCCTCTCACACATCTTTACAGTCTCCGGTGAACATGTGGATGCGTACATCTTAGTGAAAGAAGCTCATACACGTTTGTTGCTTCGAATTTCGCAAAAGGAGTAGGTCGCTGGTTAGTTCTGGTTTACCTAATTTTCTAACTTTCCAAACCCAGCTATGTCTGTTAGAATTAGATTACCTTCTTTTGTGATAACTTATGCCCAAAATCGGAGCAGTCGTGGTTGGTGTAAGCGCGGCTCCTTTGATTGATACTGAATTTTTACATGTTTATTTTGTTTTTAGTTGTGCCTCGTTACTTAATTTCGTATAATTTTGTGAATTTTTGGTGTTTCGTGTACATTCGACGATTTGAATTGTTTCCTATGAACTTTGTGAAATTAGTTTTGTATCTGAATTTCGGAATTTTAGTCGAATTTCAACAATATGAAGCGGTTCGTACGAATGTTGGAAGAATTGGTTTGGATAACCCAAAAACAGAAGGAAGAAGACCTGTAATTAACTTGTGATGCTGTTCACAATTATTTTTAAAAGTTCCGAGTGATCTCTTTCATTTCTTTTAAAGTGGGTTATGAGGTTACGAGTAGTTTATATGCCTAAAACCTCCATGTTCATGTGTATGTTTTCATAACACATATTCTGTTAACTGTTAACTTTAATTTTTCTGTACTGAATAAGTTCTTATCGTTTTCAGATAATCTTGTAAGAGGGATCAAGTTATACTAACTCAAAGCCTCTAGATCTTTCATCAATCTTCAGTTTGTTTCTTTTGCCTATCATGCCAGTTGCTGTTAAGGATCAACAGGATACGTACAATCACAGAACATACTTTCCCAGTGAGGTACCCCTTTAACTATTGTCAGTATTTAACATGTTTGTTTTATTCTATCTTGTCCTATATGAGAATACCTTTTGCCTTTATTGTCTTCTTGAAAGATCTATAATTGTTATCAAGTTTCTGAAAGATAATGTTCCTTACTTTGCAAGGAACATGCTGGAAAATCAACTCTCAAAGCTGATAAGCAAGGTGAGCATTATTCAATCTGCACTTATACTTGTAAAACTGATGTAGTTACCATGATTAGTTTATTTATTATATGCATAGCTAATTCAATATTAGTTTTCTGCAGTTACTCCACCCAAACCCACATGCCTTAAAGAGGAAAAACCAATAATTTGTACCAAAAATTCACAAACTATTGAAAGTCTTCTTCCTGATGAAGAAGATCTCTTCTCTGGGGTTCTTGATGAATTGGGTTGTACTACTGCTACTGTCAATGGTGATGATGAAGATTTTGATCTGTTCAGCAGTAGTGGAGGCATGGAATTGGAAGAAAATTCTAAATTATATTTCACTCAACAGAATCCTGCAATTGCTAAAGGACTTAATAACACCGATCAAATTCAAATCACTACTTCAGACTTTTCAATTTCCTCCGAACACCCTACTTTCCATCATCAATCACTACCCATCAGCCATGAAGGTTTCTATAATATGTTGAATCCATACATCCCACAAATGGAACACATGCTTAGGGGTTCACCTTACAACACCTTCCAAAATCATCATCATCATCTAAACCCTGTAATCTGGTCACATTCTCCTCCATATGTTCATAATCAAAACATCTGTGCTCATAGCTTCCCCAATCTTCATGGGTTATCTGAAATGCTGCCACCTGTCTTCTCATTTTCACCTATACATAAACAACAAGCGATCGGAATCGGAATCGGATCACCACCATCTTATATGGAGGAGTCTTGTAAACCAGATGTTGTTATTCCAGTAGCATCTCCTAATTCCATGATGTCATCTCCACATATTATTAAAACACATAAATCTCCCAAAAGGGAAACAGAAAGTACATTGCCATTATCTTTTATAAGGCCAAGGGGAAGAACAAGAAGAACCTCACATGGTAGACATGAAACTGTTTCTTGTCACACTCACACAGATGACAAAAAATATGAACTTGATATTCAACGTGTCTTGCGTGGTGAAGACACTAGAACAACATTGATGATCAAAAATATTCCAAATAAGTAATTGTTTCTCATTCTACATATCATCAAGATTCAATATATTAGGGTTTATTAAATCGAGTTTTGTTACTTATTATTGCAGGTATAGTTCAGCAATGTTGTTGGCTGCAATTGATGAACATAATCAAGGAACTTATGATTTCATTTATCTGCCTCTTGACTTCAAGGCAAGTATTATTTCACATTTTTTTTAAACACCCATAATCATATTTTCTATAAAAGGTGAAGTTTCATGTATATTTTTAACAGAATAGGTGCAATATGGGGTATGCATTTATAAACATGATTGATCCACTTCAGATAGTGCAGTTTCACAAGGTGAGTTTTGTTGTCTTTTCAGTTGAATTAAAAACAATATGAAATAATGTTGATTTGTTTTTTCAGTCATTTCATGGGAAAAAATGGGAGAAATTCCACAGTGGAAAAGTGGCATGTCTTGCATATGGTCGAATTCAAGGAAAAGCTGCCCTAATTGCACACTTTCAGGAATCAAGCTTGATGAATGAAGATAAATGTTGTCACCCTATTCTCTTTACCACAAATGGCCCAAATGCTGGCAATCAGGTATATCATAATTTTTTTTCATTTGGACAAAGGGCATTCACGTCTTTTTGCATATCAATCTTCACATGCAAAACAAGCCCCTAAGTTTATTTATGTGTGTCTGTGTAGGAGCCATTTCCCTTGGGTCCAAACATGAATTCAAGGCGACACAAGAACAGGTGTAATGTGCGCCAAATGAATGAAAACCTAGAAATTTCATCAACTTCGTATGCGTGTCAAATAAAGAACTCCATATAAAAAAGGGGAGAGTGTTTGGATAAAATATAAATATCTGTAGTTGTTTGAGTAGTCAGTCACTATCTTGATCCATTTTTTGTTATTTCAAAAATGGATCAAATTCCACTCCGTTGTTGTACTTGTCGCAACTCTTGTGTTGATCCATTTTTGATAAAAATTTAAGGAATTTTATTACTTTGAGTGATGATTGTGTTAGGTTTTCTATCAACAAACACATAATTAAAAGATGCGGAGGAAAATAAAGGACACAAAAGATTCCAGCTTGATGGTTCTAAAATATCTATAAAGAATATGTTCACTTTAAACAAGGTTTGATATAAAGTTGTATGCAAAAAATATTTCACGATATGCTAAGATTACTGGTGATCACTGATCAATGGGTTGATTTTGTTAACTTTTTTTTCCCAGCTTTATATCTCGATTTAAGGATGATATATGTAATATTCATAATTTGGGTTAAATAAAAAATTGACAAAATGTATTATTTCGCGTTTACTTTTATACTTTGGTGTAAGAGGACTTAAAAACCAATGAAATATTAAGATTTCATTTACTAGGAATATTATATATTTTTAATTAAAGGGCATTTTTGTTTTTTACGGGCTCTCCCGAAGAAGGTTCACCATTTGGTGAAAGATTCAGATACGCCTATCGAACAACGTTGCGAACCTTCTCCTTGTCGCCCTAGTTGAAGCCTGTTGTACTTGAACTTGGGGCCTTCCATATAGAAACGCCTTAATCAAGTGAGCAGATTATGGTTACTAGAAATATTATCTTACTCATAATTATTGTATAGAAGAATGATAAAATCGAATATCTTATGATATCCAAATATGCAATTTTGTATACGATGGTGGGTAGTATTGCATTTAAATGACAAGAACGAATTATATCTATAGAAAAATATATAGTTCATTCAATATATGTATTTCCTATCGATGCATATTATTGGTAGTATAAATCTTTGTACATCCACATTAACGACTCTAGTTTGTATTTATTTTTATTTTCTTTTTTAACCTTGTATTCTCTTATAAATTATGATTAATGAGAGACAATATTTCATGGGGATAGTCATATTATAGTATGGTATCAGAACAAAATCTTATCTGTCTTTGTAAATTCTAGTATTCATTTCTCTTCTATATTCTAGCCACCTTCAACACTAGCATGCCAGTCTCTCTTCATTGACAACCCCTCTATGAAAAACTCGTAATTAAGAAGCCATACGACATCATCAACATCAAGTCTTACATCCCTCTCATTTTTTATTTGGCAGTTCAGAGTTTCAGGCATGTTCAGTGTTTCATGCAGTTCAGTGTTTCAGGTAGTTCAGTGTTTCAGGCAGTTCAGTGTATCAGGCAGTTCAGTGTTCAGATAATTTCAGAGTTATGGATAGAATTGGTATTTGTGTTGGGATTCAAGTGAGGAATGTATAGTTGGTTGATTTGGAAATGGCAAGTCCCTCTCAGCAGGATTAGTTGAGTCCTTTGCCAAGTATAAGTGATCTGCAAGGGTGATTAGGCAGGTAGCCTTTCTTTCAGGAAGGGAGACTCAAGTTTTTGGAAGTTGAGTAGTCAGATGAGAGATAAGCAGGCTGGTTCCAGCAGCATCGACTCAGTATGGGTGGCAGAACAGATAGAACAATTATAGATAGTCGAAGTATCTTCAGAAGTCGCTGGAAGCGACTAGGAGATTGCGATGGAGTGTAGTGACTGGTGGGAGTCCGGTAACCCAGATATCGGCAGATTAGTTGGACCAGGGTAGTCTCAGTGCATCCGGTAGGCGGATGAGGGGCAACAGGATTTTTAGTTGGAGGAAGTAACGTTAAGGGAATTATGGAAAAGAGAAGAATTCAGTATGTACCAGTAGTAACAACCAGCACTGTGAGTGGCTGGAGTGATGGACAAAAGGGTTAAAGTCACCAGGGAGGGTGTTGAGGCGTATTGCAGGTCAGTTGACCAAAGAGAACTTCGAGGACGAAGTTTAGTTCAAGTGGGGGAGAGTTGTAACATCCGAAATCAGAAAGGTCAAGAAAGGAAAGGAAAAACCCTAAGTTAAAGAGGGTTGACTCGGCAAGTCTAGGGAGGAACTCGGCGAGTCGGAGCGGGATCCGGGTGTAAAGTAATTGACCGACTCGGCGAGTCGGCAAGTGGACTCGGCGAGTTTGGTCTGGGTTGGACCCTAATTTCGGCACTTGGTACCCTATTTAAGCATCTTATTCTCTTCCCTAGGGCTCATTTGCGGCCCCTATAGTCCAGAACCCGAAATCCTAAGCCTCCATTAATTGTTGCTCATTCAAGCTTCCAAGCCATTTTTGGGTGATTTGAAGGAAGAAGAAAGAGGGAAATCAAGGAAGCTTCAAGGATTAGTCTTAGATCTGGAGTTTGTGGAACCTTTCTGAGTTATTGAAGGTACTAAGTCGTTTCCTTCATTTAGATCTATTCTAGTTGTGAGATTTGGGGCTTTTTGTAACATCCCCCTCTGGCACGTATCACAATATTGTCCGCTTCGGGCCACCCGGCACGAGGACTTCCCAGGGGGTCACCCATCCTGGTACTACTCCCGCCCGAGCACGCTTAACTGCAGAGTTCTTATGGGATCTGCTGCCCTCACGGCTTTAAAACGCGTTGTGACAAGGAAGGTATCCACACCCCTTTATAAGGAAATGTTTCGTTCTCCTTCCAAGCCGATGTGGGATCAGATCTAACCCACTTTCACCCCCCATTATAGGGTTCGACGTCCCCGTCGAACACATCGACCCGTGCCCTGGCTCTGATACCATTTGTAACATCCCCCTCTGGCACGTATCACAATATTGTCCGCTTCGGGCCACCCGGCACGAGGACTTCCCAGGGGGTCACCCATCCTGGTACTACTCCCGCCCGAGCACGCTTAACTGCAGAGTTCTTATGGGATCTGCTGCCCTCACGGCTTTAAAACGCGTTGTGACAAGGAAGGTATCCACACCCCTTTATAAGGAAATTTTTCGTTCTCCTTCCAAGCCGATGTGGGATCAGATCTAACCCACTTTTGGATTGTAACGCCCGTAGATCAGGGCTAGTCAATTTAGAGACAATAAGAGTCAAAAATGACTTTTTGATAGAAGATTATTTAGGATGAATAATCCTAACTAATTTGTAGTATATGTTACAAGGTTTCCGTACATATAAAGAACGCCAAAATCCGAGTTATAACGAAGAAGTTATGACCTGTCGAAGTTTCGCGACAAAACCGGCACGACACAGCGCGACGTAAAAAAAGTGAATTTACGTAAGAGCGATATTTAGCCTTAGCAATCTAAACAAGAATCGAAGATCTCGTTGTTGGTATCGAAGCGATAAAAAGTTAGGCGAGAACGGACGTCAAACGAAGAAGTTATGAATTTATAACGAAGTTTTCTGTCGCGGCCTATTAAAAATAAATAATAAAAATAAAAGTCAAAATTAGCCGACGGAGTCTAAACGAAAGATGTAGAGCGTAGTCTCACCTTCGCGTGGATATAAAGAACGTCGAAAACGGAGTTCGTATGAAGAAGATATGAATTTCCGAAGTTTATTAATCAATTTGTATTTAAATTTAAAAGGAAATTCGGAAGCATTATCCGAAGGAGTCACCGGTCTGATCCAAGGTACGCGCCGCGTACTCGAGTACGCCCCGCGTACTCCGAAGTGTCGACATTCGCAGCAAGTGGCTTCGGATGACGCACGCAGTGACGTTTTTCGGACTAGTACGCCCCGCGTACTGGCGTACGCCCCGCGTACTCCGAGGCTCCAGCCTCCTATAAATAGGATGCGAGGGCAGCCGACCCAATTGCCAATTTCTTCTCTTCTCTCTCCCGTTTTGCATCGTTTTGCGTGCCAGAAATACCCCGACGCCCCGGTATTATTCTCTAGCCCCGAGGCAAGTCCCGAGATCCCGAAGATCCCGAGAAGTGCGGTTCCCGAGCCGAAGCTCTGCCCGCGAGAAGTTTGATTTTTGTGGAGATCTTCCAGATCTGCGGTGGATTACTACTTCTGCAAGTCGTAGTGCTGTCCGATCATCTTCTGATCAAGTGAGTGTATACTACCTTTCATAAACACGATAATAATACAAGTATGGTTTGAGTGTATTAAGTATATTGTTGTTTATATGTGTGGGTGTGTAGTTGATTTCTTCTAACACATCAATATGAAGTATTTGTTATGAAATACATGCTATGTGTTTATATGTTATTTGTCTATTTGAGATGGACATGGAAATTGGAGTTTTATACAGGTGTTAAATGATTTAAACTGTGTAAGTATTTATATCTACAAAATTGTTGGGTAGAACAAGGGTAGATGGGATAGTTGGTGACTATGGAGTTAGCGCCTATTATTAGATAAACCTTGGTGACTATGGAGTTAGCGCCTATTGTATAAACCTTGGCGACGATGTGACTTCGTGCCTATTTGATGAACCTTGGCGACTATGGAGTTAGCGCTTGTTAAGTAAACCTTGGCGACTATGGAGTTAGCGCTTGTTAAGTGAACCTTGGTGACTATGGAGTTAGCGCCGCTTGAGTAAACCCCGACGACTATGGAGTTAGCGTCTGATAACTATGGATTTAGTACTCGATAGATAAACTTTGGCAGCAATGGATTTCGTGCCGATTCCTTAGGAATAAGTGAATGAAGGATAGTTGGTTCTTAGGGTGAAACCTTAAGAAGATAATGGGGATGGGTATTTGGGTTGATTGTTTGATAATTGAACCTAACAAATGTATTATTGTGGGTTGAAAACCCTATATGCTCACCAGGCTCCCAAGCCTGACCCACTCAGTTTTCTTTTCATTACAGGTAATGACACAAGAGTATAAGTCGGCGGACTTGACGAGAGATTTTGGATTATAGATCAGTAGTTGAATAACTATTGTAAGGTCTATTTTATGTTGTTTATGCTTTTGGTCTGTAACGAACATGACATCCCGAGGTTTTATTATTTAATAAAAATACATTCTTTTCGAGAAATGTTTTGATAAAATGGTTATCATATTTTATTTTGGGAACAAATTCCGCAACCGTTTTCTTTAAATGATCACTCTGATTTTGAAAACAAAGCATAAACAAATCGGTCTTTTCTGGCCGTGAAATTGGGGATGTCACAGTTGGTATCAGAGCATTAGTTTAAGCGAACTAGGAATTTGTAGGATTTCTAGACTTAAACTTAGAATGCTAAGCAATGATTGCGGGTTGAGTGTGTCCATTATATTTTAGGTAGTACACCTAAATTGACACAGGCACTATTTTATTTTAGGAAAATTGCCTAAAATGCTTTTACGTGCTAAATGTTTTGTGTGATAGCTATATTGATGCTATTATTTGTTCGGATCTATGGTCTGTTGCCGACCGGATCTGGAAACCTTATGTGTATAGGATTCTAAGCGTACGTCTACGATATTAGAACTAGCATATAAACGTTTCGGAGTGATAAGGATGATTTGAATATCTATCGTGATTAAGGATCTAATTTCACCATATTCGGTGTATAGATCAAAAATGGTGAGAACGAGGAGTGGAGTTGGAAATGCTGATGAGAACAGGAATCAAGTACCAGTAATTGAACAAATACCTGTTGTGGCAGAAGCGCCTGAACCAATGACAATGGCCGGAGTTCAAGTGATGATCCAGGCAATGTTGAATAATCAGATGGAAGAAACTAGACGTCTGATCAGACAAAATCGCGAGGAATTGTCAATTCGAGTAGAAGAGCCCGAAGTAAATGGAGGGCATTCTGAAGGAGGAAACTATAGTGGGACCGTTGGTCAAGCCAACCCACCAATAGTTCGCCAAAACAACCAGGATAGAGGAAATGATGGACGTGGATGCAAGTACAAGGATTTCATGGCATCCAAACCACCATGTCTTTCTGGGAACCCAACACCGGTGCAAGTCATGGACTGGATCTCCGAAATGGAGACAATGTTTGAAAGTTGCGAGTGTAGCAACAGACAGAAGACCGCTCTTGCAATCCCTCTGTTAAAATATGGAGTATTGAGCTGGTGGAAGTTACTGGCTGGTTCAATGCCCAAGGGGGAAGCTAGCAAGATGTCTTGGGAAGAGTTCGTGGAGCAAATGAAGATGCAATACTGCTCTGAGCAGGATCTTCTGGAAATCAACAATGAGTTCCAGAATCTGAAGAAAGGAAAATTGAGCGTTACTGAATACGCTACGAGCTTTACGGAGAAGATGAAGCTTATTCCATACCTAATTCCGACTGAACTTTCCAAGGTCAACAAGTTTGCTAATGGATTACCAGCGGACTTTGGTCCGATAGTCAAACAAGCAACCACTCTGAAAGCCGCCATCTGGGCAGCCAAAAATGTTGAGACCCAAATAAAAGAAAAGGGTCTGGAAAGGGCTGAAGTTGGAGAGAAAAGGAAGCGTGAAGGATCTTCAATAATCGATAAAGAAAGTAAATTCTCGAAAACTGGAGGAAGAGATGAGGCTAAGTGGTGTGAGAAGTGTAAGAAGAAACACTTCGGGAAATGTAGCGAGGAGATGACTTGCTACAAATGTGGGAAGACAGGGCACTATGCCAACAAGTGCGCACCTAACAAGAAGATGTGCTATAGGTGTAATGAAGAAGGTCATATTTCTAAAGACTGCCCACAGAAAAACACACCTCCACAGCCAAGGGCATTCAACATGTTCCTCAACGAAGCAGAAAGGGATGGGAGGGTTAAAGGATGAAGACTTCATATTAATATATAAAGTCGGTAAAGTCTGTATTAGGAAGCATAGCCTGTTAGAGGCATAGTATAGGGTGAACTTGAACTTTTGTGTAATAGTTTCAAGAATTAATATAAATCCTAGTTTTGTTATCTGATGTGTTGAATGATTATATGATTTATGTATGGTGACTTGGTTAACTGCGAGACAATACTTGGGACGAGTATGAGTAGGTGTGAATGGTAGTAGAGATCTATACTATCGGAAGCACAGGACTCACGCTTGGATCGGGGGAAGTCACAAGGTTATCAAGAAGCTAGTAATTGATTCCGTTTTATTCAAGTATGTCATTACCATTGTTTCGGTAATGTCTAGTAAGATAGTTGTTATTCCGACCCTAGGGGTCATATCAATTGAGTCCGACTATGATGAGAGGTCATCGGGACACGACCCATCAGGGTTATTACTTAGAATGGAGAGATAACTTATGGAGTCAATATACGAATCCTATTTCGTTGATGATTCCGGGACGTAATCATCCTAAGGGGGAGATAATTGTAACGCCCGTAGATCAGGGCTAGTCAATTTAGAGACAATAAGAGTCAAAAATGACTTTTTGATAGAAGATTATTTAGGATGAATAATCCTAACTAATTTGTAGTATATGTTACAAGGTTTCCGTACATATAAAGAACGCCAAAATCCGAGTTATAACGAAGAAGTTATGACCTGTCGAAGTTTCGCGACAAAACCGGCACGACACAGCGCGACGTAAAAAAAGTGAATTTACGTAAGAGCGATATTTAGCCTTAGCAATCTAAACAAGAATCGAAGATCTCGTTGTTGGTATCGAAGCGATAAAAAGTTAGGCGAGAACGGACGTCAAACGAAGAAGTTATGAATTTATAACGAAGTTTTCTGTCGCGGCCTATTAAAAATAAATAATAAAAATAAAAGTCAAAATTAGCCGACGGAGTCTAAACGAAAGATGTAGAGCGTAGTCTCACCTTCGCGTGGATATAAAGAACGTCGAAAACGGAGTTCGTATGAAGAAGATATGAATTTCCGAAGTTTATTAATCAATTTGTATTTAAATTTAAAAGGAAATTCGGAAGCATTATCCGAAGGAGTCACCGGTCTGATCCAAGGTACGCGCCGCGTACTCGAGTACGCCCCGCGTACTCCGAAGTGTCGACATTCGCAGCAAGTGGCTTCGGATGACGCACGCAGTGACGTTTTTCGGACTAGTACGCCCCGCGTACTGGCGTACGCCCCGCGTACTCCGAGGCTCCAGCCTCCTATAAATAGGATGCGAGGGCAGCCGAACCAATTGCCAATTTCTTCTCTTCTCTCTCCCGTTTTGCATCGTTTTGCGTGCCAGAAATACCCCGACGCCCCGGTATTATTCTCTAGCCCCGAGGCAAGTCCCGAGATCCCGAAGATCCCGAGAAGTGCGGTTCCCGAGCCGAAGCTCTGCCCGCGAGAAGTTTGATTTTTGTGGAGATCTTCCAGATCTGCGGTGGATTACTACTTCTGCAAGTCGTAGTGCTGTCCGATCATCTTCTGATCAAGTGAGTGTATACTACCTTTCATAAACACGATAATAATACAAGTATGGTTTGAGTGTATTAAGTATATTGTTGTTTATATGTGTGGGTGTGTAGTTGATTTCTTCTAACACATCAATATGAAGTATTTGTTATGAAATACATGCTATGTGTTTATATGTTATTTGTCTATTTGAGATGGACATGGAAATTGGAGTTTTATACAGGTGTTAAATGATTTAAACTGTGTAAGTATTTATATCTACAAAATTGTTGGGTAGAACAAGGGTAGATGGGATAGTTGGTGACTATGGAGTTAGCGCCTATTATTAGATAAACCTTGGTGACTATGGAGTTAGCGCCTATTGTATAAACCTTGGCGACGATGTGACTTCGTGCCTATTTGATGAACCTTGGCGACTATGGAGTTAGCGCTTGTTAAGTAAACCTTGGCGACTATGGAGTTAGCGCTTGTTAAGTGAACCTTGGTGACTATGGAGTTAGCGCCGCTTGAGTAAACCCCGACGACTATGGAGTTAGCGTCTGATAACTATGGATTTAGTACTCGATAGATAAACTTTGGCAGCAATGGATTTCGTGCCGATTCCTTAGGAATAAGTGAATGAAGGATAGTTGGTTCTTAGGGTGAAACCTTAAGAAGATAATGGGGATGGGTATTTGGGTTGATTGTTTGATAATTGAACCTAACAAATGTATTATTGTGGGTTGAAAACCCTATATGCTCACCAGGCTCCCAAGCCTGACCCACTCAGTTTTCTTTTCATTACAGGTAATGACACAAGAGTATAAGTCGGCGGACTTGACGAGAGATTTTGGATTATAGATCAGTAGTTGAATAACTATTGTAAGGTCTATTTTATGTTGTTTATGCTTTTGGTCTGTAACGAACATGACATCCCGAGGTTTTATTATTTAATAAAAATACATTCTTTTCGAGAAATGTTTTGATAAAATGGTTATCATATTTTATTTTGGGAACAAATTCCGCAACCGTTTTCTTTAAATGATCACTCTGATTTTGAAAACAAAGCATAAACAAATCGGTCTTTTCTGGCCGTGAAATTGGGGATGTCACACTTTTTGGACAAGTTTATGAACCATTTCGAGTTAGAAGCCCAGATATGAAGTTGCTACTTCAGATCTAAGTGTATCTTGGCCTAGAGAATCATAAAGCTTCAGTTTATGGGTTGATTGTTAAGCCCCTTTTGTCTTAAACCCTAGTTCATGGTGTATTTAGCCTAGATCTCCTTAGCTACACGTAAAGTTTGCCACTTTACGTAAGGAATAGGCTTTAAAAGAGTGGATCTACAGTTTGGAGTCCATGCATGACTCAAAAGCCTCTGAATATATGAAGGACTGAATAGACTCGGCGAGTCCTTCGAGTGGACTCAGCGAGTAGTATGAAGATGGAGATGAACTCGACGAGTTGGATGAACAACTCGGCGAGTCTGTTGAAGATTGCCTCGGACTCGGCGAGTTTGTTCTTGGACTCGGCGAGTCAAGTCGCGAAACCCCAAACCCTTCGAATTAAGACTCGGATTAGTGCGTTGAGTGGGGACTCAGTGAGTTGGTCAGGACAGGACTCGGAAATCGGTAGACTCGGCGAGTCAGGGGCTGACTCGGCGAGTCGAGCCGCAAATGAATGGATTCTGAGCGTATGAACCCGGCGAGTCAGTAGGCAGACTCGACGAGTAGGGTTGACCAGGACTTTGACTTGACCAGAGTTGACTCAGTTGACTTTTAGAGGACTGTCAGACTAAGTGTCATATTGATATTGGTAGCTCGGAGAGCTAGAGGAGCAACGACTCAGAGGATTGTCGGTTAGCAGCCAAGAGGTTATCGGCAGAGCTCAGCAGTTCAGGTGAGTTTCCTTCCAGTAGGAACGGGTCTACGGCCACAATGCCGGCCCGTTTAGTTAGCAGTAGTTCTGCACTTCAGTCCGATGCAGTAGTTCAGTATGCTTGGTGTCTTAGTGATACATACATGGTATGAGTTATGTGTATCGGACTATGGTCCGATGCAGTATGCAGTATATGTGTTCATGTTATATGCTATGATTATGTTATGCTATGTTCAATTAGTTTCGGACCTTGGTCCGATGCAGTAGTTAGGGTGCTTGATGTCTTTGTGATTCAAGCATGTTTTGTGTTATGTGTTTCAGACTCTGTCTCGATGCAGTATGCAGTCTATGTGTGTTCATGCTAGTTGATATGTTTATGTTATGCTTTGTTCAGTTAGTCCGGACTTCGGTCCGATGGAGGGGACAAGGTCCCAGTCAGTTTCCGGACCTCGGTCCGATGCAGGGGGCAAGGCCCCCGTTAGTCTGGACTTCGGTCCGATGCAGGGGACAAGGTCCCAGTCAGTTCCCGGACTTCGATTCGATGCAGGGGGCAAGGCCCCAGTTAGTCCGGACCTCGGTCCGATGCAGTGGGCAAGGCCCAATATGTGCTTTATATGTTATTGTATGGTATGTGGTAGATTGGGAGAGCTCACTAAGCTTCGTGCTTATGGTTTTTAGTTTTGGTTTCAGGTACTCAGTTTTCAAAAGAGGAGCTCGGGAAGATTGCAGTGCACACACCATAGTCAGTTAGCCTGGGAATGTTTGACTCTGATAAGAAGATTATGTTTTGAATTAATACTCGAAAAATTATGTTATGACTTATGATACAGTTTTTATAAATATGATTTTAGTAATGTTTTTAAAGAAATTTTTAGTCGTGATTTTTGGGTCGTTACACCACTTCTACTGTTACTCGGATAAACTAAGCTTGCCTCTTCCATGGACATTGGTTGCTAATACGAGTCAAACTTTTCAAGATCAAGCAACTTCTCTCACTCAAATGTTTAATACATGTCTCTTAATGCACTTCCCATCTTCATGTCAACTTAGATATCCTAAACTCTGTTACTAATAATTGAATTTATTCTTTGGTATTAATTGGTGATGTATCAATTTTTTGTACCAAAACAGGACACACCACCCTTCCTCACTATTATTCATATGTACCATTTCTCTTAATCACGTTCTTATAACCCTTCATATATCAAATTTATTTTTTATTCATTTTTTTACTCATGACATTAAAAGTTTTATTGAATTTGATGAATTTGGTTTTTCCATGAAGGTTTATCGGACTCGTCAAACCCTCCTACAATGTGACAGCATATGGGATCTTTATCCCGTCATAAGCTCGTCTCCTTAAACTCTTATCTCTATCAGCCCAACCATATGGTATAAGCATATTGGTTACCCCAGTCATCTCATTTTTCATAATTTGGTTTCTAGTCATTTTATTCATTGTATAGAAAAGTCTTTTATTTTGTGAAGCATCTTAGTAAGCAAACATGTTAGCTTCCGTTTACTTTATCAGATTCTTTTGTGTATTTTTCCATTTTAGCCTATTAATTAAGATGTATGGAGTTCTTCATTGCAAAGCACTAGTGATATTAAATATTATGTCGTATTTCTTAATCATTAACCTCATTTTCTATGGGTTTATTTGTTACATTTCAAATATGATATTTTCTTTAAATTCCTCCATTTTTGTGCTCACATTAAAACTCAATTTAATCGGGACATTCAATCCTTTCAATATGAAAACAATGATAAATTTGATAATACTCAATTTCATCATCTTTGTGACTCAGAGGTATCCATATCTATTTCTCCTGTGACCATACTTCCCAACAAAATGAGAAATCAGAAAGAACACTAAGGACCATAAACACCATCATTCACACTAGTTTTCAAACACACATTCTCTCGTCTATTGAGTTGAAGCCTTACATAGAGCTATCTATCTCCTCAACATTATTCCATCCATGATCCTAAAAAATGACACTCATTTTCGTAAACTCTTCCTTTGAAAACTTACATATTCCAACACATGTTTCGTGATATATCTTTGCCACATACACATCACCTAAAACAAACTTTCCCTACGAACCACCATGTGTCTTCCTTGGATACCACTCTTAATACTGTGCATATATGTATCTTAATTCTTAACCTTGCCACTACGAAAGTCATTATTTTACGTCTTGTGGTCGTAGATGAAACCAACTTCCTCTTTGGTCCATGGCACCTTTTGGTCCATGACACCTGATCAACCACCGTCACATGAGTTTTGTACATACTTTTGATCTCATTTCTATTCTATAATTTCCTACACTCCAAGTATCATAAACACACCTAAACTAGTAATCTCCATTCCTAATGTAAAAAAGAAATTATGAATCATCAAGTAAGAGTAAATTTAAGGTTAAGACTAATTCTAAGTCTGATGTCAAAATTAGTTAAGGACATAGTAAAAAAGAACCTATGGTTGATTAAAATAACCTTTAGATTTTTTGGTTTAAATATGTATATGATAACACTTAAATTATACATATATTTCGTGCACTATCTTAGATTTGTATGATTTAAATATGTATTCGATAACGTTTAAATTATATGTAATGATCTTACTCCAAAGTCCAAATCAACATTTTGGTAAGTGAAAGTGGTAGTAAATAACTGGTGGTACCGAATAACCCAACTCTAGCATGACATTATCCAACTCATGAATAGAGAACTCATCTACGTCTTCTAGGTCCACCTATCTTACTTTGCCTTAAATGTATCTTATTACTGGAAACTTTGTGAACTTCCCACCATGATGGAGCTTAATGATGAACATGGTTGGATGATCTTCTGTAAAAATCAACAATATATAACAAAAGTTAGTGCTTGTTAGTCATTGGAGATCTTTTATTAGGTTTTCAAAATTTCGACTAAGAAACATAACACATTACCGTAGAAATTCCTTGCATCAAAATCTTGATAGCTTGGCCTAACTGTCCGCACAAGGAAGATCAATCGAACAACTATGGTTGTTCGATTGGGGTTTTCTTAGTAATGAAGAGGGATAGCGGATAGTCGAGAGTTGATTAATAAGATTTTATTGAGATTCTATTTAGAGATGACTATAAGATAAATACAATAAGATAGACAAGTGGGAAGACGAAAAACCTCTGACCTTATAAGCAAGTCTTACAAATTAATTGTAAGAACTAAGAGATGTAATCATGGGGACCAAAATCACTAAAAATTCAAAAGTTAGAAGTATCACATGTAACCATGGGGACCAAAATCACTAAAAAATTCAAAAGTTAGACAAAATTTGCAAATCCAAACCTTTTTAGACCGTATCACATGTAACCATGGCAACCACATGGACCATTTTGCAATTTCCTCTTATATCAAATATCAATAGTGCTTGTTTAAATATACGAAGGCGGTTCGAGGATTTGTAGGGAGCGGTTATCGGAGAAAGAGGCTCTGTTTTACTTCCGGAGACCGATGGCTGCTTGTGCCAATGGCGATGACAAGAGCGACATGGAAGAGCAAGAGGAGGCTTTGGTGGCTTTGATTGAGCACCGTACCAAAGAAGTGAACCATCTCCGTATGCGTTTAGCCTATTATGAGTCCGAGGTTTCGTTACTCACTCACTCTCATCCCAATTTACTAAAGATTGATTTACTTTTTGGTTAGGCGCATCACTTGGTCAAGTTCTGTAGTAGAACTTGGGTTTACTTGTTGTTTTGTTTCAAACACCGATCTTGGGGTTTAGGGTACATATGTTCATCTGAGCTTTTTCTACTTTGGGAAAACTTATTACATTGTGTTAAATTAGGGATTTAGATGTATGAAGTCGCTGAAAACAAGTAAATGATGATAATCATTACTAAGAATCAAAAAGTTGGTCTTGGTTGTGCATGCAAAGTACTTCTTTATGAATGGTTAATAGGTTTACTGATCATGTGCACATATATGAACTCATAATTATCAGTAGTTTTGTAGCATTCATCCTTTCCATTTGGGGTATACTATACATGAATATGTATTGTTTGTACAATGTGATGATCTTCTTCTTGTATGCTTAATTAGTAGCCAATGAATTTGATGACAGTAATAGCTAATATTTCTTATAAGAAGATATGCAGCTTGATGAATCTCTGAAAAAATTGGAGGAAACACAACGTCAATTAGCTCGCCTTCGAAGTCGAAGTTGTGATCCATCTACAAGATCTGTTGGAAGAAATGTAAGAGTCAAAAAAGAAATATCAAGTAGTCCTTTAAAGATCTGTGAAGATTCTTTTCGTAACCTTTCTGATGAAAGTAATGGAAGCTCATGTGATAGCTATCAAGAAGCATGTCTTAAAACTATCAAAACCAAACCAAAACCACTGCTTGTTATTCCTGGTATGAATCCAAAAGTGATGACTGAATACAACAAAGCTTCAAGTGAAAGAAAAAGTCTTGTGAAAGAAAAAGGTTATGGACTCTTACCTAAACAGGAAGCTGTTGAGAGTCAAGCCAGAGGGACAAAAAGAAAATGTGGTAATTCTTGAATGATTAACCTTATCTTTCTCTTAGGTGCATTAGTGATGTAAGATAAGTTTGCATACTTTTTTTTTTAATGAGCTTGGAGACTTATTGTTTACTATGTTTTATGAATTTACAGAGGAAAATGAACATAAAGATTTGAGTGAGGTGATATGCAGCTCTTCTTCACCATGTATAATCAATTGTGATACATCCAACCACATCCCTAGTCAACATAAGAGAAAACTGAGAAGTCTTGTCCTTTGTCCAACAAATGATCAACTTTTTGCTACCAGGTATTTTTCCCTCCCTAATTTCATATCAGAATTTTCATGTTATCTCAAGAATTCAACTTTTGACCTTTCTTGGAATCTTTTTTCAGTGCTTTGGATGGTATTGTAAATATGTGGGAAATTCAGGGCAGAGGGTATGTTTCAACCAAACCAGATCTAGTTTATGTATATGGTGATGCTATTTTTTTTTATTAATCAAACATGTTGGTAATTTGAGGTTAGGTCACATGCGAATCTTCTTAGTTCAATCAATTGTGCATCCATGAAACAAAGAAGATGGCCTGAAGATGTTGCTTGGCATCCAAATGGAAGTAGTTTGATCTCTGTGTATAGTGCTGATGGTGGCGACTCTCAGATAGCTATCTTGAACTTGAATGAAAGAGAAGAGGTAAAACACTAAAACTTAGAGTAAATTACAGAAATGGTCCTTGTGGTTTGGTGGAAATAGCAGGTTCGATCCAATTTCGATTTTTGTTGCATGGCTCGCCCTTTTGGTTTTATTTTGTGTGCAGCCTTGGTCCCTGAGTCATTATATCGTTAAATCTAACTACTCGGTTGTTACTTTTATAAATATGACCATTTTGTCCTTTGGCCAAACTAATAAAAGACACTATACGGTCCAAATTTGTAATTTACTTAAACATATAGATATGCATATACATATATACATGTAAATTACAAATTTGGATCATATGGTGTTGTTTTTATTAGTTTGGTCCAAGGGCAAAATGGTCATATTTAAAAAACTAACAGCCGAGTAGTTAGATTTAATGATAATATGACTCAGGGACCAAGACTGCACACAAAATGAAACCACAAGGACGAAATATGCAACAAAAGTGAAATTGGATTGAACCTGGTATTTACACCAAACCACAAGGACAATTTCTGTAATTTACTCCAAAACTTATTATTCTTACGGATTTCAATTTTTTTTTTCCGACAAAACATTTAAAGTAAATCAGTGAATTTGTTTATCGTCTATTTTGCAGGAAAATGAGGTGAGATTCTTGGAAGATAAAGGTCATGTTAAGGGCATTATAAACAATGTGATGTTCATGCCATGGGACAACAATTGTTTCATTACTGGTGGAAGTGATCATGGTGTTGTTCATTGGACTCAAAAACACAATGATGATGACAACAACAACTCATGGAAACCTAAATTGCTACACAGAAGCATCCATTCTTCAGCTGTTATGGGAGTTGCAGGCATGCACCAAAAACAGACAGTAGTTTCTGTTGGAGCAGATAAGAGAATCATCGGCTTTGATTTACACACTGAAAAACCAGATTATAAGCACCAAATAGAAAGCAAATGCATGAGTGTTGTACCAAATCCATGTGACTTCAACCTTTTCATGGTTCAAACCGGGTAAATTGCAATATTTGGTTAAAAGAAACAACCTCTTAATTCTTATTCTGTGCTAATATTTTATATACTTGCAGTACTCCACAAAAGCAACTTAGATTGTTTGACATAAGGTTGAAGAATACAGAAATACATGAATTTGGTTGGAAGCAAGAAAGCAGCATGTCTCAATCGGCTTTAATCAGTCAGACGTGGTCCCCAGATGGTTTATATATAACTTCAGGTTCAGCGGACCCCGTGATTCATATATTTGACATTAGGTTTAATGCTAATCAACCCTCACAGTCTATTAAAGCTCACCAAAAACGTGTCTTCAAAGCTGCATGGCATCACTCTCTTCCTCTCCTCATTTCCATATCCTCAGATCTCAATATTGGATTGCATCATATCACATAAACTATAAATCTGGTTTTGGGAAATTTTGAATATTGGCTTTCTTTTGCACTATGGAAGGGGAGAGCCGAATCCCAACTTTGCATGTATATTTCTTTTATGTAACTTTGTAGAAGGGAACATGGTTGTTGCAGAAGGAAAAGAACTAGCATGAGATTTTGGAAATGGTATGCAAAAAAGCTAGAATTTATAACTTACACACGCACAGACAGACACTTTTTGATGATGCCTATATGTCGGGTTTGATGTGAACTATGATAAAGGAAAAAAATAAAAGTTAAAAAGCTATAAACTATGAGTGGATGGATGCTCCAAACTTCTTAGATCCTAGAATAAAGTAAATGCTTGATATTAATGTTTGGTATTGTGGAAAGAAAACTTGGAAATTGGATAGTATGGACAAAAACAATAACTTTTAATTGAAGATTCGGAGCTGTGCTTTTTAAAAGATTTCTAAATAAGAAAAATAAAGGTAAGTAATAAATAAATAAATAAAACAATAATAAATAATAGTATACTTTTAAATTTTTTAGATAACTGATTAAAAAAAATATTACATAATCTTGTATTAAACCATTAAAATAAAGAAATAAAGTAAACAAAAACAATGATTAGAGGGTTGATGAAAATTAAATAACGCGTAAGTGTTCCAAATAAAAAAATTTGAACGGTATATAATGTATTCAATAACTTGCTAAGATCATCAATTATGTTATTGGGGTGTGTTTTCATCTTTTTTTCGTATTTTGAAATAATTAATAGCATTATCTTAAACCGATTGATGTTATACCATATTTACCATATTTTTTAAGTGCCACATTATTTTTTACTATACCTTATAAAACCGGCGGCTGTCATAGCTTATTTTACCACACTTTTTTTTTTTTTTTTTTTTTTTTTTTTTTTTTTTTTTTTTTAATTTAACAAAATGTAATTAATTAAAAAAACATTTTTTCTATTTATTAGTTGAATAACATGTAATTAACTAAAAAACTTCAGTAATTTAATTGAGACGATTACATTTCTAAAAATGAAAAAAATACATAAAAACAATTACAATAAAAGAAAAACGATTACTACTTGTAATATTTTTTCATGATGTCCGCTCTAGCATTCAAAACCATATCGAACTCGTCTCCATAGACGTGATCAAAAGATTTTGTTAAAAATTCCATATCATGACTTTTTTGCTTCTCCTCTCGAGCTCATTGTTTTTCCTCTCTTGATCTTTTTTTCTCCTCCAACTTCTTTTTAAAACTCAAACGAGTCTCAAAATTCAAATTATAAAATTCCAAACTACTAGAAATTCTATTTACTTCATCTCATCTTTTCGTTCTTGATGTATTTGACGACGATCCTCTCTTTTTTGCCCTATATCGACCCATTGGACGAACTACTTCTTCAAGCTCGAACTTATCCACTTTGTTCAAACCAACCCCAAAATACGCATCCGATGAAGTAGTGTAAGTCGTCATGGAAACTTTGGTTCTTTTCGAACTACCTTCTTCGCTATCATACTCTTTTATCCATTTCGGGGACTTGGATGAAAACCTCCAAATTTCAAGAAACTTGAACGACTTCTTCTTCTTAATATTAACAAGAAAAAATTAAAGAGCCGTCTCTAAAATTTGTTCATCGCATTTCCCATTTTTCCGTTGAGTTAACAAATTGTTGTAGATGCCGTTAAATTTAGTGATAAATTTATTCATCTCACGAAACTTGCTAGTACACTGATCTTTAGTGCGATACTCTCTACGATTCATGACCTTAAGAAAATGTTCCCTTATGCGTCGCCAAAAATGATCATCTTTTTGCGCATTTCCTTTCTTGGAATCCTTCGAAATATTGACCCATGATTGTGTGACATCCCCAATTTTCACGGCCAGAAAAGACTGTTTTTTATGTTTTGTTTTAAAATCAGAGTACTCATTTAAAGAAAACTGCTGCGGAATTTGTACCCAAAACAAAATGTGATAAAAATTTATCAAAACATTTTTTTAAAGAAATGTATTTTCATTAAATAACAAAATCTCGAGATGTCATATTCCGATACAGAGCAAAAGCATAAACAATATAAAATAGACCTTACAACAGTTATTTATAACTACCGATCTATAATCTAAAATCTCTCGTCAAGTCTACCAACTTATACTCTTGTGCCATTACCCGTAATGCAAAGAAAACTGAGTGGGTCAGGCTTGGGAGCCTGGTGAGCATATAGAGTTTTCAACCCACAATAATATAATTATTATATTTAATCATCAAACAATCAACCCAATTACCCATCCCCATTATCTTCTTTATTTCTTAAGGATTTACCGTAAGAATCAACTATCTTTTATTCATTCGTTTCTAAGGATTGACCTAAGGAATTGACACAAAGTCCATTACTGCCCGAGATTCCTATAACAAACACTAAATCCATAACTGCCAAGGTTCATCTATACAATACTAAATCCATAGCTACCAAGGTTCATCTATACAATACTAAATCCATAGCTACCAAGGTTCATCTATACTGTACTAAATCCATAGCTACCATCGTATTATTATAAGGCACTAAATCTATAGCTGCCAGTACACCGGTGAACATCAAGTACACAACACCTACAAGTTGCGAGCTTGCTAGTGTTCCACATGACTATCTAGAATAGTCCGTCGTTGTCATCCCTACTCTGATGAATGATGGGGGCCATCGTTTGGGTAAAGATTTCACTCATTTTTCACCTGTCACCCTCACCTCATGATCTATATCATCTCTCGTCTCATCCTCAAACTCATCTTTCATCACACACCAACTATTTCATCTACTCATGTTCTACCCAACATATTTGTAGATATAAATTACATATATAGCTTAAATCATTTAAAAATCTGTATAAAACATTCATTCAACAACCATCTCAAGTAAACAAACAACGTATAAACACATAACACGTATTTCATAGCAAATACTTCATATCTATGCGGTAGAAGAAAGTAACTACACACTCACTTGATAAGATGATGATCAGATAGCACTACGGCTCTTTATAGTAATATTCTTCGATGAAATTGGGATATCTTCACACATCGGGCTTCTCGCGGGCAAAGTTTCGGCTCGACAACTCTGTTTCTTCTCGGGATCTTCGGAGCGTCGGGACTCGCTTTGGGTATCGGGGATGGTACCGGGGCTTCGGGGGTTAAAGAAGGCTTAAAGATGAGTAGAGTAGGAGAGAGGTTGAGAAATTAGCAACCAAAACCAGTTGCCTTCGGTTTCTATTTATAGGGTTGAAAATTTAGTTTTTACGTCGTGAACCATCATTTCACGTCGTGACCTTGGACGTCATCAGGTGCGTAGTCGTGATGTTTAGTCTGTCAGGCTCCAGAAGACGTCAACACTGAGTTCACGTCGTGAACCCCTTTTTCACGTCGTGAACTCTGACACAGTGTTGGGGTTCGCGCCCGAACTTCAGAAATTCATAACTTTCGCATACGAGCTCCGTTTTCGATGTTCTTTATATCCCCGCGTAGGTGAGATTATGCTCTACAACTCTCATTTAGACACTGTCGGCTAACTTTGAATTTTATTTTATTATATTTATTTTTAATAGGGTGGGACTGGAAAACTCCGTTAGGAATTCACAACTCCTTCATCTGACATCCGTTTTCGTCTGTCTTTTCACCGTTGGACTACTATCGACAAGATCTTCGATTCTCGTTTAGATTGTTTAAGCTAGAAATCACTCGATCTCATATTCGAACTTTGGGCTGCATACCGCTAAGTTGAAACTTTGAAAAATCATAACTTCCTCATACGAAGTCAAATTTAGACGTTCTTTTTATGCACGCTCTCGGTTTAACGTATTCTATGACTTTCGTTTAGATCACTAAGATTGAATATCGCTCTATCATAAATTCACTATTTACGTCCTACAACGTCGTGCCGAATCTGTCGCGAAACTTCGACAAGTCATAAGTTCTTCGTTATAACTAGAATTTCAGCGTTCTTTATATGCACGAAAACCTTGTGACAGATACTACAACTTGGTTAAGATTATTTATTCTAAATACTCTTCTATCAAAAAGTCATTTTTGACGTTTATCGTCTCTAAATTGACTAGCCCAGATCTACGGGCGTTACAGATTATGCTAAAACCAACTCTTCGTCCGGTTGCCAAAGTTGAGACACCATCTCCTCTTTATGAATTGATGTTTTTCCTTTTCCACATTTTTTGGGGTTTGATGTTTCGGGTTGGGTTCCCCTAACCATTTCGGGTTGGGGCTCGGTTACCGGTTCGAGATCCGGTTGAGTTTCCTAGACAAATTCGTCTTCTTGTGATTGACCATTTTTCTGGAGGGGGGGGGGGGATTTTGAAACGTGGTTGGGCTAAGTGGTTGCGTTGTGTAATATTGTTGTGGTATTTGTTGATAGATAAATTTTTGAGGTTGGAGTTGGAGGCGGGGAGAAATTGAAGACAGATCCATTTGTGGTTGGTAAATCGACGACTCAGCCGGACGAATATTTGCATGCGATTTGCTATGAGCAGTAAATTGATGGTTGTTTGGATTTATTTTTGAAATGCAAATGTTTTAAAATTTGTGTAGAAGGTGGTTTGTGTGTGAAAAAGATAATAGAAATGTTGTATTTATAGTGTTTTTGAAAAAAAAAAAAAAAATTAAAAATACAAATTTCTAGCCGTTGGCAACGGCTAGAAACGTCTCCTCCCCCATTTTTTTCGTGAGGCAAAGCTATACACGAACAAACTTTTACTGTATTTTTTTGGCACCTCGGTAGGGTGTTTACTGCATACCGCATCTTACTGCGGTATGCGGTACATAGTGCACTGTGTAACCTTACTTTTTATATGCGAAAGGCTCTTATACTATACGAGCGAAAGACTCTCACCACGGTTGGGCAATAAATGAGAGAGGGGGGAGGGGGGGGGGGGTTCACCTCACCGGCTCATCTTCACCGCACCTCCACACCCCATATAGATAGCCTTAGCAGGGAGATCACCTAAAAAGTAAGATCACAGCTAAATGGGATCCAAACTCATGCTGTCGTTAAAGGACTCAAACCCTTAAGTGTTATTTGCCTAAAAGTTATGATAAAAACTATAACCCAAATAACTAGTTTTGGTAGAATAATTCAAAATTATCAAATTGATGGACCAAAAATAAAAGTTTGAGTAGTTAACTTTTGGGGTGTGATAAAAGACCAAAATCGAATAACTGAACCGAACTAAATTATGTTTGGTTTATTTGGTTATTTGGTTAATTAGGTTTGGTTAATGTAATAAGAATACTTTATTTGGTTTTGGTTAAATTTTCATTATTTTGGTTAAACCGAAAAAACCGAATAAGTTTTTTAATTAATTTATAATTTTTATAGTTTATATCTATAAATTAACATTTTATATTTTAATTAATAGATTAGTTATTAAAAAAGATTCATTACTCATTATTTAATTATTAACCATTATAAATCTATAATTGTTTATATATTGTATAAAAAGCAACAACCAGTTAGAAAAATGTCAATTAACCTTCGATTATTTCTGTTATCTTCATATATGACTAAAGTTATATTAATCAACCTCTACAACTTGTATGACTACATTGATACTCCAAGACAACATATCGCGAAAGACTGAATATAATATATTATGTATTAGTGTATTTTTTTTCATTTGGTAAAAATTTAGTATGTTTTTTTTTTGTACTTTTAGTTTAATATTTTTTTTACATACAAAATTTTATTCATTTAACCGGTAAATCGAACTGAATAAACCGTAATTGAATTAACCAAAACCGATTAAAATGAACCTTATTTGGTTGCTTATAGTTAGCTTTAAGAAGTAGAAAAAGAAAAGGAAAAAAACCAAATTGATTAAACCAAAAACCAAAAAACCAATTGTTTCATCTTGATTTACACACTGAAAAACCAGATTATAAGCATCAAATAGAAAGCAAATGCATGAGTATTCTACCAAATCCATGTGCCGCCAATCTTTTCATGGTTCAAACCGGGTAAATAGCAATTGATTCAATTATATGCATTTTGTATTGTTTATAATAGGGTAACGTAGTTGAATGGTAATGATGTGAGGATAAAATATTGTATAAATGAAGTCCATTTCTTTTCTAGACATGATATAAAATCTTGATGCTCGGCCTTGACCATCCTACAGGTCAAGCACCTCTCGACATACCATGCTATCTCTCTCTTCATACACGACCACCAGTAACTCAATATAAAATCTTGATACATCTTGGTGGCTCCCGGGTGTATAGAAAAGCGAGACTTATGAGCCTCCTCCAACACTGTCTGCCTGATCCCACCAGAAACCCAAACCCGACTGCATCGGGTCAACAACCCTCGACTATCCGTGACAAACCTGTTGATCTCACCCCTGATCCTTTCCTGTTTCTAATTCTCCTTTCGGATTCCCTCTTCTTGAGCCTCTTTGATCAATCCTAAAAGCGGAGAATCAACGAATATCCTCAAACACACCTCCCCAACCGAAGACCCAACTGACTTGCGGCTCAAAGCATCTGCTACCACATTCACTTTACCCAGATGGTAAAGGATCTCGCAGTAATAATCCTTGACCACGTCCAGCCACCTGCGTTGCCTCATGTTCAAGTTCGGCTGATCCATAAGATATCTCAAACTCTTGTGATCCGTGTAGACAGTACAATAGACCCCATATAGATAATGTCTCCAAATATTGAGGGCAAACACCACTGCCCCCAACTTCAGGTCATGCATGCATGGGATAACACGTGTAACTACCCAAAAATACTGACATAAAATTTCGTTTAATTTATAAATAAAGGATCATCAATTAATTGCTTAAATAAAACAGGTACATTATAATCAGAGTATAAATCTCATAACAAGTCAAATACAGAACAATAAGTGTGCGTGCCATGCAGTCAACCCGAGCTCTTCTTTTGAAAACTAAAGTACCTAAAACATAAACTGAAAACCATAAGAACAAAGCTTAGTGAGTTCCCCAAGATACCACATACTGCACATACAATAAACATATAGTGGGCCCCGCCCAACATCGAGCTGAGATCAGTAAAATGGGCCCCGCCCAACATACAATAACATATATCAAATAAACACATACATATGCAATAATTACATAGATACATAGCTTATAAATACTCATCGGGCCTTAGCACGGAAAACAAATAAACACAGACAAATGCAAGAGTCACAAAGACAACTAGCATACTAACAACATAACATAAACATTGGCTGGCATTGGTGCCTTCGACCCGCTAAACCCGGTGATGAAATTCACCTCGCACTGCTGAAGTCCTGAAGATAAACTCCAGCTAGTGGCTGACAGATCCCCGAACTGTCAACTTCAAAACAACACCCAATTAATAATTGGGTTCCAATGCATAACCATAAATCCATACTTGGGGTAAAAAGACTACTTTACCCCAACCTAGCTTGATCCAAGCCTAAGGCCCAAACTCACACTTTGAAGGCCCAAAAGCCAAGTAATCAACCAAGGCCCAACATATGGCTCAATTTTCCAAATTGGACCCAAACCCCTCACACGAGCCTTACTCCAAAGCCCATCAAAATATTCTAGTCCATATACTTGTTCTTAGATGGCCCATCAAGAATCCAAACATCTAAGCCCAACAGAAAAGCCCAACTCAAAACCCAACACAATTAGGGTTTTCACATAAAATGACGATTAAGGCTAATTAAGAGCACTTAACCCATTAAGGAGTTAATCCATTAAGTCCGTCACTCTACTAGGTCAACCATACAATGTGGTTGGGCTTAACTCATAATTCAAATCTAATGGTCCAAAATGCGGGTCCCGACAATTCCAAAACCAACGTACCCAAAAGTAGGGTTTTCTAAACCCTAATTAGGGTTTCCAACTCAATCGCGTGCCAATTAGTCCAATGGTTAAGTTTTTAGGTTAATTAATGTTAAACAAGTCGGGCACCACCCATCCACTAACCCATTAAGGAGTTAATCTATTAAGTCCGTCACTCTACTAGGTCCACCAGCTGCAGGGAGCGTCTTAGTTCTCCAAGATTGATCTGAGGTCGGGATATCATCAGATGAGAGTGTGGGATGAGGATATCCAGAAGACAGCGTTCAGAACTCGTTATGGGCATTACGAGTTCGTGGTGATGCCTTTCGGGCTCACCAATGCACCGGCGACGTTCATGGATCTCATGAACAGGGTGTGCAGATCGATGTTGGATCGTTCAGTGATCGTGTTCATTGATGATATTTTGGTGTATTCGAGATCCAGAGAGCATCATGAGGAGCATTTGAGGGGGATCCTCAGAGTTCTGAGATCGGAGAGGCTTTATGCCAAATTCTTCAAGTGCGAGTTCTGGTTACAGGAGGTCCAGTTTTTGGGGCATCTCATCAACCAGAATGGGATTTTATTCGATCCGGCCAAGATTGAGGCAGTTATGAGGTGGGAGGTGATGGGATTTGTACAAACAATCCTATGTGTGCATGCAACCCTAGAATTGGATCTATGTTTTCACTATTAGATACACACCATTATGAACACATAAAGAAACCCTAATTCTAGCATATAAGTAATCATATTAACATAAGAATAGGTTTATAATATTACCTTGATTGTTATGTAGCAATAACAATCCCAAATCTCCTTGTATTGACTTTGGAAGGCTTAGAGTCACAAGTGTCACTCCTCTAATGGCTCACAAACACCAAGAGCAAATGGAGAAGCAAGAGAGAGAGAGGGAAGAGGTATAAAATTCGTTTTTAGGAACCCTAGACAAGGCATGGACGAATTCTTATGGCCTTAGGGTTATTTATATAGGTGTAGAGATTAGGCTTCAGTCCTTATCCTTATCTAGTTGCTTGCCCACCAAGCAACCATAAGATAAGCCTTGAAAACCCTTATCTTTTATCCTTTGGACGATTTCAAGGATCCTTATCTCCTTGAATTCGTTCAACCCATATTTATTATAACCATTACCATATTTTGTAACTATCACATAATTACAATTCAGCCCCTCTAGTTTAATTAATTACATTTGATCACAAAATTAATTCTTAATTAATTATTGACCAATATTAATTAAACAAATATGATTTCTCCTTTAATATATTATTCTTATAACATATTAATAAATCATAATAACCTCTCTCTTTATTTATTTCTCCAATCAAGTTGCTTTGGTGAAGGCAACCCAAAAGGACCATGCACCATCGGGTCAAGTACATACCAAAATAGTTATGGACTTAGACACTAATCCAACAGTCTCCCACTTGGATAAGCCTAATAACTATTATGCGTATGACTTTAGATCCTGATCTGCAATCGTAGCTTTCCAAAGCCGCTGTCAACTCTGATCCTATCAGATACGCGTGTCCTTAGATAAGGGATCATATATTCCTCCATTCTAGATATCATATGAGATATGATTTCAAATCATTCTCTTTGTACTATATCTCGATTTCCGATTTATGACGACTGACTAATTGAACAAATCAAATTAGCCCTAGCCCGGCCGAGCATTTACGTTTTTCATCACAAAATCATCGAGGGGCCCAAAGATATCGCTTTTATCCTTCTTTGGATAAAAGGAACGGATAAACTTTGATACAATGCTCGCTTGCACTCACTCACCAAATCACACACAACAATATGTTTTATAACACCAAGTTACTAGTGCGTTTACATATTATCAATGTGCAACCGATTCGCAAGATACAACTCACACATCTCGGTTTCAAGAATATAAGATGTTATCGTCTCACCAATCACTCGTGATGCAATTCATGGAGTGATCCAAGTGAGCGTGGGTTTAATCCAATGCTCAAATTCATATTCATAAGCACTCATGAATGTTGCAGCAAACATTTGCTTATGTCTAATGCTCTTTAGACAATCCACACACCAATTCACGACAGTCTTCATTCATATCTACTTCCAACATATGAATGACTGTGGCTCGTTCGAATAATTCGATTATTTTTAATAAACTCAATTATTTTGGAAGTCAAAACATGCAAATGTGAAACACAAGAATAATACTAATCCCATGTGGCCTCAAACCTTTGAGTATAAATAAAACACCTTTTATTTATCACCATATCGATTACTCATTGTTTGTTTTTTCGGGTAATCAACCTTTTACTTGAATTATTACACTTGTCCCATGCTCCTAGCGTGCACACAATGTTTACCTATGGTTCTTACTTTGTGAAATAGATCACATTGAACACATTTCCAATCATTCTCATTTCACAACTCCAAATCCTTTTCATAAGTGAAAGAATATCAAATTCTTGCTACTTATAGAATATGCTAGATTCTAACATTCTATGCAACTTATACTTTCGTAATGTCACTGCACAAAAGTCACAAAGACTATTGCCAATGATATTACAAAGTCTTTTATCGGAAATTGTTACAACACAATTCCTTAGATATGATGTCTCTCACTCAAAGTACATTCCTTTGAACATCCTTTTGCATAAAAGTTTCTAATCTAGTCATAGATTATCAATATTCAATTCCCAATGTGGATACATTTCCATATTTTCCAAATGACAACTTATTCTTAATAGAATCTTATTTATTCCTAATAATGTCAATATGGTCCATCCAATATGAAAACATTTCCATATCTTCCAATACTATACTTCCAACTACTCACAAGCAACCAATCCTCGTCGAACTTGGATTGTCCTTTGATAGTTGTTTAATTATTTTAGTCTAAACCGATTCTAGTCCTTTTTCCCTCTAAATGCGCTAGACATTTGGGAAATTTTAGAATGGTCAAACATTAAAGCATTTGCGATCGATCCTATACTCGAAGCGTATGGGACACGACACATAATGTTTTATTTGCTATGTTCTCAAAATTCGAATTGTGAAGAGGAATGCCGTAATCATAATCGAAAATTTAATAACACACTATTTACCTTTGACTAAATTTATTAACATTTCTCAACCTAATCCTTTAGATTTGAAATGAAGCATAATATTCTCTCCCTTAATTATAGCAAAACAACATTACAACCCTTACGACTTTGCAAGGTATAACTCTTGTTTTCTATAATTAATATTGCCAACTTGCAATAGGTGCCTTAGTAATCATATAATCATAACTTTTATGTTCCCACTATCATGATGATTATTATAAACATAACACTTATGCTCCCACTAGCTTCGACATGTATTCAGAAACAGCTTAACTTTCAGAAAAACAATGCTTATTGAATTTCTTAAGTTCATGTTTCTCATACTTAGTGCTTTGATAATCTTTTATCAAGGCTTCTTGAACTTATACACCTTTGCCTTCGATAGTTCATATGTGTGTCTAAACACTTAAGACTAATTGCCAAACCTCACAATTCAAATTATGGAAAGGGATACTGTAACCATAATCGAATTCGAGAATGCAATTTTACAATCACTATCTTCTTAAATCTTTCTTAGTGAAAGCATTTCCTCACAATCATTTTCATGAAGGAGGAAATCTTATGACACTTAGTTTAAACGGTGTATTTGTTCCTATCCATGTGAATTTGTTAAAAACAAGGTTTACGACAAATTCAAACTCATATGGATCAAACTTTCTTAATCTCGATTTCTTGCCTTATGGTAGCACAGCTGCCCACCATGTCTTCCAAGTCGTTAAGCAGCTCACCTTTTCTTATCAATGTACTTTCCATTGATCAAGGTCCTTGCCTTTTATGCATTCAAATGAGAACTCATAGGATTCACATGCATAATTAACTCGATTGGATTGGCACAGAAACAAAATAATGTCAACACGATAGGTTGTAAACCTCAACTCGTGTGCTAGTGATGATCGATAAGGTTTATTTGATTTGTTCTCGAAACCTTTCAAGACCATTAAGACTCCCACTGACTCCTTGACATATAAGATTCTCTTGTTAACAACCATTTCTTGACAAACAAATATTCAAGAGTTAGTGTAGCTTTTATCAAACACTTCATAAATTGGTCCTAGTTGGTCTTTGTCTTATCCAAGACATCACAACTTTCCACATTTGATGAATGTTATAAACCTTCTTAATACTTTTCACTTAATGTCACAATCTTAACTTTAAGACTTGTTTTGGAACGAAGTATGATTGACTTCTTGATTTAACCATTTCTTCAATCCTCGATTCCTCTTCTTAAACATACAATTGTACTAAGACTCACTTAGAGGATCAATTGAGATATGGTTCTTAATCATTAAGACCTATCATAAAGCATAAAAGGTACTCTCCCTTCTTCTTATAATGGAGAAACTTTTATCTTTCTGCCTACTTGATTTTTCTTATTCGTTCTGCTATTGATTTAAACTTTTCCAATCAATTCAGAATTACACTTAATCTTGTAAGTATAATCATATTTACTAAACCTTTAGTAAATCATGACAAATATCTTTATTACTCTTATGGTGGACTTGATCAACACGCCACTTTGTGTATTCGATCTCCAAGTCCTTCACTTGACACTTTGTCAATGAATTAGTCTAATTTCCAAATATGAAATTTCTCATTCATCGTGCAACCAAGTTGCATGATTCCAAGTTTCTGTCCAATTGAAACTTGGGCGATGAGAAACTCTCCATATTTGGTAAATTCTCGACTCTCCATAAATAACATAATAAGAACCAAATCCATTATTGCTAATAATAGAAACATCCAAACACCAATTTTTCATATACGCCATTGCAAGGATAAATAAATAATATAAAATCAAAATTTATTTTATTGCGGAAAATTTTTTGTCCTTACAATGCAATTCATTGAAAAACTATGCTAATACATCTTTCTTAGCAATCTAATTCTAACTCTAAGTAGTAGCTCAAGAATCTAATCTTCGAGTAATGCGATCGAAATCCATTCCTTCATGGTTAGATTTTGCTCACTTCTTCCCTTAAGCTTTCTTTCTTTTCTTCGATCCTTCAAAACATCAATTGTAATCTTATCACATTATGTATTAAGAATCTAGAATAGAAGCTTAAAAGAGTTAGTTAATGGATTTTACCTATATTAGAGCCATACGTTTCGACCCTCCCATCTCTTAGATCTCTTAGGTAAATGGGGCAGCTTCGTCTCCAATGTCCTTTTTCTTAGCAATAAAAGCAAATTGACTCTTTTGGAACATGACATGGAACTACTTCAGACATTGCCTTTCTCTTATGATCAAACTTTTCGATCATAGCATGTCTTTCGTTGCCATTGTCTATGTCCATAGAGGTCTTGAAGGCAGATTCACCAATCAACTTTGCTTTTCCATTGCGCCAAAACATTTCTGATTCAGCAGCAATAAGCATATAAGTGAGATCTATAAGGGTCACGTCGTGGTTCATCATATAGTACTCTCTTACGAACTCACTATATGAGTTAGGAAGTGACTGAAGAACCCAATCAACAACCATTTCCTCACAGACAACGGATCCCAACATTCTTAACCTATCAATGTGTGACTTTATCCCTATGACGTGTGCACACACCGACTTTCCTTCTTTATGTTTACTTGCCAAAAGGGCTTGAGTGATCTTGAACTTTTCAAGCCTTCGAACTTGTGGGTTAGGGAGAATAATCGGAGGAGGAGGAGGAAGCGAAGTATGATCTCTTATTCCTCGATCGAATCGTGGAATATCATCTTCATGTGGAAAGCTTGTTCCACGGGATTTGGGAAGACCATAGTTGTCGAACTTTGACATCTACAAAATGGGAGAAAACGAATTCAAGTTAGTTGATTGATTGAGTCCTTAGTAAATCACCCAAATGAGTTACTAAGGCTAGGACCCAACACAATATTCTACAACTCGGGAGCGGGATGCCGTAACCCAAATTGCAGAACATTTGAAGGTAAGTGAATGACGATTCACTAATTTCCACCACGAAAAACAAAAAAGAATTTAAGTTTTAAATCTATGAAAACTCCTAGATCCTTTGAGATTCATTGAACTTTCAATGGCATGTTTAAATCTCGATATGCCCCTCTTGTTTGTGATTGGGATGCCGAGGATCACAAAGCGGGTGTGAATAACCATGCAAACTTACATGGTGCCTTCACATGTTACAATCATCTATTCGATGTGCCGGTAAACCACACACGCTCCACCGAACTATGACAAACATTGAGTCACCCTTCGCTACCTTCACTTAGAACCATTTAGTGTGCCGGTAAACCACACACGCTCCACTAACGTCTTCGCAAGGGTACAAAGTGTAATTTCATGGAATTGAATCAATTCACTTTTGCCTAAGTAACTAAGATTGGGAATTTTATGAAAACATTTAGTTACTTTAATAATTCATTATACTTATAATGGAAGGTTTTGTCCTATCCTACCCGTTCGGCTAACGACCCTCCACTAGTCAAGAGTGCGGTGGGTAAGAGTGGATACCCATTCAATCGCCATTTTATAGGCAATTTCCTTAAATACCCCTTATAGACCAGCTTCGTGAATGAGGCTACTAACGGTAAGACTGACTTTTACTCATTCATATATATATATATAATGTTAGACTTTTAATGTTATATATAGTATAGGGTGTGTTTTACACTTTAAAATACTAGGTGGTCAAATATAACAATTATATTTTTAATTGTAAACCAAAACTTTTATGGATTTATTAAACTTCTTTTAATTATACACCTTAATTAATTCATAAAACCATAAGGGTGTAATTTGAACCTTTTCAAAACAATACTAGGGTTTTAGAATTTAACATCCTAATTAAACTTTTAATCAACTTTTAAATTCCAAAACTTGAGGGCAAGTTTTGAAACTTTTCAAAACAATTTAGTTTTAATCTCTCTTAAGATTTTCGAATTTATGCCATATAAATTAATATTTTAAATATTAAAACTCTTGATTTAATAATTATCTTGAATTAGACTATTAATTTAATTATTAAATCATAAGGGATTATCTAAATCATGAGGATAATTACCATTTATACATTTAAGATATCCTAATCCCTTAATTATCTCTCTAGATTCCGAAATTATGGTTAGGATAATGCAAAATCTATAATTACCATATATAACAACTAGAGGATAATTACAAGTTATGGGATAATCCAAATCCCTAAAATTTAGGATCTTATCTTGGGGAGGAGGCTAATTTCGAAAATCATGGGGTTTTTCAAACCCTAGATTTTGAAATCTTGAGGCTTAAGTAAAGGATTTGAAACCCTTTCAAATTTTCGCAAATTAGGGTATAGAAACCCTAATCTCGAAATTTCTAGCCTCCTAGGGTTTATTGGCTATAAACCCTAATATGTCAACTTCATACAATTGTATAATACTAATTGAAAACAAGTTAACCAAAGGCTCTGATACCACTGATGGGATTTGTACAAACAATCCTATGTGTGCATGCAACCCTAGAATTGGATCTATGTTTTCACTATTAGATACACACCATTATGAACACATAAAGAAACCCTAATTCTAGCATATAAGTAATCATATTAACATAAGAAGAGGTTTATAATATTACCTTGATTGTTATGTAGCAATAACAATCCCAAATCTTCTTGTATTGACTTTGGAAGGCTTAGAGTCACAAGTGTCACTCCTCTAATGGCTCACAAACACCAAGAGCAAATGGAGAATCAAGAGAGAGAGGGAAGAGGTATAAAATTCGTTTTTAGGAACCCTAGACAAGGCATGGACGAATTCTTATGGCCTTAGGGTTATTTATATAGGTGTAGAGATTAGGCTTCAGTCCTTATCCTTATCTAGTTGCTTGCCCACCAAGCAACCATAAGATAAGCCTTGAAAATCCTTATCTTTTATCCTTTGGACGATTTCAAGGATCCTTATCTCCTTGAATTCATTCAACCCATATTTATTATAACCATTACCATATTTTGTAACCATCACATACTTACAATTCAGCCCCTCTAGTTTAATTAATTACATTTGATCACAAAATTAATTCTTAATTAATTATTGACCAATATTAATTAAACAAATATGATTTCTCCTTTAATATATTATTCTTATAACATATTAATAAATCATAATAACCTCTCTCTTTATTTATTTCTCCAATCAAGTTGCTTTGGTGAAGGCAACCCAAAAGGACCATGCACCATCGGGTCAAGTACATACCAAAATAGTTGTGGACTTAGACACTAATCCAACAGGAGGTGCCGAGATCGGCCAACGAGATCAGGAGTTTCCTTGGGTTGGCGGGCTATTATCGGAGATATATCAGGGATTTCTCCAAGATCGCCGAGCCACTCACCAGGTTGACCAGGAAGGGTGTCGCTTTTTTATGGGGTCCAGAGTAGCAGACCTCGTTTGAGACCCTTCGCCAGAGATTATGCGAAGCCCTGGTATTAGCCCTCCCGAAAGGGATGGAGGATTTTATGGTATACTGTGACGCATCGATATCGGGGTTGGGTGCAGTACTTATGCAGAAGGGGAATGTGATAGCATATGCATCGAGGCAGCTAAAGCCTCATAAGACGAGGTATCCCACCCACTATCTGGAGTTGGGGGTAGTAGTGTTCGCCCTCAAGATCTGGCGTCACTATTTGTATGGGGTTCGGTGTACTATATACACGGACCATAAGAGCTTGAAGTATTTGATGGATCAGCCCAATCTGAATATGCACCATAGGAGATGGTTGGACGTGGTAAAGGATTACGATTGTAAGATCCTGTACCACCCGGGCAAGGCTAATGTTGTAGCTGATGCCCTGAGCCGTAGGGCGGAGAGTGCCCCGATTCGAGACATCTGTATGCGGATGACAGTGATGGATCCAGTGTTGGACACCATTCGGGAGGCTCAGGCAGAGGCCGTGAGGCCGGAGAACCGTAAGAGAGAGCGGGTGATTGTGCAGGTACCGGAGTTCGTTACTGATAGTCGTGGGCTTATGACCTTTCAGGGTCGGATTTTGGTGTCGTATGCAGGCGAGGCGCGCACCACATTGATGGAGGAGGCGCATAGATCAAGATTCTCGATCCATCCCGGGGCCACTAAGATGTATTTGGATCTGAAGAAAGATTATTGGTGGCCCTGTATGAAGAGGGATGTATCATGGTTTGTTGAGAGGTGCTTGACCTGTCGCAGGGTTAAGGCCGAGCACCAGTGTCCGCATGGCAAGTTGCAGCCACTTGAGGTTCCCCAATGGAAGTGAGAAAAGATTTCCATGGATTTCATCACCAAATTGCTGAAGACCGCGAGGGGTGTCGATGCAATTTGGGTGATCGTCGACCGGCTGACGAAGAGCGCTCACTTTCTTGCTATTAGTGAGGGCTCTTCTGCAGAGAGGTTGGCAGAGTTGTATGTGAGGGAGATGGTATCACGACATGGAGTGCCGATCTCGATTGTGTCAGATTGGGATGTATGTTTCACTTCTAGATTCTGGAAGAAGTTCCATGAGGAGTTGGGCACGAGGCTGCATTTCAGTACCGCCTACCATCCACAGACGGACTTGCAGAGTGAGCGGACGATTCAGACGCTTGAGGACATGCTCCGAGCATGCGTGTTGGACTTCGAAGGAAGTTGGGACACGCACTTGCCGTTGGCCGAGTTTTCTTATAACAACAACCACCATTCAATTATCGGTATGCCTCCATTTGAGTTGTTGTATGGGAGGAGGTGTCGGACTCCCATCTGCTGGGGAGAGGTCGGGCAACGAGTGTTGGGTAGCACTGAGTTAGTGCTTCAGATGACAGAGCAGATTCAGCAGGTCAGGCAGAGGTTGTTGATAGCTCAGAGTCGCCAAAAGAGTTACGCGGATAGGCGACGATCCGAGCTCAAGTTTCAGGTCGGAGATTTTGTACTCCTAAAGGTGTCTCCTTGGAAAGGAGTGATCCGGTTCAGGAAGAGGGGCAAGTTGGGGCCCCGTTACATCGCTCCATTCAGAGTGTCCGCGAGGGTGGGCAAGGTAGCATATCGTTTGGAGCTACCTGCAGAGTTGAGCCAGATTCATGATACCTTCCATGTGTCTCAGCTGAGGAAGTGTATAGCCGACGAGTCGGTAGTGGTATCGCTGGAGGTTTTCAGGTGGATGCGAGCCTGAATTATGTCGAGAGACTGATTGCGATCTTGGCCCGGAAGGTCAAGATTCTGAGGAACAAGGAGGTGCCTCTTGTTCAGGTCCAATGGCAACATTGGAGAGGGTCCGAGCTGACTTGGGAGCCGGAGTCAGAGATGCGGGAGCAGCATCCGGAGTGTTTTGCGGCATGAGACTTCGAGGGTGAAGTCTGGTTCAAGTGGGGGAGAATTGTAACATCCCGAATTCAGGTGTGTCTCTTAAACCCTTCTCCTTTTCCGAAGTTGTCAAGTTAAGCCCTTAAATTGAAATGTTAGGCAGGTGAGTACGCTGGGCGTACTGAAGAGTACGCAGCGCGTACTCGCGCGCTTAATTTGGACGCGGACTCGCCTTGATACGCTGGGCATACCAAGGGTTATGCTGGGCGTACCAAGCCCATATGTAAACCCTAATTTGTGGCTTGTGCACTATAAAAGGAATGTTATGGCCTTGACCTCAGCCACCATTTTAGAGAGTGAAATCCTAATAGAGAGTCCTCCTTCGTTTCTAGCTAGTGTGTTGGTTTTCTAAGCTTCAAAGTGTCATTTTAAGGTGGTGGAAGAGAAGAGGAGTCCATTTTGGAAGCTAGGAGTTCGTGGACAAGAGTAGATCCGAGCTTTTCAGAGGTTGGAGCTTCTTTCTGAGGTAAAAAACTCAAAACTTTCCTTGTCTTTGGTGTTGTGTGCTTCTTGGACCAATTTCTAGGGTTATTGGTCCCAAGGTGGAGACTTTATGAGCAAATGGTCTCCATTGGCCTAGATCTATCATATTTCCAGACTATAAGAGTTGTATGTTCATAAAAATGCAATATTGGACGTGAATATTGAGCCATGCATGAGATCTAGACCTTTTGAGGAGGAAGGAAAAGTGTTAGAGGGTGTAGGGACCTTTACAGCCATGCAAAGGCTTAAACGTTCCGACTTTATGGGATAAGAGGCCTAGAAAAAGTCAGATCTGAAAGTTGATTGAGTGTCTTAACCGTTTAAGACCAAAAACCAAGGAAAGGCTTAAACTGGGACTTACGCTGGGCGTAACTCTCAGTACGCGCAGCGTAAGGGGTTGAGACCCCGATTGTGACTCGCCGGCGTACGCCCCACGTACAAAGAAGGTACGCGCCGCGTACTACCTCCTGTTGACTTCCATTGACTTTTAGGGTTTTGGTCAACATTTGGACTTTTGGGTCTGGGAGGGGTAAAATGGTCTTTTACCCTTCTATGGATTTGTGGAGTTGATTTAATCTAGCCTTTGAGAGCCATTATTTATTTGAGAGTGTTGCTTATGTGTTTAGGCGGGGGCTAGACCAGTGTGTTTGTGTGCGAGATTATCCGAGATACCCAAGGTGAGTATTCTCACTATACATTAACCTAGAGTGGTTTATATGTGTAGACCGGAGGGTCTTGTGTGCTATATGTATGTATGAGATTATGTGCAATGTGATATATGTATGCCATGTGATTATATAGACCGGACCGGAGGGTCCAACGATATAGATCGGACCGAAAGGTCCAACAATACAGACCGGGCCGAAGGGCCCAACGAGCTATGACCGGACTAGAGGGTCCAACGAGCTACGGGACTGGAGGGTCCCGCTGAGATACATCGACTGGAGGGTCATACTGTAGCCTCGAGAAGGCGTATGTATTGTATGTGGTATTTTGGGGAACTCACTAAGCCTTGTGCTTACAGTGTTTGTGTGATGTGTTTCAGGTACCAGTGAGGATCGCTGGAAGGTGCCGACATGACCAGTACACACTATCGAAGTTTCTTATATTTGATCTTGGGATGTGATTTTATGGATTTGTTATGTGATACATTGAGTATTGGAAATTTTATTGAATGAAAATGCATTTTTAAAAAAAGTGAAAAATTGCTTTGGAATTTACGTTGTTACATCAAGGAGTCACTGGACTCTAACCGACTACAACCCATACGGATATAAAACTTCCATGGTGTGACCGATGACCAAAAAATTATGTAACTGACGCCACTATATTCCTGCTACTATTCCTGTAACACCGTAAATTTTCAAACAATTTTTTTTTTCATTTTAAAATCTCATAATTCTCATTAACACATTTCACAAAAACCCCAAAGTATCAATTTATCAAAACACATATCCATAACCGTTAAATAAAAATCATGGATCCTCAAAACATAACTCCATCTCGTGTGTACACTCAAGCCGGTGCCTTCCCGCGATCCTAAAAAGTACCTAAAACACATATCACACAACACGGTAAGCACGAAGCTTAGTGAGTTCCCCAAAATACCGCACATATCTCATTAGACTCTCATGGCTATGCTCAAATAAGACCCTCTGGTCAATGTGTCTCAGTGGGACCCTCCGGTCCCACAACTCGGGTGGACCCTATGGTCCTAACTTAGTAAGCTCAGGATAATACACAACATAAATCAAAAAGACATAATGCAGGATATCACAATACTCAATATAAGCACATAAAACCCCCTGGTCACACAAAGATTACCACTCTAGGTAAGTATAGTGAGAAGACTCACCTTATAGAGTAAAGCAATGTACCTCACACTCGAGTTGCTGATCAAATCTCCTCCCCTCCATGGCCTCCAAAATCCACAGTTGACCAAAACACTAAAGTCAACGGAAGTCAACAATTCAAAACTGATCCAACTCTAAAAGTCAACAGAAGTCCACACCCAAGTCAACAGTCCATGTTGACTCAACTCGCCGAGTACAACTCATGTACTCCTCGAGTCCCTTAGAACTCAATAAATCACGAAAACCCGGTTCTACTCGCCGAGTTTCTAGCTAACTCGTCGAGTCCATGTAGTGTTCAAAAGATCAGGAAAACTCTTCCCACTTGTCGAGTTGTCTCATCAACTCGTTGAGTTTACTCTGAATCCAAAGACGGGTAAAACCCTCTCAAGTCGTCGAGTCATCTCTGTTGGAATAGTGTCTAAGGCTGCAATTATATTAGGCAAGTATTTGACCCGGTTGTGCATGGTCCTTTTGGGTTACCTTCACCATAACAACTTGACAGGATGATTTATTATGAGAGAAGAAATATTATTAATATATTATGAGAATAATATAAGGAATAATAATATTATTATTTGATTAATATAAGTCATAAATTAATTAAGAATTAATTTGGTGACTTAAAGAGATTAATTGAATAAAAGGGCATAAACTGTCAATTGTATGATAGTTGTACTTTTGGCTATAAATCCCTTAAGGATAAGGGGGACGATTTCTAGGGCTTAGGATAGGCTTAGAATTCATCCAAAGGCTTATCAATTAGGGTATTGGATTTCTTAGGGCCTAAGTTATCCAATTAGGGTTTAAGGGTGAAACCCTAGGAGCTTTACAAGTATAAATAGACCCCAAGGGTTATGGAAATCGGGACTTGTGCTTTAGAAAGAAACCCTGGCCGATTTCTCTTCCCTCTCCTCTCTCTCAAATCATCCCCTTGCTAGTTGGTGTTTGTAAGCCATTAGAGGAGTGACAATTGTGACTCTAAAGCTCCAAGGACAAGAAGATCAAGCAAGTGATTCAAGGTAAACTTCTAATTCTGATTTCATATTGTTATTATAGTCTATTAGCCATTAGAAGTCTTGGATTCAATGCATGTTTAATTAGAGAAACCTAGATCCAAGCCTTAGGGTTTGCATGTGCACATAGGAATGTTCATGTGGCTAAAACTCATCAGTGGTATCAGAGCCTAGATTGGTTTCTATTGAATTGATGCATTGGTTGCTTGTTTGATGCCTTCAAAATTCGAATTTTGTGGTTCTGTCTGATGGACTCGACGAGTCCCATAGTGGAATCGGCGAGTAGGCTCGACTCGGCGAGTCCATTGGGGTACTTGGTGAATCCAAGCGTCAGAAAGAGCAAATGTCGGGATTTCTTGCTGTTTATCTTTGAGATACTTGCCTTTAGCATATTAGATCAATATAAATTCGATTTTATGATATATATGAGTATATTCTTGATCTAACTGAAGATATTTATCAATTAATAAAATATTTATTTCCTTATGTGATAATTGATTAATTATTTTGATTAAATTGGTAAACTGTTTTGCAAGAAATTATTAAATAAATCAAATATGGATAATTATGTGATTAAATGTTAATTTAGATTATTTGTTATTTGATCCCCTATATTTTGAAAAAGTTTAAAACTTGCCCTCAAGTTTTGAAATTTATGTTTTGTGATTAAAAGTTTAATTTAGACAATTTAAATTTCAAACCCTAGAATTTTACAAGTTTAAAATTCAACCCTATACTAATATAATATTACAAGATATATATATATATATATATATATATATATATATATATATATATATATATATATATATATATATATATATATATATATATATATATGTATGTATAATTAAAATGCTAGTCTTACCGTTAGTAGGCTTCATTCACGAAGCTGGTCTATAAGGTGGGTATAAGGTTGCTGCCTATAAAATGGCGCTTAATGGGTGTACACTCACACCCACCGCTTGCTTGATCGGTGGAGGGTCGTTAGCCGAACGGGTAGGATAGGGAACCTCATCTCTTCATTAAAAGTATAATATGACATACAAAGTAACTACATGTTTTCAAAATTTCCCAATCCTAGTTACTTTAGGAAAAGTGAATTGATGCAATCCCATGAAATTACACTTTGCACCCTTGCTAAGAAGTTAGTGGAGCGTGTGTGGTTTACCGGCACACTAATTGGTTCTAAGCAAAGGTGGCAAAGGGTGATTCATTGTTTATCATAGTTCGATGGAGCGTGTGTGGTTTACCGGCACATCGAATAGGTGATTGTTACAATGAAGGCACCATGTAAATTTGCATGGTAATTCACACCCACTTTGTGATCCTCGGTATCCCAGTCACAAACGAGAGGGGCATATCGAGATTTAAGCATGCCATTGAAAAGTTTCAATGAATCTGATCCAAACCTAGGAATTCTCAATACATTTAGAACTTAAAGTTATGTTTTCGTGATGGAGAATTAGTGAATCGTCATACACTTACCTTCATATTGTTTGCATGTTAGATTACGGTATCCCTTTTCTAATATGTAAATATTGTTGTTGGATCCTAGCCCTAATTTTTCTTATTGGGTGATAATTAGGGATTCAAATTCTAATCTATCTTTGTCCTTTCTATTTGTAGATGTCGAACGCGAACAACGCTGCTGCTAGTTCATTTACATTGATGAGCCTTTGTCAAAAGGTGACTTTCGATGGGATGAACTTTAGCGAATGGATAAGATACATTCGCACGATTGCTCGCTACGAGGATAAGGAGTATGTCCTCGATGAGAAGCTCGAGAAGATCAACCCATAAATCGCTACTCCGGCTGAAATGACTGCTTTTGAGACTCATGAACGTGATGCAACGAAGGTTCATTGCATCATGATAGCCACCATGAACGCTGAATTCCAAAAGTCCTATGAGGACATGTATCCGTACGAAATGCACCAAGACTTGTTGGAGAGATACCACCAAAACGCGAGGCAAGAGCGTTACGAGATTTTCACTAACATGATTTCCGCCAAAATGGGTCATGGAGAATCTCTTACCGTGCACCTGCAAAAGATGCAAATGTATGTCGATCGTCTTCACAAGTTGAATGTTGACTTTGGGGAAGACTCGGCGATCGACATGGTGCTTCACTCTTTGAATGTTGACTTTGGGGAAGACTTGGCGATCGGCAGGGTACCATGAATCCACCGGCAGAGAAGAAGCACAGTGGAGGCACCAAAAGGAAGTTTCATGGGGAAACAAAGGAGGACTCCAAGCATCATAAGTTTGAACCAGAACCGTTAGCTGTCTACGCCGCAGTTACCAATACTCCCACACCAACTAAGTCCTACTCTAGGACTTTACCTCATTGTATAAACTGCAATTTCCACCATGTCGGAAATTGCAGGGAGGTGATCTGCAACAAGTGTAACATGAGAGGTCACATCTCGAGGTACTGTGGAAGAACCCCAACCACTAAGGCAGAAGGAAACCGTAATTGTTACGAGTGCAATCAACCAGGTCATTTTAGGAAGGACTGCCCACAACTAAAGAACCAAGGTGGCAATGGAAGGGTACTTATGATCACAGCAGGAGAGGCTCTTCCAGAACCACCTGTGGTTATTGGTACGTTTCATAACAACAATGTTTAGGCCTAGGTATTTATTAATACTAGTGCCAATTAAAGCTTTATCGACCATAGGTTTCAACACGCGACATAATATAAAATTTCGGAAACTTAATGAAACCTACGCAGTAGCTATAACAAAAAGTACTTGCTAGTTACCTTATCACCCTAGTTAATCATGTCATTCACATAGAAACTAAGGACCCTTGTTGGTAATCTATGCTTGCTAAGTGTATACGTTAGGGTTGTATATAATTAAGATTCTACAGACTTAGGATTCGTGATTCCGCTTTACTTCCTGTTCCTTGTTTGGTTGTGGGCTTAGAGTAGAATCACTTATTCGTCTGTCTATTCGATCTTGATTATATACGACTTGTATACACCAAGGGAATGTAGAAGGACCAGCCAGGGATCATGCGCCACGTAAGTACATTACTATTTATTGATATGGCAAAAGTACTCCCTAGTTGCTTTCTCACCCGAATTAATCACATCATTCATGTAGAAACTAAGAACTCTTGCTGGTAATATATGATTGCTAAGTGTATACGTTAGGGTTATATATAATTAAGATTCTACTGACTTAGTATTTGTGATTTCGCTTTACTTCCTGTTCCTTGTTTGGTTGTGGGCTTAGAGTAGAATCACTTATTCAACTGTCTACTCAATTTTGATTATATACGACTTGTATGCACAAGGCGATATAGAAGGACCAGTCATGGATCGTACCACGAAACTATATTACTATTTATCAAAGCCCTTGTACTACCAGTACCAACTCAATTTCGGGACGAAATTTCCTTTAACGGGGAGGTAATGTGACAACCCGAAATTTAGGGCTATTATTATAACCGACAATCTATCCGTGAATCTCTTGTTTATCCGAATTACTGATTTTTATTGCATCTAAAGTAAAATAAATAAATTTATTTCAATTATGACATGATATCAGATGATACCTTACTTCCAAATGTGTAAACTGTCAACCGAATCAAACCGCTTAAACGACAACACTAATTAATGCATTAGAAAAACTGAAAATTTATATTATGCAGTTTTGAGCAAAACAAACATGAAAATATTACAGTACGTGTTTACCTGTTTCCGAAAATACAAAGATCGTCCAAAACAGAGTTTATATGCAAAAGATACGACGGTTTTAAGAAAACAAGCGGTAAAACACTATTTTTCTTTAATCAAATAAAACCGAATCGATCCGTTGAGGTACTTACGCTTTGCTGACGGGATTTCCGAGAGCATTTTTGGACTCAGGTTATAGTCTATTATTTATTTCACACTCGAAATAATTTTTATGAAAATATTTACAAAATTCGCGAAAACGGACACCGCGAACCGTTTTGACGCAAAACTTTGAATGCGATTTCCCGGAGTTCCGTAACTCCAAAAATTAAGCCGTTCGATGTTACGGAATCCCTAAATTAAACTCTATCTAACGGTATTCTCGATGCACAGATCCCGAGACACCCTGTTTTGAGTGTCTTTGGACATTTAATGGGGTACAACCCTATGTGGGACCCACTAGGATTTGTGTAACGACCAAAATTTCAAAACAATTAAAACTTTTCAAAAACCATCCATTTTAACAATGTTGTTACAAAAAGGTTTTCAATACATTATTTAACAGAGTACTTTCCCAGATTCATATCATAAAACACCAACGCGAGGAACGGTACGATCACGCCTTTGCCTTGCCACAGACTCCTGAGAACCTGAAACATAAAACCACAACTGTAAGCCCGAAAGCTTAGTGAGATACCCCCAAAATACCAACCACATATACGCCTTTACAGGCCACGACCTTCCGGTCCCAAAACATATCGCCTTCTGGCCCATAACGCAATGCCTTCCGGCCCATAACATATTGCCTTCCAGCCCATAACATATTGCCTTCCGGCCCACAGCATAACAAGCATACTTATCATAACAAAACATAGAACGACCCTGCATACCGGGTCACACACCAGGTCTAGCAATCATGCACATAACACATAATCATATAACAGTTCACAGTTAGCAATCGATCAACATAGCATTACTCTAATCAAGATACCGGCCTAGCTGGTCACTAGCATAACATCACCCTACGAATCAGTCAACATACTAAATGCACACATACGCCTTTCCAGGCCATGACCTTTCGGTCTACATAGCAATGCCTTCCGGCCCATAACATGTAATGCCTTCCGGCCTGCAACATATAACGCCTTCCGGCCCATATCATAACAACTGACATCTACCCGGATTTCCATCCGATAAAAGGGTTGGCCTTGGTGCCATAAACCCTAGCGATATAGTGAGGATAACTCACCTCGAAACTGCCGACTGAACAGATAGCTCAAGCTGCTCCGATCACTGATACGATCTCCACCTCTGGACAGCCACCAATGCACTGAACTCAAACAATAATCAACAATTACCAAAATACCCCTGGAACCACTGGTCAATCCTTGGTCAAAGACAAGGTCAAAGTCAACCCCTGACTGACCCTACTCGCCGAGTCAACCCGATGACTCGCTGAGTCCCCATACTCAGAACTTCACCCAATCCGCGATCTAACTCGCCGAGTCACCCCGAGACTCGCCGAGTTCAACAACTATGAGTCCCCTCGCCCTCAACTCACCGAGTCATCCCTTGACTCACCGATTCTCGACTCAACCAGAGAATTTCGGGACTCTTCCACAAGACTCGCCGAGTCTAAGAACAGACTCGCCGAGTCTATGGCTATCTTCAACCTACTCGCCGAGTTGTTCATACAACTCGCCGAGTTCCAAGCCATCTTCATCCGACTCGCCGAGTTGTTCTTCCAACTCGTCGAGTCCCAGCTCATCTTCAAGCAACTCGTCGAGTTCACCCATGTGACTCGCCGAGTACCACCGATCTGAACCCATACAGAAGCATCCCAGACCATGCAATTGATCCAAAACATAGGTCCAACCTCCTACAACTCATCCATCACATAAAGTGGCAAACTTTACGTGAATCCATAGAGATCTAGGCCATATTCACTCATAACTAGGGTTTGGGACTTGCAAGCTTCACTAAACGATCCAACACAGGGACTTTCATGCTCTCTGAATCTCCTCTACTCCAGATCTGAGGTAGCAACCTCATATCTACCTTCTAGACTTCCAATTACATCCATAGGCAAGATCCCACAAACCCCAAAATGAAGAAACAACATACAATCAGACCAAGAACGAGATATTACCTCCAATGGACGCCCCCAACTGCAATGAAGTTGATTCCAAGCAAAGCCCCTTGCCCCAAGCCTTCAATTCCCACAAAATTCCTTCAATGATTACTTCTCCAAGCTTCAATCCACTCAACAATGGAGCTCCTCTGCGATTTAGGGTTTCTGGAACTCCAGAGGGAAGCAAAGAGGCGGGGGAAGGAACATAATGTTCCTTATATATGGCCCAACCCCGCGAATTAGGGTTTTCTCCACCCAGCGCCTACTCGCCGAGTCCTTCTCATCGACTCGCCGAGTCGGTTACTTAACACGCGGTCAAGCCGCGACTCTACTCGCCGAGTCCAGCCATGGACTCGCCGAGTCACCCTTTCCCCATTAACACTTTTGGCCCTTCAACTCTACTCTCGCTATTTCGGGATGTTACAATTTGGAGGAGCAAATTTCCAGCCCATTGTCTTCCATCATGTCCTTGCCCACGTGACCTTATTCTTACCCTCACTCCTTCCTTGATTTTCTTGCACACAAGTTCATAAGGTACTAGGCTTGTGTGTTTGACCATCTTTGGAAGCATGGTGTGCAAAGGCTTGTGAGAGAGGCTTGAGACTATAAATAGAAGTGTTAGGGGACTCTTCTAACACACAAAATCATCAGCCATTAGTCCCAGAAACCCCTCCCTTCTCCTTCTTTCTTTCCCTCTCTCAAACCTCCCAAAATCCCGGTTTTTGATATCTCACCGGAAAACCGCCATATCTCCACCATCACAGCCCCGTTCGACCACCCAAAACCACCTTTGGAAAGCTAACACAACCCCCTAACACCTCCAGCAGACACCTCATTGCCCCTGTGGTGTTTTGATGTCCAAACAGCCCCTGTAAAGTCGAAGTATCCTCCTACCAGAACTGCTACTGACGAAAATTTTGACCCCCTGTTCAACCATTGTTTCCGGCCACCACAGGGCACCACCACCTCATTTATTTCCAGAAAATGTTAAGTCAGTGTGTTAGCTTTCGTTTCCAAAAAAGAATCGTCAAATTTCGTGGGATAACGAAGCGGGAATTAATTTTCAAAGTTCGGGTGTCATTTGGTGATCTTTGTGACAAAAAAAAAACCCATCATCTGCCACCACTTTGGAGCCTTACCGCCGCCACCTGCCACCACCGTTCGTCGCCCAGTTTAGCTGTGAGTCTTCTCCTTCACCTTTGCTACATTTTTGCCTGTGGTTCCAACTCCTTTCATCAAGTAATGAAGTAGCTATGATCCAATGTATATGGATGTTTGAATTTTGGACTTCGACGTGAAGGAAAAGAAATCAGGAGGTTCTAACCTCCTGATCAACACGTGTACTTCCAAATTCAAAAGAAAACCAAACTTCCATTCCATATTAATTATTTTAACCCATTTCCAATTTCATTTCCAATTCAAGTCCCTAAACCTTTAAACCTCTATTAAAGTGTACACAAATTACCCCTATCTTGGAAATCATTTTAATACTAAGTCCAAGAATTAAACTTCATTTTAATTATTTTCATTTAACCCCTCTATTGGGATTTATTTTCAAAATATATCCAAGATTGAAACAAATAAATTAAATACACATTTTTAGTCCTTATTTGGAAAATATTAACAGTCTTAGTCCATTTAAATTATTTGAATGGACCCTATACTTTGGTTAATTTTCCAAACAATCATTCACATATTAATTTATCTTAATATTCTAGGAAACTAAATAAATCTCGACGATTCGTATTCACGACAATACATCTCGCTTTTTCTCGCAACAATTACTCAACAACCACATTAAGGTGAGTGTTACGGCCCCACTTTTACATATTTTCGGGGGGGGGGGGGGGGGGGGGGGGGGAATACATGTAGTACTTGTATATCTAATATATATCTATTTTCTAAATACTTTGTTTAAACAAACAACACTGCCGTTTTTATGCAATATAATTCACACAAATATTATTTATCACGCTACTACTTACGGTACGTGTATTAAGTAATATTGATCATACAAAATATACAAAAAAAATATCATTGTTTTGTGTAAATACTTTACCAGTTTTAGAAATAATTGTTTAAACGCTTACATGTTAAGTTAACAAAATCGTTTTAAACCTCAATACCTTTATATGTTATTTTGTTAAGATAATACGATTAATAAAAATACCATATACGTTCCGACAAAAATTGCGCTAAAACTGTATAGCCGGTTATCAATTTGGTAGTCTAATTATACCTCATACATACATAGAAACATATAAGTTTATATAGTTATACAAGTATTGTACTCTTCAATGTGTACACTTATCAAATATACTTGTCAATTACCTGTTTATCCGTATCTGTGGTTGTTAAGTTTAACCTTGGCAGATAACTTCATCCGTATATCCGTATGTCTGTTTATGACAAAAATATATAGGTTTATACGTTTATACAAGTTATAGAACTTGTATCTTAGGCTCATACATGTGCTTGTGTACACTATACTAAGTTTTGTCAACTGTGTAAACAAGTATCGTACACTTTATATGTATGATTATCAAATATACTTGTTGTTTATCCGTATCTACGGTTGTTAAGTTCAACCTTGGCATATAATTGTATCCGTATATCCGTATGTTTGTTTATCCGTATCTGCGGTTGTGAAGTACAACCTTGGCAGAAAACTTTATTCGTTACCCGTACAACCATGAATTTGGTTGCTTTCAAACACAATTTTAAGTATGAAATTACTTATGGAACATAATGTTTTGGCTTCAAAGATTCATTTCAAACACAATTTTAAGTATGAAATTACTTATGGAACATAACGTTTTGGCTTCAAAGATTCATTACAAACACAGTTTTAAGTATGGAATTACTTATGAAACATAACGTTTTGGCTTTCAAAGATTCATTACAAACACAGTTTTACGTATGGGTTTACTTATACAAACTATACATTTTGGCTTTTAAAGACTCATTGCAAACACTGTTTAACTGTTGTTATACATACAAAGATAATACTTTTTAGACTTACTAAAAGTATTACTGCGTTAGCAGAAAACCTGTGACACCCACCAACCTTTGTGTTGACTTTCAAACTTACATGTATTCTTAGGGGATCATCAGACAGGCTTTCAGGAAGAAGATTAGTCGTGGATTGCAGACGAACTAGCTAGCTTGTTCCTGTTATTTTCTTATCTGTTAAAGGCAACTACTGTACTATTATTATCTGTAAGAACCCTGTATTCAAACTTAATGATGGAATACAAATGCTATTTTGTTTATCGTTGTACTTGTGCTATATATTCAGTTTATCTGTGATCCATGAACTTAGTCCCACTCCCGGCGTGTTCCGCTTTGGCCGGGGGTGTGACATCGCAAGGGAAAGTCCCGAGATGGTTCCTCTTCTAGTGGGACCAAAGTTGATCCCGCTAAGCCTAACCCTAACCCAAAGGAGGCAGAGTGCCATCATTGCCATAAAATAGGGCATTGGAAGAGAAGCTGCCCAGACTACCTGCAAGCCATAAGGGAGGGAAAGATCAAGCCGTCTTTCGCAGGTATATACACAATTAAATCTAACGATTCATCTCATGCTATTTCTTGGGTCCTTGATACCGGTTGTGGTTACCACATTTGTTCTGAATTGCAGGGACTAAGAAGAAATAGGGATGTGGAGCATGGAAGAATAAATCTAATCATGGGGAACAGAAGATCGTCGCATGTGACCAAGATTGGAGTGTATTTTTTAGTGCTTAGGAATGGTTTATGTTTAGATTTGAACAATTGTTGCTATTCGCCAGAAATGGCAAGAAACATCATTTCATTCCATGGTTTGTTTAGACAAGGTTTTAGATTTTCTTTTAATAATGAGAATGGTTCTATTCTTGCTTATCTAAATGGTGTATTATATTTTGAAGCAATACCATGTAATGGAATTTATGAAACTGTTATGATTGTAGATAACTTAGGAAATGATGTTTTATGCATGGATTCTTCCAATGGTATGGATAGAGCATCCTTGTGGCATTGTCGTCTTGTACATGTCATGTAGCACCCGGTTCCTGGTACGTAAATGTTATTTGAGTATTTCCTTTCTTTTAGCCTTGGACTCGGCGAGTCATAGGTCCGACTCGCCGAGTGGATGCGGGACCCGGGACACGTTTAAGTTGGCGACTCGGCGAGTCCATATCCTGGACTCGGCGAGTCACAGCTGTTGGATGAAACCCTAAGTTTCAGGGGTTTGCACCCTATTTAAAGGACTTATCCGCCTAGGCCAGCCCCCATTCTCTCCCCAGAAGCTCCAAACCCTCGTTCTAAGCTTGTTCCTTGAGAGTTTGAGGCTATTGTGTTTGTTCTTGAAGGTTTTGAGGAAGAAAGGGAAGTAGATCAAGAGGAAGGAAAGGAATCCAGGCATCTTTGCACTCTTTCAGCAGTTCCTTTGAGGTATAACCCGTTTTCCCCTGTTTCTATGCTTATTACTTCATTTAAGTTATTCTTGAGCCAAACCCCAAGTTTGTATGTGAAAATTACTTCGTAATAGGCTGATTGGCCCTTAGATCTAGGCAAGATTGAGCTCCAGGAGCTCAGATCTGTTAGCTTTATGGCCCCATGTTGCTTGTTCACCCTAGATCTACCCTTTTGAGGCATTTTGAGCCCTAAAATCCATATTGGTGAATATCCACACGTAAAGTTGGAAACTTTACGTGTGATTCGTGTCCTAGAAGTCCAGATCTGTGAATGGCATGGACTGGAATCGAGCAAATCTGTGTATTTAGTGGGTGCATGGCAACGACTCGGCGAGTCGTTCATGTGACTCGGCGAGTCTGTTCGCGAGTCTTCGAGTTTGTCCCCTTTTCGTAGTGTCGAGTGAGCAGTGAGTCACGGGGTGTGACTCAGTGAGTCAGAAGCTAAACTCATCTATGGAGGTACTCGGCGAGTCAATGCCCTGACTCGGCGAGTTCAAGGCACTCTCCTTAGATCAAGAACAAACTCGGCGAGTTGTTCATACAACTCGGCGAGTCTCAGTATAAGTGTTCTTCGGATGAAGATGGACTCGACGAGTTGTTCATACAACTCGGCGAGTCTTAGCATAAGTGTTCATCGGATGAAGATGAACTCGACGAGTTGTTCATACAACTCGGTGAGTAGGATGAAGGACTTTAATATTGGTTAAGAAGGTAAACCCGTCGAGTCGTCGCATAACTCGACGGGTAGGATCGGGATTCAGGGCAGTCGTTTGGATAGGGACTCGGCGAGTTGGAAAGCCAACTCGGCGAGTCGGGTCAACTGAAAGTTGACTCTGACTTTGACTTAGGGCATGGTCAGGGGTAAAATGGTCATTTTACCCAAAGGTCAATGAGCAGTGTTTGATTGGGTATATTGTGGGAATTACAGCCGGAGGATTTCCGGAGCAGCAGCAGCAGCAGTAGGCAGTCAGTTCCCGATCAGATCAGCAGCTACTTCGAGGTGAGTTACCTTCCAGTAACGGTGGGTCTAAGGCCACAACGCCGACCCACCAGTAGGAGACGTATGATAGATGATTGTCTTTGTGATATCATCTAGGATAGCTACTACCTGATATGTTATATGCTAGCGTGATATGTTGTATGTGATAGTAGTCGAGTTCGGTTGCTAGGACCGAAGGGTAGTCAGACACCCCAGATACGTCTGACAGTATATGATGATATGTTTGCATGCTGGCTTGTTATGTTATATGCGATAGAGGTAGTACGAGGGGACCAGTCCCTGTGGTCGGTTGTTAGGACCGATGGGTAGTCAGTACCCCAGAATGGCTTGACATGGGTAGTCAGCACCCCAGAATGGCTTGACATGGGTAGTCAGCACCCCAGAATGGCTTGACACGGGTAGGACGGCACCCCAGAACGGCCGTACCGGGTAGTCAGGCACCCCAGAATAGCCTGGCAGTATGTATGTTACGTGTTTGTATAGTATGTGGTACGATGGGGGAACTCACTAAGCTTTGTGCTTACAGTCTTCAGTTTTGGTTTCAGGTACCTCCTCAGCTAGGGGAAAGGAGCCGGCGCGGTAGCAGCATGTCACACACACACACTCTCCGGTTTCCGCATTTACGAGTTTCACTGGGATTTATACTCTGATATTTTGATTGAATGTATGAATTGGCTTTAGACATGGTTCACTTGTGTTATGATTTGATCAGAAAATGTGTTTAGTTATTAATATTTGCTAAAGTAATGTTTTTAAAACAAAATTTTGTCATGAAAATTTGGGTCGTTACATGTCAACAAGAAGCGCATAGCCCAACTCCAAAAGGATGGAGTGTTGGAGTCATTCGACCTTAGGGAAGATGACACATGCGAGTCTTGTTTGCTTGGAAAGATGACTAAGTCACCCTTCACTAGTACGTGTGAAAGGGGAGAGGGTCTATTGGACCTCATACATACCGATGTATGTGGACCGTTTAGATCAACCACGAAGGATGGAAACCGCTTCTATGTGACTTTTACCGAGGACTATAGTAGATATGGGTATATCTACTTAATCAAGCAAAAGTTAGAAACGTTTGAAAAGTTCAAAGAGTTCAAGAATGAAGTGGAGAATCAATTGGGCAGGAAAATCAAGATGCTTTGATCCGATCGAGGAGGAGAGTACCTAAGTCTTGAATTCCACGACTATCTCAAGGAGTGTGAAATAGTTTCACAATTGACGCCACCTAGGACACCTCAAATGAATGGTGTGGCAGAAAGGCATAATTGAACCTTGTTGGACATGGTTCGCTCTATGATGAGTCGTGCTTCACTACCTATCTCATTCTGGGGGTATGCCTTAGAGACTGCCGCCCACATCCTTAATCGAGTCCCTACTAAAAAGGTTGCCAAAACACCTCACGAGATGTGGACAGGGAAAGCTCCCTCATTAGCACATATCAAGGTTTGGGGTTGCGAGGCTTTCGTAAGATGAGATACTCACGACAAGCTTGAACCTCGTAGTGAGCGATGTATTTTTATCGGCTACCTGCAGATATCCTTTGGATATCTCTTCTATAGACCGAAGGACAATGTTGTCTTCGTTGCAAGGAGAGGAGTTTTCCGAGAGCGAGAAATCATAAGCCAAGGAGACAGTGGGAGGCAAATCAAGCTTGAAGAGATTCAAGAGTCGATAGATGAAGGAACCTCTGCCGCTGGCACTCAACCCGAGGAGGAAACTCCTGTTGAACCGATTGACGAGTCATTACCTCTTAGACGTTCCTAAAGAGTTAGATTTCAACCCCAATTTTATGGTTTTCATATTAATACCGAAGGGGACATGTTTATTAGTGATGGTACACTAATAAATCTAGATGAACCTAATAGCTATAAGGAAGCCATGGCAGGCCCGGAGTCTGCGAAATGGAAAGAGGCAATGGACAGCGAGATCCAGTCCATGTATGACAACCAAGTTTGGAATTTGGTTGATAATGTACCCGGACGTAAGACCGTTGGGTGCAAATGGATCTTCAAGAAGAAGACCGACGTGGATGGAAATGTACACACATATAAGGCGCGATTGGTTGCGAAGGGCTTTACTCAAACTCCCGGAGTTGACTATGATGAGACCTTCTCACCAGTTGCGAAGATAAAATCTATTAGGGTGATGCTAGCAATTGCCGCATTTCATGATTATGAGATTTGGCAAATGGATGTCAAGACCGCTTTCCTTAATGGGAAGTTGGCTGAGGATGTTTACATGGCTCATCCAGAGGGGTTTGTGGATCCGAAGCATCCGAATAGAGTGTGTAAGCTTGAGAAGTCCATTTATGGACTTAAGCAAGCGTCTCGCAGATGGAATCTTTGCTTCGATGAGAAAGTCAAAGAGTTTGGATTTGTACGAAGTGAAGATGAATCATGTGTATATGTCAAAGCCAGTGGGAGTATAGTAAGCTTCCTCGTTCTGTATGTCAATGACATACTACTCATAGGAAACGACGTCCCGACTCTGCAGGAGGTTAAGTCCTGGCTCGGGAAGTGCTTCGCTATGAAGGACCTCGGAGAGGCTTCCTATATTTTGGGAATAAGGATAGTGAGAGAACGAAGTAAGAGACTAATAGGACTTAGTCATAACACTTACTTAGATAAAGTACTAAAACGTTTTAGTATGGAAAACTCAAAAAAGGGAGAATTGCCGATACAAAGTAATGTCAAGTTGAGTAAGACTCAAAGTCCGAGTACCGAAGCTGAAATAGCAGAAATGAGCCGAGTACCATACGCTTCCGCAGTTGGCTCAATCATGTATGCTATGACTTGTACTCGCCCTGATGTAGCCTTTGCTTTGAGCATGGTTAGTAGATATCAAGGGAACCCTGGCAGAGCCCATTGGATTGCGGTTAAGAATATCCTTAAGTACCTTCGGAGGATGCAGGAATGGTTCTTAGTCCTCGGAGGGAGTGATGACTTGAAGGTGCGAGGGTATAGTGACGCCAGCTTTCAGACCGACAGGGACAACTACCGTTCGCAGTCGGGCTGGGTCTTTACCCTGAATGGAGGAGCAGTAACTTGGAAAAGTTCCAAGCAGGAAACTGTAGCTGATTCAACGTGTGAATCAGAGTACATTGCAGCGAGCGAAGCGTTGAAGGAGGCAATATGGTTGAAGAACTTCATCAGTGATCTTGGAGTTGTACCTGCCATAAAGGAGCCCATGGAGATTTTCTGTGATAATGAAGGAGCGGTTGCCTTGACCAAGGAACCGAGGGATCATGGTGGATTTCGACATATCGACAGAAAATATCACTTTATTAGACATCGTGTAGAAGAAGGACAACTCGTGGTGAAGAGGATATCATCAGAAGATAACCCAGCAGATCTGCTTACGAAGGGACTGAGTAGGGTTAAGCACTTGCAACATGCTAGGAGTATTGGGCTGAAGGATGATATTAGTATAGATTAGATAGTATTGGAAACATGTAATAGATAAATGTAATTAACATTTGATGATTAAATAAAAGAGTATTATTTATGAGTAATGTTACTGTCTTATGTTAATTGTTTAACTATTGTTTCACTTTGCATGTTTTGACTTCCAGAATAATTGAGTTTATTAAGAATAATCGAATTATTCAAATTGTCCACAATCGTTCATATGTTGGAAGTAGGTATGAATGAAGATTGTCATGAATTGGTGTGTAGATTGTCTAAATGGTATTAGACATAGCAAAAGGTTGCTGCAACGTTCATGAGTTCTTATGAACTAGTTTTGAGCATTGGAACAAACATGTGCTTGCTGGAATCACCTTATGGAATGTGATAAAAGGGTGATCGCAAGACGATAATATCATATGGTCTTAAAACCAAGATATATGGTTTGTTATTTTTTAATTGGTTGTACATTGATAATGCGAAACCGCATCAGTAACTTGATGTTATAAAACACATTGTTGTGTATAGTTGATTAATGAATAAGTAAATGCATATAAGTTGAAGTTTATTTGTTACTTTCATCCTAAGAGGGTAAAAGCGATATCTCGGCCGCTTGATGATTTGATTTGACTTATGTGTCGGGCCCGGTCAGAACTGAATTGATGTGTTCGATTAAGTTCTATGTAAAATAAATCGGAGATCGAGAAATCAAATGCTAGACAAATTGTTCCATAGAATTGTCAGCATGATATCTAAACAGAGGACTGTACGATCCCTTATCTAAAGGACAAGATTGATTAGATCCGAGTTTGATAACGTCTTTGAGAGCTACGATTGCTAATCGGATTATACTTGTATATATAGTTACTAGACTTATCCAAGTGGGAGACTGTTGGAATAGTGTCTAAGACTACAACTATATTAGGCAAGTATTTGACCCGGTTGTGCATGGTCCTTTTGTGTTGCCTTCACCATAACAACTTGACAGGATGATTTATTATGAGAGAAGAAATATTATGAATATATTATGAGAATAATATAAGGAATGATATTATTATTATTTGATTAATATAAGTCATAAATTAATTAGGAATTAATTTGGTGACTTAAAGAGATTAATTGAATAAAGGGGCCTAAACTGTCAATTGTATGATAGTTGTACTTTGGGCTATAAATCCCTTAAGGATAAGGGGGGACGATTTCTAGGGCTTAGGATAGGCTTAGAATTCGTCCAAAGGCTTATCAATTAGGGTATTGGATTGCTTAGGGCCTAAGTTATCCAATTAGGGTTTAAGGGTGAAACCCTAGGAGCTTTACAAGTATAAATAGACCCCAAGGGTTATGGAAATCGGGACTTGTGCTTTAGAAAGAAACCCTGGCCGATTTCTCTTCCCTCTCCTCTCTCTCAAATCATCCTCTTGCTAGTTGGTGTTTGTAAGCCATTAGAGGAGTGACAATTGTGACTCTAAAGCTCCAAGGACAAGAAGATCAAGCAAGTGATTCAAGGTAAACTTCTAATTCTGATTTCATATTGTTATTATAGTCTATTAGCCATTAGAAGTCTTGGATTCAATGCATGTTTAATTAGAGAAACCTAGATCCAAGCCTTAGGGTTTGCATGTGCACATAGGAATGTTCATGTGGCTAAAACCCATCAATCTCATCAACTCGCCGAGTCTGTCGCACATCCAAACCATCGGGTGAACCTTAACCGACTCGTCGAGTCGTCTCATCGACTCGTCGAGTCATCTCATCGACTCGTCGAGTCCTTTTAGATTCTTTTCTCATTCAGACAATTTTGGACAGAGATAAGGTCTCATACTCTGGATCTAGCCTCCTAAGGCTGATTCATCACGTAAATCTGCAACCTTTACGTATTCATCACGTAAATCTGCAACCTTTACGTTCATGCATGACATATAGGGCTCAAGATGCCAAAACAAGCTCCATAAAGGTCTATATGCTTGAAGACTTTCCCAAAGCTTGATAAAGCTCGAATCTTTGGGCTCATAGGGACTCATATAGCTCAGATCTATAGTCTCAACCTCCATGACCAACTCAGCAACTCCAAACCAAAAGATAGATGGGATAAAGCCCTAAAATTCTCTAGAAAGAGATCTAACAGAAGGAATGATCAAGGAGATAGCTTTTTACCTCCAATTGAAAGCTAGCACCGAAAGAACACTGGATCCACTGCTTCTTCTCGTTACAAACCTTCTTGCTCTTCAAACCTCTTCTAAAAATGCACTTGAACACAAGATCTTTAGCCTCTCTCTCTCTCTCTCTCACACACACACACACACAACGAGTAAAACTCGTCTAGGGTTTCTCTCAGTGTGTCTAAATGGTCAGGGAGGCGGAAATGAGGGCTTAAGAGCCTTTAAATAGGGTGCAAGCCCTAAAATTAGGGTTTTCTCAATACATACTCAACTCGTTGAGTCCAACCTTTCGACTCGACGAGTAGGCTTCATAACCCGCGTGACCAACTCAACCCCTACACGATGAGTCGGGGCCAACCAACTCGTCGAGTAGGTCCTCCAAAGTGCATTATAACTCTTAATTTCTCGTCCAGGATTCGGGGTGTTACAATTCTCCCCCACTTGAATTAGATTTCGCCCTCGAAATCACTCCTTGACAAAACATAGACCAAACCCAATAACCCGAGAAACACCACCAAAAATCTCATATCATACAACAATCTCCCTTCCAAGACACCCGAACCTATTTAGGAACTCCCAATCCCGAAACAGGACGGACCCCTTTGCCGATGCATACCAGTTCTGACTCTCCAGAACCTGGAAACTCTGGTGGTCTGTCTCCCTGCTAGACCGCCCATGCAAGATATCATCATGTTACTCGCTCATCGAATAACAGACCCCGATAACACACTGCCAACTTTGATTTCCTTGTTGCGACTGATGGAAACAGATCGTTGACCAATAATTGGCTACCGATCACTCATGTCAGATATACCAATCGATCCAGATCGTAGCTCACAAGGAACGGAAGGGTCACATCTCACCAGGGACCCACCACCATCTGTACCGCTATCAGAACCCATCTGAAAAAATGAACCTCTATACTATGTCCTCAGACACAATAAAATGATCATGCACGCTCGGAACCATCCTCTGACATCTATACTCATAAGCCCCAGCTTCCTCTCAAATACTCCTCCAACACTGAGCACAAGGTCAACTCCCGACCCAACGGTGGAACCTTCAAAGGCTACCCATTGCACACCCAATAAATCAACTTTACAGACTTCCTTCTCGCAATAACTATCTCCAAAGGGTTGTTGTATGTTAGCAAGAAAACCCAAGCAAGCAAGGAAGAAGACAGAAAACAACAGCAGAAGACCAAGATTGCTGACGAATAAGAGAAGACCGAAGACCGAAGGAGGTAAACGAGACCGGTGGTTTGCCTGAGAAAGAGAGACCAAGAGAAAGAAAGAAGTTTGGCGGGAATAGTTTGGATTTAGGGGGAGAATGTTGGTGTTAATCCAAACTGAGTCAAAATCACGTGATTATCTTAGGGGTAGTTTAGTCTTTTTGTGTTTGATTTAGTAAAAAACCATGAACGGCAGTAGCTTGATGAGTGGGTAGAAGTTCCATTTTTTTTGGGATACTTTGGCTATTTATTTACATATGTTGCTGTTATGAATTAGAAGATAATAGAAGAAGTTTCCATTTTAAAGTTATATTGCTAGTGTCAATACAAATTGTTGTTTTAATTAGGTGTTCAGGGCATGTGATTCCAGGTCTAAGAAGACTGATTTCCAACACAAATTATCTCCGCTCATCATGGATCCATTTAGAGAAATCTTGAATCTTGTCTTAGCGGATGAATCATGATGATCTTTTGCACTAGTTGTTGATCATCATGCATAAACATACGGAAGTATACCTGCATCGAAAATTTGCACAAGATGCATTTAAATGTTTTTTTTTTTTTTTTTTTTTTTTTTTTTTTTTTTTTTTTTTTTGTAGATTGATGTATATAGATATTTTTAATTAATTTATCTAAAGTGAACATGATTGTTACATAATGAAAAATAAAAAAAAAAATCTAGCATGAGATTTTGAAGTTGATATGCAAGCACACTGCATGCAGCATGCATGCGCTCTCTTGACTGATTAGTAATTTCTTGGATCAAAATCTTGCCAGTATTGCATAGATCCAAAACCAGATGAACTTCCCTGCAGATTTGTTGAAGGTGATGAAGGAGATTGCAAACTATAATTTGTATTATAACCCATTTGATGATTTGCTTCCAGATAAAACTGTGACTGTGAGTAATGAAGATCATAATTAGGAGGCATGGCGGTGTCATGATACAGTTGCTGATCAGGCTGCATAGGTGGTGGCTGTAGGTGGTGATGAGGACGAGTGGTTAGATAGCCTAACTCAGAACGCCCTGGTTGAACTCGTTCAGGGAAATTGAGCTTTGCTTTATTGCCTTTGAATCTAAGAGCAGCTTCATCGTATGCAATGGCTGCTGCCTCCGCCGTCTCAAATGTGCCAAGCCACACTCTTGCCGCCTTCTGTGGGTCACGTATCTCAGCAGCCCATTTCCCCCATGGCCGTTGTCTTACGCCTCTATAGTGTCTTCTTCTTTGGGTCCCTTCTGTTCATCACACAATTATATTTGCCCTTTAGATTTTTTAAATGTATTTTTTTTTCTCTCCATTTAGGTGACATATTATTAGCTAGTTTATTGTAAAGGCTAGCTACCTTATTTAGAAGTACATTGACTAAAATAAGTAGTTGACTGAAAATACATACTTACAGTTACAAGTTATATTCATGGTCTTTTTCTGACCTAAAATTGAACAAGTTCTTGAACTACTAAAACCTTCAATTGTTATATGATAACTCATTAATTACACATTTGTTATTAGGGTTTTCTGATTGATGATGTAAAGTTGATTTGCCATATATATATGCCAACATGGTCTTGAACCTCAACTTATATAGTATTAGAGGTTAAAAATGGAACCAAATTATATAAAAAACAATAGAACCATAATTAATTTGGTCAATTAATCAACAGGCATGACTAAAGGCGTTTATATATATATATATATATATATATATATATATATATATATATATATATATATATATATATATATATATATATATATATATATATATATATATATATATATATATATATATATATATATATATATATATATATATATATATATATATATATAGCATGCAATGCAACGTACTGGTTATCGGAGGAGAGAGAGATAGAGAGAAATTGACCTGGTGATTGTTGAATGACGTTGGGTGGTGGTTGGTTTGGAGTAGCAGAAGAAGCGGAGTAGGAGGAGATTTGATTAGGATGATGATGATCAGTGGCTGTGGCTGTGTCTTCACCACCGATGACTTGAGAAAGGGCGGAGACGATGGCCGTCATATCCTCTTGTGACTGAGGTGAGTACACTGGAAATATGTCATCCTCTTCTTTCTCAAGGCTCCTCTTCCCTTGCCTCCTGTGATGCATCATTAATCACCTCTCTTTTTATATAATATTTGTTTACAGACAGAGTTTTGTGCAGAGAGAGAGAGAGAGAGAGAGAGAGAGAGAGAGAGAGAGAGAGAGAGAGAGAGAGAGAGAGAGAGAGAGAGAGGTGATATATGAATGAATAGTTAGGTGGTAAAACCCATTTCTCAAGTAACTTCCACTACAAGATTTAGAGAGAGTGTAGGATTTGAGAGCAACACAAACAACAGGTATTTATACTGTTGCACTCAAGCATTCATGGTGTGAAAGGTGTTTAACGCGTCTGAAGTCATAGTATATATATATATATATATATATATATATATATATATATATATATATATATATATATATATATATATATATATATATATATATATATATATATATATATATATATATATATATATATATATATATATATATATATATATATATATATATATAAAGAGGAGTGCTGAAGTCGTATAATCAAATTTATAAAAATAGGGAGAATCCTTCTTATTCCACCATTCTTTTGTACTCCTTTTATAAAAAAGAAGAAAAAAAAGGAAGAAGTATAACACGTTGTTCACAGATACAACTCTTTAAAAAAAAGTTGGTTTTACGGCTTCTAGCATATTTATTAAAAACTATTATAAAATGTTGATTAAATATAATGTTACGCAAATTCTATGAATTTCATCTATTTAAAATTAGGTGTGTATTATAAGAGTGTGATGATTATTAGTCAAATGACTTATTTATATATTTATTTATTTGTATTTTATAAATTAAATTTAGAAAATTAATGTTTGAAATTGGAAGGAATATAATTAAGATACTTTAGTTGTATTTCTACGTCTTCGAATTTTGACATTCTTGCTCCCACTTTTTTGTTATTACCTTTTGGATTCTTCAAGAACGGTCTGATTTTCGATAAACACAAACCGCTACGTGATTCGCTCATGTATGCGGTGGTATTTTCCTATTATAATATTCATTAGTGGTTATTTGTAATTCTTTGTTATAATATTTCTTTGAAAAAAAATAAACCTTCCCTTTTATTTTCTTGTTAACCATAATAAAATTCAATTTATTCGAGAGATATATAAATTTCAGCACTGTATAAATCATATATTAAATGAAATTTGGATATTATTTTCTCCATTATACCATTTAAAAAAATGAAGTTAAAATTTTAATATAATTATGAAAGTATGTCTATGCTAAAAAATTTCTATGGTTTGTTTATCTTTTAAAAAAAGGTGCCACCGTTCTAAAAGAACATACACAATATCTTGCTTGTAATTCATATTCCAAAAGTGGACGCGTTACAACGTAAAGTATTTTTATATATTGCATGCAAATTAACGAGTGTTCAAGATGTATGTTAGTATATTCTTACGTGGCAAAATTGTAAGAAGCTCAAAGATGTTTTATGATGTTTACAAAGCAATACTGTTTAAAGAGTACGTTTTAATTTATAGATGTTTTATATAATTAAATAATTTTTAAAAGGTTTTATAGATGTTTTCTTATCCAGATCCACAGATCGAAAAAAGATGTTGGATAGATAGTGTTTAAAATCCATACATTGTGCTCAAGATATCAGAATAAAAGAAAACTAAAGACGACAATATATTCAATTCCTTAAGAGTTACAACTGAACCCTTAAAATAAAATTCCAATATACACTCAAAACTTAACACTAAGTACCTATAAACTATAAGAAAGACTATTGAAAATAGTTACGAACAAAATTAAACGGCTCAGGCATAACTAAATTTTACCAACAATTAATCAACATCTCTAAAGATTCAAGATTCCAACACTCATTCACAAGCTCCGGCCTAAGAGATTGTTTGGTTAGCGGAATGTTTTCGGAAGGAAGGAAATGTATCAAATGAATTAGAATACCAAGGAATTGAGTTTTGTTATGTGTTTGCATGGAACTGGATTTGTTTTATATGTGGTTTGTAAATTTGTCAAAGAAATTGAAAAACAAATTATATAATATAACCAACATAGTATTGATTTTTGTAACTTATTATTATTTTTAATAAAAAATGACAGAACATTCATTAATTAAACTTTCACCCAATCAAACATATGTGAGCTTATTGGCGTCATGGTCGAGTGTGTGCGGATGTTGGTTGTTGGAGTGGGTATTGGATATGTGTGGGTGTAGGGTAGGGTGTGTGGTGTGGTGTGGATATATATATATATATATATATATATATATATATATATATATATATATATATATATATATATATATATATATAGAGAGAGAGAGAGAGAGAGAGAGAGAGAGAGGGTAGGTGGGTGGTCGTATGTGGATGTGGGAGTGAGATAGGGTGGGGTGGGCTTGTAGGCATCGATATGTGGGTGTGGGTGTTGGGATGGGACGGGGTGGACATCAACGTCATCATGGGCTTGTTGGCATGTATATGCATGTGTATGTGGACTTGTGGGTGTGGGTATGGGTGTAGGTGTGGTGTGGGTGTGCATGTGAGTGTGAGTGAGTTAGGTTTAGGGTATCAGGTGGGAGTGGGGATACGATAGGTGGAGTAGAGATAGATAGGGACATGTAGTAAGTATGTAGGTGTAGGCTTGTGGGTGTGGGTGTGGGTGTAGATGTGGATATAGAGGTGGGTGGGTAGGTGCGCTGTAGGAGAGATAATGATAATAGATTTTAATTTAATGAATCATGTCGAAAATCAAGAGAAGCTCCGAGGACATTTTTGTCTTTATAATAAAACATAAGAAATAAAATCTAAAAACTTGTTTTTTTTGCTAAAGAATGACCAATTCTTCTAGACATATAATTTAATGGAATCTAAGGAATCATAATTCCTTTGATTTTATCAACAAGATGCAATTTGTATTGGAATTTACATTCCAATTCTTTTAAATTCCTTTGAAATCCTGAGAACCAACCATACATTTAAGGGTTTGTAAGGGCCATGTCAACTACCTTCTAAATAATTTAAATTAAAATTGGATAGTTTTAATTTACTTACGTTCCAAAAAATAAAAATTAATTCACATGATAATAAATTATGGATTTTGCATACATTTTAATATATTATTTACAAAATTAAACTTCCATTTGTAGTTCAAAAACTACCATTATGACCTGAAATGATGATTTGGAAATTAAAAGTCTTATACGGAGCCCTAGGTGAAGAAACATGGATTATTTTGTATTTATTTCTTAAAAAATGTTAAGTATGGTAAATTAGGGCTATGATTTTAGGTGATTATAGCAACAATCCAAAACCATATCACTCACCAATACGATTGAAGCTTCATTGCATCAAGTGGTGATGAAATATCAAATATAATGACATTAAGTTTCATCTCCACATAATTTTTTAACCATGGATGCTCACTAAAAGGTACATCCGTACCTATGCCTCTAGTGTATTTCCACCTTGGTAAAGCTTTAGAGAGATGTTGGTTTTAGTTTTATGGGGCTTACAAAATCTATTTTATTTCTTGAAAAACGATGACTAAGCAAAGTTACAAGCATGTTTACTACTTCCTTAATCATGCAATTTGGTTGATCGTTTAAAATATGTAGATTATAATAACTTTCTTGGAATTGCTTATGCTAATGATAATATAATTACTGTATATATTGACCACTTAAATTAACCTATACTTGACCAGATTAAGGAGGAATATTTAAAAGATAAAATTTATAAGAATGAAGGTTGGGACTTAGATGAGGATATTGATTCAAGGCTATATGATAAAATGACATGTCATAATGAAGACGATTAAGAGGTAGGAACATCGAACAAGACATCTGGGTTGCTTTGTTTAACAAACTGTTTTGTTGATGTCAGGAACACAACATGTGATTCTAAAAGTGATAATTACCTAGATGAAAAATACAAGAAATAAGGCCTTTTGTATTTTGTACATGATGAAAAGTATGAATAGGATAAAATGGTGCCTATTTTAGGTATGGAGTTCTCAAACCCAAAGGAGCTTACATAATGCTTGAGTAATTATGCACTACCAAATGAGGTATGACCTTTTGCTTGAAAAGAATGGTGTAGATAGTTTGTCGGTTATGTTTTGTAAAAATAGCGTAAATCCATCGTGTCCTTTTAGATAATAGGCTTTAAATGGATTAAGAAAGATCTTTCTATATTTTATCATCAAATGTTCAACATAACTATCCTAGAACTTTCAAAGTTGGTTCAATTTTAACATATTTATGGATAGAAAAGCACCTTATCAATGAAATTTTGTAGAACCCTAAACTCAGTTTTAGGAAAATGAAAGCTCAGTTGTTTAAGAAATATAACTTGAATGTTAGTGTTGGTCAATACAGATTTACAAGGAAACATGTATGTATTGAATGAGATAAAGGAAAGTTTGATGGAGCATTATGGAAAACTATAGAGTTATGTTGAGAAGACTAATTGGGCTATTATAGGATCAACAGTTAAGATTGATGTGGATATCATTCTAGATTCCATCACTTATTTCTAAAAAATATATTGATTTAAAGGTGTAAAGTATGGTTAGATAAAAGGGAAGAAGAGTTATTATAGTTGATGGTTGCTTTTAAAGGTCATGTGTAGAGGTGGTTTTTTTTCAATAGTAGGTAGGGAATCTAAAAACCATATGTAGGATATCATTTGGCTTATAATAGCAGTTGAAAATGAAGACACATGGAAGTGGTTTCTAGATCTCATCATGGAAGAAATTGGAATAGGACATGGTTTTGGGTTGACCCTAATCTCATTATAACACAAGGTATAACATTCTATCATGATAATTTTTTGAGTAATCTGATAAATAGTTTAATAGTGTGTTATGTAGTGTTGTAAGAATCCTGAATATGTCTCGATTAATCTTTGAGTAGTTCGTAGGAGCTACCTGACCGACTAGAATGAGCCTAGCGATTAATCACTACCTACATAATGAGTGAAGTAGTAGCAAAAGATACAATTTTAACACTTTGAAGAAGTTCTATCTCAATAGAAACTATTTGAGGAATGATTATTGTTTTATTAATCATATTAACCTATTTTATTATGATATTAGTGGTATTTATAAACTTTCTTATGATATTAGTCATATTTAATTTTTTGGAATTCAAAGAATTAGCAATGTACTGTCCCTAATCAATCCCCACCCATTCGATTAAATCCTTAACCCCCAATCTACTGAGTAACTAACGTCGAATGTTATTTTACAACCTTGGTGTTATATGTTTATGATCTAATGGAATATGGTAAAGAAAAAGTTCCAAAAAATAAGAATAGAAAAAATGTTAGGAATATCTATGCTAACTTTAGGAAAAGGTTCAAAAGTGTATATTTTCGTAATTTATTTTTTATTGCTACAAAGTCAACAACTCACTCAAAATTTGAGGCCACAATGAATGAAGTTAAAGAAATTAACACACTGGCTTGTGACCATCCAATGGTATGGAACCCACACATTTGGTCGAAGGAATACTCTACCTTAACAAGGATGCATATGCAAATTTTCACCATGGTTTACCTCAAACATGTTTCTAACATATTATATATATTCTTGATTACCACCACTGATCTCCCTTAAAATAAGAAGGTTACTAGGTAGACTAATAATAAAAAGGAAAAATGATTTGTCTAGGAGAGTAAGTATGGTAAGAAACATGTATACATGTAGCAAATTAGGTATTAAGATTCATCATATATAAAGAAAGTGGACACAATAAAAACAAATGTCCATAAAAGCCAAAATATTAAGCTTATACTTCAAGTTTGAAAACAAAGAAACCACAAAAATGAAACATGTAATAAAGTGGAACCAGAAGTTGAATTTAGTTTAATGTTCAAAACAAAGAAACCATTAAAAGCCGAAAACTTGTCATATTTGTCTGTTACATATATTTTAAGGTCCTAAAGAAAGATTATTCCTAATCAAGTTGGAGTTGAAGTAAAAGTGAAACATGTAGTTCAAATGGAAACATAAGTTAAAGTAGAACCAAAAAGTGAAGCTTCCCCAACCCTAAAAGTGGAAGTTCATTTGTGGAAGTTGTAAATGTTACAATGAGTCAAATTGTGAGAAGGATAATGAAAAATTCAAAAAGAATCATTTAAATAAACTTAAGGAAGAAAGTGGTACTAAAGGATTGATGTGGAAATAATGAACACAATCCACTGGACTTAGAATGATAGTATTTTGTTAGTGTTGTTGGGAAACATTCGAGAAAAACTATTAGTCTTTTGTTTATGTTAATGACATAAAATTTGTAACCACACACAACTTTTGAATTATATAGGCACACCTTTTGTAAATTTTTCGTAACATCCAAAATTTCAAACGAAAAAATTTCATTTAAAAACATAATAAAAATTTAAAACTCACTCCTGAAAACTGATGGGTTTTCAGCAAAACAACATCCTATGTGATCATGCAACCCTAATTGATTTGGATCTAAGTTTTTCACTAATTGAACATGCAAAAGAAATTCCAAAGAAATAACCCTAGATCTAGCATATATAATTCGAAATTCATATATTAAAAGGGTTAAGAAGATTACTTTTCTTGTTATATAGCAATAACAAGAATTCCTTGCTTGGTCTTGACCCTCGAAAGCTTAGTGCCCCAAATGTTGCACCTTTAATGGCTCACAAACACCTGTTACAAGAGGATGAGAGGAGGGAATATGCAAAAAATCTGCTAGGGTTTCTATGCTCTAAGCATTGGCCGAAAACCCTACGTGTAGGGGTCTTTAAATAGTTGAGGCTGCTAGGATTTTTAGGTGGAAACCCTAATTTCTTGCTTAGGCCTTAAGCAGTCCATGGACCTCCTCTTCTAGAAGCCTTGGACGAATTCTATAGGGCCTCCCTATAGATTTCGTCCACTCCATCCAAAAGGAGTCCAGCAGCCCAATTTTGCAACTATCAATGATTTGCAAAATAGTCCCCGTTCTTTTAATCAATTCCTTTAATCCTAAAATTAATTCCAAATTAATTTCTGGTCAAATACTAATTAAATAATATTATTTCTAATTAATATATTATTCTCATAATATATTAATAATCATTTATTAACCTCTCTCTCCATAAGTCTTCCTGTCAAGTTGCTAAAGTGAAGACAACCCAAAAGGACCATGCTTCTATCAAATCAAGTTCATACCAATTATAGTTATGAACTTAGAAACCTAATCCAACAGTCTCCCACTTGGATAAGTCTAATAACTATAATTGCAAGTACGACCTCAAAATTTGATCAGCAATTATAGCTCTCAAAAGCCGTTGTCGAACTCTGACCTAGTTAGTTGTGTGTCCTTAAGATAATGGATTAGATAATCCTCCATTCTTCAAGATATCATGTGGACAAAGACATGGAATAGAATCATTCTCATTGTTCAACAGTTTGTTTCCTAATTTCTGATTTGTATGGCAAGGAACTTAATTCAACACATCAATTGAGTCTTGATCGGACCCGACACATAAGTCAACACAAAATCATCGAGGGGCCCAATATATCATTTTTACCCCTTGAGATAAAAGGAACATATAAACTTTGACTTATATGCTTATATTATTTACTCATCAAATCACATACAACAAAGCGTTTTATAACATCAAGTTACTGATGCGTTTACGCATTATCAATGCACAACCAACTCGTAAACAACAACTTATATATCTTGGTTTAAAGATTATATGATTTTATCATCTCATAATTACTTGTGATAAATTCCATGAAGTAATTCAAATGAGCGTGAGTTTAATCCAATACTCAAATCCCCATTTCAGGAGTAGTCATGAACGTTGCAACAAACCATTGTTATGTCTAAAAACTTAGACAATCGACAAGCCAATTCATGACAGTCTTAATTCATTACTTACTTTCAAAGTATGATCGACCGTGGATAATTCGAACAATCCAATGATTCGGGAAGTAAAACATGCAAAGTGAAACACAAGATAAAAAAAAATTGTCAAAATATAGTAAACAATTACTTACAAATAAATCTCCGTTATATAATCATCAAATGTCAATTACATTTATATTGTTACAAGTTTCAAAAATTTCTATCTAATCACTAAAATTAATATCATCCTTCAGACCAATGCTCCTTGCATGTTGAATGTGCTTAATCCTCCTCAGACCCTTTGTGAGGGGATCTGCAGGATTCTCTTTTGACGATACCCTCTTGACGACGAGGAGTCCTTCTTCTACCTGATGTCTGATGAAATGATATTTTCTGTAACGACCCATTTTCACGTCCAAAAATTCCGTTTTTAAAACATTACTTAGAAAACATTACTAATTAAAACATTGTTCAATTAAACCATTTCACATCGAAAACCCAAATTTGAAATCCACAACATGTAAACAACCAAAATATCAGAGTATCAATCCCAGAATGAACTCATAACTGCGGAAACAAGAGTGTGTGTGATATGCCGCTACCGTGCCGGCTCCTTTCCCCTAGCTGAAGAGGTACCTGAAACAATAACTGAAAAATGTAAGCACAAAGCTTAGTGAGTTCCCCCACTGTACCACATACCATATAATCACATAACATACATATATTGTCAGGCATATCTGGGTGCCCGGCCTACCCCTTCGGTCCTCTCGACCGGACGTTGCCTAGCATACCTGGGTGCTGGCCTCCCCTTCGGTCCTCTCGACCGGATACTGCCTAGCATATCTGGGTGCTGGCCTCCCCTTCGGTCCTCTCGAATGGATACTGGGGAACTATTTCTCCCCTCTACTACTACCACATAACATGTATCACAATATCAGAATCTATCTAACATCGCTGAGTATGACTACCCCTTCGGCCCTACCGACCGGATATCTCGGGGACTATCTCCCCTTACTGTCACTAGCACATAGTATCATATCATACTAGCACATAAACATAACACAGGTAGTAGTAATCCCTAGATGAATATCACAGAGACAATCATTTACATACAACTCCTACTGGTGGGCCGACACTGTGGCTGTAGACCCACCGTTACTGGAAGGTAACTCACCTCAAAGTAGCTGCTGATCTGATCAGGAACTGACTGTCTACTGCTGCTGCTGCTGCTTCGGACGTCCTCCAGCTATAATTCCCACAAAACGATCAGTCAAACACTGCTAGATGTACTTAGGGTAAAATGACCCTTTTACCCTTGACCACGTCGAAATCCAAGTCAAAGTCAACTTCCAGTTGACTGGACTCACCGAGTCCGCGAGCAACTCGCCGAGTCCTTCCCTTACTAATCTGGTCCTACTCGCCAAGTCCCTCTCCCCACTCACTGAGTCACCCTTGACTCACCACTCGGGACTATGGGGCCGACTCGAGTCCCGACTCGCCGAGTCCTACGAGCAACTCGCCAAGTTCCTCGAGCGGATCCCTTACTCGCTTCCAATCCACACCAGAACACCCCATACGAGGGTTTGGGGTTTTTGGACTACGTTACACGGTTAATTCTGCATGCAGGTACGAAGCGTTGAACCTTCAACGCTTAAACCCCTCTTGCTCTGTGAAAGTTCATATGACTCGCCGAGTTTGAAGAACAACTCGGTGAGCTCCGGGCAATCTTCATAGGACTCGCCGAGTTGTTCATCCAACTCGTCGAGTCTAGGACCATCTTCATAGAACTCGCCGAGTTCCACTTTGGGACTCGCCGAGTTCCTCGACCCATTTCCTGAGTAGGCCAGATCTGAGACATGCAATGCTTCAAAACCACAGATCTATGGTCCTAGGGCATGTTTACAACGTAAAGTTGCAAACTTTACGTGCATGCATGGCCCTATGTGCTCAAACATGCAATTCCAAGCTCTTTAGGAGGTCCTACACTCAATAGGGACCTCAATCACCTCAACCACATAGACTTTATGCTACTAGGATGTCCTAAAGGTCCAAATCCGAAGTCCTAGCAGAACATTAACCATAAACACATAGAGATTTAGGTTCTTAGGGCTTAAAACCTCTTTTTAGGGACAAAAAGGGGATTCAATGAACTAAAGATCAAGGTGTAGGAACTTTTCTACCTGAATAGAAGCCCTTCATGGAGTAGATTCCAGATCTTCTTCCCTTCTTGCACTCTTCAACCTTCTCCTTCTTCTCCCAAGCTCCAAACCACCTTCACAATGCTAAAAATCACCCACAAGGACACAAAGGGGGCTAGGGTTTCGTTCTACAGATCCTTGGGAGTGCTAGGGGAAGTGGAGGCTGGGTTAGATCGTTTATATAGGGTGCAAACACCCGGGTTAGGGTTTTAGTCCAGACAGGGTCTACTCGCCGAGTCCCACGAGCCTACTCGCCGAGTAGACAGAGTAGATCCCGCGTCTAGTCCCGCTTCTACTCGGCGAGTTAGTCCTTCAACTCGCCGAGTACAAGGTTAAAATGCAATATATAAGGAGAGTTAATAACCAAGAATACATACTAGGAACCAGGTGCTACATTTTCTATCGATATGTCTGGATCTGCCATGATCCCTTGGCTCCTTGGTTAAGGAAATCGCTCCTTCATTATCGTAGAAAATTTCTATAGGCTCCTTTATAGCTGGCACAACTCCAAGGTATCGAATAAAGTTCTTCAACTATATAGCCTCCTTTGATGATTTGACGCTTCGCTCGCAACTATATACTCTAACTCACATGTTGAATCAGCCACGGTATCCTGCTTGGAAATTTTCCAAGTCACTACTCCTCCATCGAGTGTAAGCACCCCACCTGGCTGAGATTGGAAGTTGTCTCGGTCTTTCTGAAAACTGGCGTCACTATAACCAGTAACTCTCAAGTCATCATTGCCTCCAAGAACAAGGACCCAGTCCTTGGTTCTTCACAGATACTTAAGAATGTTCTTAACCGCTATCCAGTGAGCTTTACCTGGGTTCCCTTGATATTGGTTGACCATGCTCAAAGCAAAAGCCACATTAGGGCGAGTACATGTCACTACTAGAAAAATAGCCTTTTACGACGCTCATTGCGCGTCGTAAAAGTCTCAGACGACGCGCAAATGCGCGTCAAGGAAGGCCCTGTCATAAAGAGAGACGACGCGCATTTACGACGCTCATTTACGACGTGCAATTACGACGCGCCTTTACGACACGCAATGCGTATCAAGGAAGGCCCTGTCATAAAGAAAGACGACACGCATTCGCGTGTCATAACCTTATGACGCGCGTGTTAATGACACGCAATGCGTATCAAGAAAGCCCCTGTCAAGAAAGGTCATGTCATAAATGAAGATGGCATACATTTTTGCGTATCATAATTTTAAATGTTTAAAAAAATATTATTTAAAGATTTACTAATTTTCAAATTAAATAATACATTAAAAATCTCATAATACAAAATAAAATACCATAAATAACAAAGATAATTCATTTCACTAATATGTCAAATACAAATAATTATTCCAAAAGTGAGTAAATGTTATAAAAAAATGAACTCATTTATATACAATTGCATCATCTAGCTTACTATGTGTCAATAACTCCTGTGTGTTTACTTTTGCTTGAGTCTCGTTTCCTCCAAAGCTTCTAGCCATGCCAAAATATTATATCTTGAGTCTCGTTTCAAGAACCAAAATCACATTCAATCACCCAATTAAACTCTAATGTTGGTAGACTGAGAGTTCCAGAATCAAGTTTACATCCATCACCTTCAATCACCCAATTAAACTCTAGATCTTCTGTTGTTTGAAAGAAATTGGTGTTTGTAATCTATGAACAAAAAAATGCAAAGACCAAGGTTAACATTTTCTATATAGAAAGCACAACTGGACATATGAATATATAATACGCAACATAAACATTTTCATGAAAATGATATAGACAAATAAGTAAGAGTGATGATATTGATACCTTAATTACGCCATTGGTGAACGAAATTTTAATTGGGTGATAGCAATACTTGACCTCTGAAAACAAATAAACAAAGGATCGCATCATAATTAGCTCAATTAAGTAATTCTTATACATTGTCTCTACCAAAAGATTCATCATGGAAACATTTTTGTTGGAAATAACTAAACAAAAACCTAAATACTAAGAAAAAAAATTATAGTAATGGTCTTGTTTATCATGTTGGATATTTTAATTCTAGAATAAAGTGTGGTTGCATACTTCATCTAAAAACCTGTTTGTTTCATGAAATGGGAGAATTTTTCATAAAAGTGCATTTAATGATTTAATCCTTTGAGATATGGAAAACTGAAATGGTGAAAGATGCTTACATTTTTCAAGGACTGGCAGCAGCACCAAATGTTGGCATCATTGCAGTCAGTCCCTATAAGAGTGTTTAGTATATATGTTATTATTTATAAAACCAAGGGCAAAAAAGGAAAAGAGTATAATCTTTTTACCTTCATGGAAGATGCAGATGCGACTCTGGAGTCATCAAAAGCACGATTATCCACTGTTCATAGTAATCTAACCCCATCTTGATTTGCTAGAATTTTGATTCCATTCTCACTGGTTGAAACAACCAAAAGATTTCCTTCCTTGTTAAATCGTATAAAAGGAGAAGCCTGCAGATAAAAGTTATGAGCCATTGTATTATTAATAAATTAAGGAATTCGAATTTAAAGGAATTGTAATCCATCGTATGTTTGAAAAAATCTGATGGAATCAAAATTTATACGCACAATGGAATGGAATCTCATAGTCCACTCTTGAACCAATATTGTCATATATCCATCCCTTTATGTTGCCATCGGTTGCTGTTGAGAAAATAAATTAGGTTCTCACTAATCTCTATTCTGGTTATTTATTTATTTAACAACTTTTCATATAAGGAGACATACCTCTGACTCAATTGAGCTAGTAGTAGAAGAATGATCTTTCTTCTCATGGAAATTCCTCTGTTCACTTCCTCTTTTGGAGCCTTTGGGTTCTATCTCTCCGGTAAATCCTTATCGTTGGAAGCCTTGTGCTCACTGATTTCAGCATCAAGTTCTACAGATTCCAAAAAACTTCCATTTGTAATCCTTCGAATTCCTTTAAGAAAAAGTTGTTTCATTTGTTGTGTAATGTGAGCTACAAACCCTGATTTTGTTTCGGGTAGAGAAGGAATAGTCACATTGGTAGGAATAGTTGAAGGAGGATGACAAAGCTTTTCATTAAAATGATAATTTTGTCTTAACTACTGGCGTGGAAGGCCTCAACAAGATTTTTTTTCTTAAAGAATTAAAAAAAGATATCATACAATTATATCTTTTTCTCAAAGAAACTTGAATATTCATTTCTTATTTCAAGAATTATGATTTAAACTTACTATAGAATATACACTTATATAAAGCTATATTTAATTGCTTCGATGTTTCAGTATTAAATTGTTTGTTTCTAATTTGGTTTGTGATTGCTAGATTTTGTTTTTATATGTTCACGTCCATTTATAATTTTAGTTTGCCAATTAAGTTGAGATTTTAATTACTAAAATTAACTAATCTTAATTTAAGAATATGATTTTTCCCGTTTACTAATAACTACTTATCAAATCATAGCCATAAGAATAAATGCCAAGTTATACCTCTAAAACCATGTCGTTTAGGGCCATCGCTGAGAGCTCTCAAATGTAACAACATTCTTTGCTACGAGGGTCAGAACTTCTTCTCCCTAGTATCATCAAACCCATACGACCACCACTCACCATCTCCTTTGCACGACAATTCAGAAAAATGAGGAAATCTTTGTGAAATTGCTCGCAATATGCTTTTATCACACTTGTTGGGCTTGTTGTTGACATACATATGTTCCTTTTGTTTGTGTTATGAAATTCAGGAACCTGCTCAAAAAAGATTCATTACTACAACTATTTATTAAAATTTAACCCCATTGTGCATATCTCTATGTGAATGTGTGTTTATTTTGTTGACTTGGATATTTCATAGGTGCTTCCAATGTGTAACATTTTTTTAGGGAATGGATTTGCTGACCATGGACCTCTTTCATCTATCAGAGTGTGAAGTATGTGTATCCAATTTTCCTGTTACAAGTTTGGCTTTTGTGTGAGAACAATGCTACACCAACATTAAAATATTGCCCTAATTTTAAAAATGTTAAATAGATTTGCATTACTTAAGTCTGTTTATCATGTGAAAACAGTGCTGCAATAACATGTATGACTTGTCAATAGCAGAATTTGGAAAATGGCAATCATAATCACATGCAAACAAGGCAGCAGGAATAGCCAAGATAAAGCTTCAAGCTTACAGTAGTGACTTGTTTGCTCAACACGACTATTTCTTAAAGGCTGATGATTCTTCCACGGTTGTTTTTTATTTATCCACATAATTTTAAAGTTAACTGACAATTATGCCCCTGAATTAAAAATTAAGAGATTTTGAAGAAAAAGAAACCTAATGATTTGTTTATGGCCTTGTACCACTTGCACACACAAGGAATACAAACAACGAACTCCAAATTTATTCCATACCATGAAAGCCATCTGTATAAAATTAGTGGTAACACATACACACACGAAAAGAATTGAGTCAATCCCAGCCCAATGGGACATGAAATAATAAAAACCAGAGATCTTTATTGCTAATAATTCCCATATGCAGCTAACCCCCAGGAAGAAATCAGACATAGACTGGAGCAATAGAGAAATTCAACACCTAGGTAACCAAGAAAAATTTCATGATGAATAAACTTAATTTTGAAGAGACAATTCATCTTAATAATGGATTTATGGACTGAAGCTTAAAACTCCACCGTATGAATGAAAAAAGTAAAAAAAGTAGATATAAATTGTCTACACTGTGAATTTTAGCCAACTCCATTGGATAAAAATGGAAATGATCCAATTTCCTGAAAGTATTAAAATATGTTTTTTTTAAGTGAAGGGCATACTTGTCAATTAACCATAAAATTATGTGGATGAATAAAAAGAAATTGTGGAAGAATCAGCACCCTTTCTTAAATATTTAACCTCATCTAACACCTGAAAATCACATAATCATTGGATTTAATAAGATTTCATTGGTATTCAAAGTAATTAAGGAGCTATTTCATTCTGTTCGAAAAGCAATCCTTGGACACTTTTCAGACCTTAGCAGCATGGCTTTATTGATTACTTTGTTTGGTTTCCCACTGCGTGCATTTGTGATTCCTCCTGACACAACAGTCGCAACCGTTTCTGCAGCAGGAATGTTAAGAGACTCGACCTAACCACATGCTCTTTGACCAAAAGATTCCCTACAGATGATGATGATTTTGGTAACAACCTGCTTGGCCCTTTCCCATGCATTTCACTAATCACAACACATAAATTGTCATACAACTTCCACCATGATTATCCAACTTTTTAATTTGATTAGAGACAGATTTCTTGTGAGTCAAAAAAAAAGTTACCTAATTGAGGGCAATAGACTGCTGTAGAAGAATCAGCTTAGCTCTATATCTTCAATGTGGCATTTTGTCGAACACATTCTGTGTAGTAACAAAACGAAAATCTTGCCATCAAAAATTCCATGTATGGTTGTAAACCAGTCAAAGTCCCAGAAAGAAAGAACAAAAATAAGATAACGAAAAATAGCTTCGCAAGAAAAGTTACCTTGTCTCAGTGTAGGAACCACCGCCATCCTCCTCTGTTAAAATTAAAAAAATAAGAACATGTTCAAAGGTGAAACAATGACAATATGTAGAATAACTGAAAGTGATGAAGAGAGAAGAGATGGTTGCTGATTATTCCACGGTGGTCACTTAGTGAAAATGGTGACAGAAAGCAAAACCAAAGATAAGCCACATAACAGTTTCCCAAATTGAACAATTTTACCATGTGGGAGAAAGGAGAATCCTTTGCTAGGCGTGAATATCGACTGCTAGGCATGAATATCGACTGTTAGGCGCGAGAATCCTCAATTTAGGCCGACTGGTGCAGGAAAAAGTAGAAGTGGTCGTCGTTCTCCAATTAAGGGTTTTTTCATATTTAACTAAGAGAATTAGTGTGAGGGAAGAGAGTGGGTAAAGACATCGGCCGGAGAAATTTTCTTGTGGAAGATCGGAGATTTGGTGATATTGCGATTTTATTTTAGGAGAAAAGAGGATTAGCGATGATATTAGGGTTTTTTTGGGTATTAGAGTGTGGGAGATAGAGATAGAGAAAAGAACGCGAGTAATAAGGTAGAGGGTAACATGGCGGCCTTTCAAACTTTTTGGATTTTCCTTTCCCCCCAATTGCAAAAGAAGGGAACGCGCGTTTCATTAAAAATATAAAGTGACATCTCTACACGACACCCATTTTTAACTAAGCGCCCTCCGTTTTTTTATTTTTTTTTTGTTGGACACGAATTTTAGGGCCCGCAAAAATGCGTGTCCTCTATCCTTCAAATTTTGGAAAACTAACAGTAATATTTAGGGCACGTACAAATGCGCGTCCTCTATCAGTGTGTGTCATTAATTGCGCGTCGTAAAAGGCTATTTTTCTAGTAGTGTGTCATAGCATACATGATTGATCCAACGGTGGAAGCATATGGAATCCGACTCATTTCTGCTATCTCGGCATCGGTACTCGGAATTTGAGTTTTAGTTAGTTTGGTATTGCTCTGGATAGGTAGTTCTCCTTTCTTGGAATTCTCCATGCTAAAATGCTTTAGCACTTTATCCAAGTAAGTACTTTGACTAAGTCCAATTAGCCTTCTACTCCTATTTCTCAAGATCCTTATCCCTGAATATAAGCAGCCTCCCCTAGATCCTTCATAGTGAAACACTTTCCAAGCCAGGACTTGACTTCCTGCTAGGTTGGAACGTCGTTTCCTAGAAGCAGTATGTCGTCAACATACAATACTAGAAAGCTAACTATACTCCCACTAGCTTTGACATATACACAGGACTTATCCTCACTCCTAGAGAAACCAAACTCTTTGACTTTCTCATCGAAGCAAAGATTCCATCTGTGAGAAGCTTGTTTTAATCCATAGATTGATTTCTCAAGCTTACACACTCTATTAGGGCACTCAACATCTATAAAACCCTCTGGCTGACTCATGTAAACATCTTCAACAAATTTTCCATTAAGGAAAGCGGTTTTGACATCCATCTTCCATATTTCATAATCATGAAACGCAGCTGTGGCTAGCATAACCCTATTAGATTCGATCTTAGCCACTAGTGAGAAGGTCTCATCATAGTCAACCCCTGGGGTTTGAGCAAATCCCTTCATAACCAGTCATGCCTTGAACGTGTGCACCTTTCCATTCATGCCTTTCTTCTTATTGAAGATCCATTTGCACCCAACTGTCTTACGACCAGGTACATTGTCAACCAAGTTCCAAACTTGATTGTCATACATGGATTGGATCTCGTTGTCCATTACCTCTTTCCATTTAGTAGACTCAGGGCCTGCCATGGCTTCCTTGTAGTTAGTAGGCTCACCCAAATTCATCAATGTACTATCACTGATAAACGTATCACTATCTATAGTAATATGGAAACCATAAAACTCAGGTGCCATTCTAACTCGAGTGGAACGTCTTAGAGGTAATGACTCGTCAATAGGTTCAACAAGAATTTCTTCCTCGGGTTGAGCGATAGTGTTAAAGGTTCCTTCATCACTTGACTCTTGAATTTCTTCAAGATCAATTATACTCCCACTATCCTCTTTGCATATGAGTTCCCTCTCTCGGAAAACTCCCCTTCGTGCTACGAAGACCACGTTCTCACTAGGTCTGTAGAAAAAGTATCCAAAGGACTTCTGTGGGTAGCCGATGAAAATAACCGCTCACTTCGAGGTTCAAGCTTGTCGTGAGTCTCTCGTCTCACGAAAGCTTCACAACACTCCATAATTTTGGAGTTGGTCAGTGCGCTTCTTGTTGACATGTCCACGACGACAATGACACAAGCATGCTTTGTCTAAACCTTTAGACGAATCAATTTGTAACACACTATTTCCTAAATTATCTACAACCATCACAGTTTCATATACACCATCACAAGGCAATGCTTCAAAATATAATACACCATTATAATAAGCATTAATAGAACCAATTTCATTATTAAATGAATATCTAAAGCCTTGTCTGTACAAACCATGAAAATAAATAATATTCCACGTCATTTCTGACGAGTAGCAACAATTTTTCAAGTCTAAACATAATCCACTACTAAGCTTTAAAGAATAAACACCGATCTTGGTAACATGTGATGATCTTCTATAACCCATTATTAGGTTCATCTTGCCAAGCTCCACATTCCTACTTTCTCTTAGTCCCTGCAAGTCATAGCAAATGTGAAAACCACATCCTGGTATCAAGGACCCAAGAATTAGAATGCAATGAATTTTTAGACAAAATAGTGTAAATACCTATCGAGGGAAGCTTGATCTTGCCATCGTTAATGTCCTGCAGGTACTTAGGGCAGCTTCTCTTCCAATGCCCCTTATCTTGGCAATAGAAACACATTACATCTTTTGGATCTGAGGCAGGGGGAGCAAAACCAAACTTTGCTTTGGGCCCACTAGAAGAAGACCCATCATGAGACTTTCCCTTCTAGCTTTGCTTAGAGGGAGCTTTCCTCTTTTTCCCCTTCCCTTGTCCAATCGCCATGACTGGAGAAACAACAGTAGGAGGAGTGGATTCAATACTTTTTCCTTTTAATCCACTTTAAGCAGTTCTCAACAAGCCTTGAAGTTACTCAATGTGACTTCCTATTTTCTAAAATGATAAGTCATTTTGAACTGATCATAGCAGGGAGGTAAAGAGTGTAGGATTATGTCAATAACCAACTCTTCATCAAAGTTCACATTCAGATTGAGAAAACGATCCACATATGTTTGCATGCATTGCAGGTGGCTCGTGATGGACTCTCCATCCTTCATCTTGGTGGTGATGAGTGACCTGACTATTTCATACCTCTCTTGATGTGCTATTTGATAGTACTTCTCCATCAAGTCCTGTCACATCTCTTAAGGCAAATAGTCCTCATAGAACCACTGTAGCTCAGGAGTCGTAGTGGCCACCACAATACACGACACTTTGGTCGCATCCTTGTAGTGGCTCTTATACTCAGTTATCTCTTTAGGAGTAGATTTGGACTCATCGATCTCGTTTAGCTCTTTTTCGAGGACATATTCCTTGTCCTCGAACCGTAAGTCCATTCGGATGTTTCGAATCTAATCATTAAAATTGGACCCATCGAATGTCATCTTTTCACATATGCTCAAGAGCGAGAAAGTGTTATTGGAGGAACCGGGAGTGTTGTTTGAGGTAGACATCTACAAAAGAAGAAGGACAAGTTTTAATTAGATAAGGAATCCTTAATATAATACCCTAAATGAAATATTAAGGCTAGGACCCTACACAATAATTCACAATTCGGAAGAGGGATGTCGTAATCCAATTGTAAATTATTTGAAGTTAGGTAAATGGCAATTTACCAATTCCACCATGAAAACGAAATTTTAAAATGAATTAGGTTTTAAATGAAATGAAATTCCTAGATCTTTTGAGATTCATTGAACTGATCAATGGCATGTTTAATCTCGATTGAGCCCTTCAAATTTGTGATTGGGATACCGAGGATCACAAATAAGGTGTGAATAACAATGCAAATTAGTTTGGTACTCTCGTTGTCATTTACCACCTAATCAATGTGTCGGTTAACCACACACGCTCCATTGATCAATGATAATTTACAAGCTACCCATTGTCATCCTTTGTTAGTCCAAGTTAGTGTGCCAGTTAACCTACCCATTGGAATCAAATTCACATTTTCCTAAAGTAACTAAGATTGGGAATTTATTAAAAAACGTTTAGTTACTTTATATTTATCATTATACTTATTAATGAAGATTAATGTCATATCCTACCCATTTAGCTAATGACCCTCCACTAGTCAATAGTACGGTGGGTAAGAATGGATACCCAATGGCAGTCATTTTATAGGCCACTTCCTTAAACACCTCTTATAGACCAACTTCGTGAATGAGGCCTACTAACGGTAAGACTAACTGTTCTTATACATATATAATATTAGATTTTTAATTTTATATAGTATAGGGGTGTATTTTAAACTTTTAAAATACTAGGGTTTTATAATTTAATATTTCAAAATTAAACTTTTAATTAAATTTTAAATTCCAAAACTAAAGGGTGTAATTTGAAACTTTTCAAATTTACTAGATCAAATTTTAAATAATTAAATTAATAAAATAATTTTGTCATTATCTTAAAATTTGACCAAATCAATCTTATTTGATAAGGAAATCAGATTACAATTCATAAAATTTAATTTAAGGCATTAAAAACGAATTATGATAATTATCTTAATCCAAACAAGATTTGAAAATCGAAAAATCAGGCATCTGACGAGTCAACTCGTCGAGTCGGGCTATGAACTCGTCGAGTCGACCTAACTTGTTGAGTTCCTCATTGAACTCGTCGAGTTTAGCAAACAGATTGCGAAAATGTTTTGCTTCTGCTTTGGACAATTCATCAATGGATCAAATTCAACTGAAAAACATCCTAATCGCTGATACCACTAATGGGTTTTGAGCATAACAACATCCTATGTGATCATGCTAGCTAATTGCTTTGGATCTAAGTTTTTCACGAATTGAACATGCAAACGAAATTCCAAAGCTATAACCATAGATCTAGCATATATAATTTGAAATTCATATATTAAAAGGGTTAAGAAGATTACCTTACTTGTTATATACCAATAACAAGAATTCATTGTTTGATCTTGACTCTCGAAAGTTTAGTGCCCCAAATGTTGCACCTCTAATGGCTCACAAACAGTTGTAGCAAGAGGATGATAGGAGAAAGGAGGGAATATGCAGAAAATCGGCTAGGGTTTCTATGCTCTAAGCATTGGCCGAAAACCCTATGTGTAGGGGTCTTTAAATAGCTGAGGCTACTAGGGTTTTTAGGTGGAAACCCTAATTTCTTGCTTAGGCTTTAAGTAGTCCATGGACCTCCTCTTCTAGAAGCCTTGGACGAATTCTATAGGGCCTCCCTATAGATTTCCTCCACTCCATCCAAAAGGAGTCCAGTAGCCAAATTTTGCAACTATCAATGATTTGCAAAACCGTCCATGTTCTTTTAATCAGTTCCTTTAATCCCAAAATTAATTCCAAATTAATTTATAAACAAATACTAATTAAATAATATGATCTCTAATTAATATATTATTCTCATAATATATTAATAAATCATTTATTAACCCCTCTCTTCATAAGTCATCCTGTCAAGTTGCTAAAGTGAAGACAACCCAAAAGGACCATGCTACTATCAAATCAAGTTCGTACCAATTATAGTTATGGGCTTAGACACCTAATCTAATAAAACATGTTATATTTTTCATTTGTTTCAAAAGCATAAGGTTTAAACAAAGTTAAATCACAAAAAACAGCAGAAGTCGAATAATAAAAATCTTTGATGCAAATGTACAGTTACGTCACGTTCTTCCCACGAACAACCTAAAAACCATTTAACTTAATAGCATAAGTATAAAGCTTAGTGAGTTCCCCAATATATCACATATTCCACCATGCATACAATGCATACAAGCAAAGGCTCCTGGCTTCATCCGATCCACCATCAATCCTCCTAAGCATGACATACGTACATAGATATCAACCGTAGGCACCCTATCATTACTCTATTACCGGCTCTCAGCCACCGACTCCTATCCGTCATACAACCACCGACTTTCTTCTGTCATACAACCATATACCAAGGCCGTTACTAATATTGAAAGTGAATGCATAACTATGCGTAGGTAATAAATAAGATAGACAGTCGGACATATGATCCAACATGAGAGCAATAAATCAAACAAGAATCATGAAATAAGGCCTAGACCAGAGTTCTCAAGCTATTTAATTTAATCTCCGTAGAATCCCTACGACATTCACTTAGAGATCAACCAATAATACGAATACCCATCCAATCATGACACATAACAATATCATACAATCAATCAATCACATACATAACAAAGACTATATGTTTTACTAGCATATCCGTATCTTAACAGTACATATATCCTATTATACAAAGGATATATAATGTCACATGTATGCAATATAGTGAGAAAACTCACATGGAGCTAGTTGATCAACCACAAGCCTTACACGAGAGTCCACCGACAATATAATAGCACGATCCACCTAATATCCATCAGAAAATGATCCTCGGTCTTAAACTCATATCCTTCAATGTTTGACCAAAAGTCAAAAGTCAACGGCCGATTCAAAGTTAGTGATAAAACAAGTCAACATGACGCGGCCAACCCTTGGTTGCATTGTTACCACTTGGCGACAAAACAGTCGCAAAATCAGTCCAATATCTGTGACACGAACCTTCCTTGGTCACATCTCGCTTCTCAAGGCAGTGTATATAATCCATTAAATCCTTAACCCAACAAGTCAAAGGATAACATTCTTATATTTGATCCCTCTAGTGGTTTATATGGATAATGTGTCCAACTTTATCCATCCCAAAGGCTCAATCCATCAAGATCTCCAACCCTAACTCTTAAAGGGACCAAAATAACCATATCTCATGCATGAAGTGATGTGATGCACAAAAATCCCAACTTTCTAGCAATACCAAGGTCTGGAAGTCATAAAAGCAACACAGTAGGTTCTGGAATTTCCCTGTAACAACCCAATTTTTCCGAAGAAAGTTTTCATTTTTAAATAATCAAAACATTTCTAATAAACCATAAAATCTCAAGAACAATTGTTTTCAAATTCATAACATCAACATTTTTATTTCAAATATTAGAGTGTCCCATAAAAACGCTTGAGAGAGTGCAGGTCGCGCCATCAATCCTTGCCCTTGACCTTAGGCTCGGAAGTACCTGAAACAAACCAACAAACTGTAAGCAAATGCTTAGTGAGTTCCCCAAAGTATACCCCACACAATCTATATAGTCCATATTGACTATAAATGATACATAAACCATATAAGCCATGCATACAACATATAAGGATGCCATGGAAACCCACCAATGTCTTATACCTAATGCCACTGGAACCCCCACGTGGTCTTGACTACCCATCATGGGAACCCCCACGTGGTCTCGACTACCCATCATGGGAACCCCCACATGGTCTTCCTGCCATGGGAACCCCTACATGGTCTTCACTAACTAAGAAAATATCATACAAGCTAATCATGCAAATATATTAGGTTGCCTTGGAAACCCTCCAAGGTCTTACACCAAATGTCATGGGAACCCCCACATGTCTCAATCTATTGCCACGGGAAGCCCCCAGGGTCTTTCATGCAAATGTCATACCAACATAAAGCATAATCAATCAATAATCCACATATCATAAAATGGGCCGACCTTGGTGCCTTAGACCCATTGGTATGGTGAGAAGACTCACCCCACAAGAATGTTGAACTAATAAGATAAGATCAGATAAGTCCCATGCGCAACTCCGACTCAACTTCCTATAATCAACATGTAACTAGTTTTGTCAAAATCCTGAAATACCAAAATACCCTTAGAGTCAAACTTGGTCAAAGTCAAGGTCAACAGTCAATATTGTCCCAACTCGTCGAGTGCATCTAGCAACTCGTCGAGTCCCTTCTGTGCTCAGAAAACCGGGGAAAAATCTAACCAACTCGCCGAGTTACTCGTTAGACCGAAAACGGGAAAAATCTGATCTAACTCATCGAGTTATCTTATCAACTCGCCGAGTTTACTCTGCAGACCAAAAACGGGAAAACCGAATCCAACTTGTCGAGTTGCCAGGGCACTTGTCGAGTCTTCCCTTGTCTTAACATAATTGATCCTTTCAGTCGAATCCACAGCTCCATACAACAGATCCATAACCATAGAGACGTCTAGAAAGGTAAAGTTTCCAACTTTACCCCCAAAGACTATCTAATAAGCCTTAGACTCAAACCCTAGCTCCTTTGAGGAAGGTCTTGACCCCTTAAGCCTTTAAACTCCCATCCCATTGACCCAAACACAGATCTGATGTCCAAGGGTGGACAAATCACGTAAAGTTTCTAACGTTACGTCTACGCATGCGTGAAATACTCTCCAAGATCCATTTTAGCCTTCATTGTGGACATAATGCATGAATGGTACATGGAGGCTATTAAAGTTTGCAACTTTAATCCTCTAGAGGTCTTATAGAGGTCAGATCTACACTCCTAACCTCTAGAAGCCTCTTATATTGGGACATCCAACCCAAAGTTCCAAAATAAGCCCTAAACTACCAAAAGATGAGATCTAAAACACTACATGTCAAGGTTATGGCTTTATACCTTCAAAATGCAGCCCTTGATGTAGAGTTTCTAGATCCATGATCACTCCTCCAAGATTGCTACTTCTCTCTTCAAGACTTCCTTCAAAAATCACACCATAACACTCAGAACTTCAATAAACAAGAGGGGGAGGCAGTTCTAGGGTTTCTCTGAGTAAGGAGGTCAGCCCCAATGGTTAAGTTCTTTAAATAGGGTACTAAACTCGGAAAATTAGGGTTTTTCTTTACAGTGTCACTTGTTGAGTTGGGCCTTCCAACTCATCGAGTGGACCCTGAGTCTCGCGTCCAATATCAATCTCTACTCGTCGAGTCCCAGTGCAAAACCCAAAAAAAAACTTGAAAAATAAATGATACCTGAAACAAGCGTTACACTCTCCAAACTCCAAGAATACCATAAAAGGGACCAAAAAATGCTAGCTTGACCTACAAACAAAATCTAAAGAGAAAATCATCAAGGCGCTCCATAAATATATGAAGAAGGCATTGTTTGATTCTCTTACCACAGAGTTAGGGCACACCCTAGCCTTCTCGGTCAATGATGTCCTAATTCAGGAATGTAACCATTGTCAAATTGCATTGCTTGATTTGGTTTGGAGTAGTTAGAGGAAGAAGACATTGTTCGATCTTGCTTGGCCGTTTAATTTTAGTGCAACAATATGAAGAGGTTATAGAAAGACATCGTATATAACATATAAATTAGGTACCAAGCACCTCACATGCCACCGGGGGCGGATTTATAGCTTTGAAAGGGTATGCAATTTCATACCCTTGGTTAGTTACTAGAAGTATTTATTTTTTTATTGAAAAAAAATATATTTATATATATGATGTTTAATAATGCATACCCTTCTCAAATTACTTGCATACCCAAATACCAATTCCAACCTAAGAAAACAAGAATTCAGCACAATTACAATATTTGACGTAATAGAAACTTTTTAAAAATATTTACATCCTTATAATTAATAAATGAAACCAACCAAAAAAAATCTCATAAAATATAAATTTCTAATCAAGTTATAAGTGTTTAAATCCAAAAAGCTACAAGTATTTGAACTCATGTTGACATGTTTAATACAAATTGTTTATTCATCACATCTTTTTACAAAACCAACTACAAGCTTGATAACTATATATAAGCACCCGCACGACAGCATTTGTAAATTTTTCTCTTGATAGTAAGTGTTATCTCCCGGTTAAAAAAAAAAAGTTAAGTGTTATCTAGCCTTTTTTTTTAAGTTATTGATCAAAATTTACTATATAGTTGTATTATTGGATACCTTAATTTATTTTTCTAGATCCGCCACTACTTGTCACGTAGATGCCAAATAAGCATGCAATACCTCGTTGTATTTGTAGTTTTTGAACAACAAATGGAATTAGTTTAATGGTAAATTGTGTATAAAAATTTTTTTTAGATGTGTATAAAAGTCATAGTTTATTACATGTTCTTGTTTTGCCAAAAATGATTATGAATGATGAATCGAGACAATGCTGCAATATTTTTTACCTAGCATTTGGTTTGTATTTAATTCCAGCTTAAAAAAATGTATAACTATATGAAGTTGAAAGAGATTTGCAAAAACAAATACTCTCTACGTATTATAATTAATCATTTCGCTTGATCAACTTGTCTTTATGTTATGTTGTTTTCCACATGTAAGTTTGGTATCGTTTTCCATATACATGATGAGATCAGATCAGATGTGAAATCTCAAATCCGATACCTTGTTTGTTGCTTTTGCTTTGCTTCTTTGAAGCTTTTTTTTTTTTTGTCTAATATATCTGCTTATGTTTTTTGGACGATAATCCTCAGTTTCACACAGAAGTGTGTGATATAGATCCAACAAAAAAACGCTAAAAACAAATGTAAATGCATGTGTGGTAGGGTCAATATTGGTCACTTTACTGTCATATTGGATCACGAGCCATGGCTTCAAAGTTGGAAAAGTGGTTCGTTTGTTGATCCCATGCGTGTTCTCAAATGGGTACACAAGAAAAAGTGAGTGGCAACAAAAACAAAGAGGGATATAAATGTGGGCCTTGCTAGCAATTGTTGCACGTATGCATGGATCGAATTAGCAGACTTAATTCAAATTACTGAATTACCCACCTAATTAAAATACGAAAAAGGAATGAATGACATTGAATTTATCAAACTTTACAAGAGGTTGAAGCATAATATTTGATACATGAAAAGAATAAAGATGGGGTTATAAAATAGATAAATACTTTGGAAAATGGTATTATATATGGTATAATTGAAATGAATTCAACACGGATGTTTGACCTTATGACTCTTGAAAATGGCAGGCTTTGTCGGATTGAAAACTGTGGTAAAGGAATTCTGGTTCAAGTAATTAAAAATGAAAAGAGGTATGAACCCTAACTTTCAGCATGACCCTGCCAAACACAATGTCCTTGTGTTTATCTTATCTTCTAAAAGCTGAATTTTTTTGGAAAGTCAAATCCAAAGGTGGGAAAATAGATGGATTGGATAATAACTTAAAGTTACAATTGAATCGAACCGGTTAAATGGATGTTCTTTTAATACCAATCAAAACGGTTGGTAATATCGGTCAGGTTGGAGCGATTAATGAACAACTTTTTTATCTATTTTATTTTAAACTCATAAATAACTAATCTATTAAATAAGATTAATAACATCATACCACAAAAATAAGAATGCAATACTATATATACTTTGAACTTGTGAACCGGTCAACCTATTTGATTGATTTCAAAACTAAAAGGGTGTTTGGTCCACATTATATATTCGTAATTGGGAATCAACTTTTAACCGAAAAAACAAACCGGAACCAGATCGAACTAGAACCGATTAGTGGTATCAGTCCGGTTCTCGGCTCTTAGTTTACGGCTTATTCGGTTTTCGGTTCCAATCTGGTCCCGGACCTGTTTATATATATATATGTCTATTTGTATTATGGAATATTTCTTCAGCCACAACAAAGCCTGTAATTCCATTGAGATGGGATAAGAGTGATTTAGATGTCAACAATCTTGTCTCAAGGGGTAGATTACATATTTTTGTAATTTTCTGATTAGTTTGTCTGTAATGGTTTTACCGTTAATGAGGACAAATTATTCTTCGAAAGAAAACATGAAGAATGAAATTCAAGTTGTCCATATTGAAATCCATCAAACATTAATTTTTAAAGAAAAATCCCTATTTTTTGACAATCCACACGCAACAGAATACTATTATTCAACATAAAATATATAGAGGATAAATTTTTAGTTTGCTAAATATGAATTTCTTTCTCAGTGTGTAGAAAAAAAAATGCGAAACTGAATTCCAGATATGTAATCATCCATGTAAAAAAAGGAGAGTGGTAAATTACAACATGGAAAGAAAAAAATATAATATAAAAATTAGAGTTTGTTCAATAGAGCAATGTCTCCACAACTTTCAACCCACTGTTCACCAGTCGTAAATACAAGTTTCTACATTTTTGTCACATGTGCATGGTCAACTAGCTCAACAGCAACACACATGTAATTCTCAAACCATCACACATGTCATGTGCTAATTGGTTCTAAGCACACAACATGAAAAATGAAAATTGTATCTTTTCAAAACCATGTGATACATTCCATCATGTCCTTGTCTCCTTTTTTTTTTTTTTTTTTCCTTCCCACGATCCTAATCATGAATGAGTAGGATAAAGAAAGGAGCAAGAAGATGAAAATAAAAATTGCACAAAGAAATATATATATATAAAAATATTTACAAATTTGTATGAAATCATGTGGTGTTGTAGGGTTTTATATCTCTGTTTTTCATGAAGGTTAAGAATTGTGAAGGTAGTTCTTCCAAAAGTGACTGAACCACAGAGATTTCTCCACCTGCAAGCAAATTCAAAGTTGATTTTGAGGAAAAGTCAAGTTTTGGTTTTTAATATTCAAAACTTCCAACCTTTTGGAATTCAAAGTAATGATGATCATAGCACATGTTTAAATGTTACTTTTTGTACTCAAAACTCAAAAGTCAAACAAATGTACTCCAATAAGACTTTACTTTGACGCATGCAATGTATCTATCTAGCTACTCCGATGAAAATGTTGACTATCATAAAGCTAGAGGTCTAAGGTTTGTTGAGCCAAGAATTACCTTTATTGTGTTTTTTATTATCTTGACAAAAAATAATGGTTCCAGAAATACAAGGCGTTGAAGGATGAGAACACATCAGAAATTCAAAGAATCTTAATCAACCCCTCTACATCTACATTATCCAATCAGAAATTCAAAGAATCTTAACAAATCTACCCTCGGGTGGAGGTAAGACTGGTATATCTAGCTGCCTCCCCTTACTCCCACGACCTTATGGGAATTGGATAATTGTTGTGGAAGTTGTTTTGTAAAAATGTTTATAAACAAGGAGACATGTTTCGTGAGGAGAGTTCATTAAATCAACTAAAGAACTTTGTGGCATCTTTTATATAGGGAGTCTATATGTTTGAAGTATAAGTCTAACAGGCATCTTTTAAATAAGAAGTTTATGTGTTTGATGTACAAGTTTGACACACTGGCATCTTTTGTATTGGGAGTCCATATATGTCTATGTCTAACAACATTCTATTATATAAAGGGAATCTAAGCATGTATCATGAGGAGAGCTCATGAAATGAAATCTATTTTTGGTGGGGTGGTTTCACTAAAATGCTTAGTTAATTTATGTCCATTGTGTGGTTTTTAGCAACATGTTGAATCCCATCTACACACATGTATATAGAGCTATAGAGAGAGAAGATGTTTTCAATATAGAAGAAGCCATGAGTTACCTTGCACGTCTCTAAATGGAACAAATTGGACAATATCACGTGTCGCAACACGTCCCGTTGTACTTTCAAGTCTCTCTCCCTTATCCGCATCCAAAACCTACAAAACATTAGAAATTAAGAAAAACATACCCATTGACTAAAATCACATTTAGGGGGTGTTTGGGAGTGCTTTTTAAAATAACTTATTAACTTATTGGCTTTTCAAAAAGTCAACAAGTTAAAAAGGCGTATGGTAAACTCTAATTTTTTAGGCAAAAAAGTGACTTTTTCAAAAAACCAAGAACTCTTGGCTTTTCCAAAAAGCCAATAAGTTGAATGAAAAGCACAGCCTTACTAAAACTCCCATAAAGCCAGGACAAAACAAGATGGGCAAAAGAGTAATTTCAGTACCTCCATCTCCTTATAGTCGGCTCCACCAACCCCAACAATAAGAATAGAGAGTGGTAAATCCGACGCGCTCACAAGGGCATCTTTCGTTTCTTGTAGATCTGTTATCACTCCATCCTGTAACAGCAATTAAGTTACAAAGTAATTAAAAAAAAAAAAAAAAAAAAAAAAAAAAAAAAAACATTTTTGTAGTTTAATGAATGATATGATGGATAGATAGATACCGTGATGATTAACAAAACAAAGTACTTCTTTTCATTAGCAGCCAAAGCCTGGCTGGCTATCATTGCAGCAGCAGCAATCACAGGTCCAAATAGAGTTGGCCCTGCAAGTGTCACGTTAAATAGCGCACTTGCATATGCATTCATAATTCCTTGGATCCCTTCCACCTGATAACATTAATATTTAAAAGAAGAGACTAGAAATATAAGATTAATTTTTTAAACAAAATTATATATAACTATTGCATACCTCTGAGTGCCCACTGCTTCCATTTAGGTTGAAACAATGAGAGACAGGGCCATCGATTGGTCGTGCTCCAAAGCCCCATGCATGAAACTTCCTGTCAGAATCATAACACTGGAGCACCTCCCCAACCTCTAGGATTGCCTAGAATATATATAAAATAAATTTATTATACTTTTATTCAAGTGTAGATATTTTGTAAATAGTTTATAAAAAAAATTGGATTCTCACCTTCTGGTATGCATTAGGACGTCCAGAATGATCGATATAATGTAAAGAATCTGGCAGTCTAGGGTTTCCATTTGAAGCTGAAAATGAAACATAGAGTATATTACATTTTTGGTCCCCGAGTTAAGCTGATTTTTGCAATTTTGTCCCAAAAATCTCTTACAATTTTGGCTCTTAACTTGAGGTTCTTGAAACATTTTTGGTCCCCAAGTATAGCTAGCTTATGCAATTTTGGTCCCAAAAAGATAGTCATTTTACTTGGAACATAGATCTAAAACGTTACAAAAACCTCAAATAAGGACCAAAATAGCAAGAGTAAACCTTTTAGGACCAAAATCGAGAGAATTAGTTATACTTAGAGACCAAAAACGTAATTTACTCAAGAACATATGAGTTAAGAAGCATACATTTATTTTAAATTTTTAATCGATAGGACATATTTCCAGTAGCTTTTCATATAGCTAAAACAAGAAAAGTACCTTGAACATCCGCATCATCATATTATAGTTTATAGAAAGTCAAAAATTATCAAGTAAGAAAGCAACGATAACATTAGCATTTTTAAAGCAGAATCGGATACCTGTGAAATCTATAGCAACCATGAAGTTCATTTCAAAGCCACTATCCAAGTAATCCAGGAAAGTATGATGGACACTTTCAGAAAACTTGTCCACAAAGAGGCAACTCTTCAATACCTTAGTTTGATGGTCTTTCCCAATATTGATGGGTACAAATAAATGCTCTCCCTCCCCACTAGAAAATAGGTTTTCTAACTGAACAAGTGACTTCTGAACTTTGCTGAATAAACCACAAAAAAAAAAAAATCACCATTTTTGTAAATAAATAATAGAGAAGTAAACCAAATATAAAAGTAATTCACTTATGACTTACCCAAGCAATTCATGTCTCCCATTACTATTGAAGTCAAAGCACTCGATAATGAGTGGAGTTTCCTGCAAAGATTTGACGAAAAGATATAAATGGCAACTCGCAATTGCTAAGTGACTGTTTCTTAAAGTAACTGCAGGTGTAATGAATAATGATGTCTGTATGGATAAAGTGTTGTATAATAAAGTATGTTTTTAAACAAAAAAAAAAAAACAGCTTTTAAATAAGTTCCAAAATAACATGTTTATACCTTGCTTCCAACTTGTGAAATACTTATGGAGACAGGTTTCCACATAGGATTTAGATCATTTTGCATGACCTCTGTTTTGCAAATTGGAACAGCATGTCCACTCTCCACACATTTAGAAATTACCAAAAAGGGGTCCTGAATAAAAAAAACAATATGAAATGAATCAATGCAGTTATATTAATATGCTATAATTAAATTACATGAGAGAGTTATTGATTAGAAAGTACATACACTTTTGGAGAAGCGTTCCTTGTTTTCTAAATCCATGCACCTAAATACCAACTCTGTTGTAGTTTTGGAGACAGCACATTCTTCTGCATGAACTATGAGCTGTCCTAATTTCATTGGATGAGTGGAGCTTGTAGATTCTACTTTTTTCATAAGATCTATGGGTAATGTGCGGTTCTGTCTGGTTACTATCTACGTGGAAAACATGAGCTTTTTAACCAATCATATATCACAAATATTTTCTAAGGTAAATGTTCCAAGTAGGGTTCCATTGCTTATAAGTTATACAAAAAAAAAAAAAAAAAAAAAAAAAAAAAAAAAAAAAAAAAACAAACAAACAGATAGATAGATAGCTGATACCTCAGATAATAAGCAAGTACCCTCGCCCAGAAGTTGCTGTTCTTCCAACTTAAGCATCTGCAAGACAGACATTAAGTTGCTCAACATTAAGTCATTCTGCTAAGAATAAGTCCAAAATAACAGCCATGTATATAGCTCTCTGGATAAAGTGCTTAATCCATTAAGCCCATTAAGGCAATAAGTAAAAAAGAAATAGCCACTTATTAGAATATAGATTCGTATATTATACCTTTTCTTCTAGTCCATGAAACTGAGTGTCTACATCATACACACGGAACCTGTGATGCAAGTTAATGGTGAATGGAATTGACAAGGAAGGATATGTGTAAGAAGATAAAGACATGACTTTCAAAAACTTACATAAGTGTTTGAACCATCTCAAAATGATAAGTGATGATAACTTTCTTAATCCATTGGGGAGTTAATGAATTTAGGACAACTTCAGTGCGTCCAATTTCTTGTAATGAACCATCCCTTCCTTTTGTGTATATAACTGCCATAGGATCACTCTATAAATGAAACATATATCTGTGAGATAGGAGGAAAGGTTTCATGTAAAAGATGAAGACTTATGTATAAAGTACAAGCAATCAGTATCCAGGAATATAATATTACATGAATAATGATTTAAATCCCTAGGTTCTCGTAAGAAAGCAAGCTATGTACCTTGGAAAGCACGTCTCGATCACGCAAGTTTGAAGCAGATAAGGATAGCTGCAAGAATTTGTGTAATGCATCAGAGAAACAAAACCTGAGGTAATTATTAAGTACAATAACTGTATTACAATGCCTAACACATTGTTAACTATTTGTCATAATTTTCATGATTCGATAATTGACATAATTTTCATGGTGGTATTAGAGGCTTGTTAGTATCTATATCACTTCTATTAGGTATTTGACACTTGTTGCTATCTATGGATGAAAAAATCAAGGTGCTACAATCCATGAAGCAACAGCAGTTATCTAGTAAAGTCATGGCTTGACTAGGCCACATGTCGTTGAACGTGGCCTCTATTTCTCCTGTAACAGGATGATCTTCCAGCTCCACGATCTTCTAATTCTGATTCACATCAGATTCGGTTTTTCTATTGTGATCTACAAAGACTCAGAGTGCTGCCCCTACTACATGAACTCATCTTCTACTTCAGAATTCAAGAACACAAGGTACAAATTACAATCCAGGATTTATACATAATTTCTAGTCTTCAACTCCTAATAGTTACACGTGGAGGTGTGACGGGAGTACACAACTACTTGCTCCTGCTCTATAGATAGCTCAATATCTTGCTAAATTATCTCCCTCAACTTCAATGTACATGAACTCGAATAAATGCTCCCTCCACCAGTGGAAAACAGATGGAACTAATCGATTTAATATTTTCAAAAACAATTCACACAGCCACAGAGGTCTGAACGCTTAACCAATCACTTAAGCTAACAGTTTCCACCTCTACTGTAATGTCGAAAATAAATTCAACGTTGATGATTTTATTATACGAACTCGGTGGTGTATCAAAAGCATATTCCAGCAAATACAGAAGAAAAATCCAGAAGTTACAGAACCGATTGAAGTGTACATATCCTAAAATTAAAACAAGTACGAGGCAAAAAAATGTGAAAAGAAAACCTCGATCTCAGTGTAAAGGCCATTGTAGCCACGAAATTTAAGAAAACCATCGACAGCGTCGTTATGAACATTAGCATTTGGATGAGAAGAAGATCCACCGATGGCAGATTGGCCACCACCATCACCACTGCAGCAATTACCCATCGCCGCCGGCCGGTGATGTTTAGTTAGGGGAGAGCAGACAGGAAGCAAGGAGATGTGAGGGAGTGAAAGAAAGAGGGGAGAAATGAGCCTGTAGATAGTTGAGTTATGCCCCACAAGTTGTAAACCCCCCGCGTCGTCCCTCGCCGCAAGAAAACGCGTTTTATTTGGGACTTTTAAATTAATTAATTAATATCTTAACGACCGTTAATTTCTTATAAGTATTTAACAGCTTTCAATAATGATTGCTGAAATATTTTCTTATTATTTAGCAGTTAGGATATAATTGGGACAAATTTATTATATATTTTACATGTCATTGTGATGGTGATATATGAAAAGTATAATTATGAATCGGACTATCTCAAATGATTATTTATATCTCTATAATATATTTAATCAATTTTAATATTTTCTTTTCAAAATAATGGCGTTATTTGAAATATGATATTTTAGTTGGTTATTTCGAACTTTGGAAAACATTTTGGATTTCGGACTAACTTTTACGGTAAAAAGACATTCTCAGGGGGTGTTTGGCTTAGCTTTTCAAACCCTAAAAGTCCTTTTTGAAAAAGTTACAAAAAGTCAGGATTTTCTGACTTTTCCAAAAAGTTCATTTTCCTTATGTAAAAACTTCAAAAGTAGCTTGTAAAAGTAGTTTGCCAAACATCTTTTGTTTTTTTTTCTTTTCCAAAAAGGACTCTTGGCTTTGAAAAGCTAAACCAAACACCCCCTCAATTAAAAAACTTAGTGAAATTTTGATGTAGTTGTGAAGATTGAATGAAGTAACATGGTCATTTAAGTGGCAGCCAAAACGGTTAGTAACTAATGTAAAATGTCTTTTACCCTTTTTTTTTATGTTTTTCTTATTTCCACATAGACCATTAAAGTTCGTATAAATTTTCATAAAATAGCAAAGATTGTGCTGAGGTCATCTCAACTCAAGATGGTCTCCCATGTTCCTTTCAACAAAAAGCAACCAAAAGCCACGTTAGAAAGCAAAGTCAAGAAAGAGGTCAACCACCAAGAGACATGTAAAGTAGTGGGAAAAAACCTTGGTGTCGATTGTCATTAAACGAAATATTCTAAGTCATCTCGCATATGAACATTGTCTTTTGTACACTTAAAGATTTTGAGCATAGTAATTTTGTCATTTGTCAGTTTTCGTCTCTTTGACACTTTTGTTTTAGTTTATTACCATCTCACTTATAGGTTTTGCCTGCTTTCATTCTTCCTCCGTTAATGGGAGATAAGCGTCTTCAATCCTTGCTCTGCATCATCAATTAACCGATTGTCGTTCGTATCTCACTTCGTCTTTCTCTTACTTTCTAATTCCTTCTGCGTTTCTTCTTCGTTTCCACTAATTTTGGGGTTTCAATTCACGCAAGGGTTTCAGGTCACACAACAACGGAAGCCACTCTCGCATTCAACAATCGACTTCGGCCAATTTCGATTACGGAGTTGGGTATGTTATTTGTATTTTGTACCTGTCTATAGTTGTTGCTTTCGTTCTTGGAAGCAGTTGTCCGTTTGGATTTTGGGTTAGTCGTTTTTTTATTTTCAATTTTTGTTGCAACTGTTGTTTGCTTTGTATTGGCATAATGCTTCCCAGTAAGCGTAAGAGGGGCTCCACTTGTGTTGCGACAAGGGCTCGTCGTGACATAAAACACATCTTTTTGGGCTATGATCTGTCAATTTCTTTTGATATAAATGACTTACCAGGGGACTAGGTAGTGGAGAATCGAGGTTAGAGAGATCAAGTGCTCGTTAGGTTTGGGGTTTATTGAAGGTTAATTTGGGGATTTCCAAAAGGTGAAAGTTTAGATGTAAAGAACATCTTGAATATAAAACTAGAATGAAATGATGGAAATCTAACACAAGTAGTTAACATCTTCTACTTTCTATGTATTTTCGTCATATTTATTCTAAACATTGTTTCTGCACCCCAAACAATTGTACCATTTTTTAATATTTTCAAAACTAATGGAGCATTTGTTTTTTAATTTATTGTTTATGTGATGATTCTCAATTAAGTGAGGATGAACAGCTTGCAAGAGCATTACACCAAAGTCTAAAAGTTGAGTTACCACCTAGAAATAAACATGTAAATGGAAATGAGAATGGAAATAGGAATTAAAATATTTTTCAACCTATACCCTTCCTATATTCAACAAGATTTAGGAAGGTTTATTTATTTATTTCTTGTAATTTTATTTTTTTAAATCCATTCTACCCTTATATACCTTTACATTTTTTTGCAGGTTTTGCTCATCACTTTGCCAAATGCACCAGCAGGTATGTATTAGTACTATCTAGAGTAGTTTATATAGGTATATTAATCTACCAAATAGAAATTTTAGATATTATGTCCTGAAAAAAAGGTGAAAACTAACATCCAAGTTTGTTTAATTTGTTATGGAGAATCTTGAAGGGAACTTGAATGGTGGCTTTTGATGTACTTTGATATGGCTTTATTTAACTATGTATTTTAGACCATTGTCCTAATATATTTGAGTAAAAGTGTTATATTTTAATATATATGACAATTAAAATCAAAGCTGTGATGCAAGGAGGAGAACAGAGTTGAAAAGACGCAAAAATGATGTTGTTGGACAGATTGGCCTCCATTTAGTGTTTTGGCCATATATAATGATACGTAACTACGATTAAAGAGATTCAGCATGTTTGGAAAACTAGACAAAATTCGGACAACTTTCGTGTTTGTGCCAAATTCGGATTCCCAGTTCCCACGTCGTGGCAAAGTCATTTCCGCGACGTAGGGAATCATAAATTTATGTATGTTATGGAATCCAACTCCCACGGGGTGGAAAAGGCATTTCCATATTGTGGCGACCTTGAAACTTATAAATAGAGTTGAAATTAAACCTAATGAAACTTAACATCTCAATTTCACAACCAAAATTTTCATTTTTAATTAGGGAAAAACTGCTTATTTTCATAATATAAGACGAGAAAACCAATACTTCCAAAGTACATTATTTAAAATCAGAGTATTATACTAAACACAGAATCTTCATTGTTGTTGATGAATGTGTACAATCACGCCTTCGCCTTTTCACGATTACAGATGATGTCTAGAAAACAATAACAGATGGGTAACCACGAAGCTTAGTGAGTTTCCCCAAAATACTTCATACAACATAACATAATAATCAACTAAAGGTTATCAGGATCCCTGTGACTATTAACAGTCCTGAATAACACATACAACACAAAAATATAAACAATTATGGGTGATCAGCAACCCTGGGTACTATCAACGGTCCCAGTGGGCTAACAGCACGCTCTGTAGATTAACAACACCCCTCATGGGTTATCAGCAATCCTAGGGACTATCAGCAGTCCAGGAGTATCAGCAACTAAGTTTATATATAACAGCAATCAACAAATGAGACCCAGCTTGTCAGCATGTATATACTACCACACATGCAAGTATAATGAGTAGACTCACTACCGCCTACTAGACTCCTCACAACACGATGTTCTGCTACCAGTAAATCTCCATGGAATGTGTAGCCATAAGTAATCAGATGTGAGATCGCCACCTAAACAGATGATCCTACTCTGGAGCCAAAACCAAACAAGGAACGAGCAAGAAAGCTTAGACCAAGAGTTCTCAAGCTATCCTACATGGATACATAGGCATTCCACTAGAAAATAACCAGCCTACTGCTACTCTAACCAGCATACCACTACTGCTGCATCCTAACACATAAGGATATAAACATATCTAACAGCTCAATAACCAGCCTAGTGGTACTCTTACCAACATACCACTAATGTTGCATCCTAACACATAAGGATATAAATGTATCTGACAACTCAATAACCAGCCTACTGGTACTCTAACCAACATAACACTAATGTCGTATCCTAACATATAAGGATATAAATATATCTAACAGCCCATTACAGTACAACGACATTCTATACACAAGGATACATATCCAAAACTAGTGGATCAACATTTGTGTCTTCGACCCACAGGTACAGTGAGGAAAACTCACATGAATTGAAGAACCCGGAAACATTGTGACTCACTCCTTTTTCTGCACTACTTGCTCCCCCTAACCTTCTAACACCAAAACATGGTAGAATCTTATTCAACAACCCAAATCCTTCAAGTTTAACTCAAAGTCAAACTGATTAAAACGTCAACTGCCAACTACCCCTCACAACGTGACCATCTACGGCTCACGTCGTGAGCCACTAAGGGACAAAATAATCGAGACTCTTGATCCTCACGACATGACATGCATAGTCTCACGTCATGAGATCAGTGTGAATGACATTTTGATGCAAAAACTCCTTAATCCATTAAGCCACTAATCCATCTTATCCAGAAGGCTTCCTAACGCCCTAAAGACCATAAAAATTGATGCTTTAAGGTCTTGCATGTCTAATGCAATACTTGAGCTCAAATTAGGGCATTCATGAAGAAAACGAATGTCAAAACCTCAAGCATGAGCTCAAACATCCTTCAAACTTCAGATCCATCACATATAATCACCAAGGGACTCTAAGGACCTATAAAGTTGCTAACTTTATGAAGTCTCGACACTCTAACCCATCAAACCATGGATAAACACACATAAAACCTTAGATCTAGCAATAAGGAATTATAAATCTTGAATCTTGGTTACTCACAATGGTCCAAAGATGTGGCTAGAAGATGCAAATGAAGCTTCCAAACTGAATCTATGCTCCAATGGTGATCCCTTCTTCCTCAAGCCACCAAAACACCATCAAAAGCTCAAGAATCTCAAGGAGAGGCTAGGGTGTAACGACCCTCTTTTACGACCAAAAATTTTCATTTTATTTAAAGTAAAATTATCCAATTGTAAAACCATTTTAAGAAAACCATTTGTTTCTAATTACAATTATTAAAAGTCAGAGTATTGTAATGAACACGAAATCCTCAATGTTTCTGATGAGTGTGTACAGTCCCGCCTTCGCCTTCACTTTCCCATGATGACCGATGATACCTGAAACAATAAACAACCGAGTAAATAAGCATAAAGCTTAGTGAGTTTCCCCCAAAACACCCCATACGATAAACATACAAGTACGCATCGAGTCCACTCAGCCATCGAGTTGTAATACCCAGGGTTTGTTGGCCTACCGCCTCAACCAAACCGCTCTTTCCGAGCCTCCGTGCCTTCGGCTTACAGTCGGCCTGCATTGGGTATCTTGGTCTATAACACAAAGCAGGACCGCCTCAAGCCACTACCACCATATGTCGACATATGAACAATCAAGGATCAAGTAGGCTCGTAATATATGCAAACATCAATCATATAGCTCGCTACTGGCTACTAGTCCTCTCACAGCATACTGTCCCGCTACCATGTAACCTCCATGAAATGCATAACCATAAGTAACCATATATGAGATAGCCACCCGAACAGATGATCCTACTCTAGAGCCACAACCAAACGAGGAACATGCAAGAAATCCTAGATCAAGAGTTCTTAGGCTATCCTACATGACTAAATACAGTCCCTAAGGAACTCCACTAGATGATAACCAGCAAGTACAGGTAACCATATCGATCTAATAGATCACTACAACATAGCAACATCCTATATAACAGGATATAGATCTAACAGGTCACTACAACATAGCAACATGATATATACCAGGACACAGATCTAACAGATCATCAAAGTATAGCAACATACTAAATACCAATAAACCAAGGAATGCTTAACAATATATACTCATAGATGAGATAAACAAAAGTCAACGGTCAACAAAAGTCAACAGCCAGACCCTCACAACGTAACCATCTATAGCCTCACGTCGTGATCTACTACTGGACAAATTAGTTGGGTATTACAATCCTCACGATGTGACATGCATCTTCCGGCGTGATAATCCATTTGTACGCCATTTTGATCCAAAAACCTCTTAATTCATTAAACCATTCGTCCATCTTTTCCAGGAGGCTTCCTAATACTCCTAGGATCATAAAAATCGATGCTTTAAATTCTTGTATTTCTAATATAAGACTCGATGGTGGTTGTCGGGGCCAACAAATTAATACCCTAAATATTACACACTAAAATAGTGTATAGTGGTAAAGGGATCGTATCCATGGAGATTGGTTCAATTTAAATCTCTATGTAAATCACTTGTTCAAGTACTTGTAAAACAAAAGTAAAAGTAAAATTGGGGGGGGGGGGGGGGGGGTAATTCTTTTTGATTATTTGAAAAAATTTAAACTAGCTATAATGTAAATATGACAAGTAAACAAGTAAAAGATTTGAATAAATTCAATGAAGTGAAATTGGTTGATTTTGGGTACACCACATGGTGTGACAACCCGAAATTTATCCCGTCATTTTTAACCACATCTTCCTTTAATAAAACCGCTTTATTAATTGTCCGTTAACCTTTTGGACTAGGTTAATTAAATTGAGACTTATTATGACTTCGTAAGGGTTGAAACAAGTTAGAAACACCCTCAATAATTCCTTGAAAAGTTTTAGTTACAACCAAGTTAAAATACGACCATTTAATTGGGTGCGACCAAAATCCCCGTTTAACGTTAGTATCGGGTAGATCTCCACCGAGCCACAAACTCAAACCCCTATATAAGGGTGAGTGGACTCTATTTGAGACTTTTCACTCTCTCTCTACACTCTCTCTCTCTACAAGTTGCTTTCGATCCATAAACCGCCCATTTCGAGCCCCAAACTAGTAAGTGATCTACCCTAACTTGTTGTTTAGCTCATTTAACATGAAAATTCGTGTTTAAGACATCCATTAGGGCCCAAATCATGTGTTTACGGCCCAAGAACACTCTTGGACCGTAAACACCCATAAGTGGGGTTTTGAAGCCCCAAAACCCTTCCAAATCACTCCTAGGGCTTAGATATGACTTGTAGACTTACATGTATGAGCTTAGAACACCAAAACCTTATTATATGGAGAGTAAACATGAGTTTACGGCCCAATAACACTCTTGGACCGTAAACCCCTCTTCAAGGGCTGTGAACACCTTTTAAGGTGTTAGAATTGCCCTCAAACACCTCCTATGACTTGGGTAAATGTCTAGAACCAACCACCATTGAAGTAGGGGCTTTAAACATCAATTAAACCAAGGACTTAGGAGTTTACGGCCGTAAACCCCCCCTAGGATTGGTCCATGGGTCGTAAACTCCATAAAATGGTCATATGATTCCCCTAACACCCCTTATGACCTATATAATTGACTAGAAACAAGTATAAACCATCAAAACACAAAAGAAAGGGGCTAGTAAGAGTTTACGGCCGTAAACTCTATGTTTACTGCCGTAAACTCCCATGAATGGTCTATTTGAGGCCTTAAACCCTTCATAAGCCCTAGATTTGAGCCTAGCTTAATTCCACTAGTGAGATAAGACCTTAATGATGGGTTTTAGCTATAAGAACATCATATGTGCTCATACAAACCCTAATGCTTGGATCTAGGTTTCTCTATTGTACATGCAATTCATCCAAGACTATAAACCCTAGATCTAGCATATGATAATCAATATAACATATAATTAGGGTTTAGATCATACCTTGATTGTTATGTAGCAATAACAATCTCAAATACTCCTTGTAATGACTTTAGAAAGCTTAGAGTCACAAATGTCACTCCTCTAATGGCTCACAAACACCAAGAGCAAGAGGATGAAGAAGAGGAGAAGAGAAGGAGGCTCTCAAAAACGTGTGGAAACCCTAAAGAATAAGTTCACCACGTTTTTGGAGCATAAGGGCTTTATATATAGTGAGGCTATTAGGGTTATCTAACAAGGAAACCCTAATTTGGATGCTCAAGCCCTAAGCAACCCATAGACTCCTTTCCTTAAAGGCCTTGGACGATTTCTAATGGGTTTCCCCATAGAATTCGTCCACTCCTTAATATAAGGCAATCTATAGCCCAAATTGCAATTATCTTATAATTACAATTCCAGTCCCTTAAGTTTAATTAATCTCTTTTAGTCACAAACTTAATTCTTATTAATTCTTGACTAATATTAATTAAACAATATGATTTCTCCTTTAATATATTATTCTCATAATTTATTAATAAATCATATTTAATCCTTTCTCTCCATAATTCATCCTATCAAGTTGCTTTGGTGAAGGCAACCCAAAAGGACCATGCACCATCGGGTCAAGTACATACCAAAATAGTTATGGACTTAGACACTAATCCAACAGTCTCCCACTTGGATAAGTCTAATAACTATTCTGCGTATGACTTCAAATCCCGATCTGCAATCGTAGTTTTCCAAAGCCGTTGTCAACTCTGATCCTATCAGATACGTGTGTCCTTTAGATAAGGGATCATATATTGCTCCATTCTAGATATCGTATGAGACATGATTTCTAATCATTCTCTCTGTACTATTTCTCGACTTCCGATTTATGACGACTGACTAATTGAACAAATCAAATTAGCCCTAGCCCGGCCGAGCATTTACGTTTGTCATCACTAAATCATCGAGGGGCCCAAAGATATCGCTTTTATCCTACTTTGAATAAAAGGAACGGATAAACTTTGATTCAATGCTCGCTTGCACTCACTGACCGAATCACACACAACAATATGTTTTATGACACCAAATTACTGGTGCGTTTACATATTATCAATGTGCAACCGATTTGCAAGATACAACCCACACATCTCGGTTTTAAGAATATAAGATATTATCGTCTCACCAATCACTTGTGATACAATTCATGGAGTGATCCAAGTGAGCGTGGGTTTAATCCAATGCTCAAATCGTATTCATAAGCACTCATGAACGTTGCAGCAAACATTTTCTTATGTCTAATGCTCTTTAGACAATCCACACACCAATTCACGATAGTCTTCATTCATACCTACTTCCAACATATGAACGACTGTGGCCCGTTCGAATAATTTGACTGTTCTAAACCAATTAAATTATTCAGGAAGTCAAAACATGCAAAGTGAAACACAAGAATAATACTACTCTCATATGGCCTCAAACCTTTGAGCATAAATAAAACACCTTTTATTTATCACCATATCGATTACTCATTGTATGTTTTTTCGGGCAATCAACCTTTTACTTGAATTATTACACTTGTCCCATGCTCCTAGCGTGCACACAATGTTTACCTATGGTTCTTACTTTGTGAAATAGATCAAATGAACACATTTCCAATCATACTCATTTCACAACTCCCAATCCTTTTCACAAGTGAAAGAATATCAAATTCTTGTTACTTATGGAATATGCTAGATTCTAACATTTTATGCAATGATCCTTTTGTAATATCACTGCACTAAAGTCACAATGACTATCGCCAATGAAATTACAAAGTCCTCTATCGGAGATTGTTACAAGACAATTGCTTAGATATAATGTCTCTCACTCAAAGTATATTCCTTTGAACACCCTATTGCATAAAAGTTTCTAATCTAGACATAGATTTTCAATATTCAATTCCCAATATGGAAAACTTTCCATACTTACCATATGACAACTCATTCTCAATAGAATCTTATCTATTCATAATAATGTCGATATGGTCCATCCAATACTATACTTCCAACTACTCACAAGCGACCAATCCTAGGCGAACTTTGGATTGTCCTTTGATAGTTTTTTAATTATCTGAGTCAAAACCGATTCTTGTCCTTTTTCCCTCTAAATGCGCTAGACATTTGGAAAATTTTAGAATGGTCAAATATTATAGCATTTGCAATCGATCCTATACCCGAAGCGTATTGGACACGATGCATAATGTCTTACATAAAGATTTGATACATTATCAATCTTCTGCCATAATATTTTATGTGCTACGTTCTCAAAATTCGAACTATGAAGAGGAATGCCATAATCATAATCGAAATTTGAGAACACACTATGTTTCCTTGACTAAATTATTAACATTCCACAACCTAAGCCTTTAGATTTGAAATGAAGCATAATATTCTCTCCCTTAATTATAGCAAAACAACTATTCAACCTTTACAACTTTGCAAAGTATGACTTTTGTTTTTCTATAATTAATATTGCTAACTTGCAATACTTTCCATAATAATCATGCAATCATAACATTTATGCTCCCACTATCATGATGATTATTATAAACATAACACTTATGCTCCCACTAGCTTTGACATGTATTTAGAAACCAACTTAACTTCCAGAAAAACAATACTTATTGAATTTCTTAAGTTCATGTTTCTAATACCCAATGCTTTGATAATCTTTTATCAAGGCTTCTTAAACTTATACACCTTTGCCTTAGATAGTTCATATGTGTGTCTAAACAATTCAGACTAATTGTCAAATCTCACAATTCGGATCATGGAAAGGGATACCGTAACCATAATCGAATTCGAGAATTCAATTTCACAATCACTATCTTTTTAAAATCTCTCTTAGTGAAAGCATTTCCTCACAATCATTTTCATGAAGGAGGGAATCTTATGACACTTAGATTTTAATGGTGTATGTGTTCCTATCCATGTGAATTTGTCAAAACCAAAGTTTACGACAAATTCAAACTCATATGGACCGAACTTTCTTAATCTTGATTTCTTGCCTTATGGTAGCACAGCTGTCCACCATGTCTTCCAAGTAGTTAAGCAGCTCACCCTTTCCTATCAATGTACTTTTCATTGATCAAGATGCTTGCCTTTTATGCGTTCAAATGAGAACTCATAGAACTCACATGCATAATTAATTCAATTGGAACGACACAGAAACAAAATAGCGTCAACACGATAGGTTGTAAACCTCAACTCGTGTGCTAGTGATGATCGATGAGGTTTATTTTGATTTGTTTTTGAAACCTTTCAAGACCATTAAGACTCCCAATGACTCCTTGACATATAAGATTCTCTTGTCAATAAACATTTCTTGACAAACAAATATTCAAGAGTTAGTGTAGTTTTTATCAAAATACTTCATAAATTGGACCTAGTTGGTCTTTGTCTTATCCTAGACATCACAACTTTCCACATTTGATGAATGTTATAAACCTTCTTAATACTTATCACTCAATTTCACAATCTTAACTCTAAGACTTGTTTTGGAACGAAGTATGATTGACTTCTTGATTTAACCATTTCTTCAATTCTTGATTCCTCTTCTTAGACATACAATTGTACTAAGACTCACTTAGAGGATCAATTGAGATATGGTTCTTAATCATTAAGACCTATCATAAAGCATAAAAGGTACTCTCCCTTCTTCTTAGAATGGAGAAACTTTTATCTTTCTGCCTACTTGATTCTTCTTATTCGTTATGCTATTGATTTAAACTTTTTCAATCAATTCAGAATTACACTTAATCTTATAAGTATAATCATATTTACTAAACCTTTAGTAAATCACGACGAATATCTTGTTACTCTTATGGTGGACTTGATCAACACGCAACTTTGTGTACTCGATCTCCTAGTCCTTCTCTTGACACTTTGTCAATGAATTAGTCTAATTCCCAAATATGAAATTTCTCATTCATCGTGCAACCAAGTTGCATGATTCCAAGTTTCTGTCCAATTGAAACTTGGGCGATGAGAAACTCTCCCTGTTTGGTAAATTCTTGACATTTCCACAAACAACATAATTAAGAATCAAATCCATTATTGCTAATATTAGAAACATTCTAACATCAATTTTTCATACACGCCATTGCAAGGATAAATAAATAATATAAAATCAAAATTTATTTTATTGCGGAAAAATTTTGTCCTTACAATGCAATTCATTGAAAAACTATGTTAATACATCTTTCTTAGCAATCCAATTCTAACTCTAAGTAGTAGCTCAAGAATCTAATCTTCAAGTAATGCGATCAAAATCCATTTCTTCACAGTTAGATTCTGCTCACTTCTTCCCTTAAGTTTCCTCTCTTTTCTTCGATCCTACAAAACATCAATTGTAATCTTATCATATTTTGTATTAAGAATCTAGAATATGAGCTTAAAAGAGTTAGTCAATGGATTTTACCTAAAGCAGAGCCATACGTTTTGACTCTCCCATCTCTTAGATCTCTTAGGTAAATAGGGCAGCTTCGTCTCCAATGCCCCTTCTCTCTGCAATAAAAGCAAGTTGACTCTTTTGGAACAGGACATGGAACTACTTCAGACATTGCCTTTCTCTTATGATCAAACTTTTCGATCATAGCATGTCTTTCGTTGTCATTGTCTATATCCATGGAGGTCTTGAAGGCAGATTCACCAATCAACTTTGCTTTTCTATTGCGCCAAACCATTGCTGATTCAGCAGCAATAAGCATATTGGTGAGATCTATAAGGGTCACATCGCAGTTCATCATATAGTACTCTCTTACGAACTCACTATATGAGTTAGGAAGTGACTGAAGAACCCAGTCAACAGCCATCTCCTCACAGACAACGGGTCCCAACATTCTTAACTTATCAATGTGTGACTTCATCCCTAGGACGTGTGCACACACCGACTTTCCTTCTTTAAGTTTACTTGCCAAAAGGGCTTGAGTGAGCTTGAACTTTTCAAGTCTTCGAACTTGTGGGTTAAGGAGAATAATTGGAGGAGGTGGAGGAAGTGAAGTATGATTTCTTATTCCTCAATCGAATCGTGGAATATCATCTTCATGTGGAATGCTTGTTCCATGGGATTTGGGAAGACCATAGTTGTCGTACTTTGACATCTACAAAACGGGAGAAAACGAATTCAAGTTAGTTGATTGATTGAGTCCTTAGTAAATCACCCACATGAGATACTAAGGCTAGGACCCAACACAATACGCTACAACCTAGAAAAGGGATACCGTAATCTAGTTGCAGAATATTTGAAGGTAAGTGAATGACGATTCACTAATTTCCACCATGAAAAACGAAAAAGAAATTTAAGTTTTAAATCTATGAAAACTCCTAGATTCTTTGAGATTCATTGAACTTTTCAATGGCATGTTTTAAATCTCGATATGCCCCTCTAGTTTGTGACTGGGATGCCGAGGATCACAAAGCGGGTGTGAATAACCATGCAAACTTACATGGTGCCCTCACATGTTACAGTCACCTATTCGATGTGCCTGTAAACCACACACGCTCCACCGAACTATGACAAACATTGAGTCACCCTTTGCTACCTTTACTTAGAACCATTTAGTGTGGCGGTAAACCACACGCGCTCCACTAACATCTTCGCAAGGGCACAAAGTGTAATTTCATGGAATTGGATCAAATTACTTTGCCTAAGTAACTAAGATTTGGGAATTTGTAAAACATTTAGTTACTTTCGTACTTCATTATACTTATAATGGAAGCTTTTGTCCTATCCTACCCGTGCGGCTAACGACCCTCCACTAGTCAAGAGTGTGGTGGGTAAGAGTGGATACCCATTCAATCGCCATTTTATAGGCAATTTCCTTAAACACCCCTTATAGACCAGCTTCGAGAATGAGGCCTACTAATGGTAAGACTGACTTTTCCTCATACATATATATAATGTTAGACTTTTAATGTTATATATAGTATAGGGTGTATTTTACACTTTTAAAATACTAGGAGGTCAAATTTAACAATTATACTTTTAATTCAATTAAATTGTAAACCAAAATTTTATGGATTTATTAAACCTCTTTTAATTATACACCTTAATTAATTAATAAAACCATAAGGGTGTGATTTGAACTTTTCAAAACAATACTAGGGTTTTAGAATTTAACATTCCTAAATTAAACCTTTTAATCAACTTTTAAATTCCAAAACTTGAGGACAAGTTTTGAAACATTTCAAAACATTTAGGTTTAGAATTTAAATATACATCAAAATTAAACTTTTAATCAAAATTTAAATTCCAAAACTTGAGGGCAAGTTTTGAAACATTTTCAAAACATTAGGGTTTCAACTATTTAAATTTCAAAACTAAACTTTTGAGTTCAAATTTAAACTATAAAACCTAAAGGGGAAAATTGAAACTTTTCACAACACAAGGATCAAATAACAAATAATATAAATTAAACAATTAATTTCATCATTATCTATATTTGACCTAATTTCAATTACTTGCAAAATAAGTTACCCAATTAATACAAATAATCCAATCTTTATCATATAAGTAAGTTATTATCTAATTAATTGGTAATTATCTTGTGTTTTGGCAGGGATATTCATTAAGAAACAATAAAATTCGTATTTTATAGGTTTAAAACGAATATGATAATAATCCTTAAGCAAAACAACAACAAAATCCGAAGTTTCCTCTGTCTGACGCTCCAACTCGCCGAGTCACACTTTGGAACTCGCCGAGTAGGGCTGACTCGCCGAGTCCAGGTGGTGACTCGCCGAGTCAGGTCGAACAGAAGGCCAGAAAACGATTTTCAGCTACATAATGCATCAATACAATAGAAACCAATCTAGGCTCTGATACCACTGATGGGTTTTAGCTATAAGAACATCCTATGTGCTAATACAAACCCTAATGCTTGATCTAGGTTTATCTATTGTACATACAATTCATCCAAGACTATAAACCCTAGATCTAGCATATGATAATCAATATAACATATAATTAGGGTTTAGATCATACCTTGATTGTTATGTAGCAATAACAATCTCAAATACTCCTTGTAATGACTTTAGAAAGCTTAGAGTCACAAATGTCACTCCTCTAATGGCTCACAAACACCAAGAGCAAGAGGATGAAGAAGAGGAGAAGAGAAGGAGGCTCTCAAAAACGTGTGTAAACCCTAAAGAATAAGTTCACCACGTTTTTGGAGCATAAGGGCTCTATATATAGTGAGGCTATTAGGGTTATCTAACAAGGAAACCCTAATTTGGATGCTCAAGCCCTAAGCAACCCATGGACTCCTTTCCTTAAAGGCCTTGGACGATTTCTAATGGGTTTCCCCATAGAATTCGTCCACTCCTTAATATAAGGCAATCCATAGCCCAAATTGCAATTATCTTATAATTACAATTCCAGTCCCTTAAGTTTAATTAATCTCTTTTAGTCACAAACTTAATTCTTATTAATTCTTGACTAATATTAATTAAACAATATGATTTCTCCTTTAATATATTAATAAATCATATTTAATCATTTCTCTCCATAATTCATCCTATCAAGTTGCTTTGGTGAAGGCAACCCAAAAGGACCATGCACCATCTGGTAAAGTACATACCAAAATAGTTATGGACTTAGACACTAATCCAACACTTAAATCATCCAAGAGCACACCACCCATGAGTTTACGGCCGTAAACTCATGGGGATATGGTCTTAGGGCTGTAAACTATATAAAGAGTTTACTCTTGAAGAGTAAACTCCCTAACTAGGCCATACACTCCCTTATTTGCAACCCAATAGCCTCCTAGCACTTGATCAAAGTGTTTTCTGCACATTAGGATGCTTATACGTGTTTAATTAGTATTATAATTACTAATTGTATGTAAACATATGTCATCATATGTTAATAGGTTACTAAGTGTGTTCAAGTCTTTACTTGACACCGAGCACCCAACCGGCACCTCCATCCGATCCACTTACTACCGGTGAGTTTATACCCCTGAATTAACCTTTTAAATGTTTTTACATGCTTTTATGGGGGGGGGGAATACAAGTTAAAACATGCTAGTTATCATATCAATCATATGTGATTAATAACCCGCATGCACAAGGATTTATCACACTTTCAGCTGTTTTACCAAGTATAATACTATAGATGGTTTTCCAAAACGTCTTTACTTGTTTAAATCTTTTCTCAAATTATCTCTCGTGCTGTATGTTTTACTTCTAAACCAGTTACAGCAGTGTTTTAAACAAAGGTTTTCTTTACTTATATTGTGTTATCAAATTATATTCAAAACGCGTTTAAGAACGGTTTTTAAAGCTTGTTTTACATAACGATATCAAGTCGTAAATTCTTATTTTTAAAGGTTTTCCAAAGGTTTTACCAAAGTTTTCTTCTATACTTCTAGGCTTCTACTTCGTTAAATGCATGCTTGTGTTTGTATAGTTATATAAATAATGTTTAAAAGACTTAGGAAGGCTAGTTCGCCCTATTTCCTTTTCCTCGTTGGGATGTGGTCTGGTGGGTATCGAATATCCGTCCGAAGGTCGTTTAAACATTAGTTATATATCATGTATACACGTATAGACATAAAGGTTTACATCGACCAGTTCATTTCCCTTGGGTAGCAAGGGCATCCTTCCATTCATCATTCATAGATCAGAGACACTAGTAACTATTATAGGAATAGTTAGGAGGTTCTATTTACTCTTTCTAGTATGAGAATTCCAAAGGATTCAGTTCATTCGCGAGTCTATATCATTTCTCCAGCGCCTCTAATAGAATTCAGAATACGAGATGCATCTTCAGGACACGGATTTCCCCGTTGTCAAGTTGGTAACCAGAGTCTCCTGGAGGGAGAGCAGGCATTATGTGTATAGATCTATACGGGGAGTGACACTCCTGCACCCTGACTGCTAGCTACAGTCCACGGCCTACCAAGCCAAGGGGTGATAAATGTCACATTTATACCGACGCTTGTAGGGCGTCAAGTACTCTAGTGTCAATCAGTATGGTTACGAGTATCTCCATGTTTACCTTATAATTCATGGCCTTAAGGTAACGAGAATTAACACTGTATTTTTGAAACAACACTCTTAGGATTACCCTTTGTTTTAGACCTTGCTAGCTGTATCGTTCATTTGATACTGTCTGGGGTTTGTGTTTCTTTGTTTTAGACCTTGCTAGTTGTATCATTCATTTGATACTGTCTGGGGTCTATGTTTCTTTGTTTTAGACCTTGCTAGTTGTATCGTTCATTTGATACTGTCTGGGGTCTGTGTTCTTTGTTTTAGACCTTGCTAGTTGTATCGTTCATTTGATACTGTCTGGGGTCTGTGTTCCTTTGTTTTAGACTTTGCTAGCCGTATCGTACATTTGATACCGTCTAGGGTCTGTGTTTCGTCTTGTTAGACTGAGCCAGGCGTATCATTCATTCTATACTCTCCTGGAGTCTATGATTTCTTTTGCCTTAGTCAGCAGTATTTTCTACTGAGGCATACTTTATTTTCCCCTAGTAGTTTTACTAGTGATATTCTCCTACTTTCTTTAAAGTCAAATACCGTATTTTGGTAATGATAGTATTTCAGGGAAAGTTTCTCTTTAAAACATAACACTGTCGAGTCTTGGTAGAAGATTGCTTTTAATTAGAAAATATAGGATTTTCTGGAAAGGACGCTAATACACCGTAGATTCTAAACTACTACTTTTTATAAAGTTATTTTGAATAAAATGCTTACTTACACAAATGACACTAGATACTTATGAACTCACCAACATTTATAAAAATGCTGATACTCGCTTTCAAAATAACTTTTATTCTCAGGTCAGCAATAGACAGGTACACCCGGGAGCTTTTGTGAAGCCAGCCTAGAACCGAGCTGCATCTATACGAGTTTCTGTATTACTTTGATATTACTATAGCATGTAACCGATGTAAAATTATTACTATTAATGCAATGGTTGTTGTACTTTGATTACTATACTGCATATGTTGTGATACTTGACATGACGTCATCCACCCAAAACGTTTCCGCCGTTCCGGTTTTGGGGTGTGACACATGGAAGACATGGTTGACTTTATCATTACACTAAATGGAATAACACTTGTGAATTAATTAACTTGGCTATAGTAATCCATAAACACAAATTACCTCAACTCTTAATTGTTATTAAAATAGGTAGAGGAGCTCTTAACACATTTCCTTAATTAAAGTCACAAAATCAATGAAGCATATAATCTTGTGAAAATCGATTAGCTTTAAGTTCTAAGAGTTACCAAGTCCAAAAGATAATCAAATGCTTACAGTATCATTATCGAGGAAACATTCATATGGTCTAAATGAAATGAAAACAAACATATAAACCATTTGTTGCTTACTAATTTGAGGGCCCATTACTTAACCAAGAAATTAGTCAACAAAAATAAGCATTTATTCATCTAAGCTCATGATCAAAGAAAAATAAACACAACAAGATTTTTAACTAAAAAACATTTCCATAAACTTCAAACACAAGATGATAATAAGTCTTCAAAGCAACTAATCATCCATGGGTTAAACCCTAATCAACCAAATGAAAATCTAGCCAAGCATGGCCAAAGTAAAAGAAATACAATATAGTTTAGAGATACCAAACATGATTCAGAGTGTAAGATGAAATGAAATGACAACAATCTTCAAAATCTTCCCAAGCCTTCTAGAGAGAAAATTAGAGTTGTTCTTCAAGGTGTTGATAATGAATATCCCCACCAAATCTCCAGTAAAAGTGTTTTCTTTCGAATTCAATAGTTCCCCACCAACCTTCCCAAAATAGAGTCAAAAATTCAAAACTCGGATTCACCAGAGCACGATCCACGCGGACCGCGTGGGTCTCGCTGATTGCATGCCTTGGCCCATTTAAAATACAGTCCAGCCCAAATTTTCTCATTCATCTTCAGCCCACAGGCACAACTCTTGGTAGCCCAATTATGTTATTCCAAAGCCTCCAATGATGGTCCAATGCTTCTTTAATCCTCCTCAACTCGAGTCCTCATCCAAAATTAAATCCAACGTGTATCCCGCTTGTATTGATACTGAGCCCAATCGCCACATTTCAAGTCCACGAACAAATTGCAAGCCCCCAATAGTCCCGAACTCCTTCCACACCTCCAATAACAAATAGTCTTTGATAAATCCTGCAAATAAGCTTAAAAGACTGGAAAGCACCCGGTAAAAGAGAAAAATAACAAAAAAGAGAAAATATGCATGAAGATTAACTAAAATGAGATGGAATTTTCTAAAATAAACTATAAAAAGAAATAAATAAAATGAAACTATCACTCGATCTCAAACTAGGTCATTCATGAAGAAAAATGAGGTAATTTCTCAAGTATGGACTCAAACATCCTTTAAACTCCAGATCCATGACATATAAGCACCAAGGGGCAGTAAGGGCCCATAAAGTTGCCAAATTTATGGAGTCCCAACACTCTAACTCTTAAGATCTTGGATAAATATGCATAAAACCTTAGATCTAGCAACATGGAAACATAAAGCTTGGATCTTGATTACTCACATTGGTCCAGAAGTGTTGCTAAGGGTTACAGATGAAACTTCCAAGCTGAAACTATGCTTCCATGGTGATCTCTTCCTCTTCAATCCACCAAAAGCTCAAGAATCACAAAGAAATGCTAGGATTAGGGTTTTTATGATTTTAGGGATGAAGGAGGCTGTTTAGAAACCTTAAAATGAGGTTCATGGAGCTTAAATACGAAGGAAACCCTAAAATATCATGGGCTTAGGCTGCAGCATATCTCACACCATGAGCTTCTTACTGCTCACGTTGTGAGATCAACATCATTTAACCTCTTTGTTTAATTACTCCTCACGTCGTGACCCTAAATTCTACAACGCCTTTTACATAAGTCTATATGTTTCTGTATGATCCCATCCAAGACTTGTCCATTTTGATGCTACAAAAGTCATACATGAATTTAGTAATTAAGATCACATATCCATTGATGTTTTTTATCAAACAGTTTATGTACATAAAGGAATAACACGATATACAATATAAATCCAATTCATGGAAGCCAATTCAACGTTAATTGTAGATTATAGCATATATGCATACTAATTAAATTCATTATCAAACCAAATATCAAAATTTTTTATATTAAGTGTTGTTTTTTATGTTGTTGAAGAACATATACAAATGTGATGTATGCATACCTGTGTCAATGTCTTGTATAGAAGTTACTCTGTATTAGCAACGACTTTGTATTGACCAGAGAATACGTCAAAGAAAAATTATATTGCATGAATATGCATATTTAGTCAATGCGTATGGATCATCAATGATATATCGAAAAAAAGGAAAATATATGAAGGAAATTACGTAATGATAGAGGAATTACTTAAGGATATTATCTAATGTGTGACAGACTTAACAAACATGTAATTTATAAAAAACAATGTTGTAAGTGGGGTTCGAACCCACAATCTTCTAGAATAAATATGTGGTAAATTCATCTTCATTGACCAACTATGTTGCGTATTAATACATAATATATTTGGATATGATAAAAGAAAACCATAAATACATATTACATATTATATTTGGTAATAAAAAAAATAAAAAAGACAAAAATACCCTTGATTACAATCACTGTCAAATATTTCTCTTTAACATTTTTACTTACTCTTCTGACTTGAAAAAAAAACAGACAATTATACCCATGCTTGCCTTCTATCTTAAACTGTAAAGTTGGTCTCTTTGTTTTAACATAAAAATACAGAAAAAAGACAAAAATACCCCTGATTACACTCACTGTCAAAAAAAATCGTTAACATTTTTAATTATTCTTCTGACTTGAAAAAAATATAGACAATTATACCCCTGCTTGCCTTCCATCTTAAACTGTTAAGTTGATCTCTTTGTTTTAACATAAAAAACAAAAAAGACAAAAATACCCCTGATTACACTCACTGTAAAAAAAAATCTTTAACATTTTTACTTACTCTTCTGACTTGAAAATAAATAGACAGTTATACCGCTGCTTGCCTTCCATCTTAAACTGTTAAGTTGATATCTTTGTTTTAACATAAAAAAGACAAAAATACCCCTGATTACACTCACTCTGAAAATTTTTTATTGAACGTTTTTACTTAGTCTCCTGAGTTGAAAAAAAGAGACAATTACACCCCTGCTTGCCTTCCATCTTAAACCATTTAATTAATAATTTTTTAGCTTTCTAATGATAAGTAATTAACATAAAAACTAAAGAGGCAAATGGTTAAATTTAAAGTACAATTCCATATTCAAAATTGTTCACTTTACTATAGTAACCCTTATCGTAGACACTAATGCACATCAGTTCTTTATGAAAATGTGTTTAAACCAACTGCAACTACAAAGTACAATGCCATAATAAAATATTGACAATTTGTGAATTACAATGATATTATATTACCATAATAAAAAGAGTTTCAAAATAACTACAATATTAGATGTTGTGTTATATCTACATTTTCATAGCATATATATCATATTAACATCCATTAAGCTAACTTAACAAAAACATATTAAACTTGTGTACATGACAACATTTTCCATACAATGACATTCTCTTTAGCCATGTCCATCAAATCTTTAGTTTTTTCTCTTGGAATTGCCATGTTCATCATTTTCTCGATGTATGCAGTTCCATCATCAACTGTTGCTCTTGGGTCTTCTGTGACCAAGAGATGGATAAGAGTTTCTATCCTCTTCGATAGTGAGTTCATATAGTAATGGAGGAAAGTCATTGGCACAGTTTAGTCTTGTGCTCTACATACAAGTGTTCAATTTCACGAAATTTGTGTGCCCTAGCCATCATTTTGAAATTTCCCAACACGTTCTCATCTATAATAGGGGTCATGGTCAACCCATATTGCTCTTCAGTTGGCATATAATACCAGTAACCAAATGTCTCATAACCCAGACTTTTAGAAATTCTTCCTAGCAACTCCATGTCTAGAAATTCGATGTTGACCCAAGTAATGTAAGATACTGATGTTTTTGCATAGGATTTACCTGTAAAATCGGTAAAATTTCCTCCACGAACCACTCTAATCATTATTTGTTATCATTACCTTTCCCGTATTGTATGATTGGAGTTGTGGTTGGTGGTTCCTTTGTAATGCTCCAATGTTGAAACCATTTCTTCGCCCATGGATCGGTGCTCATCTGTCATGCCATTGATCGATCAAGAAAATTTTCTTTTGTAAATGATCGTCGGTTGATGATGAAGGTTCGTGTCTACCAAGTGTAAGAATGAACATTTTCATATATTCGGAGGGTTTATAGGGATGATGAATCGCAGCTGAAGAGACATCGACGCAGAGTATCATCATTCATTATTGACTAATTGCAGAGGAGGAGTAGTTCGAACGACGGCAATGATGATCATTATGTATATATATATATATATATATATATATATATATATATATATATATGTATAATATTTTAATATAGTATTAAGTAATTATCATATTTAATATTGTTTATGTTTTTTGTAACCATATACATTAAAAATTAATTTTTAATTTGTACATTATTATATATCTACGTATGGGGTTTATTGAAAAAATAGAATTACAAATTTATTAATAAATTTGAGAATATATTTGTACGTATAGTAATAAATTTGAGATCAAATATGGTTAGGGTTGGATGTATGAGTTAGGTGTGTGGGCCGGTTACAACATGGTAGTTCAGTAGCACATGTGAGTTAGAGTTGGATGTGTGTATGGGTTAGATTTGGGTAGGTCAGTGGCACAAGTTAGTTAGGGTTGGATGTATGATTTAGGTGTGTGGGCCGGTTACAGTTGATAGGTTAGTGACACAGGTGAGTTAGGGTTTAGATATATGAGTTAGATGTATGGGTCAGAGTTGCGTAGGTCAGTGACACATGTGAGTTAGGGTTGGATGTATGAGTTAGGTGTGTAGGACGGTTACAGTTAGGTAGGTCAGTGGCACATGTAAGTTAGAGTTGGATGTATGAGTTAGGTGTATGGGTTAGAACTGGTAGGTCGGTGGCACGGGTGAGTTAGGGTTGGATGTATGAGTTATGTGTATGGGTTAAAGCTAGGTAGGTTAATGGCACATGTGAGTTAGGGTTGGATGTATAAGTTGGATGTATGGGTTAGTGTTGGATTAGTGTCTAAGATCGTAACTATATTTGGTATGTACTTTACCCGGTTGTGCATGGTCTTTTTGGGTTGCCTTCACCAAAGCAACTTGATAGGATGATTTATGGAGAAAGAGGATTAATTATGATTTATTAATATGTTATATGAATAATATATTAAAGGATAAATCATATTGTTTAATTAATATTAGTCAAGAATTAATTGATAATTAGTTTTGTGACTAGAAGACATTAATTAAACTTAGGGGACTGGAATTGTAATTATAAGATAATTGCAATTGGGCTATGTATCACCTTGGAACATAGGTTGGACGAATTCTATGGGAAGCCCATAAGTAATTCGTCCAAGGGGTGTTCTAAAGGGATTTCATGGGCTGATTGGAGCCTAAGCAGTCAAATTAGGGTTTCCTTGTTTGATAACCCTAATGGCCTCACTATATAAAGACCCCTATGGCCCCAAAAATGTGGTGAACTCTTTTGGAAGAACCCTAGGATGTTATTGGTGCTCCTCATCCTTCTCATTAGTCATTCTTTTGCTCTTGGTGTTTGTTAACCATTAGAGGAGTGACAATTATGACTCTAAGCTCCAAAGACAAGAAGATTCAAGCCATTGAAGAAGAAGGTAATCATCTAGATCTGTTTGCTTATGTCTATTTCGAAATATATCACTAGATCTAGGGTTTGTAAGTCTTGGATGAATTGCATGTATAATAGAGAAACCTAGATCCAAACATTAGGGTTTGCATAAGCACATAGGATGTTATTTTGTATAAAACCCATCAGTTAGAGCTTGGTAGCTCAGTGACACAAGTGATTTAAGGTTTGGATGTATGAGTTAGGTGTATAGGTTAGAGCTGGGTAGGTCGGTGGTACATGTGAGTTAGGGTTGGATGTATGAGTTAGGTGTGTAGGCCGATTACAGCTGGGTAGGTCAGTGGCACGGGTGAGTTAGGGTTGGATGTATGAGTTAGGTGTATGGGTTAGAGTTGTGTAGGTCAGTGGCACATGTGAGTTAGGGTTGGATGTTTGAGTTAGGTTCATGGGTTAGATCTTGGTAGGTTAGTGGCACCTGTGAGTTAGGGTTGGATGTATGAGTTAGGTGTATGGCTTAGAGTTGGGTAGGTCAGTGGCATAGGTGAGTTACGGTTGGATGTATGAGTTAGCTGTATGGGTTAGAGCTTGGTAGGTCAGTGGCACAGGTGATTTAGGGTTTGCATGTATGAGTTAGGTGTACGCGTTAGAGCTGGGTAGGTCAGTGGCACATGTGAGTTAGGGTTCGATGTATGAGTTAGGTGTATGGGTTAGAGTTGGGTAGGTTAGTGGTACAAGTGAGTTAGGGTTGGATGTATGAGTTAGGTGTGTGGGTTAGACCTTGGTAGGTCATTGGTACACGTGATTTAGGGTTTACATGTATGAGTTAGGTGTATGGGATGGTTACAGCTGGGTAGGTCATTGGCATAGGTGAGTCAGGGTTGGCTGTATAAGTTAGGTGTATGGGTAGGTCAGTGGCACATGCAAGTTAGGGTTGGATGTATGAGTTAGGTGTATGAGTTAGAGCTTTGTAGGTTAGTGGCACATGTGAGTTAAGGTTGGATGTATGAGTTAGGTGTATAGGTTAGAGCTTGGTAGGTCAGTGGCACATGTGAGTTAGGGTTAGATGTATGAGTTAGGTGTATGAGTTTGATCTTGGTAGGTCAGTGGCATAGGTAATTTAGGGTTTGGATGTATGAGTTAGGTGTATGGGTTAGAGTTGGGTAGGTCAGTGGCATAGGTGAGTTGGGGTTAGATGTATGAGTTAGGCATGTGGGCCAGTTACAATTGGGTAGGTCAGTGGCACAGGTTAGTTAGGGTTGGATGTATGAGTTAGGTGTATGGGTTAGAGCTTGGTAGGTCAGTGGCACAGGTGATTTAGGGTTTGGATGTATGAGTTAGGTGTATCGGTTAGAGCTTGGCAGGTCAGTGGCACATGTGAGTTAGGGTTGGATGTATGAGTTAGGTGTTTGTACAGGTTACGACAAGGTAGGTCGGTGGCATAGGTGAGTTAGGGTTGGATGTATGAGTTAGGTTTGTGGGTTAGAGTTGGGTAGGTTAGTGTCACATGTGAATTAGGTTTGGATGTATGAGTTAGGTGAATGAGTTAGCGCGTGGTAGGTTAGTGGCACAGGTGAGTTAGGGTTCGATGTATGAGTTAGGTGTACGGGTTAGAGTTTGGTAGGTCAGTGGAACAGGTGATTTAGGGTTTGGATGTATGAATTAGGTGTATGGGTTAGAGATGGGTGGGTCATGTGAGTTAGGGTTGGATGTATGAGTTAGGTGTGTGGGCCGGTTACAACTGGGTAGGTTGGTGGCACAAGTGAGTTTGGGGTTAGATGTATGAGTTAGGTGTATGGGTTAGAGTTGGGTAGGCCAGTGGCACAGGTGAGTTAGGGTTGGATGTATGAGTTAAGTGTGTGGGTTATAGTTGGGTAGGTCAGTGACAAGGTGAGTTAGGGTTGGATGTGTGAGGTAGGTGTGTGGGTCGGTACATGCTTACAATTGGGTAGGTTAGTAGAACAGCTGAGTTAGGGTTGGATGTATGAGTTAGGTGTATGGGTTAGAGCTTGATAGGTTAGCGACACAGGTGAATGAGGGTTTGGATGTATGAGTTAGTTGTATGGGCTGGTTACAGCTGAGTAGGTCAGTGGCACATGTGAATTGGGGTTGGATCTTAAAGTATAAATATAATATAAATTGTTTCTATTTTATATATATATATATATATATATATATATATATATATATATATATATATATATGATTAAATGTTACATATTTTTTTTCCAATACTCATACAATTATATCTGAAATTAAAATTATTAATATACAAGGACCAAATGTGTATTATTTATATTAAAATAAATAAAAAATGCATATATAAGGATTCAATTGCCAGAAGTCCATGTTTCCAAACAGTTTTACGGTTCTCTTGGTATAGGGAAGTCCATGTTTCCAAACAGTTTTACGGTTCTCTTGGTATAGGGTCAGATCAAAAACTAGAAAAGATTTGGTTATGTTAAGAAAATTACGCAATTACAATGGGAGGCAAACCTGTTTCGATATCATTTTTTGGCTCCAAATCAAGGTGGGAAGTTTTCATCTATCTCACCGCCAAAACTGTGAATATCATTCCATGGGTTCAAGGAATTTTCGGTAATTTTAGTAACAAACCTCCATTTATGGTGTAGTAATTTTATACTATTTAAATCACATTGATTTATTCCAGAATTTTATCTTTTCTTAATTAATCAATCAACATTAGTAAGTACGCATTCTGCATGAATTCAAGTGTAAGTATACTATCTGTTTATGATTTCAATGTTCTTCATTATATTGATTGATGTAGTATACATAAATAACGAAAATTTCCATTCTTCATATTATTGTGGTTGTTGCACATCAAGTGTTCGATGAAATGCCTATGTGAAATTTTTGTCAGTATTATATGTTACTTATATCTTTTCATTTAACATACCACTAATGAAAAGAATCATGGAGGTGAGCAACCAACAACATGATGATATGCCCGAGTATGATCTGGAATATGAGCAAGATGATGGAACACAAATGTATGATTCAGACACCGAAGATGGGGAAGGAAACAAGATTTAGTACATTAGCAATTCAGATTCTAATATACGCATACGCAATCTGAAGAGTTTAATGTTATAATTTTTTTCCAAAACATTTTTATTTATTTATCATAAACTTACCAAAAAGTGCTTGACAAATCTTTTTTTTTTTTACAGTTTGTGTCACAAAGGACTATCAAAGCGCGAAAGATGTCAAAGTATGCTCATCGGATGGGACGAGGGGGGTATACAACTCTAAGGCAAAAGTTGGTAAGCTTGGTCTTTAGCTATATGATCCGATGATGTTAACTTCATAGCATTGTAGTTAACATGATTTTGCTTTATATTTTTTACAATTTTTTTTATCAAGATTGAAGAGGAAGTGATTTCAAAGGAAGAAATGCCCCCAAGGTTATGTGGTGTAAAGGACGTGAAAGTAAAGGATAATTTAAAGATGAAGATGTTAAACTCAAGGCGGATAAACTAGTAACTTCACTAAACTTTTTTTTATTACTTTTAGTTTAAGGCCATTTGTATCAATTTTTTTAGGACAATAATTAATCATATTTTGTGTGCTAGATGGAACATGAAAAGCAGAAAAAAGAAGGACAACTAAATGTTGAACCGGGCACGGATGCCATGACCTTAGTTTTTGGCGAGGAAAAGGGCGGATTTTTAAAGGGTGTTGGCACTGTAGTCACTTACAACATATATTTCAATGTTCCTCGCAGCAAAGGATCTTCTAAAGAGGAAATTAAAGATCTTAAAGTTGCACTGCAGAATGGAAAACTTGAGCTTGAGAAAAAAAATGTTTAGCTCAAGGCTTTGTCTATAAAGTTAATGAACAAGATCAAACACTAAATCTAGTTTTGGCTCATCTTACTACAAAAGGAGCCGACTTTCCAAATCTGCCTCAAACAATTGTAAGTCATCTTATAAACAACATCAATTGACAATGTTACTTGTAAATTGCATTTCTTATATATATATATATATATATATATATATATATATATATATATATATATATATATATATATATATTGTGACATCCCCATTTTCACGGCCAGAAAAGACCGATTTTGTTTATGCTTTATAAAAATCAGAGTACTTCTTTTAATAAAAATGTTGCGGAATTTGTTCCCAGTAAAACATGATAAATACGTTATCAAAACATTTATGAAGAAAAGTATTTTTTTTCATTTTAAAACATTTGAGATGGCATCGTCAATACAGAAACATAAACATAAACAAAACTTACATTCATTATCACTAGTGATTTATATCTCCTTAATCTCTCAGTGTAATGTGACTTCATATCAACACCTGTGATATAAATAAACTGAGTGGGTCAGGTAGGGAAACCTGGTGAGTACATAGGGTTTTCAACCCACAATAATATAATTATTATACTTAATCATCAAACAATTAACTCAATTACCCATTCCCATTATCTTCTTTACTCTTAAGGATCTACCCTAAGACTCAGTTATTCCTCGTTCATTCTTTCCTAAGGATTATCCTAAGGAATAGGCATGAAATCCATCGTTGCCAGGGTTTACTCAACATGCACTAAATCCATAGTTGCCAGGGTTTTCTCATCAGGCACTAAATCCATAGATGTCAAGGTTATCTCATTTATCGATAGTATCGTTTCCGAGAATCCACTTGCAATACATGTCAATGGATTTTTATCTCGTTTATCGACAGTATCATTTCCGAGAATCCACTCGCAATACATGTCAATGGGTTTTTAGAGTACAGCTGGTGAATACACAGTTCAAATAACACCTACAGGTTGCAAGCCTGCTAGTGTTCTACTGGACTGTCTAGAATAGTTCGTGGTTGTCATCCATACTCTGCTAGATAACGGGGCCAACATTTGGGTAAAAGGCTTCTCTCATGGTTCACCTCTCACCCTTATCTCATGGTCTATGTCACCTCTCTTCATTTTGTTTTTGTCACACACCAACTATTTCATCTACCCATGTTTTACCCAACACATTTTATAGATATAAAATACATATACAGTATAAGTCATTTAAAACATGCATAAAATCGTTCATCCAACATAGATAACAATTATACAGATAATATGCACACATAGCACGTAATTTATAAAATACTTCATATCTATGTGTAAGCTGAAAGTAACTATGCACTCACTTGTTAAGGTGGTGATTCTGCCCTCGAACAACGCTTCGTTATGTCAAAACAATTACCCCTCGACAAAACCTAGTATCAATGTCACTAGGGTTTAGTCTGACGTTAATCGCGACTAATTAATAGTCTAACTATTATTAGTATTATATAAGCGTGACACAATACTTTTCACCCACTATATATACAGACAAGGACAGACATGGAACACCGGTGGGCAGGATCATTTTGGCATATAAGCACTTCTGAATCCAGCAACCCAAGCGACTCTCCAAACTGGAACCCCCGTACTGCGAGTGGTTAAAAAGATATTATAACGACATTATATAACCCATAATAATAGCCCAATTAAATATTCTAGGGACCTAATAACATTACTATAATTATTTAGAAGCTATATTAAAAATTTCATAGGCATAGCTCACTTACAACGGGTTTTAAAGAAAATCGGGCTTCGCTCGGAGCAGCGTTTCTAAACCGAAAGACCCTTTTTTTTTCTCGGGACTCCGGGAGCCTCGGGGCTTCTTTCGGGTGCTAGGGGTTCACCTAGGCTTTAGGGGGGTTAGAAAACCTAGAGAGAGAAAGTACTTAGAGAGAGAAAGATATTTTGAGTGAAAAACTCGGAAGAATTCGCAACTATTTATAGGCTGCAACTCCTCGGACTACGCTGGGCGTAACTCCGGATAGGGTTGCCAGCTCGCACCTCGGACGGATAATAACAGAAGTACGCTGGGCGTAATTGGCCTCGGAAACAGAGCGTAGCGAGGGTGGCGTGTAGCAATCCGAAGCGTGTTCCATGATCAACGATGGATGGCCCAGATCGAGCCACGTCATCGGTTTCGCTATAGGCTTCGCAAATTCAAGTGCAAACTTTAAAAATTCGTAACTTTTGCGTGCGAGCTCTGTTTTTGACGTTCTTTATATCCACGCATAGGCATGAATGTACTCTACAACTTTCGTTTAGACTTCGTCAGCTAATTTTGACTTTATCTTAAAAGTTATATTATTAACAGACCGGGACAGGATTGGTCCGTTAAAATCTCATAACTTCTTCATCCAACGTCCGTTTTTGTCTGTCTTTTTCTCATTACGCTACTATTAACGATATATTCGATTCTCGTTTAGGTTGTGTCGGCTAAAAACCGCTCGATCTAATATTCGAACTTCGGGCTGTACACCGCTAAGCCAAAACTTCGAAAAATCATAACTTCCTCATACGAAGTTAGATTCGGGCGTTCTTTTTATGGCAGCTCTCGGTTTAACGTATTCTACGACTTTCGTTTAGATCGCTAAGGCTAAAAATTTTTCTATCGTAAATTCACTATTTACGCTCCCGGTGCCTTGCCGGTTTCGTCGCGAAACTTCGATGGGTCATAACTTCTTCGTTATAACTCGGATTTCGGCGTTCTTTATATGTACGGAACCCTTGAGACATATTCTACAACTTGGTTAAGATTATTTATTCTAAATAATGTTTTGTCGAAAAGTCGTTTTCGACCCCTATTATCTCTAAATTGACTAACCCGGATCTACGGACGTTATATATATATATATATATATATATATATATATATATATATATATATATATATATATATATATATATATATATATATAGGCTTAGGTTATTCTATTCAAAGTAATTATTGTGTTATTGTATGCATAAATGTGAGTCAATCATTTTATTTATTCTAAGAAAGTGATTAATACATATTATTTAATTAAATATAATTGAAAAATACCATCTAATTTAACTAGAAGGGTATTTTAGTCAGTTAACATAGATTTAATAAAGGAAATTTGCATATTTTAAGGGATCAAAGATTCTATTAATTTTAAAAGTCCGATTTTACAAATTATAAGGTTTTTAGTTCGGACATTCTGACAGAATATGTTTGAGTATGTTCAAAAATAACAAAATTTCTTATAGAATAACAAAATTCTCGAACCATCAATTGAAGAGTTAAAACAAAAATTACATTAATTCTTATAAAATACATGTAACAATTGCTAAGAATTACATTTATTTTTAAAGAATAAAACTAAAAAAACTTTCAAATCTGAAAAAAAAAAAAAACATCAAAATCTAACAAAAACACTAATACATTCTACAAGAATAATGTTGCTAAGAGACGTCGTTCAAATTTCGTGGTCCGTTCTTCAAGCATTAGCTTCTGTAGAAACAAATACAATGAATAAATTAGTGAGAAAATATTCATAATCCATTCCAACATAATTGGAATCCGTGATTCTATTCTGATAGAATTGGAATTCATTTACCAATAATTATATTAATTCGGGTAATTCTCACAGAATATGTTCATGATTATCATAAAAAACATTCTTTTCTGATAGAATGCTATAAACGAAGAAATACCATTGAGTTGAAGCATTTTAGTGAGCACTTGGTGTGCATGAAAACAACTTTCAATTCAGTTGAAGCATTCATCTGTCAAATAAGCAACCAAAACAACCATGATTTGTGTTCAACCAATCAAACCCAAAAACTCATCTAAACCTATCGATTAAACTTCATTGATTTACAGTAAATCAATCAAAATAAGAAAAAATATTAAAGAAATCTGTGATTATCCAGCCAGCAACAACCCTTTCTTTATTCTTCTGCTTGCCCATTGATTTCACAGCCTCAATCCAAACACCCATCTGATTTCAGTTCTTCTTCCCTGCCTCCACCGAACCATTGATGCATTTTGTCGAATGTTTTATGTGCATGATTATACCTGAGAAAGCTGGATTGGAAAATTGGGTTTGTCATCAGTGGTTTATGTGTGTTTTGAATTATCATTCAAAATCAATTGCAGATCCAAATTAATTACGAGTCAATTTCAACTACGGAAAGTTTCATCAACGAGATCAATTATATGTAACATTGATAATTTGAAAAAAGAAAAGTACCAGGAGCCAATTTTCGATTTGGATTTGACGCTCCCTTGCCGATAAAACGAAAAGATAAACCCTAACCTGTCCTTTGACTTTCGAATTGATATCAGTATTGGTCTCTGGTTGGATTCTTGTCTTCCTCGTTCGTCATTCCCTTTTGTTTTGATCGAAGAGGGTAGTTGTGGTATCGTCGGCAACGATGGCTATGAGGAAGGAAGTGGGTAGTCATACGATGATGGTGTGGTTATCAGCGATGAAGATGATGGTGGTGCTCAGCAATCGGAAAAACAGGCATATGGTGGTGGTCGATTTTTTCAATTTAGGGTTTTCAGAATCGATTTTTAGATAAAGAGGGGAACGAGATTTAAACTAGAGAGATACCATGATTATAGAGATTATTTTTGGAAGTTATTAAACAAATGACTAACTTACCCTTATTTATTTATTTTATTATTTAATTTTGATTGGCCCACATTGATGCATACAATAACACAATACTTAGTTAAAACACCTGAACCTAGCTCTCTCTCTCTCTCTCTATATATATATATATATATATATATATATATATATATATATATATATATTCCCCTGTTTCTTTATATTTGCTAGAGTATTTCAAGTGACAAGATTGTTGAAAGTAGTGAAACTATTGTTAATTTCAAAACCAAGAAACCATCAGAACCCTTAACACTAGTATGTCATCATCTCACAAGATCATCATTGTTATATTTTTTTGTACTAATTTCTTCTTTTTCATTTAGGACTTTAACTTATTTAGGTAATTGCAAAACCTACCAAGAAAATAATTCAAACCAAACTTGCAATTGCAACCCCCGATACATAATTGTCTTCCCTAAAATCTGCAACACCGGTACATACTAACTTTACAGTTTTCATTAATTTTAATTTCTCTTTTATTTTAAAATATAATTTTACATATATGTCTTAAATCTTTATATTAGGCTTATACAAAACCCATCAGAAAAGCCGTTGAGTCTAAGACTTCCACTATCAATCCTGAGATACCAACAATTTCATAAAAAAAAAAACCTTCACCGGGTCAGTGTTTTTTTTCATGCTAAATATACATTTCTGTCTTTTTTTTCTGATTCTAATATTACTTATCATTGTAGCCAATCAAGTGTAGTCTATCATATCCGGATAAAAGGAACATCGTTGCTCGTGGTACTGTTCACTTATCATCAAAAGACAATTCATTCTTGGAATTCCTCTACAAGATGATTGCTATAAAGTTTCCATTGCTGAATTGGTAAAAAGAGATTCATTTCTACCCCATGAAACTGTAGAATTCAAAATATTTGGGCATGCATATAAAAGTTTTATTCCATGGCCAAAACACATTGTGAAAGTCGATTCAAAGGTTTGTTTATGTTAACTTCTTTGTGCATTACGCTTTTTTTTCTTCATAAACTAGTCTACTAAGTTTTTAATGAACTCGTTGTTTTGTTTCAATGTTATTGGTATAGGTACCAGATATGATATTACATCAAGACCATGAAATTCAAAACTCAAAGAAAAGGAAACCAACTTACAGATCATTTGATACCCTTCTCAAGAAGACAAGGAACAATATCAATAAGATGAATCCCTAGTTATGTCTAGGTTTTGGTTTATGATGTGTTTGCTTTATTTAACATAATTTAAATACTTGCAATTAGTATAATTTTTTTGGTATTTTAATTAGGAATTTAGTGTATGTATTTGGATTTAAATTATTACTAATATCAAATTCTGAATTTTGATATTGTTTCATATTGTTGGGTTTGATTACTTTAATTTATATTATTTTGATGTGTCTACAATATAGAAAAAAGTAACAATAAAAATTGAATTATTGTGGATTTTTTTATAAATTCGGCCATGTTTTATAGGTTTTCAATGTTTCTAAAATTATACAATGGTTAATTTACATCATTTTTTAACATGTGGCTAAACGGTTAACAATAATCATAATATACAAGAATTATGAGTCTACAATTGTTTTAAAATGATGTTTTTTCTAAATTTTTTTTTACTATAAGTTAAACAATAACAACATTAAAAAAATTATGTGGCAAATGAATACCATAATTGATTGTTTTTGTGACTAATTATTAGCAAATCGTCACTTACAAAGTTAATTACATGTGGCCATTTAGCGAACATGGTCATGTTCACCGTAATTACATGTTTCTAAAAGATACCCAATAGTGTTTATACGATACCCAATAGTCCTTAATTTTAATAAAATGTGTGTCTTTATGATTCTTATGAGTGTGTTTCACTTAATTGTGCGTGTCTATATGATACCCAATAGTCACAAAAATTGATTGTTTTTTTGACTAATTATTAGCAAATCGTCACTTATGGAATTAATTACATGTGACCATTTAACGAACATGGTCATCCTCACCGTAATTACAAGTTTGCAAAAGATAGGCAATAGTCTTAATAAACTTTAAACTGTGTGACAATATATTAGAAAACAACCACACTAAAACAAGATGCATGTTGCAAGTTGGTGATATACAGTCACTACAATTACTAAATAAATGTGTCTACTGACGATTTAACGCTACAATATTGGATAAAATGATTGATTTTAGGAACAAAATTCTGTACACAATTGCCACACTTTTATAATACGGTCACATGTTTTCATATCATACGTACACTATATTTTAAAGTGACCATAAGACCCATATGATGACGTCATATTTCGTCATACTTTCAGTGAAAAAAAAAATGTCATTATATGCATATGGTCACACTTTTTTGGTGTGTCTGTAGGTTATTTTTGTACTAATGCTAGATTTCATTATCTAGAAACCATAATTTAGATTTGTATTTTTATCAAACATTTCCAAACACGGTTTTATTTACAACAAAGGCAATACTTTTTAGATCATATTAAAAATATCATTATTTTAGAAAACATGTGACACTCACCAACCTTTGTATTGACCCTCAAAGTTACATGTATTATCAAGAGATCATTAGACAAGCGTTTAGACAAAAGATTGGTCATGGATTACAGACGACCTAACTATATAGTTTTTGTTATCTACTTACCTGTTTAAGGCAACTATTGTACTATTATTATCTGTAAGAACCATGTATTCAAACTTAATGATTGAATACAAATGTTGTTTTGTTTACCATTGTACTCGTGCTATATATTCAACTTATCAGTGATCCATGAACTTAGTCGCACTCCCGACATGTTCCGTCTCGGTTGGGGGTGTGACATAATCCAACCAGGAGGTTGTGGACCCAATATTTGTTTGGAAATATGTTTGTGTGGTGGTACTTTGGGGGAACTCATTAAGCTTTGGCTTACAGTTTCAGTTTATTATTTCAGATACTTCAGATGATCGTTGCAAGGAGAATGTGTGATCGTGCACATCCTTCAGATTTTATGTTATTGAGATTTTGGGATACTCTGATTATTGACTATCACTTTTGAAACAATGTTTTGTAAACAATTATGGTTATTGGGTTGTATTTGAAAAATTAAAATTTTACTCATATTTTTAGGATGTTACAGCTTTCCAGATGTCCCATATAAAATTGTTTGATTTGTAGGCAAGAGATATTATAGATATTATATAATGACAAAAATATGAGATATCATGTCTTTATACGATATTAGTTTGAGAGAAATTAAATTGTCTCCTACCTTTTATGCCTACAAATATTTCTACCCACTAACATTATGACACATGTCATCATTTCACAATTCAAGTTAATTTAATTTGATATATTCCTAATATATACTCTTAATGAAATAGTTAAGTAAATATAGAATGGTGTCATGTGTCATAATATTAGTGGATATGAATATTTGCATGCATAAAAGGTAAGAGACAATTTAATTTCTCTTAGTTTGAACAAATATCTAAAAGTATTTATCTTTTTTGTAATATGTTTTTTTTCCAAATAATATGTTTCTTTTTAATAAATGAACTTTTGAAAGTCTTTTAAAAGATAATTTTTTTTATTGTAAGGTTTGATTATGTATTTTGACCTTTCATATTGTTCCCTACGATGGTTTTTGGTTTGTGATAGTTAATATAAGTTTTTTTCACATGTATTGATGTATACATGTGAATGATTTCTAATCTCGGCAGCCTAAACAAGATCAATCAAATTTTTGGACGACAACTTATCATAAAGCATCGTTATGGAAAATTATACATATAGAAAAGAATCAACAAGTTCAGGTACAACTTGGTTTTATTGTATTTCTGAAAATTCATAAACTTTCAAATATATTATTTTCAATAATTTATTTTCCGCATATTCTTCCAAGATACTTGATTTACTTCAAATCATAGATATCCTTCGAGCCAGCCGATTGGGGAGCATCATTTCTCCTCCATGCACCATCGACTAATACCCTCTTCCACTTCCACAAATGCATCCCCTACGTAATAATGTTTTCATGTAATGCACGTTTCTGATAAAATAAGACACTTTTATTTACAGTTAATATGTTAATATGCATGTTCGCTTTAGATTACGATTTCATATATACCATTTTTTTAAAACAAATACAAAAGTGATTCATGGTTCACCATGAACTTACTCATTAGTTTGAGGACAACTGTTATGAACTACGTAAATATTAATACGAAAAAAGTGTTTTCTCAATTTTCATTTTACATAAATGGCCTAAAAAACTTATTAAATTTAATTAAACAATAAAGAAATTAAATAAATAGTGGGTGCGGTTTGGGGAAATTTAATTTATAAGTTTGGTGTGTATATATATATATATATATATATATATATATATATATATATATATATATATATATATATATATATATATATATATATATATATATATATATATATATATATATATATATATATATATATATATATATATATATATATATATATATATATATATATATATATATGGCTAGGTTCATGTGTTTCTTGCAGTTATTATATGTTAGAATAAACCAATAGAAATTTAATAAAATTAAATAATTATTTAATTAAATAAAAATAGATATTAAATGATTTCCATAAGGGAGCAGATCCGTGCACAATAATTTTTCTCCATACACAACAATTATATATATATATATATATATATATATAGGGCTAGGTTCATGTGTTTCTTGCAGTTATTATATGTTAGAATGCACCAATAGAAATTTAATAAAATTAAATAATTATTTAATTAAATAAAGATAGATATTAAATGATTTCCATAAGGGAGCAGATCCGTGCACAATAATTTTTCTCCATACACAACAATTGGTGTTTTAAAATGTTGTATTATACAACTTTATAATACATAAATTGTTGTGTATGACAAAAAACTATTGTGTACAAATCACTTCATTTTCCATATTGGTATGTATATATTAAACGATATCCATAATTGTAATTCTTTTTTTTGGACATTAATTAAATTCGTCATTAATGTCAACAACAACATTCTTTCAGAATCAATTCGCATCTATGTTTTCATTTATGGGTTCGTGTTTTGTTTATGTAGTCACTCACTTAAAATACAACAAAGTTGCATGAAATATGAAGAAAGAGAGTGTATTCTACTAGAATACACTCTCATTCCGTTAAAAATATATTCTTATTTTCTAGAATTAACTCTCATTCTATAAGAATACACTCTCGTTCTCCATGTTTTAGGCAACTTTGTTGTATTTAGAGTGAGTTGGTCATGAAAAAAAAAATACGAACCCATACATGAAGAAATATATGCGAATTCAGTTTGAAAGAATATTACTGCTGATATTAATGACAAATTTAATTAGTTTTCATAAAAAAATAATTATAATTATGAATATCATTTAATATACATATAATTATAGAAATCATTTAATATCTATCTTTATTTGATTAAATGATAATTTAATTTTCACTAAATTCTTATTGGTGCATTTTAACACACAATAGATATGAGAAACATTTGAACCTAGCTCTCTCTCTCTCTCTCTATCTCTCTCTCTCTCTCTCTCTCTCTATATATATATATATATATATATATATATATATATATATATATATATATATATATATATATATATATTCATTGCCTGCAACAACAATATATTTTGATTTTCTAACCAATCCACCACAATATTGGGTTGTCTTTAGGACAACCCTTAGAATTTCCAAGTATATATATATATATATATATATATATATATATATATATATATATATATATATATATATATATATATATATATATATATATATCCATGACACTTAACACTAATTTTCTTATCCTATTCATAGCTCTTTGTAACGACCCAATTTTCACGACTAAAAATTTCTTTTAAAACATTACTAAAACCATATTTATAAAAACCGTGTGACATTCCCATTTTCACGGCCAGAAAAGACCGATTTTATTTATGCTTTGTTTGAAAATCAGAGTAACATTTTAAATAAAAGTGTTGCGGAATTTGTCCCAAAACAAATATGATAAAGATTTATCAAAAGCATTTCCAAGGAAATGTATTTCATTAAAAGACTTGGGATGTCATGTTTGATACATATCAAAAGCATAAACAGTACAATATAAGCCTTACTACATTATTTCGTATCTAAAGGCCTATATTCGTAATCCCTCATCCAAAACATCACATCTATGCTCGAACGCCACTACCTGTAATACAAGAAACTGAGTGGGTCAGGCTGGGGAGCCTGGTGAGCACATAGGGTTTTCAACCCACAATAAATAAGTTTATTAATTTCATCAATCAACAATAATCCGATTACCCATTCCCGTTATCCTCACTTTACGTCCCTAAACACCTATCATAAGGGACCTAGCCTAAGGATCATCATCGGGATGGACACTACTGCTAAGGGGATTCCTCAGCAATAAATGTCCTAAAGGCAACCATGTGGGGGATGGAGTATACCGGTGAACACATCGTTCACAAACACCTACAGGTTGCGAGCCTGCTAGTGTTCCACTTGACTGTCTAGAAGTGTCCGTGGTCGTCATCCATACTCCGCTAGATGACAGAATCAACAACATCAACATCAAGGCCTCTCATCATTTTATCATACATCACCTATTACATCTACCCATGTTTTACCCCCAACATTTTCGTAGATATAAAATACATATATAGTTTAAATCATTGAAAACATGTATAATAATGTTCATCCATCATAGATAGCAAGTTTATGCACACATAGCACGTAATTTATATAAAATACTTCATATTTATGTGTAAGCTGAAAGTGAATATGCACTCACCTGAAAGGTGGTGATTCAACACTCGGATAGCGCTTCGATACTCTTAAAACAATTTTCCTTCGATAAAACCTAGTATCAATGCCACTAAGGTTTAGTCTAACGATAACCGTGACAAATTAATAGTCTGACTATTATTATTATTATATAAGCGTTAAATAACACTCAATATAACTCATAATAATAACCCAAATAATTATTTTAAGGACCTAATAACATTCCTATAATTATTTGAAAGCTATATTAAAAATTGCGTAAGCGTAGCTCACTTACATCAGATTTTAAAGAAAACCGGGATTTGCTCGCAGCAGCATTTCTGAAACCGAAAGACCCCTTTTCTCGGGATTCCGGGAGCCTCGGGGCTTCTTCGGGTGCTAGGGGGTTTACCTAGGCTTTTAGGGGGGTTTGGGGGGGTTAGAGAGAGAGTTTAGAGAGAGAAAGAAGTGGGGAAATGTGTGAGAAATGAGGGTGCCCCGGCTCCCTTTTTATAGGCTGGAAAAGCCAAAAACTCGTCGAGTTGGCCTCAAACTCGTCGAGTTCCAGGCCAGGTGTCACCATCTGGTGGCTAGCCTTGGGGAGGAAGCAACGGCCAGGATTGCGCCACGTCACCCGATTTCGCACAGCAGCCTCCCGACTTAGAAAAATCATAACTCTCACATACGAGCTCCGTTTTTCCACGCGTAGGTAAAAACAAGATCTACAACTTTCATTTAGACTCCATCGGCTAATTCTTGACCGATCTTAAATTTAACAGTAAGAGGAGATTAACTCCTTCACATGGACTCTGTTTTCGTCTGTCTTTTTACCGTTGAGTTCCTATTAATGAGATCTTCAACTCTCATTTAGGTCGCGTAAGCCAAAAACCGCTCGAACTAAAATTCAAGTTTCGGGTTGTACACTGCTAAGCCGAAACTTTGAAAAATCATAACTTCCTCATACGAAGTCAGATTTGGGCGTCCTTTTTATGGATTTTCTCGGTTTAACATACTCTACAACTTTGGTTTATATCACTAAGGCTAAAAAGTCTTCTATCATAAATTCACTTTTTACGTCTCCCGGTGTCGTGCCGGTTTTGCCGTAAAACTTCGACGGGCCATAACTTCTTCGTTATAACTCGGATTTCGGCGTTCTTTATATCCCCGAAATCATTGTTTCGACCACTAAAACTTTATATAAAGATATTGGGTTTATATCACACTTTAATTTTGACGCTTATTTTTATTCTTTATTAATTATACACTTATAATTAACTAATAAGCACATAAATACACATAATTCACATAATACTCAAATATTACATCTTTATTACTTCAAAAAGAGTTACAATAGTTGACCTAGACTATTACATTGTCAAAAATGCTTAGCCCTGAAACCCAGGCGTTACAATTCTCTCCCCCTTAAGATGATTCCGTCCCGGAATCATGCATCAGCAAACATATGTGGATAGCGACTCATCATGTCATCATCTGTTTCCCAAGTGAGATTCGGCCCATTCGAATGTTTTCATCGGACTTGCACTAAGTCGACCATCTTGCGTCGTAACTTCTTAGTCTTACGGTCAACAATTGCCTCAGGCTCTTCGATCAACCTTTTGTTCTCATCCATCCTTAACTCTGAGATTAGAATTATGCCGGGAACATCTCCCATGAATTTCCTCACATAACACACATGGAAGGTGTTATGAATACCATATAGTTCTTCGGGTAATTCGAGCTTGTAAGCTTGGTTCCCAATCTTCTGAAGAACTTTGAACGGTCCAATAAACCTTGGACTCAACTTTCCTCGTTTCCCAAATCGTATAAGTCCCTTCCATGGTGAGACTTTTAGCAAAACCAAATCCCTAACTTCGAAGTTTATCGATCGTCTTTTCTTGTCAGCGTAGCTTTTCTGACGATCCTGGGCTGCTAACATTCTTTTCCTAATCACCTTCAACTTCGCAGCAGTCTCATGGACTATCTCGGGGCCTATAAAATGCTTCTCTCCGGCTTCAAGCCAACAAGACGGCGTACGCCACTTCTTTCCATATAAGGCTTGATAAGGTTCCATTTTGATACTCAAGTGAAAACTGTTGTTGTAGGAGAATTCTACCAGATGTAAGTGCTCGTCCCAGCTCCCTTGGAACTCAAGGGTACATGCTCTCAGCATATCTTCCAGTGTCTGAATCATTCTTTCACTCTGACCATCAGTCTACGGATGGTAAGCAGTACTCAAACACAACTTTGTACCCAACTCTTCTTGTAGACTCCTCCAAAACCTCGACGTGAAACGACTATCACGATCTGATACAATCATAAGAGGAACACCGTGAAGTCTTACAATTTCCTTCACGTAAGCATTTGTAAGCTTATCCATAGACCACTTCTCGTTGGCTGCTATGAAGTGTGCACTCTTGGTGAAAGGATCCATGATTACCCAAATCATTTCGTGTCCATTCTTTATCCTGGGAAGTTTAGTCACAAAATCCATGGTGATGTCTTCCCTTTTACCCATGGGTACAGGTAAAGGTTCTAAACTCCCATACGGTTTTTGATGTTGTGCCTTAACCCTTGCACAAGTTACACACTCGGCCACATATTTTGCAACATCGAGGTTCATCGTCGGCCACCAGTAGTAGGGTTTTAGGTCCCTATACATTTTAGTGCTACCGGGATGAATCGAGTACATGGTCTTGTGTGCTTCTTCCATCAGAAGGTCTCTTATTCCTCCTGTTTTAGGTACCCAAATTCGATCTTGGAATACCTTTAGTCCTTGACTGTTTGTACCGAACGCTAATGTTTTGACCAAACGTTCTTCCTTTCGGTCATTCTTCTCTAAAGCTTCTTCTTGAGCTTTCCTGATGCTTTCCACAATCGTCTAGACGACTTCAATTCTCAACGCTCTTGGCCTTTTCCTTTCAAGGCTGACTTTCCGACTGAGAGCATCAGCGACAACATTTGCTTTACCGGGGTGGTAAAGTATCTCACAGTCGTAGTCCTTGAGTAACTCTAGCCAGCGTCGTTGCCTCATGTTTAATTCTTTCTGATTAAAGAGATAACGGAGACTCTTATGATCAGTGAAAAGCTTGTACTTCGTGCCGTTGAGGTAATGCCTCCATATCTTTAGAGCGAAAACTACCGCTGCCAACTCCAAATCGTGAGTGGGGTAGTTCTTTTCGTGCTCTTTCAATTGTCTTGATGCGTATGCTATCACCTTTTCTCTTTGGGTCAGAACACAACCCAACCCGACTCTAGAAGCATCACTATAAACCGCGAAATCTTCAACTCCATCGGGCAGAGAAAGTATCGGTGCTTCACATAACTTCTTCTTTAGCTTCTCGAATGCCTCATTGTGTTTCTCACTCCACGTATACGTAGCTCCTTTATGGGTCAAAGCTGTTAATGGAGCGGATATCGAAGAAAAGCCTTGGATAAATCGTCGGTAATATCCAGCTAATCCTAGAAAGCTCCGAGCCTCTGTGGGACTTTTCGGACGTTCCCACTTCATCACAGCCTTGATCATTGCGGGGTCAACCATTATCCCTTCTTGGTTAACCACGTGAGCCAAGAACTGGACTTCTCGTATCCAAAAGTCGCATTTGGAGAACTTAGCGTAAAGTGTCTCCTTCTTCAATACTTCCAACACTTCTCGTAGATGCTTGCCATGCTCCTCCTGGCTTTTTGAGGAGATGAGAATGTCGTCGATGAACACTATCACGGATTTATCGAGGAATGGTTTACAAACCCTGTTCATCAAATCCATGAATGTTGCAGGAGCATTGGTTAGTTTAAATGACATAACCAAGAACTCGTAGTGTCCATATCGAGTTCTGAATGCAGTCTTCTCAATATCCTGCTCTCTCACCTTCAGCTGATGATATCCTGACCTAAGATCGATCTTTAAGAAGTAGCTCGAACCTTGCAGCTGATCGAATAAGTCATCGATCCTCGGCAATGGATACTTGTTCTTCACAATTGCCTTATTTAGCTCTCGGTAGTCTATACACATTCTCATACTTCCGTCCTTCTTCTTTACGAATAACATCGGAGCTCCCCAGGGTGATGAACTAGGTCGAATGAAACCATTGTCCAGCAGCTCCTGAAGTTGCGTCATAAGCTCCTTCATCTCTGTTGGTGCTAATCGGTATGGTGCTTTCGCTATTGGTGTTGTTCCTGGTAACAAGTCTATACGAAACTCCACTTGTCTATCAGGTGGTAATCTGGGAAGATCTTCGGGAAAGACTTCTGGATAATCACACATAACCAATATATTCTGCACCTCTTTCTTCTCCTTCTTAGCATCGATTACGAATGCCAAGTATGATGCACATCCTTTGGACAAACAATTCCTGGCTTTCATCAGGGAGATGATTCCAAAATTCACTCTGCGTTTGTCCCCGTACACCATAAATGATTCCTTTCCGGGTGGGTTTACTTTTACTATCTTCTTTCGGCATTGGATCTCAGCATCGTTGGCGCTAAGCCAATCCATACCCAAAACGATGTCGAAACCGTTTAGCTCTATGGGTAATAGCTCCTCGTGGAATTCGTTTCCGTTTAGGTCGATGACAATGTTCCTAATACGATTACTAACAGGTACGAATTTTCCACTGGCAACTTCTACAATCAGGGCATTATCAAGTTTTTCTACAGGCAATGCTAATTTCCCACTAAATTTATGCGACTCGAAGGAGTAGTTGGCTCCGGAATCAAATAGTATATTTGCAGGCAAACCATTTACAAGAAAGGTACCTGAAGCGACGTCTGCTGCCTCCTTCGTAGCCTCGAGCGTCATCTGGAAGGCTCTCGCCTTTGGCTTCGGTGGTATGTTGGGTCTTCCTGCCTCCTTCTTCTTCGAGCAATCCTTTGAAATGTGCCCCTCCTCGTTGCACTCATAACATACCTTCTTAGTGAACGTGCATTCGTTGGCATAGTGCCCAGGCTTTCCACACTTGAAACAAGTGACTCCTCCATCACATTTCCCCTGGTGCTTCTTGCATTTGTGGCACCATTTTGCTTCGGTTCTTCCTCCTTTCAAACCAGACTTCAAGAATTTACCCTTCTTACTGGACCTCGGGGATCCGTCAAATTTCCTTTTCTCTCCCACCTCCGCTCTCTCCAGACCCTTCTCTCGTATCTGGGTCTCCACATTTTTAGCAACCCAGATGGCGGCTTTCAGAATGGTATTTTGCTTGATCTTTGGACCAAAGTCCGCTGGTAATCCGAGGGCAAATTTGTTAACCTTGGAGAGTTCAGTTGGGACGAGGTGAGAAACAAGCTTCATTTTCTCAATAAAGCTTGCAGCGTATTCAGTAACGCTCATTCTTCCCTTCTCCAGATTCTGCACTACTAGAAAAAAGCCCTTTAATGACGCGCATTCAATGACACTCGCTGATAGAGGATGCACATTTGTGGGTGCCCTAAAAATAATGTCATCTCTCTTAAAATTTAAAGGATTTAGAACACGCATTTTTGCGTGCCTTGAAATTAGTGTCTAAAAAAAACACGGAGGGCACCTAGAATAAACCGTGTGTCGTCTAAGGCTATCGCTTTATAAATTAATAGCAGCGCGTTCCTTCCAGAGGGAAAAATGAAATCCCAATTACTTAAAAACCCCGCCTACCTTTTTTAGGGCTTTTTTCAAGAACTTGCCCCGCCTTCCTCTACTGCACGTTCTCTCTTCTACATCTCCACCGGCCGATCACTCTCTCCTTCCCTTCTCTTTGCAAATCCTAAGTCGCCGCCTTCACCATCGAACCCAAGGATCTGAGAGTCTGGAGTACGACTGATGATATCTGATCACCGGCGACTCTATAATAATTCTTTCTCATACTCAAACCCTAGATCTCGCCTCCTTCCATTGTACATCTCTATGGCGACCACGGCTCAACAAAAACTCCACCACATCTAACGGAAGGTATGACCACTATATCTCATCACAATTTCGGTGATTCAAATGGATGCGACGATATCATTTCCATTACAATCATCAAGGTTTTCCCTCTGCAAGAGTTTCCCTTCTCCTTTTTTTTTCTTCATTTAGATGCTTATGAATCTCCATTGGGGCCTTTGATTTGGGGATGCTTTGGGGATGCTATGGTGTCTCAGTTTCTCATTCCAAACAAATCGATATCTAGATTTCCCATTCTTTCTTGTTCCTATCTCCCTTTGGCACTTACCGATTCTTTTCCCTTCCCCGAAACAAAGTCGGTCACCTCAGCTCAAATCCTCTAAGGATACCTGCTCCACCATTTTCTTAAAGGTGATTTCATTTTCGAGATTTGATTATGTGAGCCCTAATTTGTATTCAGTTTTTATTTTTCTATCAAGATCACATGGTTTGATTTGTGTAAGAGTTTTTTCCGATTTGGGTGGTTTGTCTTTCCAAATTTTTGTTAAAAGTCATTTTATTTTTGAAATATACAATCATGTACTTTCCCATAAGATTTTGAATACGCAAGTTCTTCCAATCGCTGCTTGTTGTTATCGGAAGATCAAGCAAATATGTATATATCTTCATATGGTATTAACATTGATGTAATTGCTACTCAGGAAGAACATTTGTTCTCCTTGTGGGACCATCGTCATGGCCATCAGCGCTTCCAATTTCAACATCCAAACTCCGAAGGCTTTTTCCTAATGTAGCTCCACTTCCACTACTTTCTTGGCTCACGGCCTCAACATCCCTCACACCACTATCATTGCTATCAAACTGCATATCATGAGGTTGTCCCAAAGTTGCATATGTGCCCCCTTGATATTCATCATCTACTGCAGGTGTGACTCCAGAGCCATTTAAAGGAATAGAAGGAGGAACTTGATCATCATTACCAGTACCACTGTTTCTTTCACCAGCAGTTTCAGTTTTAGACACCATCCCAGCTAATTCTTGGGACTCATTTTTCGTCTGCTGACCCTCCACCACTTTTTCTTGATCAGAGGAAGAGGCCTTCTCAGGAGTTGGACGCCTCAAATGAGAAACCAACATAATCCTATCTGTCAACATTTGTGTTGTTATGCATTCTTTTGTTTTTGATGTTGTTATATAAGATTCATAGATGTTTCTTGATATGGGGGAAATAAATTAGCATGTCATGACTCATCACTCATGACATGAATGTTTGCAGAGTGGATGTTCCAGATATGCCAATTCATGAAGTCATATTTTCTGCTATCGACAAGCCTAAGCTCCGCAGTCAGGTATCCTGGAATCTTTCTTTCTTGGACATACCTTTGTTTTCCATATTTTTATTTTTCTAGTATTTGATTCATCATCATTTCTGATGAAAATTCCTACCCAATTCAAAGTTGCCATTTTTTTCTCATATGTTCAGATAACCAAGAGTAACTTTGGGCTTTGACGACCTTTTATTATGTTTAATATTTTTATTTTTCTAATAAAAGATCCATTAAAACTATACATTGTATTCCATTCCTATAGGCTAACCAAACTTGATCATGGAATGTAATAACACATTCCATTACCTTGCTTATTCTATTACCGTGTCCATTCCATTCCAACCAACCAACTCGACTACATGAAAGCTATAACACACTACTAAATGAAAAGGTCCAGCTGTCATCAGATAATGGTGTTTGTTCCATTGTCAAAATGTCAACACTTAACAGTTTGCAGTAATTTAGTTTGATATTTAACCTGCTATTAAACATGTCTGATCCTTTTCTTGAAGCACAATCCTAACCTATCTTCCTCTCTCCTAGCTTTCAGCATTGCTTTCCGACATAGAGCTCAACATCCGTGAAGCACATGTTGTTGTCAAGATTCTTAGATCTGAACATTTAAATGATGAAACATTGGGGAATGAATCCGCTCATGAAGTAGCCATGCTCAGGTAACTTTATTTTAAAAAACTCTAAATTAAAACCCTATTAATTGAACTAATAAACAAAGCTTTATGTGTGTATGTGTGTGAAGGGAGGTTCAGCATGCCAATGTTGTTCGTTTTATTGGTGCATGCATGAAGAAACCTCCTTTGTGCATAATAAAAGGTAGAAAACGTCCATTAATTATATACTACATACATTTTGATTGTTTGATAAAATTTACAACATTTTTGGTAATTTTTTATTATATATGCAGAATACATGCCTAGAGGGAGCCTTTATGAGTAGTTACATAAAAACCATAACATCTTGAAGCTTCCACAGTTAGTGAAGTTTGTTATAGATGTTTGCAAAGGAATGGAGAACTTGCACAACAACAACATAATTCATAGGGATTTCAAGACTGCAAATTTGCTCATGGACACTCAAAATGTAATAACTAGAAAGGCGTCAATTACACTTTGACTTATTAGCTTGTTAACTGTTTCTCTCTCATTTTTTTAAATTTAATTTTAGGTTGTGAAGGTGGCAGATTTTGGGGTTGCCCGGTTTCTGAGTCAAGGGGTAGTTATGACAGCAGAGACTGGAATTTCATATCCCCATATCTGTTCGAATAATCTTGGTAACATTTTCTTTCATGAAATTCCTCTGTTTTGTGTGAAGATTTAGATATTTGACAAATTGAAAGCCAAATTCCTTTATGTTTGAGTGATGAGATCTAACCTATCATTGCAAATGGTAATTTGATAAAAATGTTGCTGAAAATGTACTTATTATTCTTGTATATGCTCATATTGGACATGTGTTGACTTCAAGATTTAGATATTTGACAAATATACTTATTATTCTTGTATCTGCCATGCTGAATCTTTAGCTACAACACTTTCTGAACATCGACAACATTTAGCTAGCATACAGGCATGTTAATGTTAATAATACTCACTGCTTTTCCTTATAATCAAGATTCATATAGTATTTACAGTTTTTCCCTTTGTTATCTTATGCAGGTGTTTGTTAATCAACTGAAAGGTGTTGCCCCCACAATAAAAAATTTAATATCAAAGCTTAATTAGTGAGGAAGTCAACACTATCTCAGCCAACCTTCCTCAAATGACAAATCACCATGGTAGATCCACCTTGCCCATTCAACCACAAAGCACCGGAAGAAAAACAGTATCTTTTTTTCTTTGTTGTATATTTTACACACTTTTTTAAATAGTTAGTTTTATAAAAAAAAAAAACATTGATGAACAGTAATTCATTATAACTTATATGCAATGATCATATATTTTATTGTTTTTGCAGAGGTATTGACCTACAGTGTGCAGGCTGTTTTAGCAGAGTTATTGGCTGGGAAACCTATCATGCCTGGTCGAACAGAGGTAATTAATTAATTAATGATAATATAAATTTTTTATTTATTTTGAGTTTGTGGGATGTGAAATGACTGTTTGATCCTTTGTAATTAGGTGGAGCAGCTTCATAAGATTTTTAAGCTTTGTGGTTCTCCTTCTGATGAATATTGGAAAAAATCTAAGCTTCCACATGCAACCATATTTAAGCCACAACAGTCGTATCGAAGATGCATTGCATAGACATTTATAGAATTTCCAACATCTTCTTTACCATTAATTGATACCCTTCTTTCTATTGATCCAACCTAGCGTCTAACTGCATCGGATGCTTTGGGAAGTGAAATGAGTGTTTCGTGTTTATATCAAAATTTCTTCTTATCCGTTGCGCATTCTTAGTGTTAATTTTTCGTTATTTATTGTTTTTTTAGTTCTTTACAACAAAACCTTACGCTTGTGATCCTTCAATCCTTCCAAAATATCCACCTAGCAAAGAGATGGATGCTAAATTACGCGATGAAGAAGCTAGAAGGTGTGTGTTGTGAACTTTCCACCAAGTCAAATTAAAGAAACCATATTATGAGTATTATATGAAATTGTTTTTTATTTTTTGTAGATTGAGAGCTGCTGGTAAATCAAATGTTGATGGTGTAGCAAATGTGTCCCTAATTTCTGGAAGATTTTTTGTGTTAGTTGGAGCAGGAGGTGCTGCAAGAGCATTAGAATTTGGTGCCAAAAGCAAAGGAGCACGAGTTCTGATTTTTAACCGAAACTTTGGTAATTAAACTTTAAAGATGTGTTTTTTTAATGTTAATGTTGTGAATCTCTTCTGTTGACTTTATAAAATTCATGAAACAGAGAGAGCAGAGTCTCTTCCACGAGCAGTTTCAAGGGAGACTTTGCCTATCGAACAGTTAGAGCAGAGTCATCTGTTTTTATCTTTTTGACGCAATGTTGCATGTTGCTGCTGAAGGCACAGGCTTGGTCAAACAGGCAGAAGATGCTGCAAGTAATAAGAAGGCAGAAAAGAGATTGCAGGTTGATCCTGCTACATGGCCAATAATGATCTTTAGGGTCTGCTAGAAGGATTGGAGATTGCAGTTAAGCTTCTATCTAAGACTTCACGCCAAGGACTTCATGAATTTAAGCTAGCAATGTTTTACTTGATTTGGACATGAACCCTAAGATATCATATTTTGGCATGCCTAGAAGCTTTGGAGGAAACGAGACTCAAGAAAAAGTAAACACATAGAGAGTTGTTGGCACATAGTAAGCTAGATAATGCAATTGTATATAAATGAGTTCATTTTTTATAACATTTACTCACTATTGGAATAATTATTTGTATTTGACATATTGGTGAAATGAATTATCTTTGTTATTTATGGTATTTTATTTTGTATTATGAGATTTTTAATGTATTATTTAATTTGAAAATTAGTATAACCTATAAATAATATTTTTTTTAAACATTTAAAATTATGATACGCAAAAATGTGTGTCATCTTCATTTATGACATGGCCTTTCTTGACAGGGGCTTTCTTGATACGCATTGCGTGTCATTAACACGCGCGTCGTAAGGTTACGACACGCGAATGCGTGTCGTCTACCTTTATGACAGGGCCTTCCTTGATACGCATTGCGCGTCGTAAACGTGCGTCGTAATTGTGCGTCGTAAATGAGCGTCGTAAATGCGCGTCGTCTCTCTTTATGACAGGGCCTTCCTTGACGCGCATTTGCGCGTCGTCTGAGCCTTTTACGACGCGCAATGAGCGTCGTAAAAGGCTGTTTTTCTAGTAGTGCTGGAATTCATTGTTGATCTCCAGAAGATCCTACTCATAGTAGTATTGCATCTTCAACTGTACCAGAAAATCTTCCCACGACATCTTGCTTGCTTCACCTTTGGGAATTGAATCAGATAGTAGCTTCCACCAGCTTAGTACTCCAGATTTCATCAGAGGAACCGCGAGAGCGGTCTTCTGCCTGTTGCTACACTCGCAACTCTCAAACATCGTCTCCATTTCAGAGATCCAGTTCATGACTTCCACCGGTGTCGGGCTTCCATATAGACTCGGTGGCTTGGATGCCATGAAATCCTTGTATTTGCATCCACGTCTGTCATTTCCCCCATCATGGTGGTTTTGCCTAACTATCGGTGGGTTGGCTTGACCAACAGTCCCACTGTAGTTTCCTTCCTCAGTCTGCCCTTCGTTCAACTCGGGTTGTTTGATCTGAATAGTCGCTTCCTCTCGATTTTGCTAGAGCAAACGTCTGGTTTCCTCCATTTGACGATCCAACATCGCCTGGATCATCGCTTGTACTCCGGCCATCGTTATTGGCTCAACAGTGGCTTCTACAACCGGTATTTGCTCAATCACTGGGGGTTGGTTTCTGTTCCCATTTACATTCACGTTTCCGCTACGGGTCCTTGCCATCTTGATCTATATGCCAAATAAGGTGAATTTAGATCTTTATTTAGGATAGACGTTTAAATCGTCCTTATCACTCTGAAACGTTTACATGCTATTTCTAATATCATAGTCGTACTTTTAGAATCCTAAACACATAAGGTTTCCAGATCCGGTCGGCAACAAACCATAGATCCGAACAATTAACAACATATCAGGCACAAAGCATTTAGCACATAAAAGCATTTTAGGCATAATTCCTAAAATAAGCTAGCGCTCACACCTCACAATCATCGCTTAGCATTCTAATTTTAAGTCTAGAAATCCTACAAATTCCTAGTTCTCTTAAAGTAATGCTCTGATACCAACTGTGACATCCCCATTTTCGCGGCCAGAAAAGACCGATTTTGTTTATGCTTTGTTTGAAAATCAGAGTAACATTTTAAATAAAAGTGTTGCGGAATTTGTCCCAAAACAAATATGATAAAGATTTATCAAAAGCATTTCCAAGGAAATGTATTTTATTAAAAGACTTGGGATGTCATGTTCGATACATATCAAAAGCATAAATAGTACAATATAAGCCTTACTACATTATTTCGTATCTACAGGCCTATATCCGTAATCCCTCATCCAAAACATCACATCTATGCTCATGCACCACTACGTGTAATACAAGAAACTGAGTGGGTCAGGCTGGGGAGCCTGGTGAGCACATAGGGTTTTCAACCCATAATAAATAAGTTTATTAATTTCATCAATCAACAATAACCCGATTACCCATTCCCGTTATCCTCATTTTACGTCCCTAAACACCTATCATAAGGGACCTAGCCTAAGGATCATCATCGGGATGGACACTACTGCTAAGGAGATTCCTCAGCAATAAATGTCCTAAAGGCAACCATGTGGGGGATGGAGTACACCGGTGAACACATCGTTCACAAACACCTACAGGTTGCGAGCCTACTAGTGTTCCACTGGACTGTCTAGAAGTGTCCGTGGTCGTCATCCATACTCCGCTAGATGACAGAATCAACAACATCAACATCGAGGCCTCTCATCATTTTATCATACATCACCTATTACATCTACCCATGTTTTACCCCAACATTTTCGTAGATATAAAATACATATATAGTTTAAATCATTGAAAACATGTATAACAATGTTCATCCATCATAGATAGCAAGTTTATGCACACATAGCACGTAATTTATATAAAATACTTCATATCTATGTGTAAGCTGAAAGTGAATATGCACTCACTTGAAAGGTGGTGATTCAACACTCGGACAACGCTTCGATACTCTTAAAACAATTTTCCTTCGATAAAACCTAGTATCAATACCACTAAGGTTTAGTCTAACGATAACCGCGACAAATTAATAGTCCGACTATTATTATTATTATATAAGCGTTAAATAACACTCAATATAACTCATAATAATAACCCAAATAATTATTTTAAGGACCTAATAACATTCCTATAATTATTTGAAAGCTATATTAAAAATTGCGTAAGCGTAGCTCACTTACAGCGGATTTTAAAGAAAACCGGGATTTGCTCGGAGCAGCATTTCCGAAACCGAAAGACCCTTTTTCTTGGGACTCCGGGAGCCTCGGGGCTTCTTCGGGTGCTAGGGGGTTTACCTAGGCTTTTAGGGGGGTTAGAGAGAGAGAGAGTTTAGAGAGAGAAAGAAGTGGGGAAATGTGTGAGAAATGAGGGTGCCCCGGCTCCCTTTTTATAGGCTGGAAAAGCCAAAAACTCGTCGAGTTGGCCTCAAACTCATCGAGTTCCAGGGCGGTGTCACCATCTGGTGGCTAGCCTTGGGGAGGAAGCAACGGCCAGGATTGCGCCACGTCACCCGATTTCGCACAGCAACCTCCCGACTTAGAAAAATCATAACTCTCGCATATTAGCTCCGTTTTTTGACGTTCTGTTTTTCCACGCGTAGGTAAAAACAAGATCTACAACTTTCATTTAGACTCCATCGGCTAATTCTTGACCGATCTTAAATTTAACACTAGGAGGAGATTAGACTGCTAAATCACCGCGAAGAATTCTTAACTCCTTCATACGGACTATGTTTTCGTCTGTCTTTTTACCGTTGAGTTCCTATTAATGAGATCTTCAACTCTCATTTAGGTCGCGTAAGCCAAAAACCACTCGAACTAAAATTCAAGTTTCGGGCTGTACACTGCTAAGCCGAAACTTTGAAAAATCATAACTTCCTCATACGAAGTTAGATTTGGGCGTCCTTTTTATGGATTTTCTCGGTTTAACATACTCTACAACTTTGGTTTATATTACTAAGGCTAAAAAGTCTTCTATCATAAATTCACTTTTTACGTCTCCCAGTGCCGTGCCGGTTTTGCCGTAAAACTTCGACGGACCATAACTTCTTCGTTATAACTTGGATTTCGGCGTTCTTTATATCCCTGGAATCATTGTTTCGACCACTACAACTTTATATAAAGATATTGGGTTTATATCACACTTTAATTTTGACGCTTATTTTTATTCTTTATTAATTATACACTTATAATTAAATAATAAGCACATAAATACACATAATTCACATAATACTCAAATATTACATCTTTATTACTTCAAAAAGAGTTACAATAGTTGACCTAGACTATTACATTGTCAAAAATGCTTAGCCCTGAAACCCGGACATTACAAACCGTTTCATAAGTCGTAACATAATTTCATGGTATTAATTTAAATCATAAACTTATTATCAGAGTAAAACATCCTAGGCTAACTAACTATGGTGTGTGCACTGCAACCTCTCCGAGCTCGTTCTCTGAAAACTGAGGACCTGAAACCAAAAACTGAAACCGTAAGCACGAAGCTTAGTGAGCTCCCCCAAATTACCACATATCATACAAACATATAAAGCATATACTAGGCCTTGCCCACTGCATCGAACCGAGGTCCGGACTAACTGGGGCCTTGCCCCCTGCATCGGACCGAAGTCCGGAACTGACTGGGACTTTGTCCCCTGCATCGGACCAAAGTCTGGACGAATTGGGGCCTTGCCCCCTACATCGGACCGAAGTCCAGAAACTGACTAGGACCTTGTCCCCTGCATCGGACTCGTCGAGTTCCTCCCTGGACTCGACGAGTCGACCCTCTTTAACTTATGGTTTTCCTTTACTTTCTTGACCTTTCTGATTTCGGGTGTTACAACTCTCCCCCACTTAAACTAAACTTCGTCCTCGAAATTCGCTATGGCCAACTGACCTGAGATTTGCCTCCAACACTCTGTCTGTGAAACCTAACACCCGCTGACTACCTCCGCTGGCCTTCCGCCCTGTCATTCTGACTATCATTAATCATTGCGGATAATATTCTCGGGTTCACCCCCATTTTCCTTGTGCGTCCTCTGGACTCCCCAAGTCGACATTCCATAACCAACTACCTCCCCTATCACTGTGAAGGACCGTACCCTTCACGATGTCCATCACACCAGCCACTCCCAGTGCTGGTCACTATTGCCGGTACATACTGAATGCTTCTTACTGTAACGACCCAAAAACCTCTTTCTTAACGATGTAAGTCTTCCGTTATATAGGATTAAGTAGTACGTATTTTTCATGTCAGATTATAAGCTTATTATATAATAACATGATCAAAAAGAGATTAATTACGATTTAAAAGATTTAGTAATATTTAAATTATTATCTAGGATTTAATTAGTAATTGAAAAAAAATTTAAGGATGGTTATTATAGTTTTTTATTTAAATCCAATTAAACGATTGTAAAAGAAAAAGAGGAAATCATATATGGTTAGGGTCATTATTAAAAGAAGTATTCAAGATAAGGGTATCTAATTGTAAATTACAATTCAATTGGTGAATTGAAGTATCTACGTAACTCACGATTGCACATTAGTTTTAAATAACCCTACGGAGGTTAAGGAAACTGCCGCAACCTATCTGTTCTCTTTGTTTCCGTTACCATATCGATTCGCATACTTCCCCTACACCCCAAATACACTGATCAAACCCCCTCCTTGGGACTACCATATTTGCGTTGGCCAGAGGAAAAAAATAGGGAGAAAAGCAAGTGTGAACGAGATAGTAAAACAAAAGAGAGTGAGACTAGAGAAAAGGGAAGTTCGAGAGTGTGGTTATCTTTGGGACGTGACCAGGTCCTTCGAGAGTGGAAGAAGAGAACCGCCAACTGGTAATTTTTATCCTATCGCCTTTCCTTGTGAATTCGACTACATGTGGTCTTCCCATTTTTCTTTATTTCCCTGTTTATAAAACTTACTGTTGATTTTATTTTGATCCAATCAAATGTATTTTCTAAACTCAAATACAGATCACCTACATGTAATAATCGAAGTGTTTCCATGGTTTTATCTTCCCTTAGCCTTAAGGAATCACGAAATATTGAGGCTACTAATTTAGTGCACCAAGTTTACTTTACTTTGTTGCCTGCAAGTTTGTTACTTTAATAATCCCTTTCTCTTGATTTACTATGATGCCCCACTCCATCTTTTGCTAGTCACAAGGAAATGATATGTAATTGACGTAGGTGAGTTGTGGCTTCATACGAATTGTACCCAGACATAATACATATGTAGGCTACTGGTGCAGTGGTGCTATGCAATTATGATAAGAATTGTAATGGTTTATACTTGTGATTGATAAGAACTAAACGAATCAGTAAGCCATGGTCATCATGGATTCTTAGTCAACAAGTGAGTTGGAGCCATTCAATTAAAGACCATTTAGACGATATTATACTTATTTCTTTTACTTGTTTCCATCGTGCATTAGGGATTAAAACACCAAACAAGACAAGATTATTAAAAGCATGTTGAACATCAATTAGGAAATTCTACTTTATGATCTCATAAATGTAGTAAAATTATGAAATAATGGTTATTAAGGTGTAAACGTTATTAATTTGCTATTGCTTTTTATTATAAGTATTTGGTTTATTAATATTAGTTATGTAAATTAATAAACTGGAAATATGAGTATATTTACATATACTATATATGTTTAGGTTCTTGACGACATAACAAGATTATGAGGTGACGGCTAGGACAACCATATATATATCGAAAAAGATAAGGTGAGTCGATAGACTTTTCATAAACCTTGTACATAATCGAAAACTATTTTCCGGAAACGGCTCGGTTAGTCAAATTAGTATATTATTAATTGTTGATTATGCCAATATATGCATTATGAAATATGTTACTGTTTTTCCTTTTTGTGACAATTGTATGCTTATGAAATTTGGTTGATATGCATATCTTGGTACTTGATATGATTAATTGAAACTATGATAGGCTATATGAAATGACTGATATGTGACTATGATCTTGTTGAGTATCCTCTTGGTATAAATGTTATGAATCTTGATTATGATAATACGAATATTGCATGATTGTACTTGATTTACGATTGATTATGCGTGGTTATGCGTAGAGGGAAAAGGGTAGAACCTAGCACATAGCATGAAACCCTATCCGGATACCTTCGAGCCTGGTTGGTTGAAAAATACCTCCTAGGAAAAGAGCTTAAGCCATTTACGTGTTGCTCGGTCTTTCTAGATGCCCGTGCGACACATGGTACGTGCACACTTCGGTGTTTGCGGACTGGAGTGATGTTGGCCATTCGAACGAGGCTTGTACAGACATCACGTAGGTGTTGGGAGGTGGCAGACGAATGCCACCGCTTGTACCAACACCAGAACGACACCGCGATGTACTTGTACATTGCATAGTCGGAGTAGTGAAAGTGGAGTCTTGGGGTCGGTGTGACGGGTGGGAGTCGCGAACCACCTAAAGCATTTGGCTGGCCAAGCACACAAGTAGCGAACGGGTTTTTCCCTTGGGGTTAGGTATCACTATGAGACTACCTACGCCTATACGATTATGATAGATTCCTTTGATATGATGATGTACTATTACGATATGATTATGCATGAAATATGATTGATGTTACACTAATGAATGATATGTAAATGGATGATACAAAAATTGAATGATTGAATTTTATGCGAATGATGATTGATTATTGATTGACATGTCATTTTTGTTTATATGATCATAATTTGAATGATTGACCCATTAGGGGATGGTATGTTTTCCTTTTGGTTGTGTACAAACTTCTATTGGCTCACGAAGCATTTGCTGACACTTGTTTCTTTGCTTTGCGCCTTTACGATTGGTACAGGTAGCTTAGGAGCTTGGCTTGGTGAGATGGGGTCACTTTTGGGTAGTTTATCATTAGAATAAAGATGCCACTTGGAAACGTTATTTAATTTTGAAACTTATGCGTTCGCTACAATTAAATAATTTTGATATCTTGGTTTTGAATTGAACGTAACGTTGTGGTTTGAAATGTTTTTGAAATAAACAATGTTACAGTCTTCCGTTGCATTTTCCGTTAAAAGATTTTAAAAATAAATGAAACAAATTTGGGTGAAAAATCATGACGTTACACTTACTGCTATAACTTAGTGCTGAGCACCCATCCCAGCAAATGGGTCAGATAATCCTTCGAGTAAAAGATTCACCCCTGCAACGGTTAAGACTCATATGAGAGTTGCGTAAGAAGGTCAAACTCTCCCCTCTGAGATTATCCAACCCTGCTGTGAGAGGCGTAGCACCCTCGGTCAACTTGCTGCCTCTACAATACTTCCTTTATTGTTACTACTACTGGATTGAAAATTATGTTGCCCCACATCCGCCTATCGGATGAACTGAGACCATCCTGGTCCAACTAATCTGCCAATGTATAGGTTACCGAACTCCAACCGGTCACTATACCCCATCACAATCTCCTAGTCGCCCCCAAGCGACTTCTGAAGATACTTCAACTATCTATAACTATTCTATCTACTCTGCCATTCATACTGAATCAATACTGCTGAAACACTGAACTGCCTGAAACACTGATATGCCTGAAACACTGAACTTCCTGAAACACTGATCTGCTATATGGTTGCTTCCCAAAATATCTCGAGACCTTCCTGGTCTCCAATCATCCGTCGGTTATCTGCAACACCGAGTTCCAACTCAACTGTAGAGTCCAAGGACTCCTCACTTAGTCGCTCCCACGACTTCTGAACAAATTCCTTCTCTGGAACTAGTTTCCACTAGTTACCCTGTTACTGTGACCCTAATAACCTCCCGATCCAACCGACCGGGTCCATATGTTGAATCCTGACATCATCATATCCAAGACTAAAAACGATGGTTCCAAAACCAACGGTAGCCCTTAACGTGCATGAACCTAAGCGGTTCACTACTTCCCTGATCTCATAACTGTGGTGATGATGCAACTGTCGAATCATCGGCTCAACCATAAATGAACCATTCGGGAGATCCGAAATCTAACCCGTGGATTCCCATATCCTTACTGCTGCACCCGAACTGGTGGGTACTACTGCTTCCCCCGCGTCTAAACAACACGCTCATGCTATCTACTAACCTGACGAATGCTACGGCTACAACCGCAGACTTACAACTCCCTAATACTATCTGGCTGCTAGTGAATGCTACGGCTACCCTCGCAGACTTACATCACTCTACTACTATCTGAATGCTAGTGAATGCTACAGCTACCCCCACAGACTTACAACACTCTACTACTATCTGACTGCTAGTGAATGTTACGGCTACCCCCACAGACTTACAACACTCTACTACTATCTGACTGCTAGTGAATGTTACGGCTACCCCCGAAGACTTACAACATTACTACTATCTGACTGCTAGTGAATGCTATGGCTACCCCCGTAGACTTACAACACTACTACTATCTGACTGCTACTGAATTCTACGACTACCCCTGCAGACTTACAACACTACTATTATCTGACTGCTTTACTACTACTATTCTGAGGACATCCTGACTATCCCTAGTCCTGCTAGTGATTCCTCATCCTGATTTCTCAAAACCAGCCCTCAGTCATCGAATGCTGCATCAACCTCGACATCTTATATCCTTGATACACTTAGTGTTCCGTCGAGGAATTCTTCGGCTTGGTTCCCAAACCAACCGTCTACTAATCCGGATACATGAAACTATCGTCAGGAAGTTTCCAAACTCCCAACTCTTGAATCCACACAACCCTGCATGCCGTCTCTGCCACTGACTACCAACACGAATGCATCTCTTGCTAACCGTTCTCAAGATCCTCATTCCAACTCACTAGAGTCCGACAGGCAGTCCTCCAATCCTGGATTCCCAACCAGCTACTAACCATCTCGAATACATGAACTAACTGTTGGGAAGTTCCTCAAACTCCCAATCATGAACTCCTTAATCCATCAATGGCTGCGCTATTATCTTTTCTTCTCAGAGGTCATGTACTCATTCCAGGTCTGCATGCTCTTACCCTTGTATACTCGGAGGGTTCTCCCCCACTAGGATCCGACTAACTCCTTACTGCGTACTGGTCGAAAGGATTCCCCAACCTTCCTTCCATTAAAAGGGCGATCTGCTGTCCGCCAACGTTTACCTCTATCGGCGCTCCAACTAACTTTTATCAGATCCGAACCATTCTTGCTATCTAACTGAGCACACTTCAATCCTTAACTGTATTTGCTTTAGTGACTGCATCCTGAGAACCTGCGTTTGGGGTGCACATCCCTAACCCACTTCCTTACTGTCCGCTAGCTACCTCACTAGAAGCTCTAAATTCTCACTACTAAGGATTTAACTGATCAATCCCGAATGACACCTTTCGAAAGTAGTGAGGCATTACTGATTCTTACACATACATGCTACAGTCACCGCATCTGAAGTAACCTGATCTAGAGGGGACGACCTCCAATTTACCATTCTAATTCCAAGGTATGCAGATGGCATAAAACTCTGTCACAAGCAGGTAATATAATACCCCAACATATATGCTTGTTGATATCAATGAAGCAACATAACAATAATAATCATGAATAATAATTGACAGGAAGGTAAAAGATACGTACCCCCAACATCCAGTGCTGCACGAATCCTTGTTGAAATCATTCGGAATACTCTGCTCTGAGTCGTGGGCACCCTTGCCCGGCCCCAGCAACCGCTGGTGGTACTCGAAGTCACAGGGGCAGGAGCTATCACCTGCTCTGATGTATACAAACTCGGACAGTGGGCCTTCTTGTGGCCCATCCGATTGCAATGGAAATATATCGGGTCAAGTTCCTGGGTGATGGTAACAGTACAATCTCTGCTAAAATGGCCAATACGGCCGCACTTGAAACATCCAACATCGCCACCACTCCTACCACACTTCCCGCATCGACTGCGGCTCTGATAGTCCCTCGATCTCAAATCGACCCCTTGGGCCTCTTGCCCGAACATGTGGCTACCTGTGTCTCATCCGTTTTCCTCTTCCTTTCCGACTCCCTGCCCGTCTCTCACTCCTACGTTACCTCGTCGATCCCATACGTCGTCTGAACAACCGCTGTCTGATCCTGGAGCTTCGCGATCAACCTATCAGTGATCCTCACGACCATGTCGGGTAGCTCCTCGCGAATGGCTTGCGAAACCTCCTCAACGATCCAATCATGCAGAGGTCTCTCTTGGAGACAGGGTGCCCCACTCACTCCTGTCCCTTGATGAAAAAAGCTAGAAATGGGATCTCCCTCCCTGATGGATCCCTAAACTCCATAAGAATCAGGCTCCAGACGAGCCCCAATTTGTCCTAGAAATATCCCGACCCTAAAGGCCTCAAGATGACTGTCCATAAGCTCCACGATGGCCTCTCTAACCGAACCGAAAAGCATTGGAGTCTGATCAATGATGTTGCGCAATATCTCTGCGGAAATGAAATCCATCATCTGATCATCAAGCTGCCCGACTCCAAAGCCCGAGCCAGGTCCCTCCCTGGTACCTGAACTGGTAACTGCTAACTCGTGCAATGTCACCATGCTGAAAATATAACACTTCTTGATCAATATACACACCGCTGCTGAGGGATCTCTCACACACTCTACAAGTTCCCTGGTCTTGTCTCGGCCCCTCTTGATTCGAGTACGGATCCTTTGCTTTCAGTAGTACGAGCCCATACTACCTTCCACATCTATCTGTACTTTCCTCAAGAGTTACCTCAACTCCAACAAGTCACTCTCCTGCTACTGATCTCTGCTACAACCTTCCTAGGCTTGCCCTAGGGAACCTCTGACTCTACCCAATCAGTCCTCAGCTGCTGAAGGTCTCCTCGTAATGCCAATTAGCCACCACCTGAATACCATCACATGCAATGAGGCTCGGATAATCCTTCGAGTAAAATACTCATCCCTATAACGGTTAGACTCAGACGAGAGCTGCGCAATAGGGTCAAATCCGGCACTTTGAGATCATTCAATCCTGACCACATGTGACATGACGTATTCACCTAATGGCTAACTCCCATCACTCAGAGACCCACAAAGCACAAAGAAAGCAGCATTTGGATAAAGGAAACATACTCATGCAAAACTATTCTCATAACAAGAAACTGTACTAGCATACAATGCTAAGCTCATACTATCAGGCATAACCTACACAGGCTATCCTACTACTGTCTACTCAATACTAGCATGCAATTCTTATCAAGCTGAAACACATAAAGCAGGCACATAAGGCATCCTCTTAGATCCTTAGTCCTATACTAGCATGTTGTTCTACTGAAACTGAAACTGAACTGATCTGGAACTGAAACTGATAACATAAACTTGTATGGGTAATTTGGGAGTACTTACTTGAGCTCGGCTGATTGCATGCACCACACCCTTTTTCTCTTTTCAAAGTTCTTTTCTTTCTAAAAAAAATTATTTTCACTTTTTCTAAAACTCTTTTCTTTTCTCAAAAATTATTTTTGAAAATGTTTTTCTTTTCAAAACGTTTTACCGTTTCCTTAGTTTGAGTTCAGACACACCCGAAGTGTATCCGAATCCCTCAAACCAAGGCTCTGATACCAACTTGTAATGACCCAATTTTCACGACTAAAAATTTCTTTTAAAACATTACTAAAACCATATTTATAAAAACCGTTTCATAAGTCGTAACATAATTTCATAGTATTAATTCAAATCATAAAATTATTATCAGAGTAAAACATCCCAGGCTAACTGACTATGGTGTGTGCACTACAACCTCTCCGAGCTCCTCCTCTGAAAACTGAGTACCTGAAACCAAAAACTGAAACTGTAACCACGAAGCTTAGTGAGCTTCCCCAAATTACCACATATCATACAAACATATAAAACACATACTGGGCCTTGCCCACTGCATTGGACCGAGGTCCGGACTAACTGGGCCTTGCCCCCTACATCGGACCGAAGTTTGGAACTGATTGGGACCTTGTCCCCTGCATCGGACCGAAGTCCGGACTAACTGGGGCCTTGCCCCCTGCATCGGCCCGAAGTCCGGAAACTGACTGGGACCTTGTCCCCTGCATCGGATCGATATCCGGACTAACTAAGGCCTTTCCCCCTGCATTGGACCGAAGTCCGGAAACTGACTGGGACCTTGTCCCCTGCATCGGACCGAAATCCGGACTAACTGCATCAGACCGAAGTCTGGAACTAACTCAACATAGCATAGCATAAACATATCAACTAGCATGAACACATATACTGCATACTGCATCGGGCCGTAGCCCGGAACACATAACACATAAATCCTGTCTGAGCCACGAAGGCATCAAACATACTAACTACTGCATCGGACCGAAGTCCGGAAACTACTGCTAACTAAATGGGTCGGCATTGTGGCCTTAGACCCATTCCTACTGGAAGGAAACTCACCTGAACTGCTGGAGTTCTTGCTGATACCCTTTTAACTGCTATCTGACAACTCCCGAACTGCTACTCCAATAACTCCCCGATCTACTAATACCAAATATGACACTTAGTCCCAAACTGCCCTTCAACAGTCAAACTAAGTCAACTCTAGTCAAGTCAAAGTCCTGGTCAAATTCAATCCTCCAGACTGACTCTACTCACCGAGTAAGCCCGTTGACTCGTCGAGTCCTTATATTCTATAACTCTCATAGTGTGACTCAACTCGCCAAGTCACCCCAAGACTCGTCGAGTTCAACGATCTCTGAGTCCCATCCTGCTCAACTCGCCGAGTCACCTCCTGACTTACTGATTCAAGGCTTAACCAGAAAAGGTTTGAGGTTCTGCGACCAAACTCGCCGAGTCTAAGAACAGGCTCGCCGAGTCCAAGGCAATCTTCAACAGACTCGCCGAGTTGTTCTTCCAACTCGTCGAGTTCCTGCCTATCTTCATCCAACTCGCCAAGTTCCTACGCGACACTAAGTCTGATATCTAGCCTGACTCGCTGAGTCCTTTCGTGTATTCTCATAATCTCGAGTCACAAAGCTTCTCCTTTGCTCCAAACAATAGATCTAGGTTCCTAGAGTCCATTAGCAACATAAAGTTGCTACCTTTACGTGCTTCTTGTCTCATAATACCAAAACCAAGCTAGAAATGGACTTAACTCTTGGGGAAAGCTTTTGCATAACAACTAGAAAGGCTTTCTGCATCAATGATTCATATAGAACTCATATCCGGAGTTTCAACTCCAGATCTAACTCATGCTTCAAGATCTCATCAATATTTCTCTAACCAAACCCTAAAACTCTATGAAAGTTGAAACAGAAAGGAGAAGGCCAAGGATAACGATTCCTTACCTCCAAAATGACCTTTCACTGAAGTATAATCTGGATTTCTTCTAGTCTCCTTGATCTAGGCTTCTTGATCTTCAAGATTTCCTTCACCAAAACTAGATCTTGCTCCAAAAAGGATTATGGCGGCTAGGGTTTGGTATTCTAGGTGAGAGAGACTGTAAAGGAACCTTAAGGAAGAGAATGAGACGTTTAAATAGTGCACAAAGTCCCAGATTTAGGGTTTTTCTCTTCAGACTAGACTCGCCAAGTCCACTTGCCGACTCGCCGAGTCGGTCACTTACTTTACACCCGGATCCCGCTCCGACTCGTCGAGTTCCTCCCTAGACTCGACAAGTTGATCCTCTTTAACTTATGGTTTTTCTTTCCTTTCTTGACCTTTCTGATTTCGGGTGTTACACTATTCTTCATGGATTGTTAGTCGGATAGTTCACAAAATAAAATCCATAAATATATATCATCTATATTAATGGTCCACTAAAAATAATTACGTTAAATAAAAGAAATTAATAGTAAACTTAAAATGTTAAAAAATATAAAATTCCTAAAAATAAAGATGTAAAAGAAATTGTCTAATTTGAAAAAGAAAATAAAGAACTCAAAAAGAAAATTATAATTTTTCTTTTTTGAAAAAAGTTGGTAAAATGTTTAGATGAACGTAAGAAATAATATTTTTTTTACAAAAATATAACCGAATCTATAAAAGCAATTCAAATAAAGTTGTAAAAAGAGTTAGAAAAACAAGTAAAAATAGGGTAAATTACATGAATGGTCCCTATGGTTTACAGTAAATTGTGCGTTTGGTCCCTAACTTATTTTTCTAACTCGAAAGGTCCTTAATGTTTGTTTTTGTTATATGCATGGTCCCTATATTACATAAAAAGTTTATTTTCCCTTGATTTTTAATTTATTTAAATAAACACACCTCCAACCCTACACCCTCACCTTACCTTACATACCCTACCCTTTTTTTCCCTTTTTAAATAATTGTCTTTTTACATAAGATAGGGACCAAATGCATAAAAAAAACAAATAATAGGGATCAAGCATGTAACAATAACAAACAGTAGGGACCTTCCGAGTTAAAAAAATAAGTTAGGGACCAAGCATACAAATTACCCCAAACCATAGGGACCATTCGTGTAATTTACTCAAAAAAATATGGTGAAAATACTTTTAAATATGAGAAAAAATATATATGTAAAAAAAATCTACCAAAATTTTAAAAGAAAGAAAAATATTGCCCAAATTTGTAAAAATAAAAAAGATGTTTTAGAGGGGACGAACTTTTAAAGACCAAAATATAATTTCAGGTTTGGGTGAGTGTTATATAATTGTTTTCTGTAAGAATAAATGAAATTATATAGCTATACATACTTAAGAGTTAACATCGATGACAAATTTCATTCAATCACTCCTCTATATGGATGGTCAGCACGATAGTCCAAAAAATAGACCCGAAAAAAATACATCATCTACATTAATAGTCCCGTAAAGTTAGTCAAATTAAATAAAAATAAATTAGTATTAAGCTTAAAGCGTAAAAAAATATCAAATTCCTAAAAACTAAAGTTATAAAAAGAAGTTGTCAAATTTGAAAAAATAATAATAAATAACAAAAAAATAAGTTATAATTTTATTTTTATTTTTTGAAAAATTTTGTAAACAATGTTTAAATGGATATATAAGATATAACATTTTTTTTTAAAAAAAATGTAATCAAATCTATAAATATAATTTTTATAGAAATTGTAAAAAGGATTAAAAATAAAACAATTAGGTTGAAAAAAAATTGGTAAAAGTTTATAATAAAACAGACAGATAAAATGATATATAAGAAAATTCAACCAAATTTATAAAAGAAAAAAGTATAGGCCAAATTTGTAAGAAAAAAAGATTTGAGAAGAATTGTAAATCGGGATAACTTTTAAGGCCAAAAAATGTAATATTGTTGGGAAGAGTGAAGACCGAATGATGGATCTACAGTCGAAATTAGAATGTTGTACTTGATAACATTATCCCATACAATCCGCACTTGTTATGTAAATAGAAAATTGTAAAAAGAATTAAAAATAAAACAATTAGATTGTAAAAAAAATTGGTAAAAAGTTTATAATAAAAAAGATAGATTAAATAATATATAAGAAAATTCAACCAAAAAAAAAAGACAGAGAAAGTATAGCCAAATTTGTAGGAATTTTTTTTTTGAGAAGAATTGTAAATGAGGATAATTTATAAGGACCAAAAGTGTAATATTATTGACTATTGGACACGTGTCTATTAAGAAGAAAATCATGGGTATATATATTATAGTCCAATACCAGAAACAACTATATAGTTGAAATCTTTACAAATATATGTTTTCTTAAATATAAAAATAACGTTGTTGTTAAATTTGATATAATAATTTGTATACGAAATTGCTATAATAAATTGATTCTTTTGAATTATATTATAATATATACATCTATTAAAACTACATAATCTTAATTGTTAAAATGACCTTTATAAGATATATAGGTTGGACGAATTCTCGCGCGTTGCGCGGTGTGCAATTATATTGTTTAAAATCTTGATTTTTATAACGGGTGTTTAGTTGTTAGAAGTTAGTATGATCAAGTTAATAAAATTCATCAACGTCCGGATTAAAACGCAAGACCTTCAATTTAAAAGAAAAATCTATACTAAGTGGGCTAGTCTCACATTGACGTTTAATTAAATAGACATTTCAGTTTAGGTTTTATATTTAGAAATATACATAATTTTTAACTATTAGAAAAATAGTCTTATGATATTTTGATTTATGGTTGTGATTTAAAACCATTTTTATTTTAACTAATAAGTTATATGTATGTATTAGGTTGAAAAATGAAGAGTTGGTTTGAACTTAGACTAATAATTGATTTTAATGTATTAAATAAATCAAATTAAGGAGGTTAAAATGAATGATTTAATTAAGTTAAAAAAACCGAGTATGTTTGGTTAATTACTTGAAAGATCAAGAGTTTGTGTAACTTTCAAATGAATATTTTGCATTAATATGACATTTATTATAAAATAAAAACCAAGATTAGTGAATAACTAAAAAAAATACACATTTTAATAATCTTGGCATTGATATTTCTTATTAGGTGTTTATTTTATAGTTTCAACATTTATTATCATTTCTATTATTAATTATTAAGAATTTTTTGTAGGTTTAAGCTGTGGAGGTAGCTTGTTCGAGCTATGTGTTTCTTCATAAACGTCCAATTATTATTTTGTTGCAATTAATGTGTTTGACTCCTTAATATGTTAATGTTGATAAAAGAAAATCATTGCATCGATCATTTTCAAGAATATGAAATATGTGAATGGATAACAACAATAGAATTAAAAACAAAGAGATACAACTTGTACAACAAACCTATAACAATTAAAAACGGTAAAGGGTAAAGTTTCTAGCATCATCTTTAAAAACAACAATGCATCGTCTCATTAAAAACTACAAATTTCATCATAAAGCGGTAAGCTCATCAGCTCATTAAAGTGAATTTCCACATCTCAATATGAACTTCAACACAAAAACTTGCATATTGTTCAAAATGTGAGGTAATCTTCAACTTAAATATTCATTAAATCTAAAAGTGTTTATAAATAAGTTCAACAAATTATGCATATCACATTTCAAGCAGAGTTAGAATCATAAAACTTGAAGTTAAATCCTCACCCTTGATTGCTCCTATCATCAATTCAATTTTACCCAAAATAATATAAAATTATAAGAAGTGGATGGTGTAGAGCCTTGCCTTTCAAAAAATAATTGCTCGTACCTGTATGCTCAATAAAATATCGCATGTGTCGGTTTTTAAAATAGATGTTAGAAAGTTCTCAAACTTAAGAGCTACTTTTATTCATGATTAAAAACACAATATTAGAACAAACCAACAAAAAAAACCAATTGTTTTTATTAAAAACACAAAATGCATAGCTTGCTTATTATAGATTATTGAACTTCAATACTATATTGACAGCATAAGACTTTCATTTACACCAAAACAGAGAACAAATGATCACTAATTAGACAAACGAAGTATTTTGTTTTGGTTTAGGATATTTGTTTGTATGGAAGTATGTATTTATAGGCTAACTACATTTGTGTGAAAGGAATTTCAAAAGTCAAATTAAATCCTATAAGTTGAATAGTCTTGGAAGTTTCAAATGAACGAGATTCATTACTTTGAAGGTGAAAGGGTGTAGGGGTTTCAAATGCATAAGGTGTTGGCAAATTTTTATGGGGGTTTCAAATGAATGAGATTCAAGAAAAAATGCTAGTTTTATAAGTATGTATGATATATATATATATATATATATATATATATATATATATATATATATACACACACACACACACACACTAGGCGAATGCCCGCCCGTTGCACAGAAACACCTATATAGTTGAAGCCTTAACAATTATATGTTTTTTTATAAATATAACAATAACGTTGTTGTTAAATTTGATATAATATATATTTTGAATTATATGATAATATATACATCTATTATAACTGCACAATCTCAATAATTTAAATGAATTCTTCCCGTGAGTTACACATGAATAAAATTGAATATAATATATGGTTGAATGCTATTTAAAGTTGTTGTTATTGTTAATTAATTTTTTAAAATTTATTTGTTTAATGTTTTAATTTCTATCATTATAATTATTTAAAACATCAAACATTGTTTTTTGATTTTAAAGGTAACAATATAATCATTTATATAGAGTTATTTTTAACAATTGTTATTGTAAGTTATTTGAAGCTACTTATTTGAAATCTTTTAACGATTATAAAAATATCTTTAGGAAATATTTTAGTTAAATTAAAATTACAATTTAGTTTTTGCATTTATCACTACAATTTATCACTTTTAACTATTTAGAAAATATTCTTTGATTTTTTAAGTGGAACTAGAATTTATATTTAAGTTGACACTGTAATGTTATATTTAAATTAACAATTTATGTATTTTGTCCAAACTGTTTAAAAGTTGTACGTTTAAACTGATAATGGTTACATAAAATAACATTTTAAATCTAATAAATTAAGTATAATATATTAAAAGTTAAAGATGTAACTTTATAAGTAGAAGTAAATATATTATTTTAAAATTGAAATTTAGTTTAGTTATGATTACACTTTATGTTTGATATATTTAATTAACCTTATTAATCAACTTATAATCATTATTACAACGACACTACAATTCATCACTTTTAACTATTTACAAAATATTTTTTGAGTTGTTTAAGTTAAACTAAAAATTATATTTAAGTTGATCCTGTAATGTTATATTTAAATTAATAATTTAAGTATTTTATACAAATTGTTCCAAACTTGTATCTTTAAAATGATAATGGTTTACATCCAACAATATATTAAAACTAATAAATTAAGGGCATGTTTGTTTGCCTCTTAATTGAAAAATTAAGAGGCAACCTCTTAAAAATTCTGATATGGCTTGTTTGGTAGCATCTTATAATACACATCTGAATTTGTTAAATGCCTCTTCAAAAATCAGACTTCACCCCGTATCTGAAAAAAAAAAAAGACGCATCTGCCCTAAATCTCGCTCTTTCTTTCTTTTTCTCAAAATCACGCCTCTACTCCTTTTTTCTCATCAACGCGCATACACAAACCTCCATCGATTTGTCGAAGCTATGTTCCTTCCCGCCCGTCACAGTCGTCAACCTCCTCTCCGCCTCCAGCTCCGACTGCTACGCCACAACACCTCCGGCCAACGTCGATTGAGCAAGGGAGAAAGTCGACTCCTGCTTGATTTTTGCTGTACGATCGAAACAGGGAGAAAATTAGATACAAATGTCGATGGACAACAAGGTAGCGATTGGAAGAAGGAAACTCACAAACATATGTTGATTTGGGGCGTGTAATTGAAAAACTATAATAAATAAGGGAGAAGACAATGGATTAGAAGTCAAGTGCACATGGGTTCTCGACCCCCTTATTACACTGGATTTATGGTGATTTGTAAGCATTTATATTGTTGTTTTGTTCTTATGTTGCTTGGCATTTATGTTCCTAATTTGTAAGGGATTTATAATGTTGTTGCTATGATTTTTGAAACATCTTATGAAAATTTGTGAGATCTTCTTGTGAGATCTTGTTGTTTTTGTGAAATATTGCTATGAAATTATGTTTTTGATTGCTGAAATATATTGTTGTTGTGATTTCTAAAATATGTTCTTAAAATCTATAAAATCTTGTTATTTTTCTGAAATATTGTTGTGAAATTGTGCTGAAAATAATGATTTGTTGCTAATATGAAATAATGTTGTTGTTTTTTTGGTGTAAAGTTTCTTGTTTATTGCTGAATTTTGTTGGATTTATAAATAAAAACATTAACTTTTGGTTAAATAGTGATTTGTTGCTAATATGAAATAATGTTGTTATTTTTTGTTGAAAATTTTTGGTTATTTTATAAATAAAAACATTGAATTAAAAAAAAATACATATAAGGGTAAATAGTCATTTTTATCATTCAGCAATGTACCTCAGATGTTCCAACCAAACAACATTTAAAAATTCAGATCTTAAAAATTCAGACCCTCTTAGAAATTCAGACCTCTTGAAAATTCAGATCTTAAAAATTCAGATCCTACTAAACAGCCTCTAAGTATAATATGTTAAAGTTAAAAAACATAACTTTATAAGTAGAAGTAAAGATGTTATTTTAATATTGAAATTTAGTTTATATATGATTACACTTTAGGTTAAATATTTATTAAACTTTCTTAACCAACTTATAATTATTATTATAAAGAAATTGAAAAGTCATGGGAGTTTCAAATGAATGTGGTGAAAGGAAAAATGCATGAGAGTTTCAAATGCATGAGGTTCAAGAAAAAATGCTAGCTTTATAAGATACTAGGCGAATCCCCGCGCATTGCGCGTGAATAGAATTATATAGTTAAAATAATAACTTTTACCAAATTATTATTTAGTATTTCTACTTTGAAACAAAATGTTAGTAGTAAAACAAACATATAGTTAACATATTAGTTTTATTAAACATTATAGTTTAATTTTTAAGTCATTGTGATATATATAATTATTTGATAATTTTATAAACCGTTTAAAATTATGTAAATTATAAATCAAATGAATAATAATATAACGGGTAACAAAAATATGAACTGCAACTTTTAGTAACATAAAAATAGAAAAACATTTGTTATGACATTTGTATTTAGATATATATATATATATATATATATATATATATATATATATATATATATACACAACTAATAATAAAAAATATGAAAAATAAACAATATAACTTTTAATAACATAAAAACACTAAAACATCTATTATAACATTTATATTAACTCTTCATATTTAAATCACAAATCTCTTCAAATACATTAATATTTTTAATGAGCAAAACTTTACAACCTTATAAAAGAAAAGAAAATAAAAAGTTGTTAGTGATTACTAATTAATAATCATAAGTTAAAAACTCTTGAGTTGTAACTAATAAATATACATAAATTAGAAAACCCTTGAGTTGTAGTGTGAGTTTCAAATGAATGCGGTACTTGGAAATGTATTATTATTATTATTATTATTATTATTATTATATTTGTCTAAATAATTGGTTTTGATGCATCATTTTAATCTCTTCAATTATTAAACATAAAGATATTTAATTATAAATTTATAACATACATAAATGCATATACATGTTAAACAAATCACATATAATATATATATATTTTCGTAAATGTTATATGTAATTATTGTTGTAGTAATATGGATAAATTACTTTCATATGAAGAACATATCATGATAAGTCTATCATAATTACATATCAAATATTCAAAATTATGTTATCTTTTAAATATTGTCTTTTAAATATTTTGTGTAGGATAACCCAACAAAAAAAAATAGAAAATAAACATAATCAAAATAGAAAAACTATAATCAAATAAATTAGAGCATTGAGTGGTTGAATATATAAATAAAGATGTTACATAAACATACATTTAAATCAAAAGAAAAAACTAACATTCGTCAACTTTGCTCAAACAAAAAAAACTATATCCATTTTATGAATCTTCTTTCTTTATTTAACACCATTGAACCATAAAAACTTGATGACAATTCTTCACTAACCTGCAATCAAAATATTTTTCTTGAAAAAGAAGAATCAGAAAGATATTCCAAGCAAAACATTGATGTTTGGAGAGTCACATTCAAGATTGAGTAATACACACAAATCACATGTAAAGATTAAATGAGAAACTGAATATAAAGAAAGAATAGAAAAGCTTCATTTGTTTTGGTTGAAAGAAAAAATCATATTACAATTACCATCGATGCGACATAACCCATTTCTTCGAATCGTCATATTTGGATCGTGAATGCTTTAACTATATGAAAACTTTTGAATCACAATATCTTTAAATCTTTCTTACATGTAAGATTTTATATAACACAAACGACACAAAAGATTGTCTTTTTTAAAGTAAAATTTTCAAGAAATTCTAATTAAACATAATATAAGTTATAAAACTTTTTAGTGTTAAATCATAATTAAGAAAACTTTTGAGTTGCATTAGTTAAAAAAGGGGGTTTCAAACGAATGAGGTTTGAGAAAGTTAAAAAAGGGGCCAAGAAAAAATGCTAGCTTTATAAGTATATATATATATATATATATATATATATATATATATATATATATATATATATATATTGGTTTATTACCCGTGGGAACCACGGTTATAAAATTAATTAAACTTTTATAATAAATTTTTTTAATTATTAATCAATTATTTTAAATAATTCATTTTAAATAAATTAATAATTAAGAGATATATCAAAATTTTAAAATTATTATAACTTCAAATTCAACATATAATTAGAAAATATAAATTTGAATTTTGAAATGAGTTGCCTAATATATATCTACATGACACATGACATAATATTAATGAGAAGTTGTATTAGAGTGACACTTGACAAAATGAGATTAAAACTATTCATTTATTAGAATATATATATATATATATATATATATATATATATATATATATATATATATATATATATTGTTACAACCCGTAGGAACAACGGATAATCAATTTCAAATTTAGAGAAGATTACTTGCTGATTTATCATTGATTACATTGACTCAAAGAAATCTCAAATAATTGCCGATTTGGGATATGCAAATTTCCAAAAATAATTTCTGAACATAAGGGATTGCATTATTATTATGGAATAGAAATTAAATACATAATGTTGATTGCTTATTTCCAGGGATTGATTCAAACTTAACAGATTTAAATATTACAATTGCCGAAAATTGGTGGAAATTAATACGTATACCAAATTTAAATTAAATGAGGGCAAAATAGTCAATTAACTTTATAGAAATATTAGAGTTGGAAGTGTCACGTGTTAAAGAGAGACTCTTTTATTAGAGAGTATATATACGTATATATATATATATATATATATATATATATATATATATATATATATATATATATATATATATATATATATGTTTAGATTCTATAGAAAATAAAAAACCCTAAAAAAATCCTAAAAATCAAAAAAATGCACAAAAAAATACTTAGAGACCACAAACTTTTTTTTGATTTTTTTTAATGATAAAATCGCAGCTTTTAGTATAAAATCGCTGAAAATGTAAAAAAAAAATTGAATTTTTATATTTTTTTCATCGATTTTATTAAAAAAAACTGCGATTTTTCTATAAAAAAATTTTTAAAAAAATTGTGATCTCTAAATATTTTTTTTAATGTATTTTTATGATTTTTAGGGTTTTTTTATTTTCCAAATAGCTCTTCCCTATATATATATATATATATATATATATATATATATATATATATATATATATATATATATATATATATATATATATATATATATATAGACACACGTTCAAACACTTCATGAAAAAAATTGTTTGTTGCTTATTTGGTCCTTTCTATCGTTATCGTTTGATTTTTACCGTTAACCCTATTAAAATGACAACTTTGTCGTCTTATTTATTATTATTATTATTATTATTATTATTATTATTATTATTGTTGTTGTTGTTGTTGTTAATTCAATAGATGCCCATTAGGGTGCATTTTAGTAAGTAGAATTAGACTAAACAAAACATAACTAAATTTTTTACATAGTGTTCGACATAACCAAAATAAGAATGAAATAGAACTCTGATCAAGTATAATATGACAACTCATTATAATCTCACCCAAATAGGTAGAACTCAATGGATGACATTCTTTTTCTTTTTTGCATTTTATGGTAATAACCCTACTAGGAACGTATCTCGAACTTGAGTCTCCAACTTTCTTGTTATCCTTTATTCTTTAAATAATTATCTTCTCTAGATAATCATCACAAGTCATCCAAACAGGGATTAATACGATTCTCAATTATTGATTAGTGCATTCTCATTCTCACCAGCCATCCACGATTTCTTATAAGTGCATTTTGATTCTCATAATCCCAAGGTACGATTTTTGTTTAAGCTTCATCTCTTCACTTACCCGATAAACGATTTATGGATTCTTCTCTCCTTATTCACTTACATGTATCTATTAGTTATCAGTAAACAATTTCTTGATTTCTTGATAAATTATTTCTTAACGAACGATATTTTGATTTCTTGATTTCTAGACAACCGATCGCTTGCTTGTTAGTTAACAGTAATCAAGAAATTATTTATCAAAATTTCTTGATAAATGGTCTATTATATTCACTTACATGATAAACTATTTCTCACTAGTTCCATCATATTCTTTCTCTTATTATTCACTTATATGATAAACGATTCCTAAATTTATGTTTATTAATTTCGACCAGCTTAAAGTTAGAGTAATCACTAACGATTTGCAAATGTTTTTTAGAAGTAATCACTACTGAACTGATTCAGATCAATAAGATTAGTATTTTCTTTGGGAGTATGTGATACGGACCCATCCCATACTAGGCATGCATCATGCCATAAGCCCAAGTATAAAACTCACTCCCAAAAGCCAGCTTGTAGGAGGAGGGGACACCTAGACTTATAAGTCACCAACTTATAGTACTTTCAGCCGATGTGGGGTCGTAACAATACCCCACGCTTTGAAGAGGCAACGTCCTCGTTGGTCACGGTTGGCATCTCCTTTTGGTCCAAGCCACCACTCTGAGTCATTATTGGTCACGATTGGCACCCCTCTTTTCGGGTCCAAGCCACTACTCCGTAGACCACCACTCCAAGTGTTGGAACGTCGAAAGAAGGACCCATCCCATACTAGGCCCGCATCATGCCATAAGCCCAAGTGTAGAACTCACTCCCAAAAGCCAGCTTGTAGGAGGAGGGGACACCTAGACTTATAAGCCACCAACTTATAGTACTTTCAGTCGATGTGGGATTGTAACAGTATGAAGTTTGGTTCTTGTTGTCTTTATGTTTTCATGTTGGACCATGATCCTCTATCAGTTTTTTTCATGATTTTCTTTACATATTGATGCCATTGGTGATGTGATGGGATGCTCTACTATCGAAAATTCAATCCGCATTGGAGATGTTAGTGGTGTTCATGGCATGTGCTTGTGGATGGCCATTGTTGTGACTGGTTCGTGGTAGTGGGGGTAGGTTGACATGTGGATATTTGTTTTTGAAGGCATAACATGACGTAAGGGAATGTCCTTTGATAAAATAGAATTGACATTTGCCTAAAATTTTATGGGTATGATTAGTGGGTTGCTGAGGTGTTGGAAGAAAAGCAGGGGCATTATTGGAATTCTGGTTGTTCCAGGGTTTGGTTGGTGGGCATTTATTTGTTGCAAATGTTGTAACAAGTTGGTGAATATTAGTGCAGACAGTAGAAAGTTGCACCAGTGAGAGCTCATGATTGATGAGCTTTTCGTGTAGTTCATGGAAGGAGATTGGGATGTCTCGAGCATGAATAACATCTATGACAATCTTGTAAGAGGTGGAATCAAGACCATTTAGTATGGCGTCAGTGATATCTTCTTTATCCATTTGCTTTCCTAGGATACCAAGTTCATCAACAATGGTTTTGATAGTTTACATATAATCTGCAATGGACTGGTCTGAGGTTTTTGTTGTCTGTTTTAGTCGATACTGTAGCTGTTTTATGTGACCACGTGAGGGTTTGGCATAAGTGTTTGATAAGATTTTCCAGGCTTCTAAAGAAGAAGAAGTTTTGGTAATCAAAGGGACGATAACAGGGGAGAGTGTACCGACAATAGCACCAAAAAGCAACCGATCTTGGCGGAACCAGGCTGAGTAATCTTCATGAGGTGAAGAGACACCAAATTTGATTGTAGGTTGTGGTGTTGGGTGTGTGCCATCAACAAACTTGTAAAGATCCAGACCATAGAATAGAGCTTCAATATGTGTTTGCCAGCTCATATAATTGGTAGAAAGAAGTTTGAGAAATGAAGGGAATTGAACAAGCGTAAGTAATGGGGTTTTGAGAGAGAGGGTGTGGATTGTTGAGGATGGATAATCGGACTGAATAGTAGCTGTAGGTAAACTGAGATCGACTTCTTCTGCAAGAAACATGATGAAGGAAGATGAATCGGAGAAGAATTGTTTTTAGTGGGGAAGAAGTAGCCTCCTGGCTAATACCATATAAGTGAATGAAGAAAAATTGTGTTTCACAATCAATTGGAATGTGTACATATACACGTACAAATCCGATCATGTTGGATCTATTACAACAATACAAAGAGACTAATTCTAGAGTTTATCTACAATCTGAATTACAAATAAAACATGCGAGTAAATATATAATAAATTGAATAATGATCCGGGTTATGTATTAATATGATTGTCAAGTATATGCATCTTTCTGAAAATTAATGCAATATGTAATCTAGTGGATTATTTTGACATTATAGTTTCTCATTACAAATAATGTAATTGTAGTTCTTGACCAATTTATAGCATAGCATGTATGAAACTAGTAGGTTACTATATATTAGATAAATATAATGTTATTTTTTATTTGTTTTTTTATAAACTTTATAGATATGGATTGTAACCATTAGTTTGCTTCTATTTGTTAAAATATTATAGAGTTAAATTACTTTGTTGATGTACCCAACTGGTTAAATGAAAGTCAAGAAAAATAAGCTCAAATGAGAGATTTGAGTCAAAATACATTAGAGGAACTTTCGAAAAAGGTTTATAGAAATACAACACATCCTCCGTGAATGTGATATTAATTATATAAACGAGGTACATATGGATAGAAATCCCTTTGCACTTTTGTGTGAGTCGCTACAAACTCTTGGTAGATTATAAGATAATGGTTTCGTGACCATTAAGGATTTTGTGGGATGTTATTTTTTTTTTTTTGGAAAAAGGCAAATGATATATAATAAAGGCCAAAACTAGCAAGCAACTAGTCAGCAAGAAAAGAAATAGAACAAGTACAAAGTATTAAGCGGGTTACAAACATAAGAAGGGATACATACTCCACTCCACCCATTTAATCTCCTTTTTCTTACCCCTATGTTTTAACCAAACAAAAACCAAAGATTTGATATTATCAGCAACAAATGTTGGTGATAAGGATCTTTGATTGAATATCCGGTCGTTCCTTGCTTTCCACACCAACCATAGCATCCCATAGCAAATTAAAGTCAACAATTTTCTTTTCTTTTTGCAACTGCTCCAGGTAGAAGCAAAATTAAGTAAGTCACCGACGTTATTGATTGAGACAAACCGTATATCGCACCACCTGAATATCCATTCCCGAGTAGTGTTAGCAAAACTACAATTGGTAAGGATATGATCAGCACATTCGACAGCCATGTTACACTGACCGCACGTAAGGGAGTTGATGATGACTCCCCGTTGATTTAGAGCTAAAAATGAGGGGATTCTGCCCATTTTTTTTCCCTCCACACGAATGTTAGAACTTTTAGTGGAGCTTCCTTAATCCAATCAATATGATTAAAGGGAAAACTCATATTGCTGCCAACCAATTTCGCACGCATAGCCTTGGTTGTGAATATTCCACTAGAGTCTAACCCACACTTCCAGCTGTCACTTGCTGCCCTTGGTATGAATAAAGCCACCACTGCCATGAGTTGAGCCAATTCAAGCGACAGATCAGCACCTGCAACATCACAGTCCCAATTCCACTCGAACCCGCTAAGTTGAATTCTTTCAGCCACTTTACATCTTTTTTTGCTTTCGATCAAGTACAAACCTGGAAATCGTTCCTTAAGTTTTCCCCCATGAATCCATTCGTCTTGCCAGAATAAAGTGTCAGTCCCCGAGCTTACTGACTTCTGAATAATAATGTTAAATGGGACCCCTTTCTTTTCAATATCCAATTTTGCCCCTGCTATATTGTTCCATACACCTACAATTATCTTTTTGGACAAGTGATTCGCAGGTTTATCACTCAGATTATGGATACTAGTGATGACTTGGGACCAAAGTGAAGTGTTATCCAACTTGTGTCTCCACCACCATTTCGCCATTAAAGCGAGATTAAGTGCTTGTAGTGATCCCACGCCGAGTCCCCCCATTTTTTTGGGTGCTATCACTTTGTCCCATGATACCCAGTTTATTTTCTGCTTATCAGTATTACTGCCCCATAGAAATTGTCTTCTGATTTTCTCTAGAGAATTAATCACTCCACATGGAGCTTTGAAAAGGGAGAGATAATATGTGGGAATGTTTCCCAATACTGAATTGATGAGTGTGAACCTTCCACCGAATGACAATGTTTTAGCTTTCCAAGTAGAGAGCTTGGAATTAAACCTGTCCACAATAAGCTGCCAATTTTTTATATGGTTCATGTTAGCTCCGAAGGGTTTTGCAGGATGCTATTAATAGAGATAATAGGAATGAGAAGACATTACACTTTCACTTACAAATAAGGAGAAATACTTTAACATGAAACACTCACAAGTGTAAAATGTTATTGAGAGATGTTTGGATCAAAGTGTTATGTTTTATTTTATCCAATAAGAATTATGTTTAACATTCATATTATTCAATAGGAACGCACCTTTTGAGTGTGTAAGCCTATAAACCCAGTCAAACAAATGAACATATACCTCGGTCACAAAAAAAAAAGGATGATCGATCATATTCGTAATTGGTTTAGGTTTTGCATATATGTATTATCAAATACACATAGTGTTAACGAACGCCAATAATATTTGTTTCTAACATATAAGAATCCAAATCATAATTAAAATTTAATAATAATGACCCAAATTAAATAAATCAAAGGTCATAAACCAACATATTTATAACACCGATGCAATCACAAGCATTACTACAGTCATTCATCGTATACACCGCATGGAATTTCAAACTAGAACTTCCATTATCTTAATAAACAACCTGCCCATAAAGTTCATCGATCCCACAAACATTAATTAACCTAAAACTGGAGATGACCACCACCGCTACAACCAACGACGGAAGTTGAAGCAGCAGTAGCAGCTGCCATGGCAGCACTGCTGCGTTCAGCATGACAGAGCTGCCGGAGTTTGGTTGGAACATACCATATCGACAGACGTGGATGTGTGTTGAATATCGCATCAATGTCCCAACCTTGTCGAGCTGCAATCGATACCAATGGCTTGTAGCAAGCCTGCCTCCAAGCTCCGACATTCTCACCTCTCTCCTTGAAAGCCCTCCTCAGTGCATTCGAAGCAACCTCATCAAGACAATGCAGCGCATAGCAATGAACGTAGTGTCTCATTTTTGGCTTGTTGATGTAGCTCGCACCTGCCTTCTTTGCAAACCTAAACACCTGGTTCGTCACCTAAACAAAACCCGACCCAATATGATTTATTAATAAGTTATACATCATCCTTCATTCATTCTTTATATATTTATTTGTGATGAATAATACTATACATGTGAATTAGGGTTAGAAAAAGGTAAAGGGGGTAGGTGGAGTGCAGATCCGTACAACACGTGTCGACTGGGGGAACAGATCCAGCTATTGGTTGTGAGGCAGAAGTACTGTACATGTGAATGATTCTAGGACTCCATCTTTCTCTTGTCACACACAACTTTCTCTAAATTTACCGGACAATACAAATCTTTAATACTGACCACACTCCAAATCATCACTTCTATACCCTTTCCATTATATATCTATGTGCATTTAAATATGAAAGAAGATGACAAATTCATGCAAGAAATGTATCCTATATAAATTTCAAAGAAAATACTCTAAAAGGCAAAGGCAAAGCCCGATATTTAATAAAAGATAGTATGTTTATAATAAAAAACCTAACTTTCCAAATTTAATGTAAAAGGACTTGTATTTTATATTTGATTGAATAGATTTTTATTTGAATACAAGTTTTTAATTTAGACTTCTAAAAAATGATTCTTTATTTGTCTAAAATAAAAATCGTTCGGAAACACAATTGTATTAAGGTAAAATTTGCCAAAAATAACCTATGTAATTTAGTGTTAATCATTTGTATTTCTATTATTATTGGCAGGATATAATTACTAATGCTTATCTTAATATACTTTAATCATGGTAATAATTATAATTCTAAATAAAAGAAGATTTGATAGATGTCATGAGTATTTACTGTCTACTAGCTAGCTTCTCATGATTAGTAATGGGGACTAACTATGGACAAAAAAACTATCTAAAAACAAAGGGATCGTTTACTTTTGAAAGGAAACAAAAGTATCGTTACAATGTTGTAAAAATTGGTCGCCCAAATAAATAAACTTCGAATTTAACATTGTTTTAAAAAAAAAAAAGTTAGATAAGTATTTATATCTTTTACATAATAGTTATCTTTAATATGTAAAGTTATTATTCTATATATATTAATATGAATATGTTGGAAAATTAGAAAATGATAATACCTTTGTTGGACATTTTTCACCCCTCTCTTTCGCAATACTCTGAACTTGGATCAAGAAATCACGGCACTGTTCGTATAGATGAAACAGGTAATCAAGTCCATTCTTTTTTCCACGCGCCACCTCCCCCGGCTCAGTCACAATGAACGGATGCTCTCTCTGCCGCTCTACTCCGCCACCGCCACCATTCTCTGGATCGTCCTCACTTTCATTCTCGTAATTATCATCTCCTCCAACCACTTGTGAAGACGATCCGATTCTACCCTTTACACGAATTTGCTTGCCCCTCCGTTGCTTACTTTGCTTCGCCTTTCCTCCTGCACAGCTCCCAATCGCCGCCATCTCCCATGCACCTCCGCCACCGCCACTCCCCGCAGCTTCATTTTCTTGTTGCACCGGTTCTTCCGACAAGCCTGTGCCAAAAAAAAAAAATTAAAAACAATAAAACTTAGAATTTTATCAAATAGTGATAAACTTCAAAACATACCAAACAGAAGGTAATTGTTTTTTATGTTTCTGCATGGAAAAATGTATGAAAATACACGAACCTTCTTGAGATAGCGCGTCAAGGGTGTTGGTAGTGTCGGAAGAAAGAAGGTAGCGCCGCCTCGAATCCTCCTCCTCCTGGCGGCGTCGCTCCGCTCTGACGGCGGCTTTGATGCCGTACCTCTCACCAACAAGTAAATCCCATCGGAAAATATGGGACAAGCTGTTCATCATCTCGTCGAGCTCTTCATCTTTCATGTCCAACAGCGTGTTCGCCGTGAACCCGAGCTCCGCTATCTTCGTGGCCGTGAAATACCGTACACCGTAAGCATGGAACACCTCCTCCAACCCTCCAAGATCCCTGTTATCACGGACCAAATAGCCACCCATCCCCGCCGAGGTTGCGACCATGGACGGAGGAGGAGGTGGTGGTTGCTGCGGCTGTTGTTGTAATGTTATGGGTTCGTAAATACGGGACGCAGGCGGAGCCAGGGCGGCTCTGGTGTCCCACTTAAACAAGTTCGCCGAGAGTGTTTCAGGGTCCATTTTTATTTCACATGCAGTTGAGTCCTTATCGCTGGACTTCGTGTTTGTCTCGTTTTGGCTTTTTAAAATGCACTGTTTTCTGCAATGACGAAATTACCCTTTGTCATGAACTGAAATTTTCTATTTTCAGCCAACTTTTTGGCTTTTCATTTTTGTTTTTTTAAATAAAAACGTGTTGGATTTAAACCGATCAGGTTCCAACTGTATTGGATAGTTAAAGCCCAACCAGACGATATTGAACTTTACCAGTTGTACAGTAATAGTAAAGCAAGCAGCCATAGTCAATAAAGTTTAGTTATGTTCCTATTTTAACCCTTTCTCTTTCACAAAACTTCACCTGCCATCGTTTTAAAATATATGAAAAAACATCATAAATCCAACGAAAAAAGACTTGCAAACGTAATTATCTTTTAGTCATGTATATATTTATGTAATTTTTTTTACACATTTAACTATTTAACTTGTTAAATATGTTCACATATTATCATGGTTATCTGCTATTATAGGTAATAGCAGATAACCATGGTAATATGTGAATATATTTAACAAGTTAAATGGTTAAATGCGTATAAAAAAAATTGTTAAATGTGAACAATTTTTTTTATAATTTCATACAATATTTTTTCTATAATTTTTTAATATAATGTTTTAAATCTTTGTTTATAATTTTTTCTAACTCTTTTTATTCTTTCATATAAATTTAATACAAATGTTTTTAAACCAAATATTTTATAAATGTTTTAAAATTTTCTTACAAGTATTTAACTTGTTTTTTTTTTTTTTTTTTTTTTTTACATTTTCATATAATTTTTTTTATAATTTTCATACATTTATTTTTAAACTTTCTTTTACAACATTTTAAAAATGTTTCATAGATTTTGTATGATAGTTTAATATTTGTTTATAACATTTTAAAAATACTTTCGTTAAATACAAGTTTAAAACGTTGTATTAAAAAATTAAAAGTTTATAAAATTTAATTAAAAAATATTAAATAGTTGGAATAATTTTAAAACATTTACATTATATACATTTTTTTTATTTGCTAAGTAATATTTTCTTTTTATTTTTTTAAAAGACCATCCATACTTATTGTTACATATTTAATTTATTTAATTTTATAGTTAGATACTATTTACTTAAAAAATATTGTATATGCTTAAAAACAAAAGAAAAAAATTATAAGAGGCTATATAAAATCTTTCACAAAACAAAAACATATTTATTGATCAAAAAGTAAGGTTTAAAATTGATGGATAGTTAATTAATATTTAGTAAATTATGGATATTTTAAAAATAAGGTTTAAAAAAATAATACAAACAAATATGAAAATAAAATCGCTATTGAAAGTTGGAAAAATGACTTATTAGGATAATTAACTTTTCTTTTTGTTCACATTTAGTCAACTTTCTTTTTTGTACACATTTAACCATTAACTTGTTAATTTGTTTACATATTACCATTGTCACATGCTATAAGCGGTGACATTGGCAATATGTGAACACATATAACAAGTTAAATGGTCAAATGTGTACAAAAATAAAGAAGTTATCTAAATGTGAACAAAACGATAAAAATTGTTACCTGATAAGTCATTTTCCCTAAATCTGATAAGTCATTTTCCCTAAATCCAAAAAACGCATCAAACACTCAAACTCCGATTTAAGTTATAAAACAATAAATTTTGGACCCTAGCCACTAGCTAAGAAAAGAGCACCTAAAGAAAAATAAAAATATAAGAACTTTTTATTCTTTTAAACAATATGGAATTACCATTAATTTGTAAATTATGTATTTATTATTGTAAATTGCCAATTTTTTAACTTTAACAAACTAATATAAACTTTTTAATTACTTAATAATTCTATTTATGTATTTTGAATAAAAAGTAATAGAATATTACAAATTTATATATTTATCTATATCGAGAAAGATAGAAGCGTTTCGTTGTTGTAATAGCTGTTAGGTTGAGACCAGGTTGGCCGATGATCCAATTCATTAGAGTGAAAAACGGTTTGAAATGATTTTATGTCAACTAATGTGTAAGGAAGGTCAGAAATCCTAACCTAATTTTTGAAATATGTAATCTTGAATTTGAATCTTTGAACATATATATAAATCATACATATGTCAAATTTTGATGGATTAATGGTTAATGTTATGGACAATGACATTATACAATATGACATTGTAGGACGATAGAATGTTATAAGTTTTAAATATATAATGCATGACACTTTATGTATAATCGGGAATTTTGGAATAATGATATCGCAAATATAAGTTGATTATTTCTAAAGTCTAGCAATGATAATAACATTCATATTTAATAAGTTATTTCTTTATACTAATAAAAATATAATTTTAATCTTTTTTTGTATGTTTCATTCTAATACACATGTTAATTAATATTATGTCATTTATCACTTTATTGTTTCTCAATTTTAAATTTGCCCCCAATAGATTAGCAATAAATATGGATCAAGAAATTAGGACATAATCTCATAAAATCAACATTCCGTTTTCAAAATGTTATAAATAAACAATTATTGAATACCTAATCAAGTTAGATACTTTAAATGATTAGATGTATAAATTATGTAAAAAATATTTGTTTGCATGATTAATGATTGTTATTCTTATAGTATATGTTTTGTTTTATTAATGTCAACCAATTATGTAATACACGAGTTATCACATAGTATGGAAATATAGAAGTATATGGTAGTATTTGATACATAGACTTGTTATATAGACTGGATGTAGCATAATTAAATTGAACATGGTTGAACATAATAAATTATTTGCAAGGTGTTTAGCAAAACTAGAACACATTAAAACAAGATACTAAAAATAAGAAATAACCAAAATAACTAGCATATGTTCATAATTAATTAAGAATAAGAATAGTAAATCTTCATTAAAGCCTTATAAATGGATCTGAATTAAATAACAAATCAAAAAAATCAACTAGTACCAAATCAAAATTAAAAGAACACCATTTAAAAAATTGATGTTGTAAATAATAATAGATTCCAATAACATAGCATAATATAAATGAATAGAATAAATAATTTGAGATGAGATAATATGGGAAAATGTAATTAGTTATGCACATAAATTGAAAAATTAAAAATAGACACATCTTCAATTCATTTATGTCTTCTTCATATTAACCTTCATCAACATGACCCACCATCTTAACCTTCATTTCAAACTATGTAAACACCATTTTGCACCATCTCGGCCTTTCTCCATCCTCTCAACCTAATACCATTCAAATCCTTCACCAAATATCCTACACGGTAAAACTCTACCATCGGTATAATGTCATCTATCAAGAAAAAACTAGCTGAAAAAAAAAAACAACACAATGACATAAAATGAGGAAAACATCTATGATAATGAGTGAAAGATTTTGACATATATAGAAAATGACTTCTTGTTTCTTCTCCCAAAAAATGAGTGCTTAAACTCTTATTTTACATTTGTGAGAAATTGTCAAAATATTATTCAGTTCGATTAGTTTTTTTTCTTATCTTTAGTAGGGGTGTTGAATGGAACATATGTGTAAGGGGAAGATGACAAGATACAGGGGGGGGGGGGGGGGGGGGGGGGGGGTTGTTAGTGGTGAAAGCAAGTGAAGGAGGGACATCAATGGTAACAGTGGTGAGCATAAATAAGGGAAGGGGAAGGTCATCAGAATGTCACTAGGGAAGGTGAATTAGTGGTGGTAGACAGTTTAAAGGCAACATTTCTTTTGGTCCTGATGTGTTCCATCCTTTTGGGTGGGAATACAATTTCATTAATTAGTCACATAAGAATTGATGAATGTCCCACTCTTTTCTTGTTCCGGGCATGCGAAATGCTTCCTAAAAATCTTTTTATGTCCAATTTCATCCAATCGCACCTACCAAATGTAGCCTTAATGTGATAACTTGTGTTTTGACAAATAAATGAAAGAGATTGATAAGAATGTATATATTTAAAGAAAGGGTGTTTGAAATATGTTTTAGGGTTAATTATATAATTTTTTTTTGCAAATGAGTAATGTGCAACTTGAATACATTAGAATAACAATAAAGAGTGAAAGTATGTGTAGTTGGACTAAGTTATGTGTATTACACCTTGTAAAAGCAAAGGCTACTGAATTTGGACATTTAGACGTTGTGTAGTAAGTGAGAACATTATAGTGTGATAATCTATTTGTTTGCATATATTCGATCACAATTTAGTTAAGTTATAGTAGTATAAGGAAATGTTTAGTGAATTACAAAGAAATGCTAAATAGAAATCAAATGTCATTAGTAAAAAGCTTGACTGAAACATGAATAAAAGATTGGAAATTTTTCTCCAAACTTGAATAGTATGATTCCTTATTATGAGAATATTCACGATAGAACGAAATAACAAAATTTGGTCAAAGAAAAGAAGCAATTTTCTAAAGTCTAAAAGTGAACAAAAATAGATACGGTCAACTAAAAATTCATAGTTTTAACACATAAGAGTGTATATTGGCATGAAATGGAATTGTAATATTATTTATATTGTATTAGAAGTATTTAAGAAACAAAATACTGGAAAAGTAAGATATAAAATAGTTTCTATTTGAAAAAACTTTAATGGATCAAATTGCCAAAAGAATATAAAAGTATAAAATGATAAATGTTTTGAAATGTAATTATTATTATGAACCTATAAAGATGCTATAACTTGAAATTTAATAGCACGCCATCCTAAAACATAAGAAAAACACATTTCAAGAAAGTAGGATGCTTAAATGAAAAAAGTGTCAAAAAGGCGCAAGACATGATTTGGTTTAAATGGTCCTGTAAACCTAATCACTATTGGTACATGTTTGAACTATATAACATGGATTTTAACAAACGCATGGAAGAAAAATGGATAAGTTGTAAAAATAGAACAAAAAACTAAAATTTCCAAACGGGCATATTTAGATGTCATGAAATGTGTTTAACCATTGGAATAGAGCTAGAATAATGTTTGAATAACTAAATTAACCTAGCCATTAAATAGTTATGAGTTTTGGATCAATTTGCTGAAATAAAGTAAGTTGGTGAAAATAAAGTAAGATGCTACAATGTGAATAAGAGACCTAAATGGTATATATCACTTCTTAACATATATATATATATATATATATATATATATATATATATATATATATATATATATATATATATATATATATATATATATATATATATAGGGAAGTGTTCAATTGACAACATTTGTTATTGCGAGAACATTTGAAAACAAATTTGGACCACACATTTTTTTTAAATTAAAATCATCAAATAATATATATAAATAAAAAATAAGTAAAAAAAATTTAAAAACAAAACACACTAGCAAACACCACTTACCACATAAACAACACCAACCACCACCTCCATCGCCACCCACATCCACCACCCACCACCATCATCAACCCCCCCCCCCCCCCATACACACCACCATCCACCACCACCCATCACTACCGACCACCACCACCACCCCCACTACACATCATAACTACCACCCATCACCGACCACCCGCCACTACCACCTATCACCACCACCCGCCTCCACCACACATCACCATAACCCCCACTAGCCACCACTACCACCCATCACCATCACCATCGACCACCACCACCCGCCACCATCACCCCCACCCAAGACCCACCAAAACCACGACCCACCACCATCACTACCACCTGCCACCTCCACCACCACCACCCACCTACTACCACTACCCACCTCCATCACCCATCATTATAACCCATCCACCATCCATCATTATGACCACCACCAGCCACTAGCACCAACTACCATCTACCACCCATCACCACCACCCACCACTACCCTGTCTCCACCACCCATCACCACCCTTAATATTTATCACTTAATCGATGTGGCGGTTAACCACACGCGCTCCACCGATTTTATGATAAACATTACATTATCCTTTGCCTACCTTGTTAAATCCAGGCTAATATGCCGGTTAACCACACGCGATCCACTACCGACTTAAACAAAGTGCAAAGTGTAATTTCATGGGTTAGCACCAAATTCACATTTTCCTAAAGTAACTAAGTTTGAGAATTTATAAAAGGTTTATTTACTTTATATTTATCATTATACTTATAATGAAGGGATAATTAGCTTCCTGTCAAACCCGTTCGGCTAACGACCCTCCACCAGTCAAGGAAGCGGTGGGTGAGAGTGGACTCCCATTAAACTGTCATTTTATAGGCAGTAACCTTATACTCCCCTTATTGACCAGATTCATGAATGAGGCCTACTAACGGTAAGACTGACTTTGTTCTTATACATATATATAATTATTAACTTATATTATAATAGTATAAGGGTTGAATTTTAACTTTTAAAATTCTAAGGGTTTAACTTGGAATTAAAGTATTCATGGGGGGTAATTTTACAAATTCCAAAACTTGAGGGAAAGTTTTGAACAATTCAAAAAACTTTTCAATTCCATAACTTCTGAGTTTAAAGTAGTTTTAATGAAAAACTCTTAAATTTCCATAACTTGAGTACAAGTTATGGAATACTTTAAAACATTTAAAAAAGTGAGACTCTTCATTTTCATAACTTATGGAAATCTTATGATTTTTAATAATCATAAATGTGACTTTTCATATAACTTGATGACAAGTTACAAAAACACATATTATGAACAACTTTTAGATCAATTTGGATTGAAAACATATTATCTCATAACTTTTCTATTAATCTAAATCAACTCATAAGAACAAGATAATTCAAATCAAACAATTTTCATGAAATTAGCCTAACCATCAATTTGGATTGAAAACGTCTGGTTTCCTCCATTTGACGATCCAACATCGCTTGGATCATCGCTTGCACTCCGGCCATCGTTATTGGCTCAACAGCGGCTACCACAACCGGTATTTGCTCAATCACTGCGGGTTGATCTCGGTTTCCATTTGCATTCACGTTTCCGCTACGGGTACTTGCCATCTTGATCTATACACCGAATAAGGTGAATCTAGATCTTTATTTATGATTGACATTTAAATCATCCTCATCACTCCGAAACGTTTATATGCTAGTTCTAATATCGTAGTCGTACGTTTAGAATCCTAAACACATAAGGTTTCCAGATCCGGTCGGCAACAGACCATAGATCCGAATAAATAACAGCATATAAGGCATAAAGCATTTAGCACATAAAAGCATTTTAGGCATAATTCCTAAAATAAGCTAGTGCTTACACCTCACAATCATCGCTTAGCATTTTAAGTTTAAGTCTAGAAATAAATCCATATTCCTAGTTCGCTTAAACTAATGCTCTGATACCAACTGTGACATCCCCATTTTTACGGCCAGAAAAGACCGATTTTGTTTATGCTTTATAAAAATCAGAGTATCTCTTTTAATAAAAATGTTGCGGAATTTGTTCCTAGAAAAACATGATAATCGCGTTATCAAAGCATTTCTAAAGAAATATATTTTTATTCACTTTTAAAACATTTGGGATGTCATCGTCAATACAGAAACATAAGCATAAACAGAACTTACATTCATTTACTCTAGTGATCTACATCTCTTTTAAATCTCTCAGTGTAATGTGACTTCGTATCAACACCTGTGATATAAATAAACTGAGTGGGTCAGGTTGGGAAACCTGGTGAGTACCTAGGGCTTTCAACCCACAATAATATAATTATTATGTTTAAACAATCAACCCAATTACCCATCCCCATTATCTTCTTTATTCTTAAGGATCTACCCTAAGAATCAGGTATTTCTCATTTGTTCATTCCTAAGGATCATCCTAAGGAAACAACATGAAGTCCATTGTTGCCAATGACACATTGGTCAAGCGCAGCTGCTAATCTTGTCACTTAGGTGCAGCTGTCAGAATTGGGACATTTTTTATGAGGCGCTTCTGCCGGTATTGACCTTTAAACACTACTGTCATGGTCATAAGGCTCCCTATTAGGCGCAGCTGTCGATACTGTCCTTAGTGCGTAGCTGCTAGAACGTTTACCGTAGATCTAAAACATCTACGGGTTGTGGCGCAGCTGCCAGTGCTCATCTATAGGGTACTAGGTCCACTGCTGCCAATGTATACCTATAGGGCACTAGGTCCATGCTACTAATGTTCCTCTATTTCAGCTTTTATCCCTCATCATTCATCTACCCATGTTTTACCCAACATATTTTGTAGATATAAAATACTTTATACGGTTTATATCATTTAAAACATGTATAAAAATCTTTCACCAGCATAGACAGCAAGTATTCAGACAATATGCACACATAACACGTAATTTATAATAAAATACTTCATATCTATGTGTAAGATTAAAGGGACCATGCACTCACCTGAAAGGTGGTGACTCAGCACTCGGACAGCGCTTCGATACTCGCAAAACAATTTCCTTCGATAAAACAGCGAATTTTATCGAAAACCGGAACTTTATTGGAGCAGCGTTTCGAAACCGAAAGACTTCTTTTCTCGGGACTCCGAGAGCCTCGGGGCTTCCCTCGGGAGCTAAGGGGTTTATCTAGGGATTAGCGGGGTTTAGAGGAGATAGAGAGAGAAACTAGTGAGAGAAAGAATGAATTTTGGTGTGAAAAAGTCGGAAAGGCTCGCACCCTATTTATAGGTCGGAGGACCTCGGATTACGCTGGGCGTACCGAGGGTACGCTGGACGTACTCCTCGGATAAGACCACCAGCTCGGACCTAGCTGTCTTCGTACGTTGGATGGATAAGGGCGAGGGTACGCGGGGCGTACCGACTTCGGACACGGGGCGTAAGCGAGGGCGACATGTACTTCATCCGAAGCGAGCCGTGATCAACAAGTGACGGTCAGGATTAAGCCACGTCATTGGTCAAGCAACAGATTTCGCAAATTGCATTCTCGACTTCTAAAAATCATAACTTTCGCATACGAGCTCCGTTTTTGACGTTCTTTATATCCACGCGAAGTTGGGAACGTACTCTACAACTTTCGTTTAGACTCCGTCGGTTAATTTTGACTCAATTTTAAATTTTATATTATTAACAGGCCGGGACAGGATTGGTCCGTTAAATCCTCATAACTTCTTCGGTATAACTCTGATTTCAGCGTTCTTTATATGTACGGAAACCTTGTGACATATTCTACAACTTGGTTAAGATTATTTATTCTAAATAATCTTTTGTCGAAAAGTTGTTTTCGACCCCTATTGCCTCTAAATTAACTAACCCGGATCTACGGGCGTTACATAAGGTTACATTCATGTAAACCCTAATACCCATGACCTTTCATTTCCATAGGATCCATGGGTTAAACACTCCATGGACTATCCATGAAAGCTTAGCCCAACCTAAATGAACTTGGCTCATCCTATGCATATAAGAGTCAATTAGTTCATTTTGATCACTAAATTAATTATAAATTAATTCTTGATCAATACTAATTAAATAATATGATTCCATATTAATATATTAGAACTTATAATATATTAATATAAATCACCAGTATCCTTTTGCTCATTTTGTCTATCCAATTGTTCTGATGCCATGCAACCCAAATGGACCATGCCAAATCGGGTCAAGTACATACCAATTATAGTTATGGGCTTAGACACTAATCCAACATGACTATCATACACAAGCGGCTATAGGGTTAGTGGAAGTTTCATGGGTGAGTGTGGGTTGTAGAAAGCCAACAAGTAAGGAATTTTTAGTTACTCTTGAGAGGGTGGATATATGACGTATGTGTATCCTTTATGTTTGGGCCTAATGGTTAGGAATTGTGTATGATGATCTGCTTTTCTATGGTGTCCTAATGTCATTCGGTTTCACTTCTCGAGTGTTGCTTGCCTTGTGCTTTGTAGGAATCATATTGATGTGAGTTAACTATTAAATAAATATATTAAGCTACATGCTACAAAGGTTAAATAATCTTAGAATGATAGCTTTAGTCTTATTGCGTAGCTCTCATCTGAGTCTAACTATTATAGGGTTGAGTTTTTTAGACTAAGAATATTTTTTTGTTACATGTAATTATATCCATGAGGTAGTTAGTTGACATTAATAAGAATCCTCTAGCAACCAATGCAGAGTGAGGTGGGGATCCTAGGAGAACCTAGGGAGTGCTTTAGAGCGAGTAGTATGTTGTTTAGAAGGTATCCGGAGTACTATTATGAGTTGGTGACTTAGAGGACTTGGGATGATTCTTGAGGAACGTATGGATATGTGTGGAAGGTAGTATTGAGACCGTACAACTAGAAGCACAAGATATAGACTAAAATCATGGAAAATCATGGGAATCTAAGAAGTCGGTAAGGGATTGATGTGCGAATTTTCTGTATATCGGGTAAAGTGTGATGGATTAATGATGACATTTTGGTCTTGTTTAATATGATGTCAGTGTCAGGATGGGGAGCAGGGTCCTCCGAGATTGATATGGACAACATCAGATTATGCGATTGGATTACCACTGAGGTTTCGCTGATTTTACTAGAAGAGTTTCCTAGTATCATTGGTCACATCACATACAGACTGATTTTCAAGTTTGAGGAATGAAATGCAGCCTTTCAAACCGAGGAAGAGACTGTTTAGGCAATTGCAGGGAGAGATCTTGGGTTGGGAGCGCGTCAAGGGAAGAGAAAACGAGCACATGGTTCGACATTTTCAGTGATGGGCAAAGAGTTCGATTTTGCTAACTTGGGTACTGGGGGCCATAAGGACCACATTATGTATGTTGAGGATGGACGAACCCATGAGCCTGTGTGTTGTAATTTTACATGTGGCAGGTGCTGACGGAAGGGTCATGTTCGCCAAGATTGCACCCTAGAGGTAGAGTTATGTCATCTTTGTCATCACCCTTGTCACGTTAGGGCTAATTGCTCACGTTTGTTGACCGGGGTGGCTCAGACTCCGTCATTCATGGTTTTCCAGGAAGCAAATTTAGGACCTCAAGACTTCATGGTTATGTATCATATTCGAATCCTTCATGCTCTTATTATTTATGCTTATGATCATGAGATTATGTGTGAAACGTTATGTTCGGTTACCTAATTCCCTACTTAACAATTGGAATTTCGTTATGATTGCTAGATTGTTATTATTATTTAAATATTTATCATGTGATATTTTGCATACCGAGACCTGTGTTTAGAGGATTTTTGGATGGACTGGTGTTAGGCTTCGTCGTGGCGTACATCGTCCAATGAGGGAGTAAGCCCTGAGTGGAAGAGGACTAAGAGTATTGCTTAATGGATCAGCAACTAGATTAATCTTGATGTTTTCATCACAATGGGTTGGACGAATTTGCAGCGTAAGTTCATTAGACACCTAGTATTTGAGATTGTTAAGACCTTTTTGCGATGGTGAGGATTAAAGGATTAGTCAGAATGTGGGTGCAAGGTGAGTTGTTGTCAGGTTCATACTTTCAAGGTTCTACATGCGGCCCTTGCATTAGAAGCTTCTAAACAAGATCTTCTTCTAGTTGGTTGTCTCTTCTCGGACAACAAAATAGAGTTAAGAGGAGCGCATGTCGATTAGGTTGTATATCAACTGAACGGTTGATTCGATTATTGAAACAATCACTATCATTAGTAAGGATGGAGATATTGTTGATTTATCAACCTACTTCAGGGTGTGGTTGAAGTGCCTTCGCACAAATTTTGTTCAGTGGTTGAGATTGTTCAAGATTTTGTCGAGTAGTATCAGTTGGCAATGCTGTGGTTGCACCATTTTTTCTTCAAGCGTGGAGAAATGGATATTTTTGGACCCATGGTTAGAGTTTCAGAGCAATGTTGACCAATTTTCTAGAAGGACTTCAGATCTATGTGAAATCTAATTTCGGTAGGTCGCGTTACTAGGGTTGGAAAAGAGTCAACCCGATCTCGGTTCTATTAGCATTCAAGTTAGTATGGAGTTCTTCCTTCAACAAGAGGCTTGGTGCAATAAGTTGAACAATTGTAGGACATGTTCGGTTATTTAAGATTGATATTCTACCATGAGAAGGTTTTAAGGTTGGGGATGTCTATTGATATGGATTTTGATCACAAGTCGGAAGTCTTATGGTGTTGTCGCTATGAACTATGGGTATTAATAGGAAAGTGGTTGATTTTAAGTGGGAGAGAACCGCCACAGAGTGTTGGAAATATTCTCAAGTATGGATCTGCTTGGAGTTTCGCATCTCTGGATAAAAGGATAGTTGGTTTCTAGTTATGGTATGAGTTGAGGCTCATGCACGGAATTGAGTTTATTGGTCTATTTTAATAAAGGAATCAAGGATTAAGGATCGAAGTTATCTTGTCTAGGGACGTGAAGCAAAGATAGGGATGCATTTTGGATCTGTGGCTAGGTTTAGGTTGAGGGTTGCGCTAGGACCTCTCTGCATGTTTTTGTCTGATGAAGGCTCTAGGGTTTGAAGCATAACCCGAATGCTTGATAGGGCCCCGGGTTGGGGTTTCTACTCGTGTTGATATTTGGTTAGGTATTCTTGTGAGTAGTTGGCAAGACCATGGGCTAAACCCATGACGATTGTGGAAGTGTGGTAAGCCTACGACTTGGCTCATAGCATTTAATAAGGTGAGTTAGGTCATACTAGGAATGGTTATGAGACTGTGGAAGGGTTGTGTATTGTGGTATGGTATGGATCATGTGGTTTTGATAAGTGTTAATTGGGATGTTTTCTGGTTTCCTGCAGGTTGGTGGGATGATGAACGTATGTGTATAAGCCCACCGGGTGCTAATCAGGAAACTTCATGGCTGAGATTGGATGATAGCAAGAACAGTGAGGAACTGTGAGCTTCTCTTTCCAATGATTGGATGGTGTCACTATAGTTCGTAAGCCATTATGGTTTTCACTGGTGTGTTGGGTCAGAAAATGTGCTATGGAGATCTGTATGTGTGATTCTTTAGTATTTTGCATAGTTAAGCACTTTAGGCAGCACAGAGATACTACTGATGGCTTAGTAGCTGACGAGGTCGGCCGGACCTTGGTAAGATTTAGACTTGTTGGGATAGTCGTGATTTTTTATCGGTAGTTCCTCTAGGAGTTCCTTAGTGAATCTTTATTCATTGTTGTAAGATTGGTTTTCAAGTGGGTTGAGTTTCTAATGGTATTGTTCTTTGTAGAAATCTTGGATGGATTGTTAGTCAATTGGTTCCCATGAGCACATTGGAGTATGAAAGCCGCCAAGATTTTCTTCTAGATTGACCACTGATATCCTCGTAGATACGGTGGGATGGTGATGACTTGACAAGAAGCCTAGTATGTATTTGAAAGCTATAGGGCAATTTTTGAGTTTAGGTTGGATTATAATTCTTGATCGGAATACTTTGATTATTATTATACTCGGTTTGGTAGTGTTTCTGGTTAGAGACTTAGGGTAGGTGTGGCGGGTGGATGATCGACAGCCAGTGTGTTCGTCCCTATAATTTTAGAGCGGTGACTTTCCGATTCTGTGAAGTGCAAGTACGTACAATCGCAGCTTCGTGATTTACCCGGTTTGAGTAGTTCACTAGCAGTGGGGTTGAACCGTTGGGGAAAAGAGAGATGGGTGTCGGACTTGGAAATTTCAAGCGGTTGGATTGTTTTTGGCATCATTTGGGCTCTGGAGGGTCTCCTGGGCTTCCAAGTTGGATGTATTAATGTCTTGCCAAGATGGGAGGGAGCAGGTGAAATAGTGCTAGTATAGTTTTCAGGAATTCTAATCAAGTCCAATTTCGAGGACGAAATCCAATTGGAGTGGGGGAGAATTTTAACACACGATCCAAAGATGAGCTAATTTCTAAATATTAACTTTTATTTTAGGAGGCGAAGACATGGTGGAGCTTCACTATGACGTGGCGGTAATGTCTTGGGATCACAAAATTAAATGAACCACCACAGCGTGGCCATAGGTGCCACAGCGTGGCAGAGGTTTTTAGAGAAAACCCTAATCTATCGACTTTAGGCCCTATTTAAAGAACATTAAGGCTAGGGTTTCATGAGCATTCAACCTCCATCACCCTCTCAAGCTTAGAAACCCTAACCCTAGCCTCCATTGAAGTTGTTAACTCATTCTTGGTGTTCTTAGTGATCTTTGAAGGAGAAGGAAGCCCATGATGTGGTAGTTTACCTTGCAAGCATCATCTACATCAGCTAGCACATCTCCTAGACCTTGGTGACTGTCCAAGATCCAATCTTTTTTCTTTCTAAGTTGTTAGATCACTTGATTTTGTCCCTTTTCTTCATGTATTGATGGATTTGAGTGGTGAGATCTAATAAGGCTTGCAAATTTATGAATCTCTAGGTCACTTAGAGTATTTGGTGCCTTGGATATGATTTTAAGTGAGCTTTGGTGTCACGCATGGAATCTTGGTCATAAACCCTCATTTTGACCTAATAAGAGTCTAAGACATGCATTGGACATGTATGTATGGAAAGTAAGGGTTTTTATGTTTTTGCATGATGATATAAACATTTCTAGGAATGAGGATCAAGTAGTCTTCAAGAGAAAGTGCTTAATGAGTTAAGAAAAGTTTTGTTTTTGCCATATTTAGCCCTAGAAGTGAGATCTCTGTCTCTTGGAGGGTCTAAAGGGATAAAATTGGAAATTTTAACCACTTGGACCTTAGAATGAATCAGATCTGAGCTTTGGAGCCCTTAGGATCAAATAAAACGAATTAATCTATTATGTTGTTGGGAGCCTAGTGCCAACGGTATGGCCTAGGCTACCACAACATGGCATCTAGGCTAAGACTCGTCTACTTTCTCATTTAGTGGCCATGGTGTAGCCAAGGATGGCCACGACGTGGCGTCCAACTGAAGTTGACCGTTGACTATTGAGTTTGACCAAGTTTAAATTTTGGTCATTTTGGGTATTTTGAGTAGTAGATTGAAGCTAGTGTTATGGTTATTGTATAGGTGATCAGTAGAGGCAGTATCCGAAAAAGTGATTTATTCAACTATCATTTCAAACTGTGAGTTGAATTTTGCTAATTGTACTTGTGGGTCGAAGGCACCAAGTCTGACCCACTGGATTATGTATCTTGGTATATTGGATTGATGTTTTACTGGTTATGTGTTAGACTGGTAGATCTGTATGATTACTTGAGTTCACTGAGTATGTGTTAGACTGGTAGATTTGTATGGTTACCTGTACTTGCTGGTTATTGATTGCCATTGTATATATCTGCATGTTATGGTTTGTTGGGTTGAAACGGTCTTGCTTTGTGCTGAAGGCCAAGATACGCGGGGCGGTTCGGATAGACTGAAGGCTAGAGAGGCGAGCCAATCAGGCTGAAGGCCCGAAGAGCAGTCCAGATCGGCTGTTGGCCCTACGAGGGGGTCCATTCAGGCTGAAGGCTCATATATACATGTTACTATCTGTATGGTTATGTGTGGTACTTTAGGGGAACTTACTAAGCTTTGGCTTACAATTTAAGTGTTATATTTCAGGTACTTCAGATGATCAGAGCAAGGTGAAAGCTTGATCGTGCACATCCTTCGGATTTTATGAGATTTGATTTAAGGATACTCTGATTTGTGATTTTGACTTACGACAACTATGTTTTTTTTTAAATTTTGGTTTGTGGTTTGGTTTTGAAAATAAAATCTTTACCTTGATTTTTATTGTGCTACAAATAATTATAATTCTTTTTATTTTATTTATTTTAATATTTATAAACAATTTTTTTAGATTAAGCCAAACTATATGGTGTTGCATTTACCTACCCTTAGGATGATTTCATCCTTAGAGTCACACACTCCAAGAACATGTGTATAAATCTCTTTCTCATATATAATAACTAGATCTATCATATTTGTTCTTAATTTTTTAACTTTAAATCCATGATATCGTTGAGTTCCTCAACTAGTTGTTTGTTTTCATCAACCCAAATTCCCTCTGGCGACAAGAAATCGACTTTATCACTAAGTCGTTTCCTTATATAACATACATAGAACACATTATGAATTCCATCTCTATAGCTAATCCTAATCGATATGCTTGTTTCTAAATCTTTTCCAAAAATGTTCAATGTTATAATATACATTGGGTTAAGCTTCCTTATTTTCCAAAAATAAATCATCTTCTCCACAGTGACACTTTAAGCAACACCTGATCATCAACTTCAAACACCATTAGTCGATTGTTCAAGTTAGCATAAATCTTCTGACCATTTTCGGTGGCCATCATTATTCTCTTATTATTTCCACTTTCTTAGTTGTTTCCTGAATTAACTTTAACCCAATAAACACCTTCTTTCTTTCTTGAAACCAACAAGATGGTGATCTACACTTAATGCTCGTATAGAGCTTCATATGGTGACATCTTAATGGTTGAATGATAGTCTTTTTTATTTAAAAACTCTACCAGATGGAAATATAAGTCCAAATTACCCAAAATTTTTATCACACATGCATGTAACGCATATTCTAATTTATGAATTATCCACTCTCTCTGACCATATATTTGAGGATGATATTTTTCCTAAACAATAACTTATATCCTAGTTCTTCTTTCATGATCTTCTAAAAAGGACAAGTGAAATGATTGCCTCTATTACATACAATATATAAGAATAATCCTCTCACCACCTATTTTACATATAATTTAGCAAACTTTTTGATTGGCCATGTCTCTAACCGCAAGGAAAAGTATATTCTTGGGTAATCAGCCTACAATCACTGGTGGTTGTCGAGGCCAACACAAATAATAACCCTAAATATTACACACTAAAATAGTGTATAGTGGTAAAGGGATCGAATCCACGGAGATTGGTTCAATTTATAACTCTATGAAAAATCTCTTTGTAAAAATACTTGTAAAATGACAATAAAAATAAAATGGGGGGTTTTGTTGTTTTGAAATATTTGAAACAAACTAGAATTAACTATGATTTAAATAGACAAATGCAACAAAAATAAGAGTTTGATGTAAAATCAATAAGGGAGAGATGGTTGACTTAAAGTTTCCTCACTTTGACTTTTGATGAACATATCATTAGAATCCAATGGTGCAATACTTTGATTTAAATCCTTAATTTGGCTATAGTAATCCAAGGAGCTTGAGATTACCTAGACTTTTCTTAATTGTTGAAATGGCTAGAGAAGCTCACAACAATTTCCTTAATCAAAGTCACTAATTCCAAATAGCATGTAATTAGTGAAAGTCAACTAGCATTAAGAACCAAAAAGTCACCAAATCCAAGAGGGGTCAAATGCTTTCACCACCATGTTGGAGGAAATGTTTTTATGATTGTGTGAAGCAAAAACAACACAAAAATCATTTGTTGCTTGCTAATTTGAGGATCCTTTACTTAATCAAGAAATTAGCCAACTAATCACCACAAACACATTTAAACTCATGAACTAAAACATACAAGTAGTGATAAGATGTTAAAACACAAAACATTCCCATAAAGATTTAAGAACATGTTCATGGATTCTTCAACATTCAACAAAAGTTCAAAGGATTAACCAAAAGTCAACCAAGATTAGCTTAGCCAAGCATGGCTAAACACAAAGAAACAAAGTTAGAGAAATTTGTACCAAACATTAAGCAAGAATCAAGAGGTAAAAATATGATGTTCTTCAAGGGTTCTTGGCCTTCAAAAGTCTCCAAAACTCCAGAGAGAATCTTCAAAAATCGGATGTCCAAGAGTATGCAAAAGATGGGCACCAACCTTCCTCAAATAGCTCAAAAGAAGGATTTCCGAAATTGCCCCTGCAGGGCCTTGCGCGACCCGCGTGCTGCTGCGCGGGTGGGTTGCGCGGGTGGTACCTGACATGGGCTCCTTTGAGATTTTGGGCCTCTAAAGCATATCCCACTAGCCCAGATCGAATCCAATCACCTCCTAGCCCATTTTCTTCAAGTTTTTCTTCATTTAAAGCCCAATTTGACCTCTCTCAATCCTCTAAAGCTCGTGAACTCGCCCGATTAATAATTTTCATACGCTTGAATGTTCCCCCGCATCTTTCAAATTTAAAGCTCAATTCTTCCAAGCCTTCAAGCAGTTGACAAGTCCACCCCATGAATCACCTTCATAGCCATCAAGCATGAAATCTCCAATTCCCTTCAAGCCCAATCGCCTCGCAAGAGTGCCGCCCCGCTAGTTTCCAAGAAAATCTGCAATAATGCTCAAGAAACTAGAAAGTACCCCGAAATGGTCATAAAAATAACAAAAGGGAAAATATGCATGGAAATTATCTAAATTATGAATGAAATATGCTAAAATAAACTATAAAAAGAAGTAAACAAAACTAACTATCAATCACCCAAATTATATTATGAACTTTCTTAGTCTTTAAAAGTTGGTTACAAAATCCATAGTGATTTTATCCCATTTCCACATTGGTACTTCTAGTGGTTCCAAATCACCATAAGGACATTGATGCTCTATTTTTACTAGCAAACAAGCCAAACAACTGCTAATATACTTTGCTATACAAATACTCATTGTTAGCCACAAATAAAGAAGTTTCAAGTCCCCATACATCTTGGGGATTTGGGGGTATTGAGTTCCTGAATTTATGAGCCTCATCTAGCAACCTCTTCCTTACATTTGTGAACCATGGCATCCATATGCTTTCTTGAAATGTCTATAAAACATTTGAAATTTGCTAAAGTTTTTGATCTTCCTAATTTATCTTTCTTCACATTCTCATTCCTAGTTGCATTCAACCGAGCTTACAATATTTTCTTTAACATGTTCACTTTCACCCATTTTATTTCCACTCAAAGCATCAACTACAATATTTTCTTTACCAGGGCGGTAAACAATCTCATAATCATAATATTTAAATATTCTTATCCATCGTCTATGGCTCATGTTCAAGTCCATTTTTATTGAACAAATGTTGTAAACTTTTGGGATCTGTGTAAAGCTTGCACTTTGTGTCATACCAATAATGCCTCTAAATATTTAATGCATGAACGAACGCTTCTAACTCTCTGTCATGGGTAATATAGCTTAATTCATGCACCTTCATTTGACGAGATACATAAACTATCACTTTTCCCTTTTAGGTAAGGACACAAATCAAACTAGTTCATGATGCAAAAATATATGCTGCAAAATGTTCTACTCACTTTAGTATGTGAGAATGGGTGCCTCTCACAACATTTCTTTAATTTCTCAAAGTCCTTCGCTTGAAATGTCATCCATATTTCATATCGTTCTGAGTCAAAACAATTAAAGGACCACCCCCAGTTGTTGGAAAAACTTTCTGTGATTCATTAGCAATAACCTGCAAATACAAGAAAACTTCTATTCTTCATGACAATCTTGGTTTGTTTTTGTACTATTGTTAGCCTATATTTATTCACTACATGTTCAAGAAATTGTACTTCTTTAATCTGAAATCCACACTTTTAAACTCCACATAAAGCTTTTTTTCGAAAGAGAACTCAACATAAAGTTTCTCATTTTTTAACGTTTCAAGCCACGATCTTAAATACTCTTTATGTTCTTCTGTTGTTAAATTTGATGAGGATATCATCAAAAAACATATTAACAAATTTATTCAAATATGGATTAATAAACCAATTAATAAGATCCATAAAACTTATGAGGCAGACTTGTTAAGCCAAAAGGCATCACCAAAAATTCAAAGTGCGCGTATCTTGTTTGGAATGCAATTTTCTCATTGTATGTACCTCTCACTTTCTCACGTTTAATAGGTGATATTCAGATCAAAGGTATATCTTTAAAAAATAATATGTTCCATGTAATAGATCAAAGAGATCACAAATCATGGGTAGTAGATACTGATTCATAATAGTCACTTTGTTGAGGTTGTGGTAGTCAATACACATTATAAATTATACTAAAATGCAAATTTTGGTGTGTGAGTGACTTACATTGTAGCTAAAATTAAAAAATATTATACACAATGTATAAGTATGTTAATGCGTGAAGTTCAATAATCCCTGAATTTTGTATAATTTGTCACTTGCAACCCATCTATTTGTTAAAATGTTACTTTGACCCCCTCAACTTTGAACTTTATAAAATGTCACTCTTAGCACCTCAATTTTCTTAACTTTGGAGTTTTCATTCATTAAATAAAAAAATATATTTTATTTTTATATGTATGTGTAAGGTATAAATTGAAGGTGGTCAACGTATGGACGTATTCAAATCCGAATTTGTCTATGTTTCAACTTATTTTTATTTTTTATGTTTTCTTACTTATTTTTATGTACGCTTCCTATGTATGAGTCAGGTAATATATAATACCTTTTTTATTATTTGAACATTCGTTCGTTAACTATAAAAATCTTACTTACATACTTTTATGTATGCGCCAATAATAATTCGAGTTTATTTACGTTTCGACATAAATTTTATGTACAATGTTTTTTTTTTATCTAAATTGAAGTGGCGATACACTTCATTTGTCCAAATTTAGTCCTAGCGTGGTTGTTGTCTTTTTTACTCTTTGCTTTTACACCATTGTCATTTATGTAAATTTTGGTCTATGTAACATTCAATATAGCTGTTACATGTTTGCTAAATACTTTGTATATGTTTAATACATGCAACCCATCATTCCCAAAATACATTGTCGACGTCGCAACATGCAGTCGGACAAAGTACCTTATATGTATTACAATGCAAGAAGTTGTGATATGATATGTTGGTTTAATCAATTCTCACTCCTAATACGCAACAAAAACACGTAAAAACCATGGTAAAGTGCGAGCTTAATTACTAATTCTCATCAATCCATATTTCTTCTTCACAAATAAAATTGAATCCACGTGGATAGGGATCGGTCTTACAAATCCTTTTTCTAACAACTATTGAAATTAATTCATCAACTCTTTCAACTCTGAGGGTTCTAGTCGGTATGGTGCATTTGTAATTTGTGTAGTTCCCCGCACTAATTCCATGTGAAACTCCACTTGGTGATCTGGTAGCAATCTAGGTAAAATATTGGGAAATACTTAAGGAAGTCTTATAAAATATCAATGTATTCTTTAGTATAATGTTTTTTTGAATGTATCCACACATATGGAAAATAAGCTTGGCATCCCTTCTTCAATCATTTTTTTTGCTTTCATCACATTTGTAACACTAATGGCTACCCCTATTTTCTCCCCACAAATAAGAACTGATTCTCCATTAGGGGATTTTCCAATAATCTTTTCCTCCCACATATGTTTTCAACTTTTTATCTTGATAACCACTCCATGCCAAGTGTAACATCAAACCCTCTAAGATTTATAAGAATGAGATTTGCTTGGAAGTTGATTCCACTATATTCTATTAGGATATTAGCCTACATATTATTAATTACAATAGATTTACCATCGAATATATTAACTGCAACTTTTTCTTTTAATGCACACACATATATATTAATCTTACCACCAAAGCCTTTTGACTCGTATAAATAATTAGCTCCCAAGTCGAAAAAGTAATGACACATGAATAAAATTTCCAAGAAAGTACCAAGCACAACATCATTACTTCACATGCCTTAGTTGTAGTTATTTGGAGGCTCGACACTTTACTTTATGTCTTTTGTTCCAACTACCACCTTCATTATTTGGCTTGGTTCAATTTGTTGAGATTTTACCGAATTCTTTACAATTAAAACATTTTACTCCTTTGGGACAAACGCTTGTAATATGTCCTTTACCACCATATTTGTAACAAGTGACCTTCTCCTTTGGCTTTCCTTTGAAGTGTTCATCCTAAATTTTATGTATTCCTTCAAACTTTTCCATCATATCATCATAATTATTTTTCCATCTTGAACTTCCATCAATCTTCCTCTTGTTACTTTAATTCCAAATCTCTTCTTGTCTCTTTCCTTCAAAATTTTCTCAACAATTCCTTCCTTTTTCATTAGTTGGTCGAGAGTTTTGAGTTCCACAAAATTCAATGTATAACTCCATGGAAATCCTTTTACATATTGATCAGTCTTGGTAGCTTCATCTGGTGCTATCTAATAGCAAAACTCAAGAGCGTGCGAAACTTGGTGTTGACTATGTTATGGTGATTTTACTTTTTTTTTCACATCAATTTTTGTTTCAAGTTGACAAATATATTCATTTGTGAAAATCCTTTCTTTCACATTCTATAAGAATTCCTCCTAAGTCAATCTTTTAACTATTTTATCTTTCACATTTTTTTAAGTTCAAACTACCATTCTAGAGATTGATTATTGAGCTAGGTTATTTCAAAATTAACCCTTTGGTCATTGTAACACCCATAAAAATCACAAGAAATTTAAACTTTTAAAACCAACCCAAATTCATAAATTGTTTATGATCATAGTTTTCAAAACATTTTCAAACATTAAAGTATTCCAAAATCATAGGTCATAAACAAGAGGATGTGTACGGTCATGCCTTCGCCTTCCTGCGGTCATCCGAAGTACCTGAAACATAACCCAAAACTGTAAGCCAACACTTAGTGAGTTCCCCCAAAGTAGCAACACATAAACAAATAACATACCTAATAACGACATGTTAGGTCCAATCAACCATCGAGTTGGAATACCCCAGGCCCAATCAACCATCGGGTTGGAATGTCAATATACTATGGGTCCAATCAAACATCGGGTTGGAATACCCCACACCCAATCAACCATCGGGTTGGAATGCCTTTATACAATGGGTCTTGTCATCATCGGGATGGAGTACCCTCGGGCCATATCAACTACCGTGTTGGTATGCCCCCGACCTATTGGCTTACACACAATGTAATAAAACCTCAACTACAAACCAAATATATACACATATAACAGATAAACATATAAACCGTCAACAAAAAGTCAGACAATTCTACAGATCACTAAGCATAACGTCATCCTATATACCAGGATACCAATCTAACATATCACTACAACACGATAACATACTATCACATAACAGGATATCAAATCCAAAGGGTCGGCCTTGGTGCCTTCGACCCACAAGTACAGTGAGGAAAACTCACCTCACAAACTGGACAAAAAGTTGATGAGGTCTCGACTCCGAATCTCAGCTCTAATCGACACATATTCCAACCAAATGACCAATCTCAATAAAAAAACCCAAAATACCCAAAATACCCTTATTGTTAAACTTGGTCAACATCAAATTCAAATTGGTAAAATCAACTAAGTCAACCCAACCAAGTTAACTCATCCGAGTCAACTCAAAGTGAGTACGCGGGGCGTACTCCGAAGGTACAATGGCGTACTCGTATGCTGACCACCTCGTACACAGGGGGTACTCCCAGAAGCTTCAAAACCCAATAGGTGCTTAACGGCTTAAGCACTCACGCCTAATTTTCAGATCCATGGCTAAAATACCCTCAAGAGTCATAAAGTTTCGAACTTTATGACTTTGCATGTCCATTAAGAGCTTAACTCAACTTCTTGATCCATTAAGACCTTCTAAATGATGCATGGAGCAAAACCAACCATTTGAAACCCATTTTATGACTCAAAACCATTCCAAGGGTCTAAAAGGACAACTTAATGGGTCAAGAACCTGCTTTGTTCATGAATCATCATTTTGGAACAAAAAGGGTGATTTAAAGAGCAAAAACTTAGATGTATAAGATAGAGTGAGAAAGATGCAAGATTTATACCTTCAAGATGTTGCAAACAAAGAAGAAACCCCAGATCCAAAGTGCACTCAACTCCAACATCTTCTCACCACCTTCTTCTTTCTCCAAAACTCACTTTAAAGCTCAAAGTTTGCTCTCTCTTGCTCTAGGGTTGCTTGAAGGTCGAAATCACAGAAGGAGGCTGGGTAAGAAGAGGATATGAGTCCATAAGGTTGCTCAAGTAGGAGCCAAAACCCTAAAATTAGGGTTTTCATGAAATCCACATACGCCCTGTGTACGAATGTACGCTCAACATACTAAGGCGCGCCTTAGTACGCTTAGCGTACACCCACATATACACAACGTACTCAACAATATCCATTTCTTTTCAATTTTCCACTAAGGGTTCCTTTTCACATTGTCTAACACTTAGGGACCAAAATGCAATACAATTCAATTATATGACCAAATTTAGAAGTACCGCATCATCGGGATGTTACAATTCTCCCCCACTTGAACTAGGCTTTGTCCTCGAAGTGGGTTGTGGCGAATAACTCAGGATAATGCTCCCGTATCTCAGCCTCTGGCTCCCAGGTCCATTCGGAGCCTTTCCGATGATGCCACTGTACCTTTACCAAAGGTATCTTCTTGTTGCGCAGGACCTTCATCTTCCTTTCCAGGATAGCTATCAGTCTCTCGACATAGTTCAGGCGATCATCGACATGAATATCATCAAATAGAACCACTAGCTCACTGTCTAACACACACTTCTGCAACTGAGAGACATGGAAAGTGTTGTGGATCTGATTGAGCTTACTCGGAAAATCCAACCTTTAAGCCACCTTGCCAACCCTGGAAATCACCCGAAAAGTTCCAATAAACCGGGGACCCAATTTCCCCATATTCCTGAAGCGTATCACACCCTTCCATGGTGAGACCTTCAGGAGCACTATATCGCCAACCGGAAACTCCAACTCTGATCGGTGTCGGTCGGCATAGCTCTTCTGCCGACTCTGAGCGGTCTGTAGTCTTTGCATGATTTGTTGGATAAGCTCTTTGGTTTGAAGGACTACTTAGGTCCTTCCCATGACCCTATGGCCAACTTCTCCCCAATAAACCGAGGTACGACATCTCCGACCATACAAGTGCTCAAATGGCGGAGCAACAATGCTGGAGTGATAAATTTTGTTTTAGGAGAACTCTGCAAGAGTTACATAGGAATCCCAACTCCCACCAAAATCTATAACACAAGCCCATAACATATCCTCAAGGGTCTGAATAGTCTGCTCACTCTGGTCATTGATCTGCGGATGATATGTAGTGTTGATATATAACCTCATGCCCAGTTCCTCGTGGAAATTCTGCCTGAAACGAGAAGTGAACCAAACATCGCGGTAGGAAACAATAGATACCGGAACCCTATGATGAGAAACAATCTCCCGGACATACACATCGGCCAACTTTTCGGCCGAAGAGCTCTCCCAAATGGTCAAAAAGTGGGCACTATTGGTCAATCGATCCACGATGACCCATATAGCATCAAAACCCTTTGCCGTCTTTGGCAACTTGATGATAAAGTCCATGGTGATTTGTTCCGACTTCCACATGGGAACCTCCAGAGGCTGCAACTTGCCATGCAGCCTCTGATGCTCAGTCTTGACCATCCTGCAGGTTAAGCACCTCTCGACATACCAGGCTATCTCCCTCTTCATACACAACCACCAATAACTCAATCTCAAATCCTGATACATCTTGGTGGCTCCCGGGTGTATAGAAAAGCGAGAAGTCCTAAATAAATATTCGATAGTACCCCAGCCAAACCCAAGAAACTCCTGATATCCGAGGGAGATTTCAAAACCTCCCACTACATCAAAGCCTCGATCTTATCTGGATCAACCAAAATACCATCCTGGTTAACGAGGTACCCAAGGAACTAGACCTCTCGTAACCAATACTCACACTTCAAGAACTTGGCATAAAGTTGTTCCCACCTCAAAATCCCCAGATGCTCTCGAAGGTGCTCCTTATGCTGCTCTCTAGTCTTGGAATACACCAAGATATCTTCAATAAACGCAATGACAGATTGGTTGAGCATCAGGCTCCATACCCAATTCATCAAATCCATGAAGGCAGTAGGCACATTGGTGAGCCCAAATAGCATCACCACAAACTCATAATGCCCATAAAGAGTCCGGAATGCGGTCTTCTCCACGTCCTCCCCTCTCACTTTCACCTAATGATAACCAAACCTCAGATCTATCTTTAAGAACCAAGATGCACCCTGCAATTGATCAAAGAGGTCATCATTTCGCGGAAGGTGATAACGGTTCTTCACCGTTAACTTGTTCAACTCCTGGTAATCAATGCACATCCAGTGTGAACCATCCTTTTTTTAACGAACAGTATCGACCCTCCCCGTTGAGAACTGCTCGGTCCGATGAAATTCATGCCTAGAAGCTCCTGAAGCTGAGATGAGAACTCCTGCATCTCATGTGGGGCCAAGCGGTATGACATCCTAGCAATCGGGGCCGCACCTAGCACAAGATCAATCCTGAACTCAACCTGCCTCTCAGGAGGCACAACGGGTAACTCCTCTAGGAAAAAATCAGCAAATTCCCTGACAACTGGTACCTCTGAAACTGAATTCTGCTCCCTAACCCAAGTATCCATCACATAATCCAAATAACCTGCACATTAGTGTTGAATTTACTGTCGAGCGTTGCTTGTCGAAAAAAACCCCGAACCAACCCTAGTGCCCTCTCCATAGATAACCTGTCCTCCCCCACTTGGGGTTCGAACTACCACTCGATGGCCCTAACAATCAATCATGGCACCAAACGTGATTAGCCAATCCATGCCTACTATCGCACATACATCCCCCATGGGGATAGGGATCAGATCAATCAGATAAGGCACCCAAAGATCTTCAATACACAAACCTGATACATTGCGGATGCAGAAACCTTGTGTTTGTTGGTGATAGAAATCCGCAACGGACACTCTAACTCCCCAATATGCATATCAAATCCCCTACTGAATGATCAAGATACAAAGGACCGACTCACATCAGAGTCAAATAAAACAAGAGCAAGCAAAGAGTTCACTAAGAACGTACCTATTAGGAACATATACATGAGCATAACATAGAACATAATCAACATAGTAATAAATAGAAACATACCAGTCATGATGTATGGTGCCGCCCTAGCCTCCTCTGCCGTGCGCAGGAAAGCACGACCTCGAGCCATCGGGGGATCCACCCTGCCCTAACTCCCATCCGTGAACCTCAAAGTAGTCGGTGTTGGAGCTTGCGCCAGCCTAGCGGCAACCAAGGGGAACTGGGCCTTTAGATGGCCAACCTGATCACGATGATAACAAATCCTGATGTAGGATACTGGAGCCGGCTATTGGTAGTCCCTTGCAATGTGGCCCTGCTTGCCACATTTGTGGCATCCCAAAGAAGATAGAAAATCAACATCATGAACCTTTCCGCACTTCCCACAAGTACAACCTCTCTGATTCCAAGATCTAGTTACAGAGGCTCTGAACCGCTTCGATGCAGGCTGCGACTGCACCAGGGCTGGACTCTACTCCCTCGTCTGGAGCCCCATCTCAATCTCACGCCGCCCGACGGCCTCCTGCAACTCCAACAATGAACCATAATGTTGAGTGGATACAAATTTCCTGATGTCTTTCTTGAGTATGCTCACGTAACGGGTCATCTAAGCTTGCTCAGAAGTAGCAAACTCAAGACAAAACTTGGCCCTCTCCATAAACATCTTGGTGATCTCTGTCACCAACTTAGTCCTCTGTCTCAAATCCAAGTACTCTTGGGCCAACCTCTCACGCTTTACCAGTGGAACACATTTAGAATAAAACATCTCCGAGAATTGCTCCTTAGTCACTGCAGTCCTCTACGTAGGAGAATACGAGCTGGAAAAAAGTCTCCACCAATCCTTCGCTTCGGACCGAAGAAGGTTCAGAGCGCACCTGACCTTCTGGTCATCTAGGAAAGAGCAAGTGAAGAAGCATCCATTGATGTCAAACAAGCACCTCATGTAGGGGTGTAAACGAGTCGAGCCGAGCCCGAGCCTAACCAAGCTCGAGCTCGACTCGTTTAAGTTTGAGGAAGCTCGAGCTCGATTCGAGCCTTAAAATGAAGCTCGAGCTCGGCTCGTGAACAATTTAGTGGGCTCACGAGCCTAAACGAGCCTTTCTCTTTCTCTCTCTCTCCCTCTCTCTCTTTCTTTCTTTCTCTCTCTCTCTCTCTCTCTCTCTATATATATATATATATATATATATATATATATATATATATATATATATAGGCTCGTTTTGGCTTGCGAGCCCATTAATTGAAGCTCGGCTCGAGCTCATTTAATAAACGAGCCTCATGTTTAGGCTCGAGCTCGGCTCAGACTCGTTTAATTCAATCTCGAGTCGAACTTTTAACGAGTCGATCCCGAGTAGCTCACGAGTAGCTCGGCTCACTTACACCCCCAACCTCATGGTTATGATCGGATCCTGAACTCCATCAAATGTTGTAGGCTTCGTATTGTCGAAGTCGCAATACTGGAAGGCTGTCGCAACGCCAATCTCGACAGCAACAGCAGCCTCAGAGATTGTAACGTATCGCTCATCAAAGTACTCCACCATAGTGGTCTTATTAGACCCAAACATCTCTGTCAGTTGTGCCTGAAAGAGGGAAACAACCTCCTCCTGCATGATCTCCCTAACTCGCTCCTGAGTTAAAGTTGGCCTATCGTGGCCACCAGCTCCCGATCTCGATCCAGATCCTGCCTCAAATCGTCTCGTCCTCACCATACTGAAAATAAAAAAATGGAGATATCAGATAAAACACATATCATAAGAGGGGAACTAACTCCAACAAAACCCTAGGGGTTGTGACTTCCTGCTACGCGTACGGGTCCTGTGCTTCCAGTGGTACAGGCGCATACTACCATCCACACCTACCCGTATTTTTCTCAGAGGATCATCACAACGGTGATAACCATACATAGTAGCATACACATACACTCTATCCTTACTCCTAGAGGAAGGCTAAACATTACGCGACTGGTCGACAGACCCCACATAAATCATCCATGAAACTTCCACCAAAACTGCAACACTCGTGTATGCTAATCATACATAACATTGGGTCATATAGACATTTGAATACTTGATTCTAACCTAAGATCTTCATCAAACAAGAACAGGAAATAAGGCCAAACCAAACATTCTCAGGCTATAAAATCTTAGTTATGTACAACTATGATGCATACACTAGCAACTACAATTATGATGTCAATTTCATATAAAGAAGAACCTTAGGCTATCAGGCATCATATAATCAGCCAATTCTATCATTCAACTCCCTAAGATCCCTAGCCTATCAATAGCATGCTGTTCTAACATATCATAATAGCATGTAACACTGTGGTAATTTGGGGTCTACTTATTGGCTAAGGTTGATCGTACATATTACATCCTTCTTGATTATTTTGAAAACAATTTGAAAATCATTTTTAAAATCTTTTTCCTTAGTTTGAGACTGGATTCACATAAGAGTTCCTCCAATTCACTCAAACCAAGACTTTGATACTAACTTGTAATACCCATAAAAATCACAAGAAATTTAAACTTTTAAAACCAACCCAAATTCATAAATTGTTTACAATCATAGTTTTCAAAACATTTTCAAACATCAAAGTCTCCCAAAATCATAGGTCATAAACAAGAGGATGTGTACGGTCACGCCTTCGCCTTCCCGCGGTCACCCAAAGTACCTGAAACATAACCCAAAACTGCAAGCCAACACTTAGTGAGTTCCCCCAAAGCACCAAAACATAAATAGATAACATATACAATAACAACATGTTAGGTCCAATCAACCAATAGGTTGGAATACCCCAAGACCAATCAACCATCGGATTGGAATCCCAATATACTATGGGTCCAGTCAACCATCGGGTTGGAATACCCCAAGCCCAATCAACCATCGGGTTGGAATGTCAATATACAACGGGTCCTGTCATCCTCGGGATGGAATACCCTCGGGCCCAATCAACAATTGGGTTGGTATGCCCCCGGCCTGTTGGCTTACACATAAAGCAGCAAAGCCTCAACCATCAACCAAATATGTGCACATATAACATATAAACAGTCTACAGATAGTCAGACAAATCTACAAATCACTAAGCATAGAATCATCCTATATACCATGATAACGATCTAACAGATCACCACAACACGATAACATACTATCACGTAACACGATATCAAATCTAAAGGGCCGGCCTCAGTGCCTTTGACCCACAAGTACGGTGAGGAAAACTCACCTCACAAACTGGACAAATGTTGATGAGGTCTCGACTTCGAATCTTAGCTCTAATCGACACCTATTCCAACCAAATGACCAATCTCAATCAAAATCCCAAAATACCCTTAAGGTCAAACTTGGTCAAAGTCAAAGTCAAACTGGTCAAATCAACTAAGTCAACCCAACCGAGTCAACTCAGCCGAGTCAATTCAGAGTGAGTACGCGGTGTGTGCTCCGAAGTTACACAGATCATACTCGCATGTTGACCACCATCGGGGTGGTTGACCTCGTACGCACGGCGTACTCCAAGTACGTGGGGGGTACTCCCATAAGCTTCAAAACAGAATAAGTGCTTAATTGCTTAAGCACTCACATCCATTTTTCTGATCCATGGCTAACCTACTCTCAAGAGTCATAAAGTTTCCAACTTTATGACTTTACATGTCCATTAAGAGCTTAACTCAACTTATTAATCCATTAAGACCTTCTAAATGATGCATGGAGCAAAACCAACCATTTGAAACCCATTTTATGACTCAAAACCCTTCCAAGGGTTTGAAAGAATAACTTAATGGGTCAAGAACATGCTTTGTTCATGAATCATCATTTTGGGACCAAAAAAGGTGACTTAAAAAGCAAAAACATAGATCTATAATATAGGGTGAGAAAGATGCAAGCTTTATACCTTCAAGACGTTGCAAACTAAGAAGACTTGGGGGCAGCATGAGGAGCACCTGGGGGAGGTGCTGGAGACACTGAGGAGGGAGAGACTTTTCTCAAAGTTCTCAAAGTGTGAGTTTTGGTTGCACGAGGTGCAATTTCTTGGGCACCTTGTCAACCAGAAGGGTATTCTGGTCGATCCGGCCAAGATAGAGGCCGTGATGCAGTGGGAGATTCCGAGGTCTGCAACTGAGATTCGGAGTTTCCTGGGTCTAGCGGTTTATTACTGGAGATTTATTCAGGACTTCTCCAAGATCGTTGTTCCCTTGAACCGACTGACCAAGAAGTCAGTGACCTTCCACTGGGGGCCTGAGCAGCAGACAACCTTCGAGACTCTCAGACAGCGGTTATGCGAGGCACCGATTTTGACCTTTCCGGAGGGAGTTGGTAACTTCGTAGTTTACTGTGATGCTTCGATCACAGGCATGGGAGCGGTATTGATGTAGCGGGGTCACATGATAGCTTACGCATCGAGGCAGTTAAAGCCTCACGAGGCTAACTATCCTACATACGATTTAGAGCTAGGGGCTATGGTTTTCGTTCTCAAGATTTGGTGGCATTACCTCTATGGGATCCGTTGTACCATTTACACGGACCATAAGAGTTTAAGGTACCCCATGGATTAGCTGAATCTAAACATGAGGCAACGTCGGTGGTTAGATGTTGTGACAGATTATGATTATGAGATCCTCTACCACCCGGGCAAGGCCAATGTGGTGGCCGATGCTTTAAGCCGCAAGGCGGTAGCGGCTCCGATTCAAGACATTTTTCTAAGGATGACAGTGCTTACTCCATTGTTGGAGCAAATCAAAGAGGCATAGGTTGAGGGCCTGAAGGAGGAGCGCCGGAAGTGCGAGCGGATCATAGGCCATGTGGCCTCCTTTGATTATGACAGTCGTGGGCTATTAACCCTGCATGGGAGGGTCTGGGTATCGTACTGGGGCGGAGTACGACAGATTCTTATGGATGAGGCCTACATGTCCAGGTTATCCATCCATCCCAGGGCAACGAAGATGTACAGAGATCTTCGTCCTGGTGGCCCTGCTTGAAGCGAGATGTAGCCTGGTAAGTTGATAGATGCTTGACCTGTAGGAAGGTCAAGGCCGAAAACCAGAGGCCCCACGACAAGATGCAGCCGTTAGACATTCCCATGTGGAAGTGGGAAGATATCACTATGGACTTCATCACGAAGCTTCCTAGGACCACACACGGAGTAGATTCGATATGGGTCATTGTGGATCGGTTGACCAATAGTGCTCATTTTATCACAATCTAGGAGAGCATATCGACCGAGAAGCTGGTCGAGATTTACATACGAGAGATAGTGACACGACATGGAGTGCTTGATGTGGACAAAAGTACCCACTAATTTTAATATTTATAACCTAACAAACTTAAACTAACTATGCACTTATAAGCAGTGTGCCTAGTCGGATTACAGTATAGCTTGGGTAAGTCGGGTGTCGATCACAGGGAACGGTGTTACTAATTAATCTATTTACTATTAAATTAACCTAATTATTAACAAGTTTAAAAGGGGGTTTTACCTGATTTTACAAGACTAGACAAACTTAACTCAAATTCAATAAGTAAAAACACACTCTTGTCTAGTTTGAATCCACTTCTTCCTTATGGCTAGCTAATGATTATGGATTATCAAGTTGGTTTTAATTGTATTAGTAATTTAGTTCTAACTTTACCAATAATTAACTAATTCATGTCAAACTATATATGTTCACACACCATTAAACACATAACTAATTATGAATATAAATATGTTATGTAAGATTTATTATATAAACGCAAATATAGTCACAATACACGTTCTCTAGCACAACTAAGTTTATTTACTCTAATTACTAACTAAGATTGGTCAATCCTAGCTCTAACAATTCAATGTTCACTAAATCATTAGGTAAACAAGTTCATGCAGTTAATGATCACTAAGCTACACAGAACATGCAATCAAGCAATTAGAGAAACAAACACAAGCAATTTTACCAACTAAATAAATCCATAAAATTGAGCTATAATAAGTTGGAAGCTTCATATAGCTAAACAAGAGTAGCTAGATTCAGCTGCTCATCATAGCAACTAACACACTAACACAAATTAAAGTGTAATAAAACATGTTCCTAATTATCAATTAAATAATCTAAATATGGACCTTCACTCTTTTGGTGTTGAAAGCCCCTTCCCAGAACTTTTCTCTGCTCAAAATCGTCTTCTGGAACTCCTCTCTCTTGCCAAAAGTTCCCTCTATTCGTAATGGTCAAGGGTTTATATAGTTGCTGATTTTCACAAACTCACGTCGTGAATAATAAGATATTCACGTCGTGAGTTTTAGATAACCGTGCCCATCAAGGATTCCTTCACCCGCGTACATATCTTCTAGAACCAACTCTCACGTCGTGAATCTTCAAGTTCCCACGACGTGAGAACGCTTTTTCCAGATTTTTCTTCTCTTTTAATCTTTTAATTCCCAAAGTTTCTTTCTTTAACGTTTTTAGTCCCTTTTCTTCAAAATGTCTTCTTTTTTGCTGCAAATAACATTTAAGCTCATAAGTACCATTATTCTAAACAAATTACCAACTTATTAATAAAAATTTACTTAAATATTGCCTAAAAATAGGTATAAATATGGCAATATCAAAATACCCCACACTTAGACTTTGCTTGCCCTCAAGCAAATTTAAACTTAACCCTTGATTACTAACATCACATAGAACAATCCGACTCCAGCTCAGCCATTATGCCAAGACCTCAACGCATGCATTTGTGTCTAAAATTTTCCTAAAGTACCCCCATACTTTAAATACTCACAATCTTCATAAACACTCGCCCACTTTTTCCGAACAATGCTCATTTTATGCAACCCTCCGAATCCATCCTCAAAAAACCTCTTAAACTCAAGGTATTTTTAGTTGAGCAACCTAAGCATACATAATCTAAAATTACAATCTATGATACCACTATGGATCTTTTTTGGAATTCTTCACTTCCTTGATAATTTGATCTTTGATTTCTTTGAATTCACCACCTTGTTTGATTTGATTTCTGGTATCTTCAACTTTTTGAATTTCTTGGAATTTTGATCTTTTGATCTTCACTTTAATTGCTCCAAAATTCTTCAAAATTTTCTTGCAATTCTCTCTTTTTTGATTTTTATTTTTTTACCATTACATGTACCTCACTTTTTTCACTCAAAACCTACATGCTTAAGCAGAGGCGCTCAACTTCAACCTTTATTGGTTAATGATAATAATTTTCCTGGATACATTTCAGGTTTAGGCTGCTAAACATATTGCATCCCTCAAACCAATCTTCTTAGATCAAGAACAGACTCGGCGAGTTGTTCATACAACTCGGCGAGTCACAGCATAAAGTGTTCATCGGATGAAGATGAACTCGGCGAGTTGTTCATACAACTCGGCGAGTAGGATGAAAGACTTGGACATCAGTTTAGAAGGAGAAATCGTCGAGTCAACGCCCAACTCGACGAGTAGAGATGGGTTGCAGGACAATCGATTGGATAGGGACTCGGCGAGTTGGAGAGCCAACTCGGCGAGTTGGGTCAACTGAAAGTTGACTCTGGCTTTGACTTTTGACTTGATCAAGAGTAAAATGGTCAATTTACCCAAGGGTCAGTTAGCGGTGTTTGATTGAGTGTTCTGTGGGAATTATAGCCGGAGGATTTCCGGAGCAGCAGCAGCAGACAGTCAATTCCCACACAGGCCAACAGCTGTTTCGAGGTGAGTTTCCTTCCAGTAGGAACGAGTCTAAGGAACCAAGGCCGGACCGTATAGACGAAACGTTAGTATTAGAGTGTGGGTCGAGCCCGTATCTCTTGGTTGAGCTGATTATGATACGTGCCAGTATGATAGAGTTGTCTATACTTGTTGTTTGTGTGATACTTGTATATTGTGGGTTAGCGGATGATGTGGGCAAGGCCCGTATCTCTCCGAGAGTGGAGTGTGGGCTAGGCCCGTATCTCCCAAATAGTAGAGTGTGGGCGAGACCCGTATCTTCCGGCTAGCGGAGTGTGGGCAATGCCCGTATCTTCGTGAGTGTGGGCAAGGCCCGTAACTCCTAGCTTCATGTTGTATGTTGTATGCTTGTATGGTATGAGGTATTATGGGGGAGCTCACTAAGCTTCGTGCTTACAGTTTTCAGTTTTGATTTCAGGTACCTTTTCAGCTAAGGGAAAGGAGCCGGCGCGGTAGCGACATATCACACACACTCTTGTTTTCCGCACTATGGATCTCTGGGATGTACTCTGAATTATTACTATGGTATTACCGGTTTTCAGACATGGATTATTATTATGAGTGTTTTGTAATGATGTTTTTATGTTTTGACCTAAATTAAAAATGAAATTTTTAACCGGTATTTTTGGGGTATTACATGTCATCTCATCATCTTCTTTGCTCACCCAAGAAGGTGGACTCTTGTAAGCTATGACTTCAACCAAAAATGGAACAGATGCTCTTGGTTTTGTTCTTTTGACTTGATGAACTGCCTTGATCTCTTCTTCCATAAGCTTTTCCAGTTCTTCTAGTTCATTATCTTTATTGATTATGAACACCTCTTCTTGAACATGTTCCTTTGGAAAGCCATCTTCTATCCCAAAAACTTCTTTTTCATCACCAAGCCTCAAGGTGAGCTTAGACTCGCGAATATCAACCAAAGCTCCAGCAGTGTTAAGCAATGGATGACCAAGGATAATTGGAACATCGGGATCTTCCTTCATATCCAAAACTACAAAATCTATTGGAAAAACAAATTTTCCAATTTTCACCAAAATATCCTCCACGATGCCCCTGGGTTGTGTCACTAAACGGTTCGCCATGTGAATAGTCATTTTTGTAGCCTTCATCTTCTGAATTTCTAACTTCTGATAAAATGAATAAAGCATTAACCTTCATTTTGTTGGCAAATTGACACGGAAGAGTGAGGCGTCCGAGATCTCCCATCTTCTTTAGTGTCTCTCCCAACACAACTTTTGAGCTTTATTCACTTCGAACCACCTTAGAATGCTTCTTTAATTGCTTGCGAGTGTCTATCAAATCTTGCAGTAATTTCTGATGCTCGGGAATTTTGGATAAGGACTCGACAAAGGGAGTATTAATCAGGATCCCCTTCACATGCTTGACAAGCTCTCTATGCTCTCTTTCCAGTGGACTAAGGGTAGCTTGGGAAGGAAAAGGCAATGGTGGCTAATAAACCGAACCAATTACATAATTTTTCTGTTCATGACGAGCCCACGTCGTGAACTTATATGGTTCACGTCGTGAATTTTGGAATTCAGCAGCTTCATGATTTTCGACCCTGGTCTTCTTCAGCTTTGGATCGGGCTGCTGTGGTTCTTCTTCCAATGCCTCCAGGAACTCAGAGATGGCTTCTTCTTCAGTGTCTATGGCCATTACATGAGATTGGGTCTTCGTTTCGGTATTTTTCGGGGATAACTTCTCATGAACTAGAGTGGCTAGTTGACCAACTTGTACTTCAAGGTTATGGATGGAGGCTTCCTGATTCTTTATTAAAGTTTGCTGTTCCATAATAGCAGAATCAGTGGCATCGTGTCTCTTTTCCGAAGCTTCCATAAACTTCATCAACATAGTCTCTAGATCGGGTTTTTTCTCGGCTGGTGGCTGCTCCTTTTGATAGAAGCCTCGACATGCCTGCCTATACTTTTCTTCTTTTTGCTTCTTATACTCTTCATATGGCAGCCACTCCTTCTTCGGTTTCCTCTAGTCCTCATCAAACTTATCCCCACTCGAGTAGCACACTTGAGCTTTTCTGTTCCCAAACTCATCTAAATTGCAGTCCTTGGTCAAGTGTAGACCACTACATCTCTCGCAACCCACTCTTATGGCATGTATTGACTGGTCCATTTGTGTTATCCTTTGATCCAAATTATTCACCATAGCCATCACAACTGCTATTTCTTCAGTTTGGGCCCTTCCACCGCCTTTGATTCCATCTTGCCTAGGGTTGTGGTATTCGCGAGAGTGCTTCGCGAATTCTTCAATCAGCTCCTTAACCTCCCTTGGATTTTTCTTTGTCAAAGGTCCTTGAGAGTCACGGAGTTGTCTCGTCATAACGTTGACCCCATCATAGAAGATCAACATCTCTTGTTGCACATTTAGATCATGCTGAGGGCAATTTCTGAGCAAGCCCTTGTACCGCTCCCATGCTTCGTATAATGACTCCCCCGGCTGTTGCTCAAAGTTGGCTATTGCCTTCTTGAGTTTGGCTATCTTGGATGGCGGGCAAAACCGGTCCAGGAATTGCTCACGCATTTGAGCCCAAGTGGTAATTGTACCCGGTGGAAGTGACTTTAACCACTCCTTAGCAGCTCCTTTGAAAGTGATGTGAAGCATCCTACGCAATACGGTGTTTCTGTTGACATTTGGGACATTGAAGTAATCCGCAATGTCGTTGACTTCATCTAGATGCTTAAAAACATCCTCATGATCTTTCCCAAAAAATGGGATATCCTTCAGTGCAGTCAAGATGTGCCCCTTCAACTCGAATGTGGCAGTGGCAGGTATTGCGGGTTGGACTAAACCGGGACCCACATCTTCTCGAATCCGCTTCTTGTAAGCTCCCATGGACATCTCTTCAATTGCTGCCATCTCTTTCCTTGGCTCGTTCTCGGGTTCGCTCGTATGTTCTTCAAATTCCGGCTCAGTGTCGTATTCGGATTCGGTTTGGACGGGTATTTGATCCAAGTGCTCAAAATTGTTCTTGTGCCTCGAGGATGAACTTGACTCTCCTGTCTTCTTTCCTGACTTCCTTGAAAAAGCTGACTTTAATTCTTGTAAGGGCGTCTTTTTCTTGTGAATTGTAGACTCGGGATCGTCAAGTGGTGGCACCAAGGGTGTGTTTGAGCCTCGGGTCATGAACACCTGCAACTCGCTAAACTAAAAACATAAAATTGAACTAAAATAAGAAAATACTAAAAAAACTAAAAATCGCAGCTTTCACGTCGCGAGTTTATAAAACTCACGTTGTGAATTATGTGACAGAAACATTTTTTATATATGCTAATCAACTAAGCTAAGCTAATAAACAAAAATACTTAACCGATTAACCTTTTTGCAGATTTTATTCCACAAAAAAGGGTCGATTAATCTAATGCAACTAAATAAACTAATAAACGTGTCGTTCCCCGACAACGGCGCCAAAAACTTGATGTGCACAAAAGTACCCACTAATTTTAATATTTATAACCTAACAAACTTAAACTAACTATACACTTATAGGCAGTGTACCTAGTCGGATTACAGTATAGCTTGGGTAAGTCGGGTGTCGATCACAGGGAACGGTGTTACTAATTAATCTACTTACTATTAAATTAACCTAATTATTAACAAGTTTAAAATGGGGTTTTACCTGATTTTACAAGACCAGACAAACTTAACTCAAATTCAATAAGTAAAAACACACTCTTGTCTAGTTTGAATCCACTTCTTCCTTATGGCTAGCTAATGATTATGGATTATCAAGTTGGTTTTAATTGTATTAGTAATTTAGTTCTAACTTTACCAATAATTAACTAATTCATGTCAAACTATGTATGTTCACACACAATTAAACACAGAACTAATTATGAATATAAATATGTTATGTAAGATTTATTATATAAACGCAAATATAGTCACAATACATGTTCTCTAGCACAACTAAGTTTATTTACTCTAATTACTAACTAAGATTGGTCAATCCTAGCTCTAACAATTCAATGTTCACTAAATCATTAGGTAAACAAGTTCATGCAGTTAATGATCACTAAGCTACACAGAACATGCAATCAAGCAATTAGAGAAACAAACACAAGCATGCTAGGTAATACAAATCAAACACAAGCAATTTTACCAACTAAATAAATCCATAAAATTGAGCTATAATAAGTTGGAAGCTTCATCTAGCTAAACAAGAGTAGCTAGATTCAGCTGCTCATCATAGCAACTAACACACTAACACAAATTAAAGTGTAATAAAACATGTTCCTAATTATCAATTAAATAATCTAAATATGGACCTTCACTCTTTTGGTGTTGAAAGCCCCTTCCCAGAACTTTTCTCTGCTCAAAATCGTCTTCTGGAACTCCTCTCTCTTGCCAAAAGTTCCCTTTATTCATAATGGTCAAGGGTTTATATAGTTGCTGATTTTCACAAACTCACGTCGTGAATAATAAGATATTCACGTCGTGAGTTTTAGATAACCGTGCCCATCAAGGATTCCTTCACCGCGTACATATCTTCTAGAACCAACTCTCACGTCGTGAATCTTCAAGTTCCCACGACGTGAGAACGCTTTTTCCAGATTTTTCTTCTCTTTTAATCTTTTAATTCCCAAAGTTTCTTTCTTTAACGTTTTTAGTCCCTTTTCTTCAAAATGTCTTTTTTTTGCTGCAAATAACATTTAAGCTCATAAGTACCATTATTCTAAACAAATTACCAACTTATTAATAAAAATGTACTTAAATATTGCCTAAAAATAGGTATAAATTTGGCAATATCAGTGCTTATCTCGGTGGTGTCAGAACGAGATGTTTGTTTCGCTTCTAGATTTTGGAAGCGATTTCACGACGAGATGGGAACTCGTCTTCACTTTAGCACTGCTTTCCACCCCAGACAGACGGACAGAGCGAAAGGACGATTCAAACTCTCGAGGACATGTTGTATGCATGTGTTTTGGATTTCGGTGGCAGTTGGGATACGTATCTTCCGTTAGTGGAATTTTCGTATAACAACAGTTACCACGCCAACATAGACCGACCTCCCTTCGAGATGCTCTACGGGAGGAAGTGTAGGACCCCAATCTATTGGGGCGAGGTCGGTCAGAGAGTCATGGGGAGTACTGATGTAGTACTCAAGACTACATAGCGGATCCAGTAAATCCGGAGCAAGATCTAGACTGCTCAGAGTCGGTAGAAGACCTACGCTGAGAAGCGTTGTTCAGATTTAGAGTTTCAGGTGGGCGATATGGTCCTCCTAAAGGTGTCACCTTGAAAAGGTGTCATCCGATTTCGGAAGCGGGGAAAGCTAGGCCCCGGGTACATTGGCCCATTCAGGGTTATAGCCCAGGTAGGCAAGATGGTGTATCCATTGGATCTGCCAGCAGAGCTCAGCCAGATCCACAACACTTTCCATGTTTCCCAGTTGTGTAAGTGCTTAGTGGATTATTCAGCGATTGTACCCTTATAGGATATTCAGGTTGACGATAGCCTGAAGTCCATAGAGAGGCCGATAGAAATTTTGGGTCGCATGACGAAAAGCTTGAAGAATAAGGTTGTTCAACTGGAGAAGGTGCATTGGCAGCACCACAAGTGTTCAGAGTGGACTTGGGAGCCCGAGGAGGCGATGAAGGAGCACTACCCGAAGTTGTTTCCAGACGCAGCAGACTTTGAGGACGAAGTCTAAGTCAAGTGGGGGAGAATTGTAATGCTTGGTTCCTGGTACCCATTTATTTATAAATTATTCATTTTGATAGAGATACTCGACGAGTGGGAGCCCCAGACTCGTTGAGTAGAAATGATTCTCAGACGCGGGTTTTAAGCTATCTACTCGATGAGTCGAGAGCCCTCGACTCGGCGAGTAAGTTTGCCAAAGTGAAACCCGAATTTCAGGGTTTTGCACCCTATTTAAGCATCTTAATCCCTACTTTTTGGCCTTATTTCCAGCCTCTAGGTCCCAAACCCTAATCCACAAAACCCTAGAGTATTGTGTGAGTGTGTGAGCCATTTTTTTAGTGTTCTTGTGTGTTTTGAAGCTTGTAGAAGACGAAGAATCTTGAGGACTCCAAGAGAAGATTGTAGATCCAGAAGCAACATCTCATTCCCTTCACTTTCTGGTAACAAAGTCTCTAACTTGATCATTTATTCATTAGATCTACTTATTTCCACTTTTTTAGGGTTTTGGTTCAAGAAGCTTGGCCCTTGGGGTTTGGACGTCCCAAGATATGATCCTTTCAGATCTGAGATCATTAAGGGTTGTTAAGGCATAAAGGTGCAAACTTTATGCCATTGAAGCCCCCCATGCAAGCTCTAAAGGTGTTGTTATGGCCTTTTGTGCCCCAGAAGGCCATGCATGGAAGGAAAGTCTGAGGCTTTACATTTTCTTTTGGTATATATAAGACCTAGATCTAGGTTTTCATGCATTGGTTTGGAGTGATAAGGTTGTTGGACAAAGATCTATGTCCTAAAAGAACTAGGGTTTTAGCTAAACCCATTAAGAAGGGTTATCTATGGGTAAAGTTGGAAACTTTACCCTTAAAAGATCATTTCCAATATGTAGATGAAGTATGAACATTGGATTTTGAGAGTAGAGGCTTAATCTGTTAAAATGGCCAATCAGATAGAGGAACTCGACGAGTTGGGTTGTGTTAATCTGTTAAAATGGCCAATATGTAGATGAAGTATGAACATTGGATTTTGAGAGTAGAGGCTTAATCTGTTAAAATGGCCAATCAGACAGAGGAACTCGACGAGTTGGGTTGTGTTGTCCCGTTTTAGTTTAAGGTAGAACTCGACGAGTCGGTGAGGGGACTCGACGAGTTGATTCGATAAATCGCGACTATGTGTAGCCAGGGAAATCGACGAGTTAGGGAGGTGACTCGACGAGTTAGATCGCGATTTCAGGATTCTAAGACTCGACGAGTTGATGGAGCAACTCGGGGATTTGGGTCAACCAGAAAGTTGACTTTGACCAAATCGTTGACTTTGACCAGGGGTAAAATTGTCATTTTACCCTATGGAGGATTATTAGGTTTTGACTAAGTGTTATTGTGATATTAATAGTCGGGGAGTCGTTGGAGCAGCTATCAGAGATTCCTCACTCGAGATTTCAGCAGTCAGCTTTGCGAGGTGAGTTTCCTTCAGTAGGAACCGGTCTAAGGCTTCAAGGTCGGGCCCGTATATGTGATGTGTTAGTAGTTGAGTGCGGGCGGAGTCTGATTGTCATAGTAGACGAGTGTTGGTGGGGCCTGAATCTCGTAGTATTATCTGAGTATAGTTATGGGACTGTTTGATAGGAATAGATATACTTGTTGTCTGTGTGATACTTGTATGCACGTTAGTAGCGGAGTGTGGGCGGGGCCCGAATCTCCTAGACAGCGGATGGGTGGGGCCCGAATCTCCTAGACAGCGTAGTGTGGGCGAGGCCCGAATCTTCTAGACAACGGAGTGTGGGCGGGGCCCGAATCTCCTAGACAGCGGAGTGTGGGTGGGGCCCAAATCTCCATGAGAGTGTGCGGGCCCCGTATCTCCTAGTTACATGTATGTATATGGTATATGGTAGCTTGGGGAGACTCACTAAGCTTCGTGCTTATAGTTTTCAGTTTTGGTTTCAGGTACTTCTGGTAGCAAAGGGAAGAGCTCGAGATGATTGCAGTGCACACACCATTCGTTCAGCCTGGGATGTTTTAAACTCTGATATTTTGACACATGGTTATGATACAGTATATTGATATGATGATTTTGTGATACATTACTTATGTTTTTATGAAAGGATGGATGGTATTTATGGTTTTATGAATAATTAAAAACGAAATTTTTGGACTGTATTTTTGGGATGTTTCATTTGATATCAAACTCATGAAAATAATCTTGTATGCAAGTTTTAATGGCTAGAGTACAACTTCTAATCAAGTTAGGGTTCCAAATATCTAATTCCACAATTAGAGATGAAAACAACCATTTTAAATGTGAAATAATGATGCCTTGATATCTAAAACAAGTTTCTAATACTAGATTGTACTCAAATCATATATATATATATATATATATATATATATATATATATATATATATATATATATATATATATAGTTTGTAAATTTTGGATTGGGTGTTTATCCAAACCCTAGGTCAAATTTAAGAGAAGCAAGTGACGAGGTTATACCTTCCCATGCTCTAAATTGATGTTTCAAGCTTAAACTCTTCAATAATCATTCAATTCTTTCGAATTCACTCTAACTCTTCATAGATCGCTATTCGAGACTCCCCCCTTTTTCCCCCACTCGTTCTCTCCAATTGGGGAGAGGATGTATAACTTATTAAGACTCTTTGATCTTATGTCATGAATGGACCTTCCATTTCCTAATTCCAAGTTATGACACCATTTGACCCAATCTTTAAAATAAACTTTCAAAACTTTAACTCAAACCCTATTCTATCATAACTCTAACCAAAATGGTCATTTGAATAACTTAATGCTAATTATAGTAAGTGTGTGGGAGGGTGTAGGTGTGGGGTGGGATGGGGATGGGGTAGGCATGTAGGCATAGTAATGTAGTTGTGGGGGTAGGGGTGGGTGGCTAGTGTAGGGATGGAGGATGGTGGGTGTAGGGAGGGACGGGTGGGCGATGTTTTCGGCATGGGCTTGTTGGTGTTAACGTGTGAGTTTCGTTATGCGCAAACTTGTATGTATAATTGTGTGTGCTTTATTGTCATAATTTTTTCCTTTGTAAAAAAATTAGGATAAAACCAAAAAATTGTCTTCGAAACAAATTGAAAATTTAAGGGATCTTTTATTCACTATATTAGTAAGTTTGTAAAGAGAAAAAAATATAATTCAACATGTTAATGATTCTTAGTTTGTTATGATTCAAATAATATTATATGATCCAAAGTACTAAGATACAAAATTATATGATTCAAATTGTTATGACCTAAAATATTGTGAACCAAAATGTTATGATCAAACATATTATGAGCCAAAATTAGTTACGAACCAAAATTAGTTATGAACCAAAATCTATCGTAAAAGACTTTATTTGATTTGGAAATGATTTGATCAAAAAAATCTTATGAATCAAAATGTTTATGATCCGTTTTGATCCAAAATATTACAATTTAAAACCGTATCATCCAATTCAAAACCGTATCATCCAAAATTTGTTATTAAACAAAGCATATATATATATATATATATATATATATATATATATATATATATATATATATATATATATATATATATATATATATATATATATATATATATATATATGATTTTTTTTTCAAATTTTCATGAATATGCTAATTTTGTAGAGAATAAAATATTAAGAAATTTTTTTTTGTTTTGCTTCAGAACATGTGTCTAGGGTATGATGGGGCGGTACGATAAGGAGAAGGGAATGTGGTTTTGGCTAAAATCGTACCAAAAACCATGATGATTGATTTTATTATGCTTAAACTGCACAATGCAGCTTATATGTTTAGTGTGGTTTGTAGTGATGCAATTCGGTTTGTATATATGGTTCGGCTTAGCTTTTTTAACTACAATAGGTACGATGACTTTTTTTTCACATTGGGATGGTTTTAAAACCGCAAAACCAATCGACTATAATCTAACTTTTTTGTGCTTATAATAAGTCGAACACAAATGTAAAATAAGGTGAAAATTAAAGAAAGAGTGGGAAACTATTACTAAAACATATTTTGAGAAAATTTTAATATTTTCATGGCCAAATACACATTTCAAAGATCTTGAAACTAAATTTGTTAGGCTGGTGGGTGTGGGCGATTTTGATCAAAAGAAGAAAACAGTGTTAATGGAAAGTGGTGGTGGTAATGGGAAGCAATGCACAGACCTTTAACACCTAATAACATTGAAGGGGATGGTGTTCTTGGGTGTTATTAGGCGTTATTAGCCCCAATATCGGACGTGGGCAACGTAATTGAAAATGAAATTTCACTTTCTGTGAAACGTAATTGAAAAAACATAAAAAGAGATTGTATTTTATAAACATTAAGTTGGTTATATATATTATTTAAATATTTAGAAGATTATATGGTGTGGTTTTTGTTACGTAGTTTTTAAGAATGATGTGGTGCCGTTTTTTAGTGCGGTATAGAACGCAAAACCACGCCACACCCCAAATACTTGATTTTTACAAAATACTTGATTTAGTGCCGTTTTTTATTTGTTTAGTTTCAACTTTTTGGTTTTGGTTCTTTTTTATTGGATTTTTTTTTATTGTTCTTCGGTTTTTATTGATTCCTACATATGTTTGGGTAGAGATATGAGGGTGGGTTTGTGGGTGTGGAGAATAGGTGTATGGATTTTTTTATTTATTGTAATTCGGTTTTTGCTCTATATTTCGTTGTGTAAACTACACAATTGTTAGAAGGCATTATAGTATTATTTTTTTTGAAAAAAAAAGAATCGACAAACTAACCTCTTTTCTAATGTTATGAATCAAAATTTATTACTAAACAAAGTCGACATAATTTTTTTTGTTTGTTATAAAGATAATAAATGAAAAATATTATTTTTAATTTGCATGACTATACTCATTTTATAAATAATTAAATTTTAAAAACTTTAATTTTTTCAAAGTATTTTATTAAGAGAAAAAAGTTAAAAGACAAAAAAAAAAAAAACAAAAAAAAAAAAAAAACAAAACAAAACAAAATTTATGAAAAAAAAAACATACTACTCAATACACCGATGATATGTGGCTCTATAGAGACCGCGTGACTCCACATAGACCCTAGGTGGTAATTTTTGAGAAAAAATGTATTTTTTTAAACGGTAGAAAAGTGGTTCTATTTGTTTTGTTCTATAAAGCGTATTTATTGTTGAAATATGCTTATGTAATTAAAACATATTACAAAACCAAAATAGGTTTTAGCTTTTCTGTTCATATTAATAAAAAGAAATCTCCAAAAAAGTCATAATATTTTGAGTAAGTTTTTAATAAAGTTTATTTTATTTTTTGAACAAAAAACATCTGACTTTTTCACTTTTTGAATAAAAAAACGCAATAAACCGGCTAATTTATTAACTTTAGCTCTTTTTGACATGTTCATCAGGTCATGGGATCAAATTGTTAATTTTTCGAAAATAATGAGCTTTTTTTTTGCAGATTTCGTTAAAATTTGTATTTAATGTATAAACAGATTTTTTACGTTTTTATATCTATTTTTATGTATTTAACCATTTTAGCTATTTTTTTTATGTATTTTATGTGTTATTTTTTATATATTATGTATTTATATGTATTTATGTATTTTTTTAAGGTTTTTATATCGATTTTATGTATTTTAAATGTATAAACGTATTTTTTTACGTATTTATATCTATTTTTAAATATTTTACATATTTTTATGTGTTTTTTATGTATTACGTATTTATGTATTTTTTAAAGTTTTTATATAGATGTGTATGTATATTTATGTATTTTAATTGTATAAACGTATTGTTTTATGTATTTATGTGTATTTTTTTTGTATTTTACATATTTTTTGTGTGTTTTTTTATATATTATGTATTTATATGTATTTTTACGTATTTATATATTTTTTAGTTTTTTTTATATGGATGTTATGTATTTTAAATGTTTAATCGTATTATTTTTACGTATTTATGTATTTTTTTTACTTTAAGTCGTCTTCATCATTTCAACTAATTCGCACAGCTTCTTCGAATATGTCTAAATGGTTTTACTACATACCCATATATTTTAAGTTTTTCTCCTTCAATGTTTAATTTCAAGAAAAGCTAATGCGAAAAGTTTAAAATATGTGAGTATGTAGGAAAACCATCTATACATACTCGAATAAGTTGTAGGAATTGGATGAAATGGTGAAGACGACTTTAAGTAAAAAATACATAAATACGTAAAAAAATACAGTTATACATTTAAAATACATAAACATCTATGTAAAAAACTTTTAAAAAATACATAAATATATAAAAATACATATAAATATATAATACATAAAAAACACATAAACATACATAAAAATATGTAATATACTTACAAATACATATTAAAATGTAAAAAATATGTTTTTACATTTAAATACATAAAAATATGTAAACATTAATATAAAAAACATAAAAAATACATATATACATAATACATAAAAATAAATAAAAAATATATAAAATACTTAAAAGTGCATATAAATACGTTAAAAAAGATGTTTATAAATTCAAAATACATAAACAAGTTAAACATATACATATAATGTGACAACCCGAAATTTTCATTCAGTCAAACCTTAAAAGTCAACCACTTCGTATCGTGAATTAATATCTTTATTTCTTATTTTTAAGAAATATAAAATTCGTTTGATTATTTTAATATATTTTTAAACGAACGAGCGAAAGAAAGTGTCGTCTCGGGTTTTTATTTTGAAAACCGCAAACACTTCGCCGATTAGAATCACCCGACCAAACTTTTATGTTTTGGGTTTAGGAATCACCAAAAAGTCGTAAACTCATGCATATGTATGAGTTTACTCCCCAATAAACTAGTCATTGTGTTTACTCCCCAAATAGTCAAAAGAGTAAACTCCCAAAAACTTTCTCAACTATCATCCAACATTAAATTCCAAAACTCCAATCTTGTAAGTATTCTAACCATTTCAAGTTAGTAATACACTTGATCTAGTGTTTGTGCATCTATTCATCCATTCATTTATGTATTTTGTTTAGATTTTCCAAAACACCAAGAACACACACTAAGTGTTCTTGGCCTTTTAGCTCAAATCAAGCTTCATTATAGTAAGTGCTTCCATCCTTGAGTGCTTGTAAGCTAGTTTGTCATTTAAACACCAAGAAAATCGGTCAAGAACACCATGCTTGAGGTGTTCACGGTCCAAGATGATGCTTGGGCCGTAAACACCATAAAGCCCCCCAAAAATTGACTTAAGTCCCATGTTTAGCTCTAGTTTGAAGTCTAAGACTTACCTTAACTTAGTTAAACTTCCCATGGATGTGTTTAGGCTTTGAAAAACATCAAACACCACAAATTATAGGTGTTTACGGTCTAAGGATATTCCAAAACCGTAAACACCCAAAAAGGTGTTTAAATGAGCCATTTTCCTTTCTTAGCCCTAAAAACTAACTTAGATGTTTACCTAGTTGTGATAAGGACTTGAAACAAAGGCAATATCCCTTCCCATAAGGGTTTACGGTAGTAAACCCAAGGGAAAATACCCTTAGGCCGTAAACACCTCAAGGAGGGTGTTTTGTGGCCCTAGTCCACTTAGCAAGATTGCTTCAAAGGACTTGTTAAACCTCCAAACAACACATAGTTGCAAGAAATAGAGTTTAGACCGTAAACCCTTGAGTTTACTACCGTAAACTCCTAGGGTAAAGGTCATTTAGACCGTAAACTCCCAAGGAGTTTACCCTTGGACCCCAAACACCCTAGTTTTGCCCTACTAACACTCGGATGCAATCCTTGTGAACTTTAACACTTGAAACAAGGTGTTTTCAGGTTCTAGAGTGTCCCAATTCATTTTATTAGTTATAATAAGGCTAATTAGTTATGTATATGTTCATTATATGATAACTAGGCTCGTGCGTGTGTACAAGTCTTCAATTGCCACCTAGCCCCCGTAACCGACACTTCAATCCAATCCACTCACCACAAGTGAGTTCATACCCCTTTAATTAACCTTTGAAATACTTTTAAATGTTTTAAATGCTTTTATGGGGGGGGGGGAATACAAGTTGAATACTTATAGTTATTACATCAATCACATGTTATTAATAACTATAAAACCAATGATTTTATCTAAGGGTGGCAAATCGTGCTATCGTTTCGTGTTTCTGTCTGACACGACACGACACGACAAAGTTTTTGGTAACACGAACACGACACGACACGATGTCGTGTTTTTCTTAACTAACACGAAAACGAACGAAGTAAAACACGACAAACACAACATGACACGACAAATATAACATATACTAAAAACTAGTTTATTTAATGAATAATTTATCAAATATAACACGATAAACACGACAAACACGAAAACACGATAAAAAACTGCTAAATCGTGTCAATTTCTTGTCGAATTTCGAACACGAACACGACACGACACGGCATCGTGTTTTTTTACAGCTAACACGAACACGACACGAACACGAATTCAAATTTTAGTTTCGTCCCAATTTCGTTTCGTGCCGTGTATTTTTGTCGTGTCGTGTCATAAATTGCCACCCCTAATTTTATCACTGTTCAAACTGTTTTACTTCAAAATGTTTTACAAACTCTTTTCTTACCAAATACTTTTATTTAAACTTTGTTATACTTCTTATAAATTGCATGCCCATATATGTATAGATATATAAGCAATGTTTAAAGGGCTTAGGAAGGCCATCCACCATATTTCCTTTTTCTCGATTTGGATGTGGTCTGGTGGGATGTCGGGTAGTCGTCCGAGGGTCGTTTCAATATTAATTATATATCATATGTGCATATATAGACATAAAAGTGCTTCCATATTCATACGTATCAGTTACATCATTAGTAAGTTAGCATCGGGGTAACACAGGATCATACTTATACTATTGCTAGATCAATGAGTCAGTTCATTCATGAGTCAGTTCTTAGTACTATGAGAACATATACATTACAATACTATGAGATCATATACATTACTACTATAAGAACATTTACAACTATACTAGAAGAAGAACATATGCAATTATACTAGAGAAAGAACATATACAACTATACTAGAAAGAGAACATATACAACGATACTAGAACAAGTAGCGATACATTACATATACATATATACATTGACAAAAATTGTGATCCACTGGAGCATGCCTTAAATGTCATGGCCCGAGTTGTAGCCAGAGTCTCTTGGAGGGAGAGCGTGAGTTTGCGTATAGATCTATACTGGATTGACTATCCTACACTTTGCTGCTAGCTATAGCCGGACCTGCAGGTCTGCGGGTGCCAAACGTCATTTCTTTTTACGACCTACATTTGTCGTTGTTTATCCAATCGATAGTATGGTACAATTAATCACATGTTACCTTAATATAAATCCGGTTTAAGGTAGTTAGTACAACAGTAGTTCCTATAATACAACACTACAGTACTACGGTAATTTATACTTTATATACATTTTGTGATCATTTCACTTAAACAATAATGTACAAACTATATTTTGATAATGATAGTTACACTTAGGAAAATTACACACTTTTACGATAAACGAACGTACAAAACAGTTAAGCCTTGGTAGAAGGCTACTTTACTTAGAAAATATAGGTTTTCTGAGAGATTCAAACTTTTACAAACACGTACAAACATTCACATACTTTTATCACAATGTTTACAAACTATTTTTTAAAACTATGTTCAAACGTTTTGATACAAACACCGACACTAAAATACTTATGAACTCACCAGCTTAATGCTGATAAACTCTTTCAAAATAACTTGTATTCTCAGGTCATCAGTAGACAGGTACCGATGCCGGCTTTTGAGAAGATGGAGCGCATCCAAGACTCATCTTATTATTTTGATTTACATTATTTTTGGTGTCTATAACTGTACAGAACACACTTGTATTAAAATTATATATTTAATGCAATGGATGATGTTGTTTGTTTGTTTACTTTTTCTGTGTTGTGATACTTTACATGACGTCCTCCGCCCCAGAACGTTTCCGCCGTTCTTGGTTTTGGGGTGTGACATATAAAAACTTACAAAAAGACATAAATACATATATATAAATACATAATACATAAAAAATGTGTAAAATACTTAAAAATATATGTAAATACGTAAAAAATATGTTTTTACATTTAAAATACATAAAAATACCAAAACATATACATATGAAAACTTAAAAAATATAAAAGTATGTAAAAATAGATATAAATACGTAAAAAAATACGTCTATACATTATATATAAGTTTTGACGAAATCTACGGAAAAATCTCATTATTTTGGAAAAATTAATGATTTGGTCTTATAATCTACTGAACATGTCAAAAGGACTAAAATGAATAAATTAATTGATTTCATGGCTTTTCTATTAAAAAGGTTAAAAAGCTGAGACTTTTCTATTCAAAAACTAAAATTTAAGACTTTATTAAAATTTTTCATAAAATATTAAGATTTTTCTATTGATTTCCGTATTAATAAACTTTGAGAAATTAAATATTCTCCTACTTTTGGTCTTACAAATCCTCCTACCCAATTAAATCAAGACATGTGTCATATTTGTATACTAAAATTTTATTAAATGAACATTAGATGTTACACATGTCACTATTTAATTGAGTAGAAGGATTTGTAGGAACAAAAAGTAAAAAGATATTTAATTTCTCATAAACTTTACATATATCGATTTTGAGTTTAATTTATTTTGTTTTTATCTCATAAAGTTTTAAATTTACTTCATCCCGTTTTACCCTATAAGGTTATAAATATTCAAAATAACTGTTTTGTTTTTTTAAGAGTAATTTATATATTTTCTACTCAGATATTATAGTTGTACAACATGTCTTCTTACATTAATTATAGGAACGTAATCCTCTCTAAATATGTACGCCATACTAACTTAGCAATACATTCATTCTCGTAGCATTACGTAACACTTTCACATTACGTAACACACATGTTTTAGCTCAAATTTATCTTCACCGTTTATATAAATCATTCATTTTCCCACCAATTTTTATTCTTTGTTTATTAGTTCAAAGAAAGTGCAAATTTGCACAAAAGAAAAAGAAAAACCATTTAACCGAAGTAAAGAAACACCCGTTTTAACTTAAATATATTTGACTAGTGATTCAACATGTATTTATGGTTTTGTCTGTATTTACTTTTGTCTTGGAGTGATAAAAGAAAGTGAAAGAGATTGAGGTGGGGTGGGACGGTGTACTTGGATGAACAGTATTGAGTGCTACTATCAGATCAACAATTCAATTGTCTTTTGTTTCCTGTCTGTCCATCCAATCCCATGAATACCATAAATTGAATTAAATCCATCCCTACTCTCCCCTTCCTATCAACTATGACACATGCATCTTGTACTTCCTGATTCCACTGTTCTATTCATAATTCAATTAAAACGAGCTTTCAGTTTGTAGATATTTATTCTCTTAACAAATATCATAAATTCTAATCCTTACTTATTATATTCCAGCTTTATATCACCAACGCACAATAATATTGTTTGTGTTTTTTCGTTTAACCAAATGAATGAGATATCTTGTTATTGTTTGTGTGTTTATTAACTAAACAAATATAAATGAACTTTCCGCCGAATGATTAATGAACAGTTCACTGAATCATTCGGTTCGTTAACAACAGGATTAATAAGGGTGGAGGGTATTTATCCCTCTCAACTCACTTATCACATTATTGACACATCATCTTTTTTTCTTTCATATATTTTCCATTTTTTCAATCACATAACACATGAAAAGCTATATTTATCATCCTTCCAACCCATTCAATTTTCATTTTTAATTTTTCAAATCTAAACTTTTATTATTAATTTAAAAGTAAACTATTAAAATTTAAAAAGTCATGATAATTAAAAAAAAGACGTGAAAATTAAAAATTCCTAAAATAAAATTCTAAAACTTCAAACCATATTTTGTTATAATTTGTTGTTTTCTTTCAATCACCGTGCATGCAAGCACAGACATCCCCAGTAAAATCATCATGATATTGAGAAAAAACTACATGTTTGGGGCCTCTATCCGCCACTTCTACAATAGAGATTTTTGTTCTTCAGTTTCTCATATAAGACATATTTTTTCATACCGATATCGTCTACTCTCTTTGACACTAGACGTTTTGAGTGTCACGAAACTAGGAGACCTCGGGATGAGAAGATTGGAATTGAGTTTCTGAAACCGTTTGAGATAACTACATGTATTGATTACAATCGGTATTTTCTTGCAATTAAGGGCTAGAAGTTTTGAGCTTTTTGATAAAAAAAATATATAATTAAATAAAATAAGTAATAAAATGAAAGTATATTAATTAAATAATTGAAATTGTAAGAAACTAATAAAAAATAGTAGATCATGTTACTAGTGGATCTTTAGAATATAATAGAATTTTAGTATCAAACGAATATTTTTGTAGAGAAATGTCATTTGTGGCAAGTAGGGGGAAACTTGTGTTTGACTTGGGAATTGACAAATTAAACGACTAGGACTAAGTTCAAATAACGTTTTACGAGGAAGGACCATATATGTGTTATTTTACGTTCTTAGTTAGTTTTGAGCCATTTTGAGAAGATATTTGTAAAGGAGACTTATGTTGCCAAATCGTCCAAAGCTATGAGTATTTAAGCCTTTTCTCTTCCTCGTTTTTTTCTCCATCACATATTCAAACCCATATTCCTCCGTGAACAAAATCCCCTCGCTAAATTTGTGGTGTTTAGATGGTTGAAGTTACTGTTTGATGCCTTGCTCAAATCCTTTCAAGTTCTTGCATCTAGAGGCAGCTTCGTATTCTTTTCTCCTTCGAATTTGTGATAGGGTTTGTTAGTTTGTGCAAATTCAAATTTCATGTTCCATTTGTGATGTTCATATAAGTTTTATGTTGTAATTCCATTCCTAGATCCATCTCCAAGTTCCAATTAGCTAATAGTTATGAGTTTTAGATGTTTGGAATTGTTTGATGGGCTTTCTTAACCATCAATGAAAGAATCCAATATTCATGGTTTAAATTGAGGATTCATTGTGTTTTTTCCTATATAAAGTATTCAGTTCATTATTTATTTGTAGAATTGCAAATCCTACTCTCATTTGGGTTTAATTGATTGTTGGTCATAATTTGGGGTTTTCTTAACCTAGGGGTTCTAGATCTAAAATCAATGAATTATGATGTGTGAGGAAGTTTTTCTTATGTTCTTATGAGTTTTAATCATCATCTTTGAGGTATTTTTTGTAATCCATGCTTGGTATGATGTTTATTGAGCTTTTAGTGAAGTTAATATTCTTTGGAGCTCACGTGAAGATGAGCGCTCAATGTTTATCAAGGATTTACTTCTAACCTTACACGAGTTCATGATTTTCATATGTTTTAAGCTTTTGTATTGGTATTACTTAATTTGTCTGCAATCTATCATTCACACATAATGACTTTGGTTTAAATTAAGCTCTATGTGCTCATTAAACTTATAGGTGAAGCTTGAGTGACATTTTGATGTTTGATGTTTATTCCAAGGATATAAACCATATATTGGTCTTTTCTTTTGTCAATTGAAGTGTTATAACATGTATTTTAAACTCATTTAGTCATTTGATTTGTATCTAAGGTCACTAGTGCAAAGTGTCTTGTGTTAAGCTTTTTTGGAAAATTCTACACAAAATAGGTGTGCATCAGGAATGTACGGGCTATGTCATCTAAGACATAAATGACATGGGTATGTCATGCATGACACGTTGCATGTAAGTCATGAGATTGGGGTGTCACTAAAGGCTTATCTGACATAGTCTGTGTTAGGTTATTTGTTTTAGTTTGGACTTTGTGTTGGTATCTTGACTTTGTGTCATTCCTTTGGTTTCATTTGGTTTCCATAATTCATGTTATGATACTTAAGAAGCATTATAAGCTTAGAATGGTGAGTTGACCCATACAAGGGTATATTAGTCTTTTGATATCTCTTACTGATAACAATATGTGTTGACTTTGAAGCATAATTTTGAAGAGGTGTTGTTAAAGTGAAGAAGTGTAAGGTGTTGCTAGCATTGGATAAGGATGTGTAACATCCCATTTTCGCATTCCAATAGAATTCAATATAAACCCCCATTTATAAAATTTGAAGTACAAATATATTACCTTTTTAGCCAAAGTAATCGTCATAAACATGTAGGAAACATCAATATGATTTACGTAGATATATGGAATGCCAAAATACGAGTTCGTATGAAGAAGTTATGCTTCATCGAAGTTTCGTGATTAAACTGATACGACTCTACGTATCGTAAAAAGCGAATCTTAGATGGGCTGCTTATTAGCCTAAGCAATCTAAAAAATAAGTCATAGAAATCGTACAACCGAGAGCGTGCATATAGAGAACGTCCAAATCTGACTTCTTATGAGGAAGTTATGATTTTTAGAAATTTCTGCATACCGGTGTACTGATGGGTTTTGAGCACTATAACATCCCTATGGTGCACATACAACCCTAATGCTTTGGATCTAAGTTTTCTCTAGTTATACATGCAATATTCTTTTTCCAAATCATGAAGCCTAACTAGCATACAAATTTGATATTTGAATCATGAAAACTAGTTATATGATTACCTCTTGTTGTTGCTTGTAGAAGTTGGCCTTTTAAGAGCTTAGCACCTCAAGTGTGATGCCTCAAATGTTTCACAAAACACCACCCACAATTGGATGACAATGAGAGAGAGCTTGGAGCACCAAAAATCAGCTATATGCTCTTAGAATACTCTTGGTGCCAATATTAGGGGTTTAGAGGTTACATATATAGTGTAGAATTCCAAGAGTCACCTTTAAAACCTAATTCTTACACTTAGGCTTATGATCCAACAATTGATTTGGACTAACACTTCATGGACTATCTCATAAGCTTAGTCCATCACAAATCAATCATGGATCATTAGCCCAAACCATATGTATCACTGATTTACATAATCAGTCCCCGTTAATTTAATCAGTCTCTTTTGATCACTAAATTAATTCCAAATTAATTCTTGATCAATACTAATTAAATAATATGATTTCTCAATTAATATATTATACTTATAATATATTAATAAATCACAAATAACCTCTTTCTCAAATATCCATCCAATCAAATTGTTTTGGTGAATGCAACCCAAAATGGACTATGCTACTGTCGGGTCAAGTACATACCAATTATAGTTAGGGGCTTAGACACCTAATCCAACAGTCTCCCACTTGGATAAGTCTAATAACTATAACTGCCAATGCAACTTTAAAATCCGATTAGCAATCGTAGCTCTCAAACGCCGCTGTCGAATTCTGATGCGTCCTTTAGATAAGAGATCATATAATCCTCTGTTCTTCAAGATATCATGCGGACAAATACATAGAACATAGTCATACTTATTGTCCAACAGTTTGTTTCCCGATTTTTGATTTTTTTGACATAGAACTTACTTGAACACATCAATTGAGTTATGACGGGACCGAGACATAAGTCAAGACAAAATCATCGAGGGGCCCAAGATATTGCTTCTAATCCTCTTAGGATAAAAGGAACAAATAAGCTTCGAATTATATGCTTGTACTAACTACTTGTTAAATTATACGCAACAACACGTTTTATAGCACCAAGTTACTGATGCGTTTTCGTACTATCAATGCACAACCTACTTGTAATCAACAACTCATATATCTTGGTTTGAAGACTATGCATTATTATTGTCTTACAATCACTCGTTATAAATTCCATGAAGTGATTCATGTGAGCGTGGGTTTAATCCAATATTCAAATCTTATTTCAGGAGCACTCATGAATGTTGCAGCAAACGTTTGCTATGTCTAAACACTTTAGACAATCTATAAGCCAATTCATGATAGTCTTGACTCAATACCTACTTCCAAAGTATGATCGACTGTGGATAATTCGAATAATCTTATTATTCTGGAAGTCAAAACATGAAAATGAAACAATAGTAAACAATTGATACAAGATAGTAACTTAACTCATAAATAAAACTCATTTTATTTAATCATCAAATGTCAATTACATTTTATCTATTATAGGTTTCTAAATAGCTATGTAATCACTAAAACTAATATCGTCCTGCAGCCCAATACTCCTAGCATGCTGCAAGTGCTTAACCCTACTCAGTCCCTTCGTAAGGGGATATGCTGGGTTCTCCTCTGACGATACCCTCTTTACTACAAGGAGTCATTCTTCTACTCTATGTCTTATGAAGTGATATTTTCTGTCGATGTGTCCTGGATCTGCCATGATCCCTTGGTTCCTTGGTTAAGGCGACCACACTCTCGCTATCACAGAAAATCTCCATAGGCTCCTTTACAGCTGGTACAACTCCAAGGTCTCCGATGAAGTTCTTTAGTCATATTGCCTCCTTCGACGCTTCTCTTGCTGCTATGTACTCTGATTCGCACGTTGAATCAACTTTAGTCTCATATTTGGAACTTTTCCATGTTACTGCTCCTCCATTTAGGGTAAATACCAAGCCCAAATGAGAACATAAATTATCTCTGTCAGTCTAAAAGCTAGCGTCACTATACCCTGTCACTCTCAAGTCATCACTCCCATCGAGGGTAAGGACCTAGTCTTTACTCCTCCACAGGTACTTAATAATGTTCTTTACCGCAATCCAGTGAGCTCTACCAGGATTCCCCTGATATCTGGTGACCATGCTCAAAACAAAAGCCACATCAGGGAGAGTACATGCCATAGCATACATGATCGAGCCAACTGCGGAAGCATATGGTACTCGACTCATCTTTACTATCTCGGCATCGATACTCAAACTTTGAGTCTTACTCAGTTTGGTATTGCTCAGGATGGGCAATTCACCTTTCTTGGAATTCTCCATGCTGAAACGTTTCAACGCCTTGTCCAAGTAGGTACTTTGACTAAGTATTATTAGTCTTTTACTCCTATTTCTCAATATCCTTATCCCTAGAATATCAGCAGCTTCTCCGAGGTCCTTCATAGCGAAACACTTTCCAAGCCAGGACTTAACCTCCTGCAAGGTTGGAATGTTATTTCCTATGAGAAGTATGTCATCTACATACAACACCAGAAAGCTAACTACACTCCCACTAGCCTTGACATACACACAAGACTCATCCCCATTTCTCGAAAATCCAAACTCTTTGACTTTCTCATGGAAACAAGGATTCTATCTGCGAGATGCTTGTTTCAATCCATAAATGGATTTCTTAAGCCTACACACTCTATTAGGGTACTTCGCATTGACAAAACCCTCTGGCTGACTCATGAAAACATCTTCAGCCAACTTTCCATTTAGGAAAGCGGTTTTGACATCTATTTTCCATATTTCATAATCATGAAATGCAACTATGGCTAGCATAACCCTTATAGATTTGATCTTCGCTACTGGTGAGAAGGTCTCGTCATAGTCAACTCCAGTAGTTTGAGTAAAGCCCTTCACAACCAATCGCTCCTTATATGTGTGTACTTTCCCACCCATGTCGGTCTTCTTCTTGACGATCCATTTGCACCCGACTGTCTTATGACCTGGTACATTTTAAACCAAGTTCCATCTTGAATGTCATACATGGAATGAATCTCACTGTCCATTGCCTCTTTCCATTTAGCAGCCTTAGGGCCCGCCATGGCTTTCTTGTAGTTAGATGGCCCATCCAAATTTACTAGTGTACTATCACCGATAAAGGTATCACCTTCCGTAGTAATTTGAAAACCATAAAACTTCGGTGCCATTCTAACTCTACTGGAACGTCTCATAGGTAAGGACTCGTCAACTGGTTCAACATGAGTTTCCTACTCAGGTTGAGTGATGGTGTTTGAGGTTCCTTCATCACTTAACTCTTGAAGCTCTTCAACGTCAATTTGCCTCCCACTGTCCTCTTGACATATGAGTTCTCTTTCGCGGAAAACCCCTCTCCTCACAACGAAGACAACATTGTCACTCGGTCTATAGAAGAGATATCTAAAGGACTTTTTGTGGATAGCCGATGAAAATACAACGCTCACTGCGAGGTTTGAGCTTGTCGTGAGTCTCTCGTCTTACAAAAGCCTCGCAACCCCAAACCTTTATACGTGCTAATGAGGGAACTTTCTCTGTCCACATCTCATGAGGTGTTTTGGTAACCTTCTTAGTTGGGACTAGATTAAGGATATGGGCAACAGTCTCTAAGGCATACCCCCAGAATGAGATAGGTAACGAAGCTCGACTAATAATGGAACAAACCATGTCCAAAAAGGTTCGATTGAGCCTCTAAGCCACACCATTCAGTTGCGGTGTCATAGGTGGCGTCAATTGTGAAACAATTCAACATTCCTTAAGATAGTCTCAGATAGCTACATCCTACCCAATCAAAACCATATCATTGTTGTATAGTTACGATGCCTTCATATACACATACTGCTTCAACATAGAAGAACAAAGTTGTTTGGCAACGCACCATAAATATATCAGAAAGATATCTCCCACTTCATCAAAACCAAATCAATGTTATTAATTCTGATGATGAGTATACATATCACTTCCACAAAGAAAAACAAACCTAATTATGATGTGTCATATAAACAATAGAACGAAAATCAACAACCAATAAACAATAAGCATGAATGAACATAAACAAAATAGATAAGAACAAAGTTGATTATGATGTTTCATCTTAGCCAAACCACACAAATCAATAACCAATAAACTATATAGACGAACAAGCATAAAAAAATCATTAAACATAAAAAAATCATTAAGAAAAAAACAGATTATGATGTTTCATCTTAACCAAACCACCCAAATTAACTAATAAACTACACATATGAATGAACATAAAAAAATCATTTGTTGAACAAATTGTCTAAGATACCTCATTTATACATGGAAAGGTGATTGATTACAATGACAATTGGAATATCAAAAGCTGCCAATAAACAAAAAAAGATACAATCTATAACCGTAGGCAAGCGAAGAGCCTTTCTCAATCGAATGACATATCGGAAAACAACAACTTATCACCGACTGTTTTTTTTTTGCAAATAACGTGGAATTAGACCTGCTATGTGGCCTTGAAATGCAGTGCTTTAGACAAATCAGTAAAAGTCTTTTTAAGTTATATATAATATAAATATTTTGATAAACAAGTTTGGTTTTTACAAGAACATGATGTTGGCAATTTAAAATTTATTCCTTCTGATCTTCATATTAAGATGTATCGGGTATGATGGGGTATTTTTTAATTTAGTAACATTATATATATTAATATAAATTGTAACTAAATAAAAAAATAAAAGACAATACTCAGATATAAAAATCATTTTTCATTACATTGGAACTATGTAAAAAATTGAAACCATAAGGACCATTTGCATAAAAAAAAGTTAGAAACAAAACATATAAATATGGAAGGCTATAGAAACCATTTTCGTAATTTTGTTGAATATCAACTTTAAAAAGAATAAAAAAGATAAAAAAAATCAATTTATATAGATCACAAACCAACCAAATAAAAGCTTGAAACTAGTAAAATCATTTTATAAAAAACCCAGGTCCGGTTTTAGGGGGGGGGGGGGGGGCAGAGGTGCAGCCGCACATGACCCAAAAGATGAGGTCTGAGTTTTAATTCTGAGTTTTAATTACATTGGAACTATGTGTAAAATTGAAACCATAAGGACCATTTGCATAAAAAAAGTAAGAAACAAAACATACAAATATGGAAGGCTATAGAAACCATTTTCTACTTTTGTTGAATATCAACTTTAAAAAGAATAAAAAAGATAAAAAAAATCAATTTATATAGATCACAAACCAACCAAATAAAAGCTTGAAACTAGTAAAATCATTTTATAAAAAACCCAGGTCCGGTTTTAGGGGGGGGGGGGGGGGGGGGCAGAGGTGCAGCCGCACAGGACCCCCAAAATGAGGTCTGAGTTTTAATTCTGAGTTTTAATTACATTGGAACTATGTGTAAAATTGAAACCATAAGGACCATTTGCATAAAAAAAGTTAGAAACAAAACATACAAATATGGAAGGCTATAAAAACCATTTTTGTAATTTTGTTGAATATCAACTTTAAAAAGAATAAAAAAGATAAAAAAAAAATCAATTTATATAGATCACAAACCAACCAAATAAAAGCTTGAAACTAGTAAAATCATTTTATAAAAAACCCAGGTCCGGTTTTAGGGGGGGGGGGGGGGGCAGAGGTGCAACCGCACAGGACCCCAAAAATGAGGTCTGAGTTTTAATTAAATTATATATTTAATAAATAAATATATATGAATTTATTCGATTTTGTACAAAGTGTGAATAACCCAATTGGCATAAGGTTTGATAGCCCAATTAGGATAAGGGTATCCTCTGTTTAAAGTAGGTGGTTCGAAACTTGGGCCCAACATTTTCATATTTGAAATTTAAGTTACAGTTTTGACCATTTATATATTTCATAATTAACCCTTGCTTTTAATATATTTAATAAATCAGTTTTCAGAAAATACATAATTAACCCTTGAACTTTTGATAAAATTCCATATGTTCCTTTTTAATTAATTTATTTACTTTTAAGTTTTCCGTAACGAAAATTCACCGTCTTAAGTTTGTTTTCCTTATACATTAAAAAAATGTATTTAGGATCCTATTTTTCTTCTTAGTATATGGCACATAAAATCACAGAGCTGGCCCTGAAAAAACCTATAGCTTTTTATAAAAAAAAAATAGGGGACTATTTATGAAATTTTGTCAAATTATTAATAAGAAAAATATTGCCACGTCTACTATAAAAAAGTGAATTATTATTAAATGGATAACATATCCTCATGTTTAAAAAGTAGCGTTATAAAATACAAATAAGATTTGTGAAAGAAAAAGGAGTGAGATAGTCCGGAACAGACAAGATGGTGCAATGCATAGGTCAACAGAGGAAGTAAAATGAAATGAAGCCAAAAGTGAGCCAATAAGTGATTAACACGTAATAACAGGAGCAGTGTCCCGGATTTAGAGGTTTTGGGGGGTGTTGGGTACGGAGGGAGTAGAATCCACTGCAAACCTGATGCTACTGCTAACTAAGTCAAGCAATCACATTGGATATCAATGAATCATTGTCTTTTGATTTTTTCATTGTTCCCATCATAAATAATATATTATTTTAAAAACTAAAAACAGTTTTTATATTTTTGTTTGTAGTGATAAAAAAGTTATCAAATTTAGTTTTGCTATTTAACCATTGAATCGTATAGATAACTAGTATCAGTTTTAAAGGTTAAATTGTTAATAATAATAAAAAAATATAAATAATTTTTTTGTTAATAAGATTAAAGTTTAAGGGTTTTTCTGAAAAATTCTTTTATATATATATTAAATATATTTGAAAAAAACTTTTATTCATTTATTAAAAAACTCAAACTAAATATAATTTTTTATTAAAAACACAATAACAATAATTTATATGTTATTTTTGGAATTCTTTATGATTCTTTTTAACAAAATATCAAGGTTGTAAAAGTCGTTAGACGGTAGTTGGACGGTCGACTGAGGTTAAGGGCTAATTGGTTTAGGCGGGGATTAATCGGCGTTTACATGAAGACCCTTAATTGTAGTAAAATTTATTTTTTAATAAATAAATATTACTTATATCCTAACAAAATAAGTAATAACCATAAAACTTTGATATATCCAGTCGTCTAAATATTTAAATTATCGTATATAATATTTTTCAATTAATTAGGGATCTTTTTAACAGTTTTAGTCATCAATTATCATAATTTAGTCACCCAATATCATAAATTTGGCTAATTGGGGATTTTTGTTGAAAATTTTGACTGTCTGACTTTTTTATCGGTCTAGCCCGCCTAGGACCGTCTACAGCCGCCCAGGATTGAATCCGCCTAACTCGACCGACAATCATTAATCGTAGACAGTAAGAGGTTGCCTAGACCGATTTTTACAACACTGATAAATATTATAATAATAAAGATACCATCTATATCTTATACAACATAGAGGACTTTGTTAATTTGTCACAAAAAGTGCATTTCTATGCCAAATGCTACTTCCTTGTTGAATAGTTTGGTCTTGAGTGTAAAACTTTTACAATAAAACTACCACTTACAGAAGATTCTTTCACAATCGAACGATACCTCATAAAATACAGGCTTATGAGACGTTGTTATTGTGACAAGTGGGAAAATTTCCATCATTGATCAGTGTTAGGAAAGAATAGAAAAATATTAAATGTAATAGCCTACCCTTGTATTGTTTGATTTATACCATAATATAATCAAATATGTTGTTACATTCAGAGTTAAATCGACTGTTAGACTAAAAAATTACCGTCCAAAAAGTTTTAACGTCTTTCAAAACAGTTTAGACATTTAGATAGTACTTATCGACATGATCTCAAAGATATAAAATTCGTAAAAATCCAACTATGATTAGAGGAGTTATGGATTTAGTTAAAAGTAAAAATCAATCGTGTAGTTAAAGTTAATTACGTCAAAATGACATCAAGAGATCGGTTGATTTTTTGCTAGTATCGTCAAAATGGCAGTTGTAGTAGTCTTTAAGATAAAAACTTTAAGATAAAGAATGTCAAAAATGGGTTCCGCATGAGAATGATATGATTTTTTGTAAAATCATTTAATCTTGCCTCCGTTTGGCTTAAAAATAAAAGTCAAAGCTAGCTAACGCAACCTAAAGCAAAATTATAGTACTAGTTGAGAGCATTATATAAACATAAAGAAGGCTTATAACGGAGCTTACACGAAAAAGTTATGATTTTTTAGAAATCTTTTTGTATGCGTGAGGGACGCATCTAAGCCCATCGTGCACCTGACATCGGATTCGAGTAGATTGCGAGTGTCGTGGCCGAGTGGGGGAGGGACACATGCGCAAGGATCTTGCCCGACGCGCACCTCCAAAACTCGACTATAAATAAAGGGAAGTGATATTCTATCTATACATACCTCTATATTCTCTCTCTCTCTCTCTCTCTCTCTCTCTCTCTCTCTCACTCTCTACCTCGAAGTTGTTGCTTCCTAGGCGGTTCCCCAGAGTCCCGAGACCGGTCCTACTCTACACCAGCGATTTCAAACACCGATAGTGAGTTTCACGGTCCCATTTTACTATTTTAATGGTTTTCAAGGGGGGGGGGATACATGTTATATTCAAACTACTTTATAAAAATATATTTGGTAGATATATTAATGGTTTTTATAAATGCATATAACTTTAGGATGATATATAGTTACCATGCCTAAATGTAGGTGTGATATTATTCCTAAGAGTTATGATGCCCAATAATCTTGGAAAAGATTTTACCTAGATGTTACGCTGACCAAATTCCTAGGATAGCTTAGTACCTAGATGTTATATTGATCAAATTACTAGGATATGCATTGTACTTAGTTGTTACTCTATAGAATATCCTGTTTTCAATATAAACATAATTATAGGGTATATATATGTTAAAAAAGATTATATACATATATATATATATATATATATATATATATATATATATGTATATATATACAAAAAAAAGATAATTATGAGATAAATAATAATTATCATATATAATAAAGGTATATAGTGATAATTTTGAAGAGTTTTTATAAAATAAAAGATTCAAAGATAATAGAAAATACTCAGTGTTAAAGTGTTAGTGAGCTTAAATTATTCACCCTTTAGCCTTGATTAAATGCGACTACCCCGATCTATAATTGTTAATCTTAAAGAGAGTTCGAAATATATGTATAGATCTATATGGGGTTTGTCACCCCCACTTGCGATTGCTAGCTACAATCCCGACATGATACCTTTCTTTAATCAATTAATATTACGACGTCCGATGAAGTGTTGTGAAAGTTATTATAAGTCTACAGCGTCGATTATAGGGGCTCATGGTAATGAGATTAACAACCTTAAGGGAAGCGACTACTTAGAGGGACACCTTCAAGTAGTTAAAATGTTAAGATATCCAAAATAGATCTAGCATAAATACAACAACCTAAAATAATTAGGAGGTCATGATTCTGAAATAACATAATAAAATATTTTAAAAGATATTATTCCAAAAAGAAAAGGATTAAAGATCATATAAAGCAAAAATTAATCAAAACCTTTGAACTCACCAACAACTTGTTGACTTTTTCAAAATACATGTATTCTCAGGGAGATGAGTGTAGAGAATGAGCAACCTTAAGAGGGAGTCGTCCTAAAAGAATGTTGGAAGTTGTTTTTGTTTGTTCTATGTTTAATTTCGTTTAAGATGTATGCAAGGTCTACTAAAACAATGTAATCCATACATTAAAATAAACAAAAGTATCTTTTGTAATATAATTATGTGTAATGTTGAATATATATCTGATTGCCGAGATCCATCTAACCCCACGTCGCACTGCCTGGCGTTTTCCACTATCTGCTGGGCAAGGTGTGACAGATTGGTATCAGAGCCTTAGGTTATACCGAACTAGTAATTCCTTAGGAACTATGACTATAACCTAGGACGTATACTCTAAACTAGTTAAACCTAATAAAAAGTAAAATTACTAATTAACATACGAATAGAATATTGAAGGGAGAGGTGTCTAGTTTGAACTGTCTCTTAGGTTGTTGGATTTCAGAACATCTTTACGCGAAAATGGTCCTACCCTCCAACAGTTCTCATCTGGTTGATCCCTACTTGATAGTTTTGCAGTATAAAACATAGGATTAATAAAATACACTAAACCAAACATAAAAAGATATAGAGTTATACACAAACTCATAAAAATCGACATAGTTACCCCAAAACAATATCCATCAAACCACAAACTCAAGGTTTTAGAGCTGGAAACCATACCTAGGGTTAATATAGTACTGTGACTGTAGCACAACTAGACCTGGAATGCACACTAAGTTTTATTATGGTCCGACTGACGCATGCTCAAACCTGGATACGGTAGTTGGCAAGCTAATCATTTGAGGATTTATGGATTGGCGTCATAGTTTGAATAGCTATGATCCTTAGAGAGAATTAGGGCCAAGCTCTCTACATGAGTATTCTACCCATAGCTCGAGGATGATGATCTAGAGACGCCATTTGATGTACCTCTTAGAGAAAATCACAGTAGATTCGATACTATCTACTATATATACTTATAATTGAAGATTATATGTATTATCGATTTTGTTCTGTCTCTAATAAATATCTAACCTGTTTGATGTCTTATGCAGGGCAGTTAGAGCAGTGTGATCATTGGGAGCTCATTGATGGAGGATATTTAGGAGTGGGTATCTCATCCTTCCCCAGAGAGTGATCCGGTGGTGCCACATTCTCCAGTGTCAGAAGAGGCAGAGTACGATCCCTGGATGCTTAGACCACCTACACCTGCTTATGTGGAGGATCCATCTAAGGATGAAGATTCATTCAAGGATGAGGAGCCATTTAAGGATGAGGAGCTAGATGGAGTGGGGGAGCAACACGATGCAGAGACAGGTGGAGATCCAACCGATAGCTCGCCATACCCAGACTCATCATCCCATGATGACTCAGACGACATCCTAAGGCTCAAAAGGAGGACACTTCTGAGTCAAAGCCTTTGGTGGAGATTTTAGCATCACCTTTTGACCAACCTTACAAGATGCATACATCAGGACCCCGAGTGATTTACACCCCATGGAAATCTGTTCCCATACCATCCCGGAAGTGAGCAACATCATCCCCATCTTCACCGAGAGTCTCCAAGAATCCATACCCTACACACAAATGGACCCCTCAGGTAGACAAGTAGATTGAGGAGGATAGCATTGGAGTGTACAAGGTTGGAGAGTCATTGAAAGCACCATTGAGAAATCCTATTCTAGATGACCCTACTGACAGGGCGATTTTTGTATTGGTTCCCTGAGGGGCATGACATGGTGATAAGATATAATAATTTTGTATATTGTGTTATCTGTTTGATTTTTTTGTTTGACCTAATTAACTCTCTTGACTAAATTCTTAAAAACAAACCTGAAACTAATTATAACAACTAACTTACGCCTTAAACTTAGAACCATGCTCGTCACAAGACGATGAACTGCATCTAAACCTGAGCCCATGAGTTCAGCCGCCATCGAAGCGTTAGTCACTCAGTACGTAGCTGACACCTTAGCTAACTTGGAAGCGTGTTCATATACAAACTTTATGAACTGTAATTCATGATCTTTCCACAGAAATAGAGTAGTTAGATTTACTCAATGGATAGAAAAGATGGAGTATGTTTTCTAGATAAGGTTATGTGCGGAAGACTGCAAAGTTAGGTTCACTACTTGCACATTTGCAAACGTTGCACTAAGTCGGTGGACCAGTTATGCAAAAAACATGGGCATAATTATAAAGAATGCAATGTATCAGAGCGACCTGAAGCAGCTTATGATCGACGAATACTACCCCCGTGAAGAGATACAAAAACTAGAGCAGGAGCTATGGAATCTGATGATGAAGGAAGCTGATGTATTTGCTTATACAAATTGTTTCAATGACTTGCTACCTTATGTCCCAGAATGGTCACTCCGGATGATTAAAAAAACACAAAGTTACATTTGAGGTTTTCCCAATCCCATTCAAAGATTGGTTACTGCTTCAAATCCAACCACCCATGACAACACCAAGAGACTAGCTTTTAGCCTAATGTATCGAGAGATTCGTCATGGAACAATGGTCCAGAAGTCTAATCTCCCAAGGTCAGAGCATAGGAAGAGAAAACTTGGAATAGAATCCAAGGGAAGGGCTAGGTAACCAACAACGAGGAAACGGGAAGCAGTTCAGGCGTTTTCGGTTACAATCCCAGTAGGGAATACTACAGGAGGTAGTCCAACGTGTAACCAATGTGGGTATAACCATTCAGGAGCTTGTTGGATCTGCACAAATTATGGTAAGAAAGGTCATCTTGCCAATAGGTGCAATGTAACGTCCCCTATATTAAGTAGATAAATAAATAAAGTAATGAACAAATAGTAGCCCTAAAATAAATAATTATATATCAAATTTGGGCCTCAAAGAGTTAATTGTCACAATTTTAGAAGTCGGGGGTTAAAGGTGTAAGTTCCGGACTCAGTTTATAAATATTTATGAAGATAGGGGCTCCGTGGTAATTATTTGGAATTAATTTAAAAGGCAATGATGTGGAAGGGTTGAATATGTCATAATTAAGATATTGGGGGGGGGGGTGTTTGGTAGATTTTGTACCTAAGATGTAAAGGATTTTAATGTTGAGGGTTTAAATGGTAAATATTGGCCTTACTTTGAAAGAAAATGAGAAGGGAGGGACTACAGGCGTCATTATGGGGACAAGATTTATGGGGCCGTGTATATAAGCATAACACCACTGGTCATTAAACCCTAACCCTACTATGGATCTCCAGCCGCCACCCTCTCCACTCTCAACCTCCGGCCGCCGCTGTGAGGTCGAGTTCGATTACCACCGCCGCCGTTGAAGACGAGGAGCCACGAGCTGATGCGGGTTGGTCGGGAGATCAAGGATCGTGCTGCTGCTGTTCGCTATTTGGGTCGCCAACCTCCTCCATCTCTGTTTCTTTCCACTGTTGTGCCACCGCTGTTCTTGTCCGATGTCTCGCCGCATTTTGGTTGCCGTCGCCGCTCACGGGACTTTCATTTTGTTGCTCCGGTCAAAATCTACTACCCCGAAGTGCTGTTGTGTTCGTAGGTTTGGGCCTATGTCGAGTAGGATCCGTGAAGAACCACCATGGCAGCCGGCCATGGTGGCTGACACTGCAATTCGCCATTGATTGCCGCTAGTGTGCTGTTGTCGTCGCCGCCCACCACAGGTGGGTGTTGGATTTGTTTTGCAAGCAGAAATGTGTGTGTGTGTGTAGTAGGTGATTTCATTTGGCCGGAAAACTGGGAAAAAAGCCACTGTCACCACGTGCCACCGTCGGCCACCACAAGGGTGGTTGCGTGTGTGTGTGTGTATTTTAGTGTAGTGTGTGTGTGTGTTTGTTTATTTTGGTATTTTCATTGTAAATTGTAAAAAATGGAATAGTGGAAAGAAATTGAAAACCACCACCTTAGGGTGGTGGCTGCCGCCACCAGCCGCCGTGTCGGGTGGCGGTGTGCCTCGTTTGTATGGTGACACGTTGGGATGTTTGGACAAAAGTACTAAAACCCTAATGGGCCCAATGAAGCCCTAATTGTATTAAAAGCCCAAACATGTGACTAATGGGCCTAGTGTAACCCTAATGGGCCTAATGAACCTTAATTGATCAAAAGACCTAGCTATTGGACCTATTGGGCTAAGATGGGGTTGGAAACCCTAATTAGGGTTTAGAAAACCCTAATATTGGATTTATGGGCTTGGACTTATCGGGACCCACATTTGGGCCATTGGAATGGATTGTGTATTAAGTCCAACTACTCCATATCATTTATCTAGTAGAGTAAAGGATTTAATAGATTAAGTCCTTAATGAGCTAACTGAGAAACCCTTAACCTTAATTGCCATTTTATGTGGAACCCTAAGTTCACTTGGACTTGAGTTGGTCCTTCCTATTAGGCCTTGGTGATTGGGATAACAATGGACCATCTAAGAGCAAGCAAATTGACTAGAATAATTTAATGGACTTAGGGTAAGGCCCATATGAGGGTTTGGGCCCAATTTGGAAAATTGGCCATAGTTTGGGCCTTGATGGTTATATGATATTGGGCCATTAGAATGCCAAATGCTGGACTGGACTAAATGGTTGGCCTTTGATCAAAACCATGTAGAGACTTAGGCCCAGTTGGGAAAATTGGGCCATAGTTGGTCCTTGGTCCATTATTAGACTTTTGGGCCTTTTATTGGGCCTTGAGCTTGTATGGGGTAAAGCAGTCTTTTACCCCAAGCATGGACTTATGGGTATATTGATGGGTTTTAGCCATAAGAACTTTCCTATGTGCGCATGCAAAACCCTAATGCTTGGATCTAGGCTTTCTAATTAAACATGCTTTGAATCCAAGACTTCTAATGACTATTTAGGTGTAATAACAATATTGAAACAGATCTAGAATCATACCTTTGAATTCCTTGTTGATCTTGTTGTCTTGGAGCTTCTAGAGTCACAATTGTCACTCCTCTAATGGCTTACAAACACCAAATAACAAGGAGGATGATTTGGGAGAGAGGAGAGGGGAGGAATTCGGCCAGGGCTTCTCTACTTTTGGTGAAGTACCGATTTCCTTATGCCATAGGGTCTATTTATACTTGTAGACTCCTTAAGGGTTACAACCTAAACCCTAATTGGATAATCTTCTCTTAAGGCTATCCAAATCCATTCCTTAGATAACCCCTTGGACAATTTGAAGCTATCCTTAGCTTCTAGAATCCGTCCAATGCATATCTATATGGATTTACAGTCTAAAGTTTAACTATCAAACAATTGACAGTTTATACCCTCTTATTTAATTAATCTCTTTAAGTCACCAAATTAATTCTAATTAATTCTATGACTTATATTAATCAAATAACAATATATTATTCTCATAATATACTAATAATATTTACTCTCTCTTAATAAATCATCCTATCAAGTTGCTATGGTGAAGGCAACCCAAAAGGACCATGCACAACCGGGTCAATTACTTGCCTAATATAGTTGCAGCCTTAGACAATATTCCAACAGTCTCCCACTTGGATAAGTCTAGTAACTATATGCACAAGTACAATTCGGTTTGCAATCGTAGCTCTCAAAGACGCTGTCAAACTCTGATCTAATCAATCTTGTCCTTTAGATAAGGGATCGTACAGTCCTCTGTTAGATATCATGCTGACAATTCTTTGGAATGATTAGTCAAGCATTTAGGTTTCTCGATCTCTGATTTATTCGACATAGAACTTAATCGAACACATCAATTCAGTTCTGACCGGGCCCGACACATAAGTCAAATCAAATCATCGAGCGGCCGAGATATCGCTTTTACCTTCTTAGATAAAAGTTACAGATAAACTTCGACTTATATGCATTTACTTATTCAATAATCAACTATACACAACAATGCGTTTTATAACATTGAGTTACCAATGCGTTTTCGCATTATCAATGTACAATCAATTAGCAAATAATAAACCATATATCTAGGTTTTAAGACTATATGATATTATCGTCTTGCGATCACCCTTTTATATCATATTCCATAAGGTGATTCCAGCAAGCGCGGGTTTGTTCCAATGCTCAAAACCAGTTCATAAGCACTCATGAATGTCGCAACAACCCTTTGCTATGTCTAATACCATTTAGACAATCTACGCACCAATTCATGACAATCTTCATTCATATCTACTTCCAACATATGAACGATTGTGGACAATTTGAACAATTCGATTATTCCTAATAAACTAAATTATTCTGGAAGTCAAAACATGCAAAGTGAAACAATAGCTAAAAAATTAATATAAGATAGTAACATTACTCATAAATAAAACTCCTTTATTTAATCATCAAATGTTAATTACATTTATCTATTACACGTTTCTAATACTACCTAATCTATGCTAATATCATCCTTCAGCCCAATACTCCTAGCATGCTGCAAGTGATGTTTTTTGTCGATATGTCGTGATATACCATGATCCCTCGGTTCCTTGGTCAAGGAAACCGCTCCTTCGTTATCACAGAAAATCTCCATGGGCTCCTTTATGGCAGGTACAACTCCAAGATCACCGATGAAGTTCTTTAGCCATATTGCCTCCTTCGACGCTTCGCTTGCTGCAATGTACTCTGATTCGCACGTTGAATCAGCTACGGTTTCCTACTTGGAACTTTTCCATGTCACTGCTCCTCCATTTAGGGTAAAGACCCAGCCCGACTGCGAACGGTAGTTGTCCCTGTCGGTCTGAAAGCTGGCGTCACTATACCCTCGCACCTTCAAGTCATCACTCCCTTCGAGGACTAAGAACCATTCCTTCGTCCTACGAAGGTACTTAAGGATATTCTTCACCGCAATCCAATGTGCTCTGCCAGGATTCCCTTGATATCTGCTAACCATGCTCAAAGCGAAGGCTACATCAGGGCGAGTACAAGTCATAGCGTACATGATTGAGCCAACTGCGGAAGCGTATGGAACTCGGCTCATTTATGCTATCTCAGCTTCGGTACTCGGACTTTGAGTCTTACTCAACTTGGCATTACTTTGTATCGGTAATTCTCCCTTCTTTGAGTTTTCCATACTAAAACGTTTTAGTACCTTTTCCAAGTAAGTGTTCTGACTAAGTCCAATTAGTCTCTTACTTCTTTCTCTTACTATCCTTATTCTCAAAATGTAAGAAGCCTCTCCGAGGTCCTTCATAGCGAAGCACTTCCCGAGCCAGGACTTAACCTCCTGCAGAGTCGGGATGTCGTTTCCTATGAGTAATATGTCATCAACATATAGAACGAGGAAGCTTACTATACTCCCACTGGCTTTGACATATACACAAGACTCATCTTCGCTTCGTACAAACCCAAACTCTTTGACTTTCTCATCGAAGCAAAGATTCCATCTGCGAGACGCTTCCTTAAGTCCATAAATGGACTTCTCAAGCTTACACACTCTATTCGGATGCTTCGGATCCACAAACCCCTCTGGCTGAGCCATGTAAACATCCTCAGCCAACTTTCAATTAAGGAAAGCGGTCTTGACATCCATTTGCCAAATCTCATAATCATGAAACGCGGCAATCGCTAGCATCACTCTAATAGATTTTATCTTCGCAACTGGTGAGAAGGTCTCATCATAGTCAACTCCAGGAGTTTGAGTAAAGCCCTTCGCAACCAATCGCGCTTTATATGTGTGTACGTTTCCATCCACGTCGGTCTTCTTCTTGAAGATCCATTTGCACCCAACGGTCTTACGTCCGGGCACATAATCAACCAAATTCCAAACTTGGTTATCATACATGGATTGGATCTCGCTATCCATTGCCTCTTTCCATTTCACAGACTCCGGGCCTGCCATGGCTTCCTTATAGCTATTAGGTTCATCAAGATTTATTAGTGTACCATCACTAATATACGTGTCCCCTTCGGTAGTAATATGAAAACCATAAAACTAGGGTAGAACTCTAACTCTATCGGAACGTCTAAGAGGTAAGGATTCGTCAATCGGTTCAACCGGAGTTTCCTCCTCGGGTTGAGTGCCAGCGGTAGAGGTTCCTTCATCTATCGACTCTTGAATCTCTTCAAGCTCGATTTGCCTCCCACTGTCTCCTTGGCCTATGAGTTCTTGCTCTCGGAAAACTCCTCTCCTCGCAACAAAGACAACATTGTCCTTCGGTCTATAGAAGAGATATCCAAAGGATGTCTGCGGGTAGCCGACGAAAATACATCGCCCACTTCGAGGTTCGAGCTTGTCGTGAGTATCTCGTCTTACAAAAGCCTCGCAACCCCAAACCTTGATATGTGCCAACGAGGGAGCTTTCCCTGTCCACATCTCTTGAGGTGTTTTGGCAACCTTCTTAGTAGGGACTCGGTTAAGGATATGGGTGGCAGTCTCTAAGGCATACCCCCAAAAAGAGATACTCATCATAGAGCGAACCATATCCAATAAGGTTCGATTACGCCTTTCTGCCACACCATTCAACTGCGGTGTCCTAGGAGGCGTCAATTGCGAAACTATTCCACACTCCTTGAGATAATCGTGGAATTCAAGACTTAGGTACTCTCCTCCTCAATCAGATCGAAGCATCTTGATTTTCCTGCCCAATTGATTCTCCACTTCATTCTTAAACTCTTTGAACTTTTCAAAAGTTTCTGACTTTTCCTTGATTAAATAGATATACTCATATCTACTATAATCATCGGTAAAAGTCACGTAGACGTGGTTCCCATCCTTTGTGGTTGATCTAAATGGTCCACATACATCGGTATGTATTAGGTCCAGTAGGCCCTCACCCCTTTCACACGTACTTGTGAAGGGTGACTTAGTCATCTTTCCAAGTAAACAAGACTCGCATGTGTCATCTTCCCTAAGGTCGAATGACTCCAAAACTCCATCCTTTTGGAGTTGGGCTATGCGTTTCTTGTTGACATGTTCAAGACGACAATGCCACAAGGATGCTTTATCCATACTAGTGGAAGAATCTATATTCAAAACATCATTTCCTAAGTTATCAACAATCATAACAGTTTCATAAATTCCATTACATGGTATAGCTTCAAAGTAAAAGACACCATTTAGATAAGCCAAAATAGAACCATTCTCATTATTAAAAGAAAATCTAAAACCTTGTCTAAACAAACCATGAAATAAATGATGTTTCTAGCCATTTCTGGAGAATAGCAACAATTGTTCAAATCTAAACATAAATTATTCCTAAGCACTAAAGAATACACTCCAATCTTGGTCACAGGCGACGATCTTCTGTTCCCCATGATTAGATTGATTCTTCCTTGCTCCACATCCCTACTTCTTCTTAGTCCCTGCACATTAGAACAAATGTGGTAACCACAACCGGTATCAAGAACCCAAGAAATAGCATGATTAGAATCGTTAGATTTAATTGTATATATACCTACGAAAGATGGCTTGATCTTCCTTTCCTTGATGGCTTGCAGGTATTCCGGGCAGCTTCTCTTCCAATGTCCTATCTTGTGGCAGTGGTGGCACTCTGCCTCCTTCGGGTTAGGGCAGGGCTTAGCGGGATCAACTTTGGTCCCACTAGAAGAGGCACCATCTCAGGCTTTAACCTTGCGATAGTTCTTAGACGAAGCCTTCCTCTTCTTTCCCTTTCCTTGACCAATAGCCTAGACAGGAGCAGCGGGTGGATTGGGAGTTGGTGCAACAGACTTGTCTTTGAAGTTGCTCTCAGCGACCCTCAAGAGACCTTGGAGTTTGCTTAGGGTGACCTCCTCTTTGTACATGCGGTAGGTCATCCTAAATTGATTGTACATCGGAGGAAAAGAGTGAAGCACCATGTCGATCGCCAAGTCTTCCCCAAAGTCAACATTTAACTTGCGAAGGCGGTCGACATACCTTTGCATCTTTTGCAGGTGCACGGTAAGAGATTCTCCATGACCCATCTTAGCGGAAATCATGTTAGTGAAAATCTCATAACGCTCTTTTCTCGCGTTTTGGTGGTATCTCTCCAATAAGTCTTGATGCATCTCGTACGGGTACATGTCCTCGTAGGACTTTTGGAATTCAGAGTTCATGGTGGCTATCATGATGCAATGTACCTTCGTTGCATCTCACTCATGAGTTTCAAAAGCGGTAATTTCAGCCGGAGTAGCAATTTCAGGGTTGATTTTCTCGAGCTTCTCATCGAGGACATACTCCTTATCCTCATTGCGAGCAATGGTGCGAATGTATCTTATCCATTCGCTAAAGTTCGTTCCATCGAAGGTGACCTTTTGGCAAAGGCTCATCAACGTGAAAGAACTAGCAGCAGCGTTGTTGGCGTTCAACATCTACAAATAGAAAGGACAAAGATAGATTAGAATATGAATCCCTAATTATCACCCAATAAGAAAAATTAGGGCTAGGATCCAACAACAACATTTACATATTAGAAAAGGGATGCCGTAATCTAACATGCAAATAAATTGAAGGTAAGTGAATGACGATTCACTAATTCTCCACCATAAAACCTAACTATTAGTCCTAAATGTATTGAGAATTCCTAGGATCGGATGAGATTCATTGAAACTATTCAATGACATGTTTAAATCTCGATATGCCCCTCTAGTTTGTGACTGGGATACCGAGGATCACAAAGCGGGTGTGAATTACCATGCAAATTCACATGGTGCCTTCATTGTAACGATCACCTATTCGATGTGCCGGTAAACCACACACGCTCCATCGAACTATGATAAACAATGAATCACCCTTTGCCACCTTTGATTAGAACCAATTAGTGTGCCGGTAAACCACACACGCTCCACTAACTTCTTAGCAAGGGTGCAAAGTGTAATTTCATGGGATTGCATCAATTCACTTTTCCTAAAGTAACTAAGATTGGGAAATTTTAAAATCTGTGTAGTTACTTTGTATTTCCTATTATACTTTTAATGAGAGGATGAGGTTGCCCTATCCTACCCGTTCGGCTAACGACCCTCCACCGATCAAGCAAGCAGTGGGTGTGAGTGTACACCCATTAAGCGCCATTTTATAGGCCGCAACCTTATACCCATCTTATAGATCGACTTTGTGAATGAGGCCTACTAACGGTAAGACTAGCATTTTAGTTATACATATATATATATATATATATATATATATATATATATATATCTATATATATATATATATATTAATCTTGTAATATTATATTAGTATAAGGTTGTATTTTAAACCTTTTAAACTCTAGGGTTTGAAATTTAAATTGTCCAAATTAAAACTTTTAATCACAAAATATAAATTTCAAAACTTGAGGACAAGTTTTAAACATTTAAAACATGAAAGATCAAATAACAAATAATTTTAATTAACAATTAATTTCCTAATTATCTATATTTGATTTATTCAAGATTTCTTTCAAGATAATTACCGAAATAATCAAAATAATTAATTGATTATCATATAAGGAAATTAAATATTTTATTAGTTGATAAATATATTTAATTAGATCAAGATAATAGTCATATATATCAAAAAATCGGATTAGGGTTGATATAATATGATTAAGGTAAGTTTCCATAAGATAATCATGAAGAAATCCCGAATCTGGCCATTCCTGACGCTTGGACTCGCCGAGTGCACCAAGTGACTCGCCGAGTCCACTATGGAACTCGCCGAGTCACAGAAACAAAAAAATCGAATTTTGCAGTTTAGTTTCAGACAATTAAGCAACAATTTAATGAAAACCAAGCTAGGCTCTGATACCACTGATGGGTTTTAGCCATAAGAACTTTCCTATGTGCGCATGCAAAACCCTAATGCTTGGATCTAGGCTTTCTAATTAAACATGCTTTGAATCCAAGACTTCTAATGACTATTTAGGTGTAATAACAATATTGAAACAGATCTAGAATCATACCTTTGAATTCCTTGTTGATCTTGTTGTCTTGGAGCTTCTAGAGTCACAATTGTCACTCCTCTAATGGCTTACAAACACCAAATAGCAAGGAGGATGATTTGGGAGAGAGGAGAGGGGAGGAATTCGGACAGGGCTTCTCTACTTTTGGTGAAGTACCGATTTCCTTATGCCATAGGGTCTATTTATACTTGTAGACTCCTTAAGGGTTACAACCTAAACCCTAATTGGATAATCTTCTCTTAAGGCTATCCAAATCCATTCCTTAGATAACCCCTTGGATGATTTGAAGCTATCCTTAGCTTCTAGAATCCGTCCAATGCATATCTATATGGATTTACAGTCTAAAGTTTAACTATCAAACAATTGACAGTTTATACCCTCTTATTTAATTAATCTCTTTAAGTCACCAAATTAATTCTAATTAATTCTATGAATTATATTAATCAAATAACAATATATTATTCTTTATATTATTCTCATAATATACTAATAATATTTACTCTCTCTTAATAAATCATCCTATCAAGTTGCCATGGTGAAGGCAACCCAAAAGGACCATGCACAACTGGGTCAATTACTTGCCTAATATAGTTGCAGCCTTAGACACTATTCCAACATATATGTGTTGGGACCCAATTATTAATTGGGTGTTATTTTGATGATTGACAGATTCGGGAATCTGTCATCCAACAGCTAGGGTTCTGCTAACAGGACTTCAACAGTGAGAGGTGAGTGTTTCCTCTAGTAGGAACGGGTCTAAGGCACCAATGCCGATCCGTTTAAGTAGTAGAGTATGTCGGGGTGAGCCTGATGTCAGGGTTAGCCCGATGCAGTCTATAAGTTTCCGGACTTCGGTCCGATGCCGAAGCGGTCCCGAGAAGTAGTTATGTATGCTGGATGTCTTTGTGATTCATGCATGTTTATGTGTTATGTGTTATGTGTTATGTGTTCCGGACTCTGGTTCGATGCCGGGCAAGCCCGATGCAGTATATGTGATTATGTATATGTTATGTGTTCCGGGGTAAGCCCGATGTAAGTTAGTCATTGTGCCATGTATTATGTATTTCGGGGCAAGCCCAATGTATGCTAGTTTATCTGTTATATGTTGTTGTTCCGGACTACGGTCCGATTCCGGGCAAGCCCGATGCAAATTATGTGATTATGTTATGTATTTTCTAGGGTAAGCCCGATGTCGGGGTGAGCCCGATGCCCGATGCGGTCGGATGCCGGGGTGAGCCCTATGTCGGGAGTCGTCCCTATGCAGTGGGAGTAGTCCCAGAGTTATGTTGTTTATTATATGTGCTTTGTATGGTATGTGGTAGTTTGGGGGAGCTCAGTAAGCTTCGTGCTTATAGTTTCGATTTTGGTTTCAGGTACTTCAGCTAGCAAAGGGAAGAGCTCGAGTTGATGGCATGGCACACACCACAATTTATTAGCCTGGGAGCTTACTCTGATATTTTATATGAGACAGTTATATGTTGACAGATTTTATGAGATTTTGAGATACATGCTTGATGATTTTATCTTATGGTGATAACAATATGTTGTTAAATGATTTTAAAAACAAAATTTTTGGCTTGTAAGATTGGGATGTTTCATGAAAGACTCCAACAAATCAAAGGACGGCAGCAACAGCAACAACAACATTTGGAAATAAGGCATGTTTCACGTGTAAGGAGGTGGGACATTTCAGGAAGAATTTTCCAAGGTTGAGGGAGCAAGGAAGAGGTTGCACATTTTTTATAGGATCACGAGAAGCTGTTGAGGACCCAATGGTATTTACGGGTACATTCCTAATAAATAACTTATATGCCAATGTACTTTTTGATATTGGTGCCGATAGAAGCTATATTACTCCTGAGTTTAGAACACTGTTAAATCACCTATCTAGTAAACTTAGGGAAGCCTATAGGGTAGAAATGGCTAACGATTGTCTACCCCTATCAAATGGAGAATTCTTAACCATCTTCAGTGGCCAACCAAGTTCAAACCTTAGAATCATTTCCTGCATGAAGGCCATAAAATATTTGCAGAAGTAGTACGCCATCCTTTCCCACATTGTCGATAAGAAGAACAACAAGAAGAGGATCGAAGAGGTGCATCAAGTGTGCAATTACACTGATGTATTCCCAGAAGAGCTATCAGGACTACCGCCAGCTCGACAAGTAGAGTTTAGGATAGATCTAATCCCAAGAGTCTCCCCAATAGCATAGTCTCCTTATAGATTAGCAGCGTCAGAGATGCAAGAGCTCTCCAGTTAGCTACAAGAACTTCTTGAAAAGGGTTTCACCAGACCAAGTTTCTCACCTTGGGGTGCACCCGTCCTATTTTTCAAGAAGAAAGATGGATATTTTCATATTTGTATCGATTATAGAGAGTTGAATAAGCTGACTATCAATAATCGGTATCCACTACCCTGAATAGATGATCTCTTCGATCAACTGCAAGGATCCAGTTACTACTCCAAGATCAACTTGAGACCGGGATATCATCACCTCCGATTTATGGAAGAGGATATTCCAAAGACCGCTTTTAGAACTCGATATGGTCATTATGAGTTATTAGTCATGCCTTTCGGGTTGACTAATGCCCCAACTGTTTTATGGATCTTATGAATCGAGTATGCAAACCCTACTTGGATAAATTCATGATAGTTTTCATTGATGATATTTTGATCTACTCACAAACCAAGGAAGAGTATGAACAAGATCTTCAGATGATACTAGAGTTATTAAGGAAAGAAAATTTGTATGTGAAGTTCTTTAAGTGTGAATTTTGGATAAGAAAATTATACTTTCTAAGGAACATGGTAAACAATAAGGGTATTCATTTCGACTCATCCAAGATCGAAGTGGTGAAGAGTTGGGAAATGCCCAACAAACCCAATGAAGTTCATCCAGTTTTAGGACTAGCTGGCTATTACTGGAGATGTATAAATTTTTCCCGTATAGCCAAACCCCTCACAACATTGACCTAAAAAGAAATAAAATTTGTTTGGGGAGATAATCTAGAAGGAACTTTCTGAAAGATGAAGAAAATGTTATGCAATACACCAATACTATCCCTCCCAGAAGGCACCGATGATTTTATTGTATATTATGATGCTTCACATTAGGGTATGGGGTGCGTGTTGATGCAAAGAAGGGGAATTCATAACCTATGCCTCACGACAACTAAAGGTGCATGAGAACATCTACACCACCCACGACCTAGAACTGGCAGTTACAGTTTTTTCCTTAAAAATCTGGCGTGATTACCCTTTATGAAACAAAGTGTATCATATACACTGATCACAAGACTCTACAACAAGTCTTTGATCAAAAAGAGCTCAGCATGAGGCAACGAAGATGGATAGAGTTGATAAACAAATACAATTGTGAGAACCGTTATCATCCAGGTAAGGCTAATGTAGTAGTCGATGCCTTGAGTCGATAAGAAAGAGTTAAACCTCAAAGAGTCAGAGTACTTAAGAGTCAGAGTACTTATGATAACTATCTAGTCTAGTCTAATCTCACAGATTAGAAGTGCTCAGCTCGAGATTCTAACGAAAGAAAACATCAAGGAATAAGGCCTTAGAGGGATGGAAAAGCAATTGGAGATTAAGGACGATGGAACGAGATACTTCATGGAAAGAGTATGGATTCCAAACTTTTGGGATATTAAGAAGTTAGTCTTAGATAAAGCCCATAGGACTAGGTATTTTGTTCATCCTGGAGTAGACAAGATGTATCAGGATTTAAGAACTCTTTATTGTTGACCGAACATGAAGGCAGACATTGCCAAGTATGTAAGTAGATGTCTAATGTAGAACACCAACGGTCCTCGGGACTATTGTAACAACCAGAGTTATTTGAGTGAAAGTGGGAGAAAATTGCAATGGATTTTGCAACCATGTTGCCCAAGAATACTGTTGGTTACGACACTATATGGGTAGTTCACGATAGATTGACCAAGTCTGCCCACTTCCTACCAATAAAAGAAATAGACAAGATGGAGAAGCTAACCATGATATACCTTAGAGATATTGTCGGATTACATTGGGTACCGCTATCTATCATCTCCAATAGGGATAACAGATTTACCTCTCGATTCTAGAAAGGTTTGCATAAGGCTCTTGGTACTCGTTTCAATATGAGTATAACCTATCATCCCCAAATAGACGATCAAAGTGAAAGGACCATCCAAACGCTGGAAGAGATGCTCAGAGCATGTGTGATAGATTTTCGAAGTTCATGGGATACTCATCTACCTTGGTTGAGTTCTCATACAATAATCGTTATTACACGAGCATCAAGGTTGCATTGTTTGAAGCCTTGTATGGTCGGAAATTTTGTTCTCCTATTGTTGGGCAGAACTTGGAGATACTTAGATAGCCATGAAGTTCATAGGGGATACCCAACGAACTGATCCACAGATAATCCACGAGACGACTGAGAAGATAGTATCGAATCGCGAGCACATGCAACCAACACAAGATTGATAGAAGAGCTATGCGGATACAAGACACAAACCTAGCGAATTCCAAGTTGGAGATAGGGTTATGCTTAAGGTCTCTCCTTGTAAAGAAGAAATAATATTAGGGAAACGGGGAAAGTTAAATCCTAGAAACATTAGACCTTTCGAGATCATCGACAGGATCGGTCCAATAGCCTATCGACTTAGACTTACCTAAGAGCTCAATAAAGTGCATGTTGTCTTCCATGTGTTAAATCTTAGGAAGTATCTCTCCGCCGAAACCCTAGTCATTCCACTTGACGAAATTCAAATTAACCTTGAACTGAACTTTGTCAAAGAGCCAATTGAATCATTGATAGAGAGGTCAAGCGACTCGAGTAGAGTTGAATTCCCAGAGTGAAGGTTCGATGAAACTCTAAGGTATGACCAGAATACACATGGGAAAGAGAGGACCAAATGAAGAATAAGACCCTCACTTGTTTGAAGCCCAACGATAAGAAAAATTTTGGGACATAATTTCCTAAATGGGAGGAGACTATGACAACTGGGAAAATTTTCATCACCGATCACCTTTAGGAAAGTGTAAGAAACAATTAAATATAATAGCTTAGGCTTCTACTGTTTGACATGGCCGAGTAGGGGAGTGACACGTGGAAACTTCGAGCCATGAAGTTTATGCCAGTCACGCAGGGATATTGCCCAATGCGCACCTCCAAAACTCGACTATAAATATAGGGCAATGCCATTCCATCTCTACATACCTCTCTAGTCTCTCTCTCTCACTCTGTACCTCAAAGTTGCTACTTCCTAGGCGGTAAACCGAAGTCCCAAGACCAATCCTACCCTACACCAGTGGTTTCAAACACTTAGGGTGAGTTTCATGGATCCATTTTACTAATTTAAATGTTTTCAGAGGGGGGTGGAGGGAATACCTGTTATATTTAAAATGATTTATAAAAATATATTTTGTAGATATATTAGTAGTTTTTATAAATGCATATAACTTTAGGATGATATATAGACACCAGTCCTAGATGTAAGATTTGATATTATGCCTAAGAGTTATGATGCCCAATAGCCTAGGAAATGATTTTATCTAGACGTCACGTTGGCCAAATTCCTAGGATAACTTAGTACCTAGAGGCTATGCTGATCAAATTACTAGGATATGCATTGTACTTAGTTGTTAGTCTGTCGAATATCCTTTTTTCAAAATAAACATACCTATAGGGTATATATATGTCAATAGATTATAGATATACTAAGATAATTATGAGATAAATAAATAAGAATTATTATATGTAATAAAGGTATATAGTGATAATTATGAAGAGTTTTTATAAAATAAAAGATTCAAATATAAGATAAAATACCCAAGGTTAAAGTGTTAGTGAGCTTAAATTATTCATCATTTAGCCTTGATTAAATTTGGCTACCCTGGCCTATAATCGTTAATCTTAAAGAGAGTTGGATATATATGTATAGATCTATACAGGGTTTGACACCCCCACCTGCGATTGCTAGCTACAATCCGAGCAGGATACATTTCTTTAATCAGTTAATATTACGACGTCCAATGAAGCGAAGTGCGTGGTTATTATAAGTCTACAATGTCGATTATAGGGCCTCATGGTAATGTGGTTAACAACCTTAAGGGCGGCGACTACCCAGAGGGACACCTTTAAGTAGTTAAAACGTTAAGATATCATAAATAGATCTAGGATAAATGAAACAACCTAAAATACTTAGGAGGTCAGGATTCTCAAATAACATAATAAAATGCTTTAAAAGAGATTATTCCAAAAAGAAAAGGACTTTGATCATATAAAGCAGAAATTAATCAAAACCTATGAATTCACCAATATCCTGTTGAAGTTTTCAAAATACATGTATTTTCGGAGAGATAAGTGTAGAGAACGAGCAACCTGAAGAGGGAGTCATCACAGAAAAATGATGAAAGTTGTTTTTGTTTCTTCTATGTTTAATTTCGTTTAAGATATATGCTTGGTGTACTAAAATAATGTAATCCCTACATTAAAATAAATAAAAGTATCGTTTGTAATATACTTGTGTGTAATGTTCAATATATCTATTACTGAGATCCAATTAACCTCACGTCGCACTGCTTGTCATATCCACTGCCGACTGGGCAGGGTGTGACAATCATTTCTAAATAGAGCCCCATTATACACACTATGTGGTCAAGAAACGCACTTCTTACGAAAAATCAACAAAGGTATGTTGTTGTGTTAACTAATGCCTCATATTTGTCAAAAAAATTTCATTTTAACATTTTATTAGGTTTTGCACCCTCTTAGTTGGTCACCATTGCCATAGAAGCCCTCATATTTACATATCGCCACCACTACATTCTATCACCACCACCACCACCACCCTTTGCCACCAACGACACTATATTCACCAAAAAACATCGGTAACCCTCTTCAATACCATCTCTGACCCACACTCTTAAGAGTGTGGCCGACTAAGATGGTACAAAACCTGATAAAAGGTTAAATGAATTTTTTTGACAAATACAAAGCATTAGTGAACACAAAAATGAACTTTTGTTGATTTTGCATAAGATGTGCGTTTCTATATTTGGCACATATAATGTTGATATAAAATGTATACATACATACATATATATATATATATATATATATATATATATATATATATATATATATATATATATATATATTCTCAACGAGTTAAATCTTTAATATGCAACTTAATAGTTAATAAAGTTAAATAAATATTATTTATCTCAAAGTATTTTGTTATATTTTTTAAAAAAGTTTTTGGGGTTTCATTAACTTTTAAGTTTTCATTGAATTTCAACCATATATATATATATGGTTAGGTTCAAATGTGGATGAAATCTATTGTGCGGACATATGTGGATAGTGTTATTCTGTAAGAATGACTACATTTGTATGGTAACATGAATACGATCAACTTCACATAACTATTGTCATTATCATGCAATCTCACTAATTCTCATTTAGTCTTGTTCACACATCGTTATTTACTTGTTCTCATTCTTACATAATATAATTATCAATAAAACATTATGATAGAATGAAAATCATAAAAAGTCTATATAGTACCCTTATGGACAATTTTAATTAGCCAGAATGTACGATAGTGACGATAGTTATGTGAGGTTGATGCATTCACATTACCAAACAACATATTCTCTTAGTTATTCTCATAGAATAACACCGTCCACAGATGTCCGCACAATAGACGTCCATCCACGTATGAACCTAAATCTCTCTCTCTCTCTCCCTCATTCTCTCTCTCTCTCTCTATATATATATATATATATATATATATATATATATATATATATATATATATAACGGAAGTAATAATCTTAACAATTTTAGTTTCAAATATTTTCATTCAAGCCCTTGCTAACTTCATGTTTCCATTAATTATATATTTAATCAATTAACAAACTAGATCCTAGTAGTTCCCTTGTGTCATTAATTTCTCATTTTTGTCCTTGCATGTAACCAAAAGGACATTGCCATTAATAATAATATTACCAACTACTTGTGATATTAGGCACTATCTGTAACGTCCTAATTTCCATAACGGAATTTTTATTTTTTAAAGACAACATTTCATTCAAACATTCATTTATTCATATTTAAAACCACTTTTTGACAATCCATAGTAAAATATTTAAATCAGAGTATAAATAAAACATGTAGAAAAATAAAACATGATGTTGATACATGTGTATAGTCAAGTCTTGCCCTTCCTAAGATATAAAGAGTATCTTTGGAATAGTTAATAAACAACTGTAAGCCAAAACTTAGTGAGTTCCCCAAGATACCATATATCACAATACACATACTATGCATAAAAAGAGTGGTCCACGACCTTTCACCGTCCTACCAATAACGTGTGTATCTGGACTCACGACCTATCACCATTTTGTCGTCAACACAAGTCTCTAGACCGATGACATGTCACTATTCCACAGTCAACTCCTCAGATGTACATACAACCAAACCATATAAAATAACAAACAATCATACATAAGACTATGCTAGTCTAAACATGCAAATAATAACCTACAACCTAAAGCTGGTCGGTCCGAGTATCTTGACCTTCCATATAAAACTTGTCCATCGTCAACTCGCTACATAATATATCAACATATACATTTACCAGATAATAGATAATTCAACACTAAATTTAATATACTAAAGCTAGTCTACTTGCTTAACAGAATACAACAACATATTTATATCCTAACATACATAGGATATATATTGTACATATAGTGTAGTGAGATAAATCGCCTAGAAAATTTCTTAGATGACTATCAACTATCCAACTGATGATCCAACCGGTGGGTTATGATGTCTAACAAGTATTATCATATAATAGTGTAACTTTTTAATATCTTGTGATAGTCTAGTAAAAGTTTGATCCATTTAATAATCTCAATGAATTCTTCAAGTTTTATTTGATAAGTAATGACCATGTGGGATCGTATTAGAGTTAGGATCTATTTGGTATACATAGTATACTGTTTGGAAAATTCACTTTAAACACTTCATAAATCTAGCCTAAACATCACTTTTGTAAGTAGATCAATCAATATAACAACTGGTATTATTGATAAATCTTATTTATAAGTTCATAATAAGGACTACAAAAATAAATATAAGTTACACTTAAAGCACACTATGCTTAAATCAACTTACATGTTCTCTAGCAAAAAACCAGAAACTACACGGGTAGAACTTTGAACCGAAAGCTCTATTTTTCTAGGATCTCTGATACTCTAGAGCTTCGCTAATAACACTTAAAAACTCCTAAAGTTGGTCCTCGAGATTGCAGGAAAGTTTGAAAGAGTTTGGAAGAGAAATGGTGGAAAATGAGTAGAAAATCAAACCTACATATAGACTTTTCTAAAGGACACGCCGCACCCTACCTAGGTGGCCTATTCTCATGTTGACACATCATCTATTATTAGGGAGGAAGGGATTCATCTCGTGCCGACACATGGCAGGCTTCTAGCGGTGACACATGGTGATGTTTTAGCAGTGACACATGTCAAAATTCTATGGCGCCGAGTCATCATCGAGACTTGGTCTCCTACTCTGCCGTGTGGTGAACTCCAGTGCCGACATATCATCGTATACATGTATTTTTTGAAATATTTGAAAAATCATAAGTTTTGTGTATGAGCTTCTATTTCGATAGTCTTTAAATCCCCCGTTTCATATCGACGAGTACGACAACTTTCATTTAGACTTCATCGACTAATTCGTAATCTGTTTTTAATTTATAGTCTATGAGAATTACATTGTAAAATATTTTGCGAGATTCATAATTTCTTCATACGAGCTCCGTTCTCGACGTTATTTATCTCAACTTATTTGTATTTACGAGGACATCAACTTTCCTTTAGATTGTTTTGTATAACGAGCAACCGATCCCTAGTTTAGTTTTTATGACACACACGATGTATTGTGTCAAACGCGAAACCTCAAAAAATCATAAGTTCTTCATATGAAGTCAAATTTTAGCGTTTTTTATACTCACAGTTTCGTATCGACGCTTACAACAACTTTCATGATGATTACTTTAGCTAAAAAGTAATATATTTCCACTTCAAATTTTGTAAACAAACTTTTATATTAAATTCTACTATAGAATGAAAATGGGGTGTTACAGCTCTCCCCCACTTACAAATATTTCGTCCTCGAAATCCTACTCCTTATGCACCTTAAGATACACCAAAACACCACTTTGTTGGGCTTCTCAAGGTTAATTTGGGATCTATCCGACGTTACCACATCGATTTCACCACTCTTTACTTATTTAATCGTAGAAATTCGTTTTCTGCCTTAGACCTATCCCCGAACTCCTTGTGAAATCTCCCAATCCGGGAACTTGTATGTATGAACTTCAAGAATTTGTACCTTACAATTGAAGATCGCTCTCATATGTAAAATGTTGATCCATTCTTTTAATGAGAAACACTGCCAACCCACTACAAAGCGAGTATCTAGGTTAATTTATTCATAACAACCTACATAACACACATACCCATAAGGGGATTCTCGTAGACCGTCTTAACTTCCTATCAAAACAATACCTTTCCAAGGTATACTTTCCCTAACAACTCACAAACTTACATTGCATCTAATTTCTCCACTTAGTGCAAACATTCAATATCCTTAAAATCAACCAAATTTATTGATGTGAACCTTGTGGTGTGGAAACTTTTAGAACCAATACTCTGGTACTAGTAACTGACTAGTGATAAGGCTCTTATTTTCATGATATGTCGTTACAATATTCTAACTTTTGGGACCTTGATACAAGATTGTTCTTATCATCATCCCCCATCGGGTTTGAAGACTCACGATTGACCCATTGGTGGCCTTCTAGAATCGCAACTGTCATCCCACCATGCCGAAGGAACCTTTTCATCATCCCTACTGACATCTACCAAACATAACATGCCTTCGTTACTTAGCCCCTTGAGGCTACAATCAATCTAAGGTCCTTAACCTAGATGTTAAAGTCTAATTACCCCCTATATTAACTTACAAATGCTATAGATTGACTACAGTTTTATATTAACTCATGCACACGCCTATCAAGAAAGGAAATTACTAACCAAGAACATATTTTATCCCAAAACCTAAGATAACAATGATACATTAACAAATGAACTCATAGTATCTCGTAGTCAACTAATAAGATAGACAGTCGAATACTTGTTCCCACTCGAAAGCAACTAATCAGATGATAAAAATGTAATAAATTTGGAACAACAACTCTCAAGCTATCCCATTCAGGTCACATGCAACTCTTAAGACACTCACTCGATGATATACTGACCTAAAATAACCCTTGACTGAATGAACATATATAAGAAACTTACAATACCTGCATATGATCCTTTGTGTACTCTATCACACTGACCAAAACCCTGCATACAAGAAAAATTGAAAAGCTTCAGTAGATCTCTGGTGATATTCTACCGCCTTACAACAACTCTACATCCCGAAGGGAGTGCTTAGATCATCTTACTGCATTGAAGGTTGAACCTTTAATAACATCACCACAACACCACTTGAACTGACGAGGTATCTCCAAAATTGAATCTCCAGCAACCACAACTACTCACGTAGGTGTTAACGAGGAGTCGTTCCTATACCTAGACCTTACCACTTCATGGTAGCGACTCTTGGCTAACTTCAACTACTAATGATAACATAACGTCAAGACCGTCTGGTCGAATCTGGATTAACGACTCGATCCATAAATCCTATGTATAATGTTGATACATCTGCAACTGCCTCTTTTAATGGATATAGTCCATCCTGAATGATCCTCTTCTAGGAATATTTTGTTTTACCTATACATACATCTGACGATGAATTAAAATGGTCATACGACGGAAACGCTCTCTCCTTTGACATCGATCCTACTGCTGTAAATCTTTGGCACAAGATAACTAAATCCATACTACATGCTTGGCTAATATCTCTATGTATGATGGATACCCTGAGTGGTCAATTCTTTTTCTACATAAAAGCACTCGAAGATTCCTATATCGAACTACACGGCCTACAAATTTCTTTTCTAGTAGCTCCTACACTACGAGGATAATTCCCACCTGCTTGAATGTAGGGTAAGAATGGGCCGGGTTGGGTCGGTTTTAACCTAAAACCGAACCCAAATCGACAAGGTTTGGTTTCTGAAAACTAAACCCAAACCCAAACCCAAACCAATGGGTTCGGTTTCTTGGGTTTTCGGTTTTCCCCGGGTTGGGTCGGTTTTGACCTAAAACCGAACCCCAAGTGGCGTGTTTGTTTAGTCTCATGGGCAATGTGGGACTGTTCAATGTCATTTAATGCATCTTTTATGGTAGTCTTATTAGCATTTTGCATCATATTTTGTAACTTTGCATGTCATTTGTTTAAATAATGTTCAACTCATGTATTTTATTTGAATTCCCGTACTGCTAGTTTTTTTGTGTTATTTTCAGATATTTCGAGTGGAGCAGTACTTTGGGAGCCGCTGGATGCATGCTTGGAGCTTAAATTAAGCTGGTTTTGAAGAAGGATGCTAAGGAATAACAAGGAGTACTTAAACTGAAGAATCGCATCCGAAACGAGCCAGAAACCCAGATTTGCGATCACATTTCCAGTATATGCAATTGCATTTTTGCCACGGAGTTTCCCAGGGTCGAAATAAGTCATCTAGAGGACATCTGAGCAGAAAAGACAAAACATGTGATCACATGTAGTGAACATGCAATCACATTTTCTTCCCACAACTCTAGAAACTTCAAATTTGGCTTAGTAATTCATTTAGACGCAATCATGGAAAAAACTCAAAAATATGTGATCGCATATAGCTAACCTGTGATCGCATGTTTGTCCAAAATCCCCAGAAAAGCAATGTACATCATTCAATCGGCCCGGTACGCATTTTTATGAAAATATGTGATTGCATATAAACAACCTGTGATCGTATTTTTCGGTTTCTTTCTCCGAAATTTTCCGTCTCACATATAAATATGACCCCCATTATCGTATTTGGAGGTTAGAAGATTCTAGACGACAAAATACCCTTCTGAAGATGATTTCTGATACCTTTCAGCGATTTCTGTAGATCTGAAGGCACCGAATCATCTCACACATTTAGTTCATCTGGATTTATCAGTAAATGTTTCTTTTATCTAGTTTAGTTTCGATTTTAGCCATGTTCGGCTAAAACCTTAGTTTTCTGTTCTGCATAGACTAGTACATTTCGTGTGATTAGTTTTCAGATCTAGTTTTTGTTTTGTGTTTTTATCTTGATTTTTCTGTTTTGAGCTTAATGAATGTTTGATTTTTAATTCTTGTTAGTATGATCACGTAGCTAGGGTTTTATCATTCCACTTAATCAATTAATAGAATCCGTAATTGTTCTTGTCAACTGGTAAAAAGTAACAAATATCAGATTGGTTCCGTGTTTTGGATTTAACTCTGATATAAACTGAAAAAAAACATACATTTACGCTTCCGAGCTTGTGAGATGTATTGGGTATTGCTGAGAATTTTATACATATCATAAAGCTGCTTTTCTGATTTAATTAAGAGCTTGTTTACTTGAACAATAAAAAGTTAGGGTTAATTCAAAGAGCTTGTTTTGGTTAAATAATTAAGGTAAAAGAGATTATACTAGAGCTTGTTAGTTTTTCTCCATACCAGCTTAGATAGAATGCATTCTATATAACTAGATCTGAAATGATTTCATGATTAGGAAAGTAGCAGCATAACTGAAATCGTTTAATATTGATATTTTTAGTGCTATGTCCCTGAGGATTCAACCATGCTTCCCTATCTATATTTTTAGTGCAATCAACACTAATTATATTATTTATTTAAATCGGGTGCGACTACCGGTCTAATAGGGACGTTATGAAGTGAAGTTATAAAGAAATAAGGTCGCAGCTGGCTTTCAAAACAAAATCAAGATATATGCAAATGACGAGATTCAAACACGGAACAGGTTGTAGGTCTAGACACTTAACCGTTGGACTAAGCTCCTTTTTATGTTAATATCTCATGGAAATCATATATATTGATATATTCAGTTTGGTTTGAGTTTGCTCAGTTTCTCATGGAAATCATATATATTGATATATTCAGTTTGGTTTGAGTTTTCTCATATTTACAAAGCTGACCCCAAACCCACTTTTTTTGTTTTAAGAAATATAAACCCAAAACGTTAGTTAGGGTTTGGTTTCGGTTTTGTGGGTGTCTTTTTTTTTTTTTTTTTTTTTTTTTTTTTTTTTTTTTTTCATTTTTTGGTTTGATTTTTGCTCATCCCTACTTGAAAGTAGGAATAAGCAAAGACGGGTACCCGCCCTAATTCTATTGAACCGGAACCGGCGGTTCTTAGAATCTTGGAACTGGAACCGGAACCACCGGAACCGGGTACCTTGTTCGTAATTTTCTTTATTATAATTTTATCATTATAAACCACAAAGTAATCATATATTATTAACTAAAAACTATTAGTGAGTGTTTATTAATTAACATTATAAATTAGTTATCAATACAATTATGATGTTATATCCGTTCAAAACCAAATGTCGTAAAAATGTTGAAAACCAAATCAAATTTATTAGTGAATATTTACTTATTGTCGCTCTCTGTTCTTTTATAACTTCATACACATCCAATGTATAACTTTCATCGCCACATGTTTTAGTGGTGCTAATAAACGAAGTCTATAACTATCATTTACTTACAAGTTGGTTAGTGTATAAAAGAATTAGCATAAAGACCATTTCTAAACACATGACCATTTCTAACCACATGGATATTAAGAGATAATAATTACCATCTTATTATAAACCATTTAAATTGATGTTTACAGTTGAGTTTCTATGAATCAAAAGTTCTTCACTCTTCAAAGTACAAAAGTTTAGCTACAAACAAACTAATAACACCTTTTATATATATATATATATATATATATATATATATATATATATATATATATATATATATATATATATATATATATATATATATATATATATATATAATGGTTCCGAAAAAAGGAAAACCGGAACTAGAACCGCTTAAGGCAATTCTGGTTTCGGAACCAGCGGTTCTAAGACGGTTTCGTTTCCAAAAGCAGGTACCCGGTTTTGTTGCTCATTCCTACTTGAAAGCACGAATATATATGGTTCTCTTGGCTATCTGAGCCATACCCGTGAATTTGGTAAGCTCCTAGATCCTACCCAACACTTGGAAGGTAAGTTTAACTATTCCTTAAATACTTTAGAAAACTTATAGCTTATAAATATTCTAGTATAATACTTCCTCCTTCTTTTATTTGTATAATGAAACCGAAACTAACATCCACACGCTCATGTTGCAACTTGCTTGGACTTTGACATCAAAAGTCGAACTACCCTTTGTGCTTTCGCCTTAAGGGTCGGTTCTCCCCTACTTGGGTTCGACCCATCATCTACCGCTACTTATAACCAATTAAAGACTAAGCTAGCTTTGCCTATGTAATTCATAGCTCCTTTTGACTTTGAAAAAAAATCATGTTTTTCATATTAATGACCTTGATGCTCCTAACATAACATTACTTCTTACATAGCACGACCAGAACTGAACAAAGTCTCGACAAGTATAAAGTCGTTCAGAAATGCACCAACACATACACATAACCAATTGGTACATGAGGTTTTTTATTAACGTATTAGATATTACAAGCAAAAACGATGGTTGTTGGATTAAAAATTAATACATGAAAAGAAAATGGACATAACAATACACTTGAGAACATATTCGAAATTTCTACGAGAGTTTATTTACTCTTCTTTGATAGGAAGAAAAACAACTCCCTTCTCGGCCATAACGTCCCTTGCTAAAGAATGCAGAACTTCAAGTGTTGGGGTCTGAATCATCCTCACTATTAAGTGCGTGCATTTTGCCCTAATGTTGTAACACCAGTCAAATTTAGGTAAAAAAATAAATTGATCAATAATCGTAATTGGGATGAACAAAGAGGTAGAGATTGTAACAAGGTTTCCAAAAATATAAGGAACACTGAAATTCGAGTTATAACGAAGATGTTATGACCGATTGAAGATCCGTAACAAAACCGGCAAAACACTGTTTAGTGTAAAATGTGAATTTTTAGCCAGAACAATCTAAATGAACGTTGTAGATTATGCTAAACCGAGAACTTTCATAAAAAGAACGCCAAAATCTGACTTCGTATGAGGAAGTTATGATTTTTCTAAGTTTCTGTATAGCAGTATACAACTAAAAACTCGAAATAAAGATATAGTGATTTTTAGCCGACATAACCTAAACGAGAATTGAAGGTCTCGTCAACAGTAGTACAACGGTAAAAAGACAGACAAAAACGGACATCGGATGAAGAGGTTATGAATTATTAACGGATTTTCCTATCCGGGTCTGGTAAAAATAATAATATAAAAAATAAAGTCAAAAATAGCCGACGAAGTCTAAACAAAAGTCGTAGAGTATAATTTTACCTGCGCGTGCATATAAAAAATGTCAAAAACGAAGTTTGTATGCGAAAGTTATGAATTTCACAAGTTTTTGGTACAAAAATCGAAAAATGTTGAAAACCGGGAAAAATCGCATGGTCACCCTTTGGCTATGTCACCTCACATGCGAGGCCTCCCCGTGTCAGACACGTGTTCGCTTCTGATTGGACCGAAGTTACTCGTGGCATCTTCTAATTGGACCGATGTTCGGCCCGATAGCCATCCGACGCGCCTCGCATACGTGTCTCGCATCCGAGCTTCGCACAACCGCCTCAGACTTCGGCCTCGTGGCCTTCGCTGCTGATGATGCGTGGCTGCTAACTCACCCTTTGGACCGCACCCTCGCACCCCTATATAAAGGGTGCGAGACTTCTCAGATTTTTGATATTTCACCCAAAATTTCACCCTTTTTCACCTTTTCACCCCCTAAACTTTCTTACGACCCCAAGGCCCCAATATCGCATCTAAAACCCAAAGCAAGCCCCAAAGCCCCAGAATTCATGAGAAGCTAACCTATTTCCAGTCGAAGTGCTGCCCGCAAAAGCTCGATTTTTAATCAAAAACTCGCGGTTTCTTCAAGAAAGATCATCTATAGAAACGAAACGTTGCCCCAATCACCACTTATCAAGTGAGTTCATACCCCTATAATTTACCTTTTTAATGGTTTTTAAATGCTTTTTAGGGGGGGGGGGGGATACAAGCTTAACACAACATAAATTGTGTTAATAATTGTATGTGATAATAATAACACAAAGGGTTTCCTTATGTTTTTAGGGATTACCAAATACTTCGAAAATGATTGAAAGCCATGTTAAATCTTCAAAGTCATGTAAACTCCGTTAAATTCTTTGAAAAACGTTTTATAAACTACTTCAAATTATAATTGCCAAAATCATGTTTATATATGTATAAATATATAAATAAGATTTGAAGGGCTTAAGATTAATGAATTATCTTATTTCCTTTTTTCTTGTTTGGATGTGGAATTAAGGTGGTGTTATTTGTCCAAAGTTCGTTTCCTTTTTAATTATATATATATATATATATATATATATATATATATATATATATATATATATATATATATATATATATATATGAATATAAAAGGTTACTTCATTCGGTATCATTACCTTTGTATCATGCTGAGCAAAGGTGTTCATCCATGAGAAATCATGTTAATTAGATAGAACATATAAATTATAATAGGTATAATTTATGATTCAAAACTAAATATACAAGTATGATTCACGATTGTATACTTTCCAAGGAAATTACCAAAATTCATTTATCTATACCAGGATATGTATAATACCTTTAATATATGGATAACATATTAAAGAAGTAACAATACAACGTATCAGGATTAGCAATCACGGGGTAATAATACATCATACCGGGTTTGCATTAACAAGGGTACAATACAACGTACCAGGGTTAGCAATCACGGGGTAATAATACATCGTAAATCTCATTGAAACAATAAATTTGTGAGACCCTTCATGGTGTACTTATCTAATTACGACCTTAAGTCCTGACTTATTAACCAGAATCTCCTGTAGGTAAGGCGTGAATTTGTGTATAGATCTATATGGGACTGACAATCCCGCACCTTCACTGTTCGCTACAGTTTAGCCGGCAGGCCTAGGGTGCCAAGTATCATATCGTTTCCGACGCCTGAAGAACGTCGCATTAGGCACATTAGTCATATTAGTATGGTTAATAGAACTTACATGGATAAAACAACGAGTAAATTACTTAGTAATGTACTTCTCTTAAAACAGTAAGAAAAGATAATTACATCCTGACCAAATATACCTTCTGTTAGCTTTTACTTACAGTAAAAACTACGTATCATGAAATCAAGTATGCAAACATACTTATACTTATGGTTTTGGAACATTTAAAACCACAAAGCAGTATTATGGATAATATAATATTTTCTAGGATTAATACTAATGTTTTACCGTAGAACGGATATAACTAAGAATACTTTTACAAATGAAACGGTTTATGGGATTAAACTACTTTTACAAATGAAACTGTTTATGGGATGAAACTACTTTTACGAATGAAACAGTTTATGAGATTAAACTACTTTAACAATTGGAACTTAGTCATTTACTCTCTGTAAACTAGTATAATATAAAGGACCTTTAGTGGTTAATTCTATAATTCCTTAGTTTTTTACATCAGGGTTATACATAAGTAATATCCGATTAACAGTGAAATGTGTGACTTCCGCCTTACTTCCTGTTCCTTGTTTGGTTGTGGGCTTAGGGCAGATACACCCATTTAACTGTCCATCCGATATTAGGTTATATATAATCAGTATAAACTAAGTAATTGCAGAGGGAACTATTGAGGTTATTAGTTCATCACCTTAGGAAATATAGGATTTTCTGGAGGAACCAACGAACTTTTCCAAGAACCTAGAGTATACTTTATAGAACTAAAATACTTATGAACTCACCAGCTTAAATGTTGATCTACTCTTTCAAAATAACTTGTATTCTCAGGAATCCAGTAGACAGGTACACTCCCGAAGCTTTTGAGAAGACTACCTAGTATCGTACTGCGACTCTTGTCTTCTATTGTACCTACTTTGGTGTTTGAATATGTAAAGCTTATACTTATTAATGCAATGGCTGTTTGTACTTTGATTACTATATTGCATGTGTTGTGATACTTACATGAAGTCCTCCACCCCAAACGTTTCTGCCGTTCTGGTTTGGGGGTGTGGCAAATGTGACCAGGATGATGAGAATGATGGCATAAATCCACATCTAAGGTGTAGTTTTGACGATTATGTCGCTTTTCTCCACACCTACTGAATTTGACCTTGAGGCGTACAGACTCTGGGATACCTCCTGTGCTTGACACAACCACATTAAGCTTTTTGGATATTGTTAGCAAAAGTGGGTCTTGCATCTGCTTTCTCTTTCCTAATTATGTTCCTAAACCAAACTATTTTTACTAAGTGGTCCTAACAATCTCATCAGCAGTTCGAATGATTGGAATCTGCTCCTTGAACCTGATTATCAACGTGTTAGCGATCCATCCAATGATACCGGGGAATTCTTCTAGTAAGGTTTGTGAGACTTCAATGACAATCCAATCATGTAGTAATGCATCGTCCGAACCAATCCCGTAGCGCTATGCTTTGTGCCATGTAGTCATATTTATGTTAATATAATAGAACTTCTCATCATATCTAAAGTGTTATCGTCATACTATTCTGTATTTTCTCGGAATCGATCCTTAATTGCCACTTGGACCTGATCCAAAAGCAGTCTCCTAGACATCGCCATACTGTAAGTAATGACATAAATAGGCAAAATGAATTTATTGTGCTATCTACACTATCTAACCAACTACCAGTGCCTTAGTAACTTTGTGACTTTATCTGATCCAAGTATGAATCATGTGCTTTCGGTAGTGCATGTTTACACTAGCTTTCACACCTATTCTTACTCATCCCAATAATTGTCCTAAAGTTTCCAAATCACTCCACAACATTACATATGATGACCACTAAACATATATACACTTATAAAAAAACCCAATCTAATCAAGCGATCAAGATTCTACCTACGTGCACATATTAATCTTCCTATGCTTTCTCTAGGATTTTCGCATCGCTACCGTCTCCATACCTCATAAGTATATGCTCTATCAAGCACATACCAATCTTCCTAGACTCTTATTCTAGGCTTCCTCCTATCTCACTTTTTTATCTATCGTGAAAGAATCTTCTACCAATATTAACTAATTATTTGACGAGTACAATTACATGCCTCTAAAATTAAATAGTATTTTGACTGAAAGATCATACACCACAACGGTTGGACTAAAGTGAGAGCTGCACAATAAAAACAAATCAAGCATTCTAAAACTATTTAATTATGGGAGCATGCAACCTAATACATTCATCAAATAACTAATTAATATCAATATAGGTTTTATGTAGCACATAACAAGCAATTTCTTGGTTATAAGGTATCTAAAGTATTAGGTAATTATAATATGCAATTCCTGAAAAGATCCCTAGCCTACATACTAGCATGTATTTCTAACAGTTTATATATCAGTAGATATATCAGGTATGAATATTTTGGGAATCACTATCCTTTTTGAGCTCTGGCTGACTGTACGCACCACATATTTCCCTTTTTGTGCAAACTTCTTTTCTAATATGATTTGTATAAAACTTTTTTCTAAAAAGATTTGTAAATTCTTTCTTTGTATAAAAACATTTTCAAAAATGTTTGTAAAATTATCAGATCATTAGTTTGAGTTTGGAATCACATGACTGTTCATCTTAATCTCTCAACTCAGGGCTCTGATACCGACTAGTAACGTTCTAGTTTCCATAACTAATTTTTCATTTATAAAGTATAGCATTTCATTCGAACATTCATTTATTCATAATGAAAACCATTGTTTGACAATACAAAGTCAGTTATTTACATATGAGTACAAATTAGACATTCCGAAAATTAAAACATGATGTTGATGCGTGTGTATAGTCAACCTTTACTTTCCAACAATCTGAAGAGTATATGTAAAACAGTTAATTAACATCTATAATCTAAGACTTAGTGAGTTCCTCAAGATATCATATATTACAATACATATGCTATTCTTACAAAGAATGGTTCACGACGTTTCGCCATCATACCAGTAATATGTGTATCTGGACTCATGACCTATCGTCGTTCCGTCGTCAACACAAATCTCTAGACTCATGGCTTGTCATCGTTCCGCCGTGAAGTCATATATATATATATATATATATATATATATATATATAAAGAACCAAACCATATAAACTAACAACTAACCATACATAACACTATGCTAGTCTACATATGAAAATAATGGCCTTCAACCTAAAGTTTGTCCGCCCACGTATGTTGGCCTTCAGTATAAAACCAGTCCATCCTCAACTCGATACATAGTATATCGACATATACCTTTACCAAATAACAAATAATTCAACACTACAAATAATCTACTTAAGCTAGACTACTTCCTCTACAGAATACTACAACATATCTATATCCTAACATACATAGGATATATATTGTAACATATAGTATAGTAAGATAACTCATCTAGAAATTTCTCAGATGACTATCAACGATCCAACTGACGATCCAAATGGTGGGTAATGCGTCTTACAAGTATTAACTTATAATACAATAACTTATTAATATCTTGTGGTATTATGGTAAAATTTATATCCTTCACTAATCCCAAAGAATACTTCAAGTTCTACTTAAGAAGGAATGATCATGTAAGATCATATTGGAGGTAAGGTCCGTTTGGTATATAGAGTATACATTTTAGAAAATCCACTTTAAACACCTTACAAATCTATCATAAGCATCACTCTAGTAAGTAGATCAAACAATATAACGACAAATATTACTGATAAATCTAATTTATTAGTTCATAATAACGACTACAAACATAAATATAAGTTGCACATAAAGCATAGTAAGCATAACTCAACTTACTGGCTTTCTATCAAAAACCAGAAACTATGCGGGCAAAACTCCGAAACCAAAAGCTCTATTTCTCTGGGCTCTCTGATGCTCCAGATCTTCACTACTAACACTTAAAAACTCCTAATTTTAGGTTTTAAGGTTGCGGGAAATTTTTGAGAGAGTTTGGAAGAGAATTGGTGGAAAATGAGTAGAAAATCAAACTATCTATACACATTTCTGAAGGACGCGATGCACGTAGGCGCGCTGCACCCTACTTACGTGACCTATTCTCTTGCTGACACGCCATCCATTTGTGACAACCCGAAATTTATTCCGTCATTTTAACCCCTTTTCTGTTAATAAGCCTCGTTTTATTTAACTGTCCGTTAACTTTTGGACTGGTTAATTAATTTGAAACTTTTTAAATGACTTATTAAGGGTTGAAAAAAATTAGAAACACCCTCATTAATCCCTTGGAAAATTTTAGTTTCAACCAAGTCAAAATACGACCACTAAATCGGGTGCGACCAAAAGCCCCGTTTAACGGCAGTATTGGGTAGATTTCCACTGAGCCTCAACTCAAGCCCCTATATAAGGGGGAGTGGACTTCATTTCCACCCTTTTCACTCTCTCTACAACTTATTTTCGAGCTAAAATCGTCCGTTTCGAGCCCCAAACGAGTAAGCAATCTACCCTAACTTGTTGTATAGCTTAGCTAGCATGCAAATTCGTGTTTAAAACATCAAATAGGGGTAAATTCATGTGTTTACAGCCCAAGAACACTTTTGGACCGTGAACACCATTAAATGGGGTTTTTAAGCCCCAAAACCCCTCTAAACTACCCCTAAGGCTTAGATATGGCTAAATGACTTATGGAAACGGAATTAGAACACATTAAACTTAACTTTTGGGGAGTAAACTTGAGTTTACTGCCCAAGAACTTGCTTGGGCTGTAAACTCCTCTTCATGGGGAGTAAACTCGAGTTCAAGTGTTAGAAATTCCCTCAAACACCTCCTATGGCCTTGGAAAAATGTCTAGAAGCAATCCCATTGATGTAAATACTTTAAACATTAAAGAAACCAAGGAAATAGGAGTTTACGGCCGTAACCCCCCTAGGAAAGATCCATGGGCCGTAAACTCCTAAAAGGTGTCCAAATGATGCCCTAAACCCCCCATTTGGCTTGGAAAAATGCATAGGATTTTATTCTCTATCATTTAAGTCCTTAAAACACCAAAATTTTATGCACATAGGAGCTTACGGCCGTAAACTCCTTGTTTAGGGCCGTAAACTCCTCAAATGGTCCATTTGATGCCTTAAATCCATTCATACACTTTATATTTGGACCTAGCAAAATTCCACAAGTGATATAAGACATTTTGGCACCCTAGAACACCCTCACCATGAGTTTACGGCCGTAAACTCATGGGGAGTTAGTCCCAGGGCCGTGAACTCTATAAAGAGTTTACTCTTGAAGAGTAAACTCCCTATCTAAGCCATTCACACCCTTAAATATTACCCGGGACACTCCAAGCACTTGACCAAAGTGTTTTTCGCACTTTAGGATGCGTATACGTGATTAATTAGTATTATATTTACTAATTGTATGTAAACATATATTATCATATGTTAATAGGTCACTAAGTGTGTTCAAGTCTTTACTTGACACCGAGCACCCAACCGACACCTTCGTCGGATCCACTTACATCAGGTGAGTTCATACCCCTGAATTAACCTTTTTAAATGTTTTTACATGTTTTATGAGGGGGAATACATGTTAAACATGTCAGTTATCATATCAATCACATGTGATTGATAACCCGCATGCACAAGGATTTATTACACTGTCAACTGTTTTACCAAGTTTGACACTGTAAATGGTTTTCTAAAATGTCTTTACGTGTTCAAATCTTTACTATTATTGTTTTATCAAAGTTATGATCAAAACATGGTTATTAAAGGTTTTTGAAGGATTCCTAAAGGTTTTCAAACTGATTTTACAAAAGAATACCAAGTCATGATTGTCTTACGTACAAAGGTTTTCCAAAGTTTTCATCAAAGTTTTCTTCCATGTTTTTATACTCCTACTTGGTTAGATACTACTGCTTCGTTATTCTTCTACTTTGTAAATACTCCCACTTAGTTAGATGCCATTGCTATATTAACGCTTCTACTTCGAGATACGCTTATACTTGTTTACACTTTTACTTCATGATATACTTTTACTTCAAGACACACTTTTACTTCGTAATAAACTTTTACTTCGTGAGACGCTTTTACACTATGATGCACTTTTACTTCGTGATACACTTTTACTTAGTGATACGCTCCTACTTCATGAAACACTTATGCTTGTTAAACGCTTCTACTTTGAGAAATACTACTACTTCGTAAACGCTCCTACTTTATTACCGCTTCTACTTCACGAACCAATCCTACTTTATTAATGCCACTACTTCACAAACGCTTATACTTTATTAACACTCCTACTTCGAGAAACGCTTCTACTTCATGAAACACTTCTACTTTGTTAACGCTTCTACTTAGTTATGAGTATGCCTATACTTGTGTAGCTATATAAATAATGGTCAAAGGACTTAGGAAGGCTAGTTCGCCCTATTTCCTTTTCCTCGTTTGGATGTGGTCTGGTGGGATCGGATATCCATCCGAAGGTCGTTTGATCATTAGTTATATATCATGTATACATGTATAGATATATGGGTTTTACATCGGTCGGTTCAGTTACGAGTCTCTACTGCTAGTCCAACACTTTTTTCAGAATTCACTATTTGGGATACATCTTCAGGACACGACCTTCTCCCTTGTCTAGTTGGTAACCAGAGTCTCTTGTAGGGAGAGTGGACATTGTGTGTATAGATCTATACATGATTGACACCCCCGCACCCTGACTGCTAGCTACAGTCCATGGCCTACCAAGCCAAGGGGTGATAAATGTCATACTTACACCGACGTTTGTAGGGCGTCAAGTACTCTAGTGTCGATTAGTATGGTTACAAGTATCTCCATGTTACCTTATAATTCATGGTCTTAAGGTAACGATATTTATCACTGTATGTTGGAAACACACTATTAGAATTACACGGTTTTAGACCTTACCGGCTGTATCTTTCATTTGATACTGTCTGGGGTCTGTATTCACTATTTTTAGACCTTACCAGCTGTATCTTTCATGTGATATTTTCTGGGGTCTGTATTCCATGTTTTTAGACCGTACTAGCTGTATCTTTCATTTGATACTGTCTAGGGTCTGTATTCACTGTTTTAGACCTTGATAGCTGTATCTTTCATTTGATACCATATGGGGTCTGTGTCCCCTCTTGTATGACTGAGCCAGACATGTCGTTCATTCGATACTCTCCTGGAGTCTATGATTCTTTTTGCCTTAGTCAGCAGTGTTCACTGCTGAGGCATATGTTATTTTCCCTAATATTCTCCTACTTTCTTTAAAATCAAATCCCGTATTTTGATAATGATAATGTTTAAGGGAAAACTACGTTTTACAACATAACTTTGTCCGGTCTTGGTAGAAGACTGCTTTTAATTAGAAAATATAGGATTTTCTGGAAAGGACTCTAATACACTATAGACTCTAAAACTACTACTTTTATAAAGTTATTTTGAACTTACACAAATGACACTAAATACTTATGAACTCACCAGCATTTGTAGAAATGCTGATACTCGCTTTCAAAATAACTTGTATTCCCAGGTCAGCAATAGACAGGTACATCCCCAGAGCTTTTGATGAAGACAGTTGAGTACCTAGCTGGACCTATATTATTACTTGTACTACTTTGATGTTTCAATGTAATGTAAACCATGTAAAATTATTACTATTAATGCAATGGTTGTTGTGCTTTGATTACTATACTACATATGTTATGATACTTGACATGACTTGGTTAGAGTGTTTTATCCCTATGTATTTATAGGTTGTATATCTTTTATGAATTGATATACTTAGCTCACTATAAACAATCCACCCCAGAACGATTCCGCCGTTCCGGTTTTGGGGTGTGACAGATTGGTATCAAAGCATTGTTTATAGTGAGCTAAGTAATCAATTCATAAAAGATATACAACCTATAAATACATAGGGATAAAACACTCTGACCGAGAATTATACTTTAAAATATAACCATATTTTACCAAAGTATAAGAACATCAAAAATCTAAACACTCGAACACAAGTATCACAAGAAGAACAATAATAAAAGTCTGCGGATGTTGAGCATCGCCGTCAAACCTGGGCAGTTATGTAATCGTAAGCTGGAATAAATGTAACCTGATCAGCTACATTTATTCGAGATGCGATGAACATGTGCTTGGGAGTGATAGTGGTGTTGCAACAGGTGTGAAACTTACCAACTAGGAATGCTAGAGCCAAGCATAAAGTTTAAAATACTATGGGAGTATTTTGGAATACTAAAAGACTCACATTAATCCCAGAATCATATTAAGAAGTTAAGAATCAAACAAGAAATTAAAATACCATAGGGGTATTTTAGGATCCATAGACAACCTTGTGTGAAGAACTAAAAAGATCCTTATTGATATACCTACAATTACAGAGGTTATACTCCCAAGGTTATATATAATAAGGATCCCATAGGCTAAGAATGTGTGGTTTCGATCTACTTCCTTTTCCTCGTTGGGATGTGGATATAGAGTAGTATCACATATTTGAAGGCCTATCGGATCTAAGCTATATATGATTTGTATACTCTATGTAATCGTAGCAGGACTCGATATGGATCACCTAGTGAAATGTTAATAATCTCTTAGGATTCCTTAGACATTTCCATTCTCGCATGAACCCTGTAGAAAACCCTATCCACTTCAGTTCTCGACAGAAGAGTTGATTCAGACCTCGAAGAGGTTCATTGAGAAGATTTCCAGTTCGGAAATAAATGAACTAGGTCGAGACTATTGAAACCACCAAGTGCCTATATCTTTATAGGGACATCGGTGGGAAATTTGCCTAAACTTCTGAGATTTCCAGTCATCCATCATGAAGTGATGACACCCAGAGTCAGTATCGGAAGTAAGACGGAGTAGAAATTCAATATGTCTATACGAGAAGAAAACCCTAGGTAATTACCCGAAGGAAAACCAACACCGGTCCCAGTCAAAGATACGAGGTAGACAGAGGGAGCCAGTACATGGAACCCGAGAAGTGTCTTTTCCTCATGTTCGTCACGCTAATACACCCATAAAATAATACAATTTAGTGAGTTAGTGGTTACACTACTCACGCTATGTGTTAGGTAAATCGCCTTTTCCCGTTGCCAGTAACACGTTTAAAGCGGATCCCAACACCTCTATTGAGAGTGTTTAGCCATAAGTCTTCATGAGCCTTTTCTTCCTGCGGTCTTCGTTCCGAACTGTTCTCAAATCTTTCCAGGCCGGAGAGTGAAACCTTTCCCAGTATAAAGGTAACTTAGTAGGAACGACCCCCATCTTATGGCTTTTTCTGATACTCACACTCCTACCTTGCATACCAAGACTACATCATAGGGATGTAGGTCGACACTCAGGCAACCAATACCTGAAGCACGGGAAAAATTTAGGCCTAACATAGTAAGGATAGATATGTCCAGGGTTAACCATCGTCTCTCATCCGCTTGAGTTCCTTTCCGTATAGGAAAAACCATGCCTCCGAGCAAGCGTAACAAATCCACTAGCAAGAAACCTGCTCTCCTACTCGATGAAGCTACCTTCCAAACTGCAGTCTCGGTAGCCGTTGCAGCTGCCATGGCTCAACTGAATGCTAACAACGCCAATGTTAGCAAGAGCCCTATCGGGAATTCCGATCCTATTGGTGGACAGCAGCAACCAACCCCTGTGTACGCAGCCACCCAAGAACCTCAGCCAACTCCACTAAAGAGAAAACTCAAGATTGAGGAGGGAAGTACTCGGCTCAAGGACCTTGCGAAGGGCAACGAGCTGAGACAGTCAATACCCATGCCAGCCCTCCCATTCTGACCTCCAGAAGACCATACCTAGGAAACCTTCCCCACTACAGCAAGTGCAGTTGCCACCATCATGATAGCTGTCGAGAACTCTTTTGTGCTAGGTGCAATATGAAGGGCCATGCTGCTCGCGTCTGCAGAATCCTGGTTGAGTTTATTACATCAACCACCAATGTGGCAGACAACCCAGTTTGCCGCCTATGTGGTAAGGATGGACACTTCAAGAAGAACTATCAAAACTGAAGGAAACAACAAAGACTCAGGAGGAGTCTGACCCTAATGCTTAGGGAGAAGCATCAAGGAACCCAGTAGATTTTTGGTGCGTCTCTCAATCTCAGATAGTTAACCGGAAACATTAAAAGGCTAATTCAAATGTAAATACTTCCCCATTATGGAGAAAGTCGCAGCACTGTTATAAAATTTATAATTCATCAGGTGAAACTATAATGGCTAAACATATACGTTACAACCATGTATAATTGAGATGGATAGACCTAGAGTGAGTGAATGCCGCCTCATTTCCTGTTCCTCGTTTGGTTGTGGATTTAGGGCGGAGTCGCTCAGTCAACAGTCCTCCCCACCTTAATTATACATGACTAGTATATGTTAGGCGATTATAGAAATGCCTCATGAGAATCCATTCATGAAAAGGTACTCTACTCAGAAACATTCAGGACTCTCTATAGTTCCGCGTCAACTCTACCGATCCAAGTATCTGCGACAGTGATACACAAGACGAAACCCGAGACACCTAGAACTTGTGTGCCCGTTCGGCACATGACTCTATCGATCCTCATTTTATATCATGTCGAAGTATGCCAACTTCGACGCCTCTATCAATCATGGTTCGACGTCGTGCAACCATGTGTAAATCCTTAGTGCTGTGTAAAAAGAACTTTCACCGTAGCCATTTCGGTAGATAAAGGTTCTTTCGAACCTAAACAAAATAAAAATAATAAAGACTAATACGATCTGCCAGTCGTCACTCTTATCTTAAACTTTCCGAAGTACCCAGGAGAAGGTACCGCACACTATTAACCAACCCCTCTTAAACAGATAGAAACCGAAGCGAAAGACATTGCAAGTATTCTAGAAGACGATAACCACCCGAAGCATACCTCGTATATTCCCTAGAAAGACCCTTCGCACCTCACAATCAGGTTCGTGAATCAAGAGGATAGAACTCATGAGACTGACCACTATAACTGAGTATATGCATAAGAGTGGTATATAATTCAGATAAAAAAGATTTAAGATGTGTGCTTCCTCCCTACTCCCTGCTCCTCGTTGGGTTGTGGGTCTGGGGTGGAGTCGCACAACTGAACATCCTGCCGACCTCAATTATATACGGCTTGCATACACCAAGTATTAGTGGTTAAGCCAAGTATGAACTCAACCACGAACCCCATAGAAAGACCCTTCATCCTATGCCATGGAACGGGAGCTAGAGTCAAGAGAACCCCAACGGATTGAGCTACTCCCAGTTAAGCCAACATAGTAGCTAACACCCTCGGTTGGTAAAGAAATCTAAGTCGTAAGAGTCAAGGACATTGACTACGACCATCCATTCACGCTTAATCCCCTAATTAAGCATCACAACGAATATCCCAGAAATCCGAGAGTTGCGATGAATTAAACTCTGAGAAGAGTGGATGAGCAGATTAAAGTTTCGAGTGATGGAACCCTATACTCACAAGATTTGACCTAGACCAGGAAAACTCAGAACCTTCGGAAGAGTAGTTGCCGAAGATGTTCGCACTACTCAGGAACTTCGTCCACCCCGTTACAGACGAGTAGTGCCTAGGATCCTCCGCCCCATCGCATGGAGGAAGTCACCGTCGCCTTGTAGACGATAGATTACATTCTCCGAAGTGAACACTAGAATACCTAGAACCACAGGATAACCTCCACAACCAAGAATACTTGGTCAAAATGTGGAAGTAGTTGCGTTAAGCCTTATAACCCAGATCCCGAGGAGATTATAGACTAGACACCAGTCTTGGTGGTTAGTCGATGGGTTATACAAGAGCACACGCTTTCCGCACTAAAATAAACCAACGCCTTGGAAATTAGGGCATGTCTTACAAGATTCATTGGACTATCAGGTGTTCCACGAACACTATCTCACGCAAAAATAGTAGAACCACCTCCTGAGATAGTCCAACACTCATCTGGTGAAACCCTATCTCCCCGACCCTGAGGGTTTCCGTTAGGAATATCTTAAGATTCATTAGTGCAGGTTCATTTTGCACAGGATTGAGATAGCCACTCTACAACAAAAGGATACCGTAGACACACAACCCATCCGATGATCTAGAAAGTCTCTAAAAGCCAATTTTACAGGAAACGCGAAACCAAGGACAACCCGAGCTTCCTAAGAACCAACCTGAAGGACTACACTTCCAGTATGAGAGAGAACGTTAGGAACTTTAGAATGGCGATCATGCCAGTGATGATCTTGCCATAGAAGTACACTATGTTCTAAGTACTGAAAAGCTCTACCCTTTCGAGAGCTTTGGACCATCCGAGATCCTTTACGAAGATTGGTCCAACCCTCATCAGACCATTACTACTTTCAGAAATCCCACAAGTTTCTAGACTTGATCAGTACGTGCCCGACGCCACTCTTCGTATCCCACTCATCTTGATAGAAACCATTGAGAACCCTAACTTCCTAGACATACCTGTAGGAAATCGCTAACTGCACGATACGGAATCCACATCCCGTAGGTGAAGGTTTGTTGGAATAACAAACACAAGCCGGAGTTCACTTGGGAGTGCGAGGACAAACCGAATAGGAAGTACCCTCTTGCCTCTACTTGTTCATTCATACCTACTTCCTTGCCTAAACCTGAATTTTGGGACGAAATTCCCTCTAACGGGGGGATGATGTGACAACCCGAAATTTATTCCGTCATTTTAACCCCTTTTCCGTTAATAAGCCTCGTTTTATTTAACTGTCCGTTAACTTTTGGACTGGTTAATTAATTTGGGACTTTTTAAATGACTTAGTAAGGGTTGAAACAAATTAGAAACACCCTCATTAATCCCTTGGAAAATTTTAGTTTCAACCAAGTCAAAATACGACCACTAAATCGGGTGCGACCAAAAGCCCCGTTTAACGGCAATATCGGGTAGATTTCCACTGAGCCTCAACTCAAGCCCCTATATAAGGGGGAGCGGACTTCATTTCCACCCTTTTCACTCTCTCTCTCTCTCTCTACACACACTCTCTCTACAACTTATTTTCGAGCCAAAATCATCCGTTTCGAGCCCCAAACGAGTAAGCAATCTACCCTAACTTGTTGTATAGCTTAGATAGCATGCAAATTCGTGTTTAAAACATCAAATAGGGGTAAATTCATGTGTTTACGGCCCAAGAACACTCTTGGACTGCGATCACCATTAAATGGGGTTTTTAAGCCCCAAAACCCCTCTAAACTACCCCTAAGGCTTAGATATGGCTAAATGACTTATGGAAACGGACTTAGAACACATTGAACTTAACTTTGGGGATTAAACTTGAGTTTACTGCCCAAGAACTTTCTTGGACCGTAAACTCCTCTTCATGGGGAGTAAACTCGAGTTCAAGTGTTAGAAATGCCCTCAAACACTTCCTATGGCCTTGGAAAAAATGTCTAGAAGCAATCCCATTGATGTAACTGCTTTAAACATTAAAGAAACCAAGGAAATAGGAGCTTACGGCCGTAAAACCCCCCTAGGAAAGATCCATGGGCCGTAAACTCCTAAAAGGTGCCCAAATGATGCCCTAAACCCCCCATTTGACTTGGAAAAATGCATAGGATTTTATTCTCTATCATTGAAGTCCTTAAAACACCAAAAGTTTATGCACATAGGAGCTTATGGCCATAAAATCCTTGTTTAGGGCTGTAAACTCCTCAAATGGTCCATTTGATGCCTTAAATCCATTCATACACTTTATATTTGGACCTAGAAAACTTCCACAAGTGATATAAGACATTTTGGCACCCTAGAACACCCTCACCATGAGTTTACGGCCGTAAAATCATGGGGAGTTAGTCCCAGGGCCTTGAACTCTATAAAGATTTTACTCTTGAAGAGTAAACTCCCTATCTAAGCCATTCACACCCTTAAATGTTACCCGGGACACTCCAAGCACTTAACCAAAGTGTTTTCCGCACTTTAGGATGCGTATACGTGACTAATTAGTATTATATTTACTAATTGTATGTAAACATATATTATCATATGTTAATAGGTCACTAAGTGTGTTCAAGTCTTTACTTGACACCGAGCACCCAACCGACACCTTCGTCGGATCCACTTACATCAGGTGAGTTCATACCCCTGAATTAACATTTTTAAATGTTTTTACATGTTTTATGGGGGGGGGGGGAATACAAGTTAAACATGCCAGTTATCATATCAATCACATGTGATTGATAACCCGCATGCACAAGGATTTATTACACTGTCAACTGTTTTACCAAGTTTGATACTGTAAATGGTTTTCTAAAATGTCTTTACGTGTTCAAATCTTTACTATTATTGTTTTATCAAAGTTATGATCAAAACGTGGTTATTAAAGGTTTTCAAAGGCTTCCTAAAGGTTTTCAAACTGATTTTACAAAAGAATACCAAGTCATGATTGTCTAACGTACAAAGGTTTTCCAAAGTTTTCATCAAAGTTTTCATCGAAGTTTTCTTCCATGTTTTTATACTCCTACTTGGTTAGATACTACTGCTTCGTTATTCTTCTACTTTGAAAATACTCCCACTTAGTTAGATGCCATTACTATATTGACGCTTCTACTTCGAGATACGCTTATACTTGTTTACACTTTTACTTCGTGATATACTTTTACTTCAAGACACAGTTTTACTTCGTAATACCCTTTTACTTCGTGAGACGCTTTTACACTATGATGCACTTTTACTTCGTGATAAACTTAATTCATGATACACTTATGCTTGTTAAACGCTTCTACTTCGAGAAAGACTACTACTTCGTAAATGCTCCTACTTTATTACCGCTTCTACTTCACGAACCAATCCTACTTTATTAATGACACTACTTCACAAACGCTTATACTTTATTAACACTCCTACTTCGAGAAACGCTTCTACTTCGTGAAACACTTCTACTTTGTTAACGCTTCTACTTAGTTATGAGTATGCCTATATTTGTGTGGCTATATAAATAATGGTCAAAGGACTTAGGAAGGCTAGTTCGCCCTATTTCCTTTTCCTCGTTTGGATGTGGTCTGGTGGGATCGGATATCCATCCGAAGGTCGTTTGATCATTAGTTATATATCATGTATACATGTATAGATATATGGGTTTTACATCGGTCGGTTCAGTTATGAGTCTCTAGTACTAGTCCAACACTTTTCTCAGAATTCACTATTTGGGATACATTTTCAGGACATGGCCTTCTCCGTTGTCTAGTTGGTAACCAGAGTCTCTTGTAGGGAGAGCGGACATTGTGTGTATAGATCTATACGAGATTGACACCCCGCACCCTGACTGCTAGCTACAGTCCATGGCCTACCAAGCCAAGGGGTGACAAATGTGATACTTACACCGGCGCTTGTAGGGCGTCAAGTACTCTAGTGTCGATTAGTATGGTTACGAGTATCTCCATGTTACCTTATAATTCATGGTCTTAAGGTAACAATATTTATCACTATATGCTGGAAACACACTATTAGAATTACACTGTTTTAGACCTTACCAGCTGTATCTTTCATTTGATACTATCTGGGGTCTGTATTCACTATTTTTAGACCTTACCAGCTGTATCTTTCATGTGATATTTTCTGGGGTCCGTATTACCTATTTTTAGACCGTACTAGCTGTATCTTTCATTTGATACTGTCTAGGGTCTATATTCACTTTTTTAGACCTTGCTAGCTGTATCTTTCATTTGATAACATCTGGGGTATGTGTCTCCTCTTGTTAGACTGAGCCAGGCATGTCGTTCATTCGATACTCTCCTGGAGTCTACGATTCTTTTTGCCTTAGTCAGCAGTCTTCACTGCTGAGGCATATGTTATTTTCCCTAATATTCTCATACTTTCTTAAAAATCAAATCCCGTATTTTGATAATGATAATGTTTAAGGGAAAACTACTTTTTACAACATAACTCTGTCCGGTCTTAGTAGAAGACTGCTTTTACTTAGAAAATATAGGATTTTCTGGAAAGGACTCTAATACACTATAGACTCTAAAACTACTACTTTTATAAAGTTATTTTGAACTTACACAAATGACACTAAATACTTATGAACTCACCAACATTTATAGAAATGCTGATACTCGCTTTCAAAATAACTTGTATTCTCAGGTCAGCAATAGATAGGTACATCCCCGGAGCTTTTGATGAAGACAGTTGAGTACTAAGCTGCACCTATATTATTACTTGTACTACTTTGATGTTTCAATGTAATGTAAGCCATGTAAAACTATTACTATTAATGCAATGGTTGTTGTGCTTTGATTAGTATACTACATATATTGTGATACTTGACATGACGTCATCCACCCCAGAACGATTCTGCCGTTCCGGTTTTGGGGTGTGACACCATTCTTGGAGAGGAAGGGATTGATCAAGTTGTGACACGTGGTAGGTTTCTAGTGGTAACACATGGTGATGTTTTAAAGGTGACACATGGTGAAATTCTATGGTTCCAAGTCACTATCGAGACTTAGTCTTTGACTCTTCCATGTGGTGCACTCTGGTGCGCCACGTCATCATATATGGTTATTTTTCAAAAGCTTCGAAAAATCATATTTTTTTCGGACGAGCTCCGTTTTCGACGTTCATTATATCTGCGGTTTCGTATCGACGAGTAATACAACTTTCGTTTAGACTTAGTCGGCTAATTCACATTCTATTTTTAATTTATAGTCTATGGAATTACATTGTAAAATATCTTGCAAAATTCATAACTTTTCAAACGAACTCCATTCTCGATGTTCTTTATATCGACATATTCGTGTTTATGAGGACATCAACTTTAGATTAGATTGTTTTGTCTAACAATAAACCGATCTCTATTTCACTTTTTAGGATACACATGTATCGTGTTGAACAGAACACTTTGAAAAATCACAACTTCTTCATTTGAAGTCAGATTTCGTTATTCTTTATACTCACGGTTTCGTATTGACGTCTACTACAACTTTCATGATGATTACTTTGGCTAAAAAGTAATACATTTCTACTTTGGATTTTATAAAAAAAAAAATTATATTAAGTTTTACTATATAGTGAAAATGGGGTGTTACACTGTCTTCCAACAACTCTCATTTGAACAAGTCACTAACAATAGTATGTATCAATATTCACTAGTAATAGACAGTGAGTGTGTCATCCAATGCGACTACTATGCTAATCACTACCTTGCAATATAGTACAATCCTTAGACTAGTGATTTGACATTCCTTTGATCATCATGATATCTATATGAACCTGAGTCATCGATAATGAGTCAATCTCATAGTTTATGATTATGTTTCTAGGTTGATATTTTTGTTGGATTAGGTGTCGAAACCCATAACTATTATTGGTATGTACTTGACCGAGAGTAGCATGGTCCATTTGGGTTGCATGGCATCAGAACAGTTTGGATAGACTTTTGTGAGAAGAGGATATTTGTGATCTATTAATTTATTATAAGTTCTTATATATTAATATGAAATCATATTATTTAATTAGTATTGATCAAGAATTAGTTTGGAATTAATTTTGTGATCAAAAGAGACTAATTAAATAAACGGGGATTGATTTGGTAAATAATTCATTTTTATAAAGTGGGTTTATGATCCATAGTTCTTCATGTTGGGCTAAACCCATGTGGTGACCCATGGATACTCCATGGAGGTTAAAACCCATGGATCATGAGGAATATGGAAAGTCATGAGTTACATGGTGTAACCGTAATGTGCACACTATATAAGAATCCTCATAGCTCATGAAATGGCACCTTTTAAGTGATAAGAAGTGAGTGCTAGCCGATTTGTGAAGCAAGTGTTCTTCTCTCAAGTTATTCCAATTTTTGGTTGTGTTGTGTGATTCCATTTGAGGTGCAACACTTTGGACACTAAGTTCTTAAAGGTCCAAGGCTTCCAACTACAACAAAAGGTATGTCATCTAACTTGTTTTATTACCCAAGTATCAAAGATTTGTATGCTAGTTAGGGTAATACCTTGGAAAGTTCAAGCTTGCATTATAATAGAGAAAACATAGGTCCAAGGTATTTAGGGTTGCATGTACACCTTAGGAGTGTTAGAATGCTCTAAACCCAATAGTGGTATCAGAGCTTAGACTTGTTTTCAATTATACTTGATGCTAGTTGCTTGGAAATGCTTTAAAAATTGATTTTCTGCTGTTCTGGACAGTGGACTCGCCGATTCCACTGGGGGACTCACCGAGTCCAAGCATAAACTCATCCAACTCGCCGAGTTGGTTCATACACTCGACGAGTTGGTGCCCTAGAATGGAGTTTTTCAAGTTTTTTGGCTGGAATTGGACTAGGATCTTGACCCTAAACTGTTTTTGTACTTATAAACCAATATTTGATGTGGTAATGATCATGATTATCCAATTCACAAGGTAACTGTCAAAGTTTCATGTTTTGTATTAGTTTATATGGCTAGGCTTATTACATGAAATTCGTTTGATGTGAATTGTCTTGTTCTTATGAGTTTAATTTAGATCATAGACAAATTGTTTGATTTTCTTGTTAGAATTTTTGATCTAAACGATGTTGATGAATTCCATAACTTGTCCTCAAGTTATGGAAAACGAAAATTTTTCTTTTAAAGAAATCATTAAAGTCATAGGTTATGAACTTGAAGAGTCTTTTTCCCATAAATGGTTTTATGAACTCCATAATTTGTCCTCAAGTTATGGAATGTCAAGAGTCCTTTCTAAAATCTTTATTAAACTCATAAGTTATGGATTCCAAAAGTTTTTTTTTCTAATTTTTCAAAACTTGCCCTCAAGTTTTGGAATTTGTAAATGTAAAAGTCTAGCTTTTGAAACATTTAGTTCCAAACCCTAGAATTTTAAAAGTTTAAAATTCAATCCATATACTATTATAATATTATTATAGGTGTAATATATATATATATATATATATATATATATATATATATATATATATATATATATATATATATATATAAGAGTAATGTCAGTCTTACCGTTAGTCGGCTTCATTCACGAAGCCGGTCTATAAGGGGTGTATAAGGTTACTGCCTATAAAATGACAGTTTAATGGGTGTCTACTCTCACCCACCTCTTCCTTAACTGGTGGAGGGTCGTTAGTTGAACGGGTAAGATAGGACTCTAATTCCCCTTTCATCAAAAATATAATGATAAATGTAAAGTAACTAAACACTTATAAATTCCCAAATATTAGTTACTAGGAAAATGTGAACATGGTGCTAACCCATGAAATTGCATTTTGCACCTTGTGAAGCCGTTAGTGGAGCGCGTGTGGTTAACCGGCACACTAATCTGGACTGACAGTGCGTGGCAAATGGTAGGTTGATGTTAATCATATATCAATGGTGCATGCGTGGTTAACCGAAACATTGATTAGGTGGTCGTAACATTGGGTGTACCCAGCTAATTTGCATGGTTATTCACACCTTGTTTGTGATCCTCGGCATCCCAGTTACAAACTTGAAGGGCACAATCAAGATTTATACATGCCATTGAATTGTTCAATGAATCTCAAAGGATATAGGAGTTTCAATTCACTTAAAACCTATTTTTTTTGTTTTTCGTGGTGGAAATTGGTAAATCGTCATTTACCTACCTTCAAATATTTTGTAGTTTGGATTACGACATCTTTCTTCCAAATTGTAAAATATCGTCTTAGGTCCTAGCCTTAATATTTCATTTGGGTGTTATATTAAGGACTTAGATCAACTAACTTGACTTTCTCCCATATTAGATGTCTAGTTCAGACAACTATGGTCTTCCCAAATCCTTTGGAACAAGCTTTCCACTTGAAGATGATGTCCCGCGGTTGGATCGTGGAAGTCATATTTCACTTCCTCCACCTCCTCCAAAAATTCTCCCTAACCACAAGTTCGAAGACTTAAAAAATTCAAGGTCACTCAAGCCCTACTTGCAATGAAACATCAAGATGGAAGGCATGTGTGTACTCATGTCTTGGAGATGAAGTCACATATTGACAGGCTGAGAGTATTGGGTGTCATTGTCTCAAGGAAGTTGGCGGTTGACTGGGTTCTTCAATCACTTCCTGATTCATATAGTGAGTTCATTAAGGACTACTATGTGACAGACCACTACATGACCCTTATTGATCTTACCTATTTGTTTGTTGCTGCTGAATAAGAAATGATGTGGCACACTGGAAAAAAGAAAATTTGATGGGAAGATCTGCTCCCCAAACTTGCATGGACATTGACAATGGAAACATTAGAAGTCCAGAAAATATTTCTCTTTCCAAGGGAAATAGAAAGGCTAAGTCTGAGATTGTCCCGTGTACCATTCCTAAAGAGTCCATATGTTTCTGTTGCGAAGAGAAGGGGCATTGGTTGCGAAGCTGCCCTGAGTACCTGAAAGATTTGAGAAAAAGGTGGAATCGAAAAGTTTGACTCTGCTTCAGGTAAGTCTACTGTCTAACTCTATTAAGTTCCTAATTGTTGATTCTTAATACATGATGTGACAAGGTTTCATTTTGATGCTTTGTAGGATCATGTAAAGGGAAGGAAGCTTAAAGGAAGAGTAGGCTGAATCTAATCGCGAAAATGGATTTATATCGCATGGTTTGAAGATCGGATTTTTGAGCTGCTACTTACGAATTATGATAGATTGCTAGGAAATATGTAATAACATAGTTTTCATTTGTAATTGCATTGTAAGGAAAAGTTTTTTCTGCATTTTATAAATAAATAAAAATTTTGTTTTATTTTATTATATCTCCTTACATTGGCATTTATGAAAAATGATGTTTGTATGTTTCTATGTTAGCAATATGAATTTGATTCTTTCGTTTGTGTTAGTGTCAAGGATTTGCCAAATAAGGAAAAATTCTCATCACCCAAGTTTCAATTGGACAGAAACTTGGAATCATGCAAGTTGTATTGCATGATGAATGATAATTTTCATCTTTGGTAAATTAAGATTGATTCCTTGTTCACATGTATATGTGAGCCAAGTGAACGACTAGGGGATCGGTTACACTAGGTGTGCGTTGGTCAAGATCCACCATAAAGAACGATAAGACTATTCGTCATGGTTTACTAAACTTTAGTAAATATGGTTGTGCTTACAAGTTTAAGTATAATTCTGAACATTGGAAAGGTTTCAATGTATGGCAGGACAAATAAGAAGAATCAAATTAGGCAGAAAGATAAAAGTTTCTCCAATCTGAAAGGATGGGAGAGTACTTTAATATTGTGTTTTATGGTCATGTTAATGTTTATGGAAAAGCTATATCACAATAGATCCTCTAAATACATATTAGTGCATTTGTATGGCTAAGAAGAGGAATTGTGAATTGTTTAAATAGCTTAAATCAAGAAGATGAGTCATACTTCATTCCCAAAACAAGTCTTAGAGTCATACTCCAAGATTGTAACCTTGAGTGACATAACCTTAAGAAAGGTTTAAAACACTTATCAAATGTAGAGTAAAATTTTTCTACTCTTGTACAATTGAAATTGGTAAGTTGTGATATTTTTGGATAAAACAAAGACCAACTAAGGCCAAATGTGTGAAGTGTTTGTCTTGATAAGAATCCGCACTAACTCTTGAATATTTGATTTGTCAAGGACTGATTCATGACAAGAGAATCTTATATGTCAAGAGGGCAATGGGAGTCTTAAAGATCTTGACAAGTTTCCAGAACTAATAAAGAATAAACATATTGTTTATCACTAGCACATGACTTGAGGTTTATAACCTATCGTGTTGACATATTCTTGTTTATGTGCCCATTTCAGTTAAAGTTGACTATGCATGAGAGTTCTATGAGTTCTCAGTTGTTTGCATAACTAGTTGGAAGCAATGGTAGGCCCTTGTGCTGCCAGATGGCAAGAAATTAAGATTGAACAAGTTCAGTCCATATAAGTTTGGATTTGTCACTAACCATGTCTTGTGATTATGTTTTTGACAAATTCACATGGATAGGAACACATACACCATAAGATCTAAGTGTCATAAGGTTTCTCTCCAATTCATGAAAATGATTGAGAGGAAATGCTTTCACTAAGTAGATTTTAAGGAGATAGCAATTGTGGTATTTGCATTCTCAAATTCGATTATGATGACAACATCCCTTTTCATAATTCGAATTGTAAGGAATGGAAAAAGGTCTAAACATTTGAGACTTATTGATATAAGTTCTAAAATTGTTTAGACACACATGTGAGCTATCTAAGGAAAGGTGTATGATTCTGAAAAGCCTATATAAAGTCTTATCGAAGCATCTTATCAGAAATCTGAACTTTTGTAAGAAAGTCAATAAGTATTGATTTCTAGAAGTCCGACTGATTTCAGAATACATGTCAAAGCTAGTGGGAGCATAAGTGTTATGCTAGTAAGATGATAATTATTATGCTATTGAGACCAAAATTATTATAAGTATTACGAGTTAGCAATGTTACTTATAGAAAACAAAAGTTTCAATTCGCAAAGTTGTGGTTTTGAAAAGTTGTTTTGTTATAATTAAGGGAGAGGAATACATACATCATTTCAAATCTAAAAGCTTAGAATGAGTTTTTAATCAATTTAGTCAAATATATAATGTTATGTTGGAATGGTTCAACATAAGGAAATTCTATATATGGAAATGTTAATTGCGTTCTCAAAAATTTATTATGATTACAGCATCCCTTTTCATAATTCGAATTATGTGAACATGGAAAATAAAGAATAAAAATATTGTAGCAAAAGAATGATCAAGTATCATGTCTTTATGTTAGACATTATGGATCGTATCCCATATGCTTCGGGTATAGGATCGATTGCATATGCTATAATATTCTCGTGTTCTAAATTTTCCAAAAGCCTAGGGTATTAAGAGGGAAAAAGGAATAGAACTGGATATGACTAAAGTGGTTGAACAACTGTTAAGGACAATCTAAGGTTCGCCAAAGATTGGTCGCTTAAGGACAATTGGAAGTACAGTAATGGAAGGACCATATTGACATTATTATTGAATAGATAGGAGTCTGTTAATAATGAGTTGTCGTATGGAGAATATGGAATGTCTCCATATTGGGAGTTGAAGAATAGATGAGAAAGTTAGAAACTTTTATGCAAGAAGGATGTTCAAAGGAATGTACTTTGAATTTGAGACTTCATTTCCATGGAATTCTCTTGTAACAATCACCAAAGGAATATTTTGTAATATCATCGGTCAAGTCTCTGTGATTTTTGGCACCTAGACATTACAAAAGAATCATTGCATGATAGTTTAGAATCTAACACTTTCTGGCAGTCACAAGAATTTGGAATTCTTACACTTGCAATAAGGATTTGGAATTTTGAAATGAGCATCATTGAAATGTTTTTTAATTGATCAATTTCACAAATTAAGGACCATAGACAAACATAGTGTTCATGCTTGGAGCGTGGCATAACTATTGTTTTAATTCAAGTATTAAGTTGATTATTCAAAACATTATACAGTGAATGATGAGTAATCAATACGGCTCAAAATTTTTGGGGCCGTATAGGGTTAGTATTATTCTTGTATTTCTCTTTTCATGTTTTGACTTCCGAATAACTAGGTTATTCAAACCATCCACAGTCGATCATACTTTGGAAGTAGGTATTGAGGCAAGACTATCATGAATGGGTCTGTAGTTTGTCTAGGAAAAAGTGGCTACAATGTTCATGAGTGCTCCTGGAATAAGATTCGAGTATTGGACTCAACCCACGGTCATTTAAATCACTTCATGGATTTTATCACGAGTGATCATGATACAATAATATCTTACATTCTTCAAACTGAGATGTGTGAGTTGTAGTTACGAGTCGGTTGCACATCGACATATGTAAACACACCAGTAACTTGGATGTTATAAAACATATCATTGTGTGTAATTTGATGAGTAAGTATAAGCGAGCGTTTGGGTCGATGTTTATCCATTCCTTTTACCCCATGTGGATAAAAGTGATATATGTAGGTCCTTTGATGATTTAGTGATGACATTAGGCCTGGACTGATTTGATTCGTTCAATTAGTCAGTTGTCATAAATTAGAAATCGGGAAACAACAGATGGACAAAGAGAATGATTATAATCCATATCTCAGTCCATATGATATCTAGAATGGAGGAATATATGATCCTTTATCTAATGGATGCCTCATTGACAAGGTCAGAGTTCGACAGCGGCTTTTAAGAGCTACGATTGCTAGTCGGGTTGGAGTCATGCTTGAAATAATAGTTATTAGACTTATCCAAGTGGGATACTATTGGATTAGGTGTCTAAGCTCATAACTATTATTTGTATGCACTAGACCCGAGAGTAGCATGGTCCATTTGGGTTGCATGGCATCGAAACAGTTTGGATAGACTTTTGTGAGAAGAGGATATTTATGATCTATTAATATATTATAAGTTCTAATATATTAATAAATAATCATATTATTTAATTAATATTGATCAAGAATTAGTTTGGAATTAATTTTGTGATCAAAAGAGACTAATTAAATAAACGGGGATTGATTTGGTAAATCATTCATTCTTATAAAGTGGGCTTATGATCCATAGTTCTTCATGTTGGGCTAAACCCATGTGGTGACCCATGGATACTCCATGGAGGTTAAAACCCATGGATCATGAGGAATATGGAAAGTCATGAGTTACATGGTGTAACCGTAATGCGCACACTCTATAAGAAGCCTCATAGCTCATGAAATGGCACCTTTTAAGTGATAAGAAGTGAGTGCTAGCCGATTTGTGAAGCAAGTGTCCTTCTCTCAAGTTATTCCATTTGTTGGTGGTGTTGTGTGATTCCATTTGAGGTGCAACACTTGGGGCACTAAGTTCTTAAAGGTCCAAGGCTTCCAACTACAACAAAAGGTATGTCATCTAACTTGTTTTTATTACCCAATTATCAAAGTTTTTTATGCTAGTTAGGGTAATACCTTGGAAAGTTCAACCTTGCATGTATAATAGAGAGAACATAGATCCAAGGTATTTAGGGTTTCATGTACACCTTAGGAGTGTTAGAATGCTCTAAACCCAACAATTTTGTGATGGCCATATCCGACCGACTGTTGATTTGACCATCTCAATCTCAGCTTGGCCAAGCAGTTAACTATCAACACCAAATCATTGACGGTCCAAAAGATATCGAATTACATAGTTAGCACGGAAGTACCAAATAAACTTCTACTACATAGGATTTCCCTATTTAAAATGTCATATTTGGTCAATCCTTGTATGGCTGCTATTGTCACACCCCCAAACCAAGGATGGCGGAAATGTCCGGGGGTGGAGGACTTCATGTATAATATCATAACAACGAGTATAATTGTGATCAAAGTAAATACAACCATCATAAATATAATTGAAAAGGTTACATGGTTTCATAAGTTACATGTTTCAAATTCGATTACAATATAATGATAAAATGGTTTGTCCAACGCCGTAGCGTTCCAGCCTCAAAAGCTGGTAGTTATCTGTTTTCATTGATTACCTGAGAATATGTCACACCCCAAAACCGGAACGGCGGAAATGTTCGGGGGCGGAGGACGTCATGTATAGTATCACAACAAATTATAGTAGTAAACAAGCAACAACATCATCCATTGCATTAATAATATAATTTAATACAATTGTGTTATGTATAGTTTATAAGACACCAAAAATGTAAATCAAAATAAGAGATGAGTCTTGAACGAGCTCCATCTTCTCAAAACCTGGCATCGGTACCTGTCTACTGATGACTTGAGAATACAAGTTATTTTAAAAGAGTTGATCAGCTTTAAAGGTGGTGAGTTCATAAGCATTTTAGTGTCATTGTTTGTATGAAAATATTTGTAAGTGTTTGATGTATAAGTTTGTAAATGGTTGTAGTAAATGTTTGTATCTCCTAGAAAATCCTATATTTTCTACTAAACGTAGCCTTCTACCAAGGCATCAAATGTTCTGGATGTTTGTTTCTTGTAAAAGTGTGTATTTTCCCAAGTGTGACTATCATTAACCAAAAATATAGTTTTTACATCACCGTTTATGTGAGAAGATCACAATGTGAATGCAATGGGAAAATAATAAAGTAATGTAGTGTTGTATTATAGTAAATACTTTTGTACTAACTACCTTAAACTGGTTGTTAATTAAGGTATAATGTGATATGATTGTACCATACTATCGACTAAAACACGACGATGAAAGACATCGGAAGAAATGACATTTGGCACCTGTAGACTTGCAAGTCCCATGGTAGCTAACACCAAGGTGTAGGATAGTCAATCTAGTATAGATCTATACACAAATTCACGCTCTCCCTCCAGGAGACTCTGGATACAAAATGAGCCATGGCAGTGATGCCATGCCCCGAAACAGCGGCTCACATTTATGTTATTGTATTCTTGTATATGTATTGTATGTACTAGTGTATTGTATGTTCTCTCTATCTAGTATGTAGTATGTTCTCTCTGTCTAGTATGTAGTGTGTTCTCTTTGTTTCTCATTATAGTATGCTCTCTTAGTTTCACATAATACTATATCCTGTTAGTTTCTCATAATAGTAAGTTTGTATTGACTGATGAATGAACTGACTCTTGTATGTTTCGTTGTACTAGAAGTAATGAGTAGTGTCTTCCTAAACTATACCTATTATAGTTTACTAGTAGAGTTGTTTCTATGACTGAGTGTGTTGAACTGAGATAAAAGCTTTTATGTCTTATACATATATACATAATACATAATTAAGGATCAAACGAAACTCGGACAAACAACATGGTACTCTAAGTCCACAACCAAACGAGGAACAGGAAATAAAGTGAGTTATCAGTCCTAAGTCCTTCCAACCTTACTTATATAACTATATATGCATTAGACATGGTTTTGACAATATGTAAGTTTAAAAGAGTTAAAAGAAAACGTTTGACATGTAAGAACAAGTTTGATGAAGAGTTTAACATGTAAAAGAGTTTGATAAACATTTTGAAGTAGTTTGTTTGATAAAACAGTTAAAGTATAGTAAATCCATTTGTTTGATAGTTATTAATCACATGTGATTGATATAATAACTAAAATGTTTCAACTTGTATTCCCCCCATAAACGCATTTAAAATCATTTAAAAGGTAGATTAAGAGGTATGAACTCACCTGTAGTGAGTGATGCGAAGGAAAGATCGGTATAGGATGGTAAGTGTCAAGTGAAGACTAGAGCACACGGATCCTATTTAATATATAATGACACATATATGCATCTAATTAGTGTTTATAACATCTAATCTTGAAATGGAACAAACTTAGGGACTAGGAAACACTTTTTTTGAAGTGTTAAACCATATAGGGTTGCATATAAGGGGTGTAGGGCCTCACATAGGAGTTTACAGCCCAATGGTAAGACCCCAATGACTTTACGGCCCATGGGTTTACGGCCCAATGACTTTACGGCCGTAAACTCATGGTAACTTGTACCATTTTGTGTTTTAAGATCTTACAATCCATAGGGAGGTGTTCTAGTCTCATGTCTAAGCATTAGGAAGGAGTTATGGTCCTTATGCCCAACTATTTAGGGTTTACGGCCCAAGGAGATTGCCTTGGCCGTAAACACCTTATGTTCTTGAGGGAAACTTGTTTTCAAGTCCTTAATTCAATATCCTAACTAACTAACAAGTATAGGAGGTAGTTACTTACAATTTGAAGGCAAAAGGAGGGTGTTTTCGGCCCAAAACACCTAAGTGTTCTTGATGTTCTTGATGAAATGAATAACACTTGAAGATCTATCCAAAAGAAGAGATTTCATGGATGAAATCATGTACAATCACTAGATATTGAAGGATATCAATAATTTAAGGGAAGAAACACTTATTATCTTGAAGATCTAAGAGAAATATCAGATGGTACTTGAGAGAGAATGAGTTCTTTGGCTTGAAATGGTAAAAGTGAATAAAAATGACTGAGTGTCATATATATACCATAGAGTTTACGGCCGTAAACTCTATTTTATGGCCGTAAACTACAATTCTTGGAGTTTTGAGGCTTGAAATTTTTCACATTGAACTCTAGAGTATACTTCCTATAACTACCTCTTGAAGGTACTAGGCTTTAGAAAACTCAAACAGACTCTAAACAGTGATAAAAGTTAGCAGAAACACGCCTGACTTGATTGAATTGAATGGTTGCACAAGATAGAAATTTCGGGTTATCACAGAATACAAGTAATTTTGAAAGAGTGTCAACAATTAAGTTGGTGAGTGTATTAGCTTTTGTATGTAGAATTGAAAACCTTTCTTTGTAAATGTAGTGTGTGCTCAAGAAAAATCCAATATTTTCCGTATAAAAGGAGCTGTAGTCTTAAGACCCAAAGACCGAAATGTACAAATATTTTTCCATACTTATGATAGTATATTCAATTTTAAATAACTAAAACCCCTTTAAATGTGAGAATTCCCATTAACTATATGTGTCGTTGTTTCTCTATGTGAGTTATTATAACCATGCAATTGACATAGTAAGCCTGTTACGACGTACTTCGGACGTCAGAATGTTTTGACATTTGTCTCCCCAGACCTACCAGTCTAGCTATTGCATCCAACTATGGTGCGGGATTGCCAGTCCCAATATAGATCTATATACAAGTATCACGCTCTCCCTACAGGAGACTATGGTTATAATACTAAGACTTTTAACAGTACCCTAAAGAGTACAATGAAGTGACGTCTCACAAATTTGATTCAACGAGTTTACGTGTAGTGTGATTGAAAATCCTTTTTGTAGTGTAAATGGAACCTTCCTTAGTATGTTTGTAGTGTTAATGAACCATAACTATATTTAATATAGTTTATCCCATATATTTGTAGTGATTGAAAACCCTTTTTGTAGTGTATTGGAAACCTTCCATAGTGTATTTGTAGTGTAACAAATCATAAACTATACATATTATAGTTTATCATATATGTTTGTAATGAATGAAAGATCCTTATGATGATTGTCTAATTTTGTTTCATGAAGATAACTAACACGAAATACGATTAAGATGTAGCTAAACATGGTTATACACTTTGCTCAACATGTTACAAAGTGTTAATCAATTTATAAACTATTTTACTAGTTTTAACTTTTCTGTCACTATTTTTAGAAAAATCATAAAAAAAATCAATATAAGTCGAAAACTACATCCGTAAAATTTGAGATTTTAGAAAATATGTGTAGTTTGTTCATAATTTTTATTATGATTTTTAGATGTCTCTAAATAGTGTGAAAATGTCCATACTCACAGACTGTTCCGAAATCGTTTCTTAAATGATAGACAGTTTTGTAAAAATCGTCATAAATTGTTGTAAAATCGTATGAATGTTTGCAAGTAGTAATTAGAAAGGTATAAACCTGAACTTAATTCATATTGAGCAATTTTGAAAAATATTAAGTTTAAGTTGGTCAAAACAGTTCGAGAATAGACCACAACTTTTCTGATGAAAGTTGTTAGTATATATTAGAACTTGTTTTGGATATTGTAACTTATATTCCCCTCCCCTCCCCCCCCCCCCAAAAAAAAAAAAAACTTGAAGAAAACATAAAAATGTAGGGGTATGAACTCACCTTATGTGATTTCTTGTAGAATGGAAGGTTGAAGATGAAGAGTTTCAAGTCAAGAACACTTGAAGGATGCTTGGGGATTTGAATTCTCGAAGAACAAATATATCGATATTTATGTAAATGACCTATGATTTGTATGAAGAAATGAAGAATATTTAGGAATAGAAATGAAGAACTTACCAAGAATGAGGGAAAGTGAGAGACCTCCTAGGGATTTCGAGTTCCAGATTGAGAGAGAGAGAGAGAGAGAGAGATTAAACGTCACTTTCTGTTTAATGACCCTTTGCTCAAGATTATATTTGAGCATTCTGCTCAGTAAGTGGTTGAAGCGATTAAACGTTTGATCAAGCTTCTTATCAGGCTTCTGAACAAATGAACCAAACTCAGACAGAAGAGTGGTTTGCAAAGAGTGTTCTAGATCGCATCTCTAGAATACAACTCCTTCAATCTATTCCATATTTCCTTAGTAGTAGCACATGCACTTACGAGACGGAAGGTATCCAGTGGAAGAGCAAACCTTATAATTCTCATCGCCTTTATGTTGCTGAACAACTTCTCCTTCTTATCCTGAGGAACATTAGTGTGTTCAACAAGAAGTGCATTGTATTCAGCCTGAGTCTTGATAACCTTTCTGGTTGCAGTGTACGAAAAAATCTCCTGAGTCATCGCCTACCATATTGTTGAACCATGTTCTTCAATACCTAGAACATAGTCTTCAAAAATGCAATGCCCAAAATTCATAATCCTGAGGAAAGAGGATTGGAATCCTAGTTGTGGATCCAATATTGTTAGAGAGATTGAACGATAAAGTATGATGATCTTCATTCTTCATGATGTCAAAGAATCACAAAACACGGATATAGAATCAAATGTGTAAAACGAAACTTTGAGTTTTTGGGTAAAAGACAAATATTTAGATCTGACATCTACAATCGATAGAAAAGATAAAGACAAAAATAGCAGATCCAAGAAAAAACACAAAACCCCTAATAGAACTCAACAGAAGAGTAGTGATTGACTTACATAATCATTAAACCGTAATTGTTACATGCATGCAATATTTATAGTCTAACCCTAGAAAGCAATAATCACAGATGGACAGGCCCAAACTGGAATAAATGAGACTACAAAACATTTGACAAAACACTTTTATAACCCAACACCTTTGTACTATGGTGTTGAAACACCAAAAAATGATGTAACCAATGTTAATGTTAATGCAATAATAGGTACTACTAGCCCCTATTCTATGTATATGCATGATCCTTCAATTTTTTGTCATTCTTGATTGGGACATGTTAATATTTGTTCTATTGAAAGAATGGAAAAAATTGGCATGTTACCGAAATGTTCATTAGGTAAAAATATGAAATGTGAGGTTTGTGTAGAGACAAAATTTTCATAAGATCTTCATAAAGTAGTTGAAAAATCTAATGAAATACTTGGCTTAATCCACTCTAATTTATGTGATTTTAGAGCAACACCTACAAGAGGAGGAAAAAATTATTATATTTCCTTTATTGATGATTGCAGCAAGTATTGCTATATCTATTTTTTAAATACCAAAGATGAGGTCTTGAATTCTTTTATGAATTATAAGGCTGAAGTTGAGAATCAACTTGATTAAACGATCAAGATTTTAAGGTCAGTATAACGAGGAGAATATGAGTCTAGAGACTTTGCTGAATTTTGCTCTTTGCATGGTATTATACATAGAACAATTGCTCCATACACTTTTCGACAAAATGGAGTGGCTGAAAGGAAGAATAGAACATTGAAACATGATTAATTCAATGTTAATTGTAATGCCCGTGTCTCTAGGCTAGGTATTTATGATGATGTAATCGTTTAGGTTAACCTTTGTAACTCGTTTTGAAATAATAAGAATGTATTATTTGAGTATTATGTGTTTTATGCTTAATTATGTGACTTAAATAAATTAAGAACAAGAATAAGCGTAATAATAAAATATTAGATAAGCCCGATATCTATGAAGTAAGTTGTAGTGGTCGTGATGAGGATTCTGAAATTATAAAGAATGCCGAAATCCGAGTTATAACGAAGAAGTTATGACATGTCGAAGTTTCGCGACAGAACCGGTACGACACTGTGTGACATAAATAGTGAATTTACAATAGAGCGATATTTAGCCTTAGTGAACTAACGAAAGTTGTAGAATACGTTAAACCGAGAGCATACATTAAAAGAGCTTCTAAATCTAACTTTGTATGAGGAAGTTATGATTTTTATAAATTTCGACTTAGCCGTATGCAGCCCAAAGTGCGAATATGAGATCGAGTGATTTCTAGCTGAAACAATCTAAACGAGAATCAAAGATCTCGTCGATAGTAGTCCAACGGTAAAAATACAAATGAAAACGGACGTCAGATGAATAAGTTATTAATTTCTAACGGAGTTTTGCTGTCCCTGCCTACTAAAAAATAATATAATAAAAATAAATTCAAAATTAGCCGACAGTGTCTAAATGAAAGTTGTAGAGCATAGTCTCACCTACGCGTGGATATAAAGATTGAAAAAAACGGAGCTCGAATGCGAAAGATACGAATTTTAGAAGTTTGTAAATGCGGAGTACGCCCAGCGTACTCATGGTTCATGGTCTGGGTTGGGCCACATCGCCCTACTCCACCACTCGAGTGCCTCGGGTCTGAAGCCGTGATGCATCCGATCCAATCCACCCAGTACGCCCAACGTACTAAGCGTACGCCCAGCATACAGGTCGACGAAGCAGTACGCCCCATGTACTCTGAGATTATGCCCAACGTATTCCAATGCTCAACACCCTATTAATAGAACTCAAGGGCTGCCGATTTGTTTTTGCTCATTTCCACTTCTTCGCCCCTTTTTCTTTCTTCTACTTTGCAAGAAATACCCCCGAAGCCCCGATATCAACCCTGACACCCGAAGCAAGTATCGAAGCCCCAAAGATCCCAAGAAATAGAGTTGTCGAGCCGAAAATCTGCCCGCGAGAAGCCCCGTTTTTGGAAGATATCCCGGTTTCATCGAAGATTATTATTTTAAGAGTCGTAGTGTTGTACGAGCATCGTCTTATCAAGTGAGTGTGTAATTGCTTTCTTCTAACACATAGATATGAATTATTTCTCTATAAAATATGTGCTATGTGTTTATATTATCTGTTATTTGGAATGAGTATTGAATGAATATATTATACAGGTTTTAAGTTGTGTATGAATGTATGTGTGTATATATATATATATATATATATATATATATATATATATATATATTTATCTACAAAAATTTTGGGTAAAACATGGGTAGATATTTGATGTGTGATGAAATAAAAATGATGAGAGGCCTCGATGTTGTTGATCTAGTCATCTAGCGGAGTATGGATGATGACCACAGACTCTTTCTAGACATTCCAGTGGAATGCTGGCAGGTTCATAACCTGTAGGTGTTGTGAACGATGTGTTCACCGGTGTACTCTATCCCCTCATGATTGCCTTTAGGACATCTATTGTTGAGGAAACCCCTTTGCAGTAATGTTCATCCCGATGAAAATCCTTAGACTAGGTCCCGTGTGATAGTTGTTGTTTTAGGGACGTAAAGTGAGGATAACGGATATGAGTAATCGGGTTATTGTTGGTTGGTGAAATTAAATATAATTATTTATTGTGGGTTGAAAACCCTATATGCTCACCAGACTCCCAAGTCTGACCCAATCAGTTTCTTTGTATTACATGTAGTAGCTCGAGAGCATAAGTCAGACAACTTGTGAAGATATTTTGTTTATATGCCAGTAGTTGTATATAACTATTGTAAGGCTTATAATGTGTCGTTTATGCTTTTGGTCTGTATCGGAACATGACATCCCGAGTTTTGTTATATATGAAAATACATTTCTTTAAGGAATGCTTTGATAAATCTTATTTATTATATTTTGTTTTGGTAACAAATTCTGCAGCTCTTTTAAATCAAAGGATTACTCCGAAAATTATTTTAAAAGCATAAATTAAATCGGTCTTTTCTGGGTGTGACTTTGGGGATGTCATAGTTGGTATCATAGCATTAGTTTAAGCAAACTAGGAATTTGTAGGATTTCTAGACTTAAATTTAGAATGCTAAGTGAAGACTGTGAGATAAGTGTCTGTTATATTTTACACACGGGCACTAGTTTATTTTAGGAAAGATGCCTAAAATGCTTTTATGTGCTAAATTTTATATCTTTGCCATATATGATATTATTTGTTTAGATCTACGGTTTGTTGCCAACCGGATCTGGAGACCTTATGTGTTTTGGATTGTAAGTGAATGACGACGGTATTAGAACTAGCATGTAAACATTTCAGAGTGATATGGATGATTTAAATATCTATCGTGAATGAGGATCTAAATTCACCTTATTCGGTGTATAGATCGAAAATGGCAAGAACTAGAAGTGAAGTTGGAAACGCGAACGAAAATAGGAATCAACCACCAGTGATTGATCAAGCACCTTTTGTAGCAGCAGCACCTGAGCCAATGATAATGGATGGGGTACAAGCGATGATCCAAATGATGGTGGATCGTCAAATGGAAGAAACTAGACGTCTGCTTCAATAGAATCGTGAAAAACCCTCAATGCCGATTGAACAGCCCGAATTGAATGAACGACATTCGGAAGGAGGAAACTTCAGTAGGACTGTTGGTCAAGCCAACCCACCGATTGTTAGGAAAATCAACCAGGATGGAGGAAATGATGGGCATGGGTGCAAGTACAAGGATTTCATGGCATTCAAGCCACCATGTCTATCCGAAAGCCCGACACCGGTGGAATTTAGAAATTGTATCTCCGAAATGGAGACAATGTTCGAGAGTTGCGAATGCAGCAATAGACAGAAAACCGCTCTTGCGATCCCTCTGTTAAAATCTAGAGTGTTGAGTTGGTGGAAATTGTTAGCTGACTCGATGCCCAAGGGAGAGGCGAGCAAGAAGTCATGGGAAGACTTTGTGGTGCAACTCAAATTACAATACTGCTCCGAGTAGGACCTTCTTGAAATCAATAATGAGTTTCAGAATTTGAATAAGGGGAAATGAGCGTTACTGAATACGCTGCTAGTTTCACGGAAAAGATGAAGCTTATTCCATATTTAGTTCCAACTAAACTCTCTAAGGTCAACAAGTTTGCCCTCGGACTACCAGCAGACTTTGGTCCAATGGTTAAGCAAACAACCACATTGAAAGCCGCCATCTGGGCTACTAGAAATGTTGAGACCCAGATCCGGGAGAAGGGTCTGGAGAGGTCAGAGGTTGGTGAGAAGAGGAAGTTTCACGGACCCTCGGGGTCCAGCAAAAAGAGTAAATTCTCGAAGTCTAGTTCGAGAGGATGTGGAGGAGGCGAAGTGAAATGGTGCGACAAGTGTAAGAAGAAGCATCATGGGGAATGTGTCGGGGAAGCCACATGCTTCAAATGTGGAAAGCCAAGGAACTATGCCAACGAATGCACCCGTACCAAGAAAGTATGCTATGAGTGTGGAGAGGAGGGGCACATCTCGAGGGAATGTCCGAAAAAGAAGGAGGTAGCAAAACCCAATATTCCACCAAAGCCGAAGGCGAGAGCCTTCCAAATGACACTGGAAGTTGCGAAAGAAGAAGCTGATGTCGCTTCAAGTACCTTTCTTGTAAACGAATTGCATGCCCAAATTTTATTTGATTCTGGAGCCAACTACTCCTTTATTTTGCATGAATTTGGTAGAAAACTAGCTTTGCCTGTTGATAGACTAGATAATGTTTTATTAGTCGAAGTTGCTAGTGGCAAATTTGTACCAGTTAGCCATATTATGAAAAATATCTTCATTGATTGGAATGGGAATAAGTTCCATGAGAAATTATTGCCCATCGAGCTAAATGGTTTCGACATCGTCCTGGGGATGGATTGGCTTAGTGCCAATGATGCCGAAATATTGTGCAGAAAGAAGATAGTAAAAGTAAACCCGCCATGGAAAGAGTCATTTATGGTGTTTGGGGACAAACGTAGAGTAAATTCTGGGATTATTTCTCTAATGAAAGCCAGAAGGTGTTTGGCCAAGGGTTGTACATCGTATCTAGCATTCGTGATCGATGCTAAGAAGGAGAAAAAGGAGATGCAGAGCATTCCTGTCGTGTGTAATTATCCGGAAGTATTTCCCGAAGAACTTCCCGGATTACCGCCTGATCAACAAGTAGAATTTCGTATCGACTTGTTACCAGGGACGACGCCAATAGCAAAAGCACCTTACCGATTAGCACCAACGGAGATGAAGGAGTTGATGATGCACATTCAGGAGTTATTGGACAAAGGTTTCATTAGACGTAGTTCATCACCCTGCGGAGCTCCGGTGTTATTCGTAAAGAAAAAGGACGAGAGTATGAGAATGTGCATTGATTACAGAGAGTTGAATAAGGCAACGATAAAGAATAGATATCCATTGCCAAGGATTGATGACCTGTTCAATTAACTACAAGGTTCAAGCTATTTTTCAAAGATCAACCTATGGTCAGGATATCATCAGCTCAAAGTGAGAGAGCAGGATATCGAGAAGACTGTATTTAGAACACGATATGGACACTATGAGTTTTTGGTTATGTCGTTTGGACTAACCAATGCTCCAGCAGTATTCATGGATTTAATGAACAGGGTTTGTAAGCCGTTCCTTGATAAATCTATGATAGTGTTCATAGATGACATTTTGATTTACTCGAAAAGCCAAGAGGAGCATGGCAGACACTTGCGAGAAGTGTTAGAAGTCTTGAAGAAGGAGAAGCTGTATGCAAAGCTCTCCAAATGTGATTTTTGGATTCGAGAAGTCCAATTCTTGGGTCACATGGTCAATCAAGAAGGGATAATGGTTGATCCAACAAAGATTGTAGCTGTGATGAAATGGGAACAACCGAAAAGTCCCACGAAGATCCAAAGCTTTTGGGGATTAGTCGGATACTACCGAAGGTTTATCCAAGGCTTTTCTTCGATCGCTACTCTACTAACAGCTTTGATCCACAACGGAGCTACTTATATTTGGAGTGATAAGCACAAAGAAGCATTCGAGTTACTAAAGAAGAAGCTATGTGAAGCACCAATTCTTTCTCTACCCGACAGAGTTAAGGACTTCGCTGTCTATAGCGATGTATCTGGGGTTGGGTTGGGTTGTGTTTTGACCCAAAGAGAAAAGGTGATATCATATGCGTCTCGATAGCTGAAAGAGCATGAAAAGAACTACCACACTCATGATTTGGAATTGGCAGTGGTAGTATTTGCTCTAAAGATATGGAGGCATTACCTCTATGGCTTGAACTGCAAAATTTTCACTGATCATAAGAGTCTCCAATATCTCTTTAATCTGAAAGAATTGAATATGAGGCAATGACACTGGCTAGAGTTACTCAAGGACTACGACTGTGAGATACTTCACCACCCCGGTAAAGCAAATGTTGTCGTTGATGCTCTCAGTCAGAAAGTCAATCTTGAAAGAAAAAGGCCAATAGCATTAAGAATAGAAGTTGTCTCGACAATTGTAGAGAGTATAAAGAAAGCTCAAGAAGAAGCTTCTGAGAAGAATGATCGAAAGGGAGAACGTTTGGGCAAAACGTTAGTGTTCGGTATAAACAGTCACGGACTGAAGGTATTCCAAGATCGAATTTGGGTGCCTAAGTCAGGAGGAGTAAGAGATCTTCTGATGGAAGAAGCTCACAAAACCATGTGCTCCATTCATCCTTGCAGCACTAAAATGTGTAGGGACCTAAAACCCTACTACTGGTGGCCAACTATGAAGCTTAATATTGCAAAGTATGTGGCCGAGTGTGTAACCTGTGCAAGAGTTAAGGAACAACATCAGAAACCATATGGGAGTTTATAACCTTTGCCTATACCTATGGGTAAATTGGAAGACATTGCTATGGATTTTGTCACTAAACTTCCCAAAACAAAGAACGGTCATGAAATGATTTGGGTGGTCGTTGATCGCTTCACTAAGAGGGCGCACTTCATAGCAGCCAATGAGAGATGGTCTATGGATAAGCTTGCGAATTCTTACGTGAAAGAAATTGTGAGGCTTCACGGTGCTCCGTTAACGATTGTATCAGATCGTGATAGCTGTTTCACCTCAAGGTTTTGGAGAAGTCTACAAGAGGAATTGGGTACCAAGTTGTGTTTTAGTACAACTTACCATCCACAGACTGATGGTCAGAGCGAGAGGACGATACAAACGCTTGAAGATATGTTGAGAGCATGTACCATGGAATTCCAAGGTAACTGGGATGAACATTTACCTTTGGTAGAATTTTCCTACAATAATAGTTTCCACTCGAGCATTAAGATGGCACCTTATCAAGCTTTGTACGGACAGAAGTGTCGTACGCCGTCTTATTGGCTCGAGGCTGGGGAAAAGTAGTTTACAGGACCCGAGATAGTCCATCAAGCTGCTGAAAAGTTGAAAATAATTAGGGAGAGAATGTTAGCGGTTCAGGATCGTCAAAATATCTATGCTGACATAAAGCAAAGACCGATGATATTTGAAGTTGGGGATTCAGTTTTGCTTAAAGTCTCACCGTGGAAGGGACTTACAAGATTTGGTAAGAGGGGAAAGTTAAGTCCAAAATTTATTGGACCGTTTAAGCTTCTTCATAGGATTGGGAATCAAGCTTACAAGCTAGAATTACCTGAAGAACTGAATGGAATTCATAACGCTTTCCATGTGCGTTATTTGAGGAAGTTCATGGGAGATGTTCCCGATATAATTCCAATTTCTGAGTTAAGAATTAATGAGAGCAAAAGGTTAATTGAAGAACTAGAGACAATCGTTGAACGTAACACTAAGAAGTTGCGACGCAAGATGGTCGAATTAGTGCTTGTCTGATGGATACTACGAATGGGCCAAATCTCATCTGGGAAACAGAGAGTGATATGATGAGTCGCTATCCGCATTTTTTTTGTTGATGTGTGATTCCGGGGACGGAATCATCCTAAGGGGGGGGGGGGGGAGAATTTTAACGCCCGTGTTTCTAGGCTAGGCATTAATGATGATGTAATAGTCTAGGTTAACCTCTGTAACTCGTTTTGAAATAATAAGAATGTATTATTTGAGTATTATGTGTTTTATGCTTAACTGTGTGACTTAAATGAATTAAGAACAAGAATAAAAGTAATAATAAAATATTAGATAAGCTCGATATCTATGAAGGAAGTTGTAGTTGTCGTGACGAGGATTCCAAAATTATAAAGAATGCCGAAATCCGAGTTATAACGAAGAAGTTATGACCTGTCGAAGTTTCGCGACAGAACCGGTACGACACTGTGTGAGGTAAATAGTGAATTTACGATAGAGAGATATTTAGCCTTAGTGATCTAACGAAAGTTGTAGAATACGTTAAACCGAGAGCATACATAAAAAGAGCTTCTAAATCTAACTTTGTATGAGGAAGTTATGATTTTTATAAGTTTCGACTTAGCCATATGCAGCCCAAAGTTCGAATATGAGATCTAGTGATTTCTAGCCGAAACAATCTAAACGAGAATCAAAGATCTCGTCGATAGTAGTCCAACGGTAAAAAGACAGACGAAAACGGACGTCAGATGAAGAAGCTATGAATTTCTAACGGAGTTTTCCTGTCCCGCCTACTAAAAAATAATATAAAAATAAATTCAAAATTAGCTGACGGAGTCAAATTGAAAGTTGTAGAGCATAGTCTCACCTACGCGTGGATATAATGAACGTCATAAACGAAGCTCGTATGAGAAAGATACGAATTTTAGAAGTTTGTGAAGCGGAGTACGCCCAACGTACAGGAGTACGCCCAACGTACTCATGGTTCATGGTCGGGGTTGGGCCACATCGCCTAGTGATGCATCCGATACAATCCCCCCAGTACGCCTAGTGTACTAAGCATACGCCCAACGTACTAGTCGACGAAGCAGTACGCCCCGAGTACTCTGAGATTACGGCCAGCGTAATCCGATGCTCAACACCCTATAAATAGAACTCGAGGGCTGCCGATTTTTTTGCTAATTTCCACTTCTTCACCTCTTTTTCTTTGTTCTACTTTGCGAGAAATACCCCCGAATCCTTGGTATCAAACCCGAAACCCGAAGCAAGTCACGAAGCCCCGAGATCCCAAGAAATAGAGTTGTCGAGCCGAAACCCTTCCCGCGAGAAGTCCGGTTTTCGGAAGATATCCCGGTTTCATCAAAGATTAGTATTTTAAGAGCCGTAGTGTTGTACGAGCATTGTCTTATCAAGTAAGTGTGTAGTTGCTTTCTTCTAACACATATATATGAATTATTTCTCTATAAAATATGTGCTATGTGTTTATATATTATATGTTATTTGGAATGAGTTTTGAATGAATATATTATACAGGTTTTAAGTTGTGTATGAATGTGTATATATATATATATATATATATATATATATATATATATATATATATATACACAAAAATGTTGGGTAAAGCATGGGTAGATAGTTGATGTGTAATGAAATAAAAATGATAAGAGGCCTCGATGTTGTTGTTGATCTAGTCGTCTAGCGGAGTATGGATGACAACTACGGACTCTTTCTAGATAGTCCAGTGGAATGCTGGCAGGTTCATAACCTGTAGGTGTTGTGAATGATGTGTTTTCCGGTGTACTCTATCCCCCTGATTATTGCCTTTAAGACATCTATTGTTGAGGAAACCCCTTTGCAGTAATGTCCATCCCGATGAAAATCCTTAGACTAGGTCCCTTGTGATAGTTGTTGTTTTAGGGACGTAAAGTGAGGATAACGGGAATGGGTAATCGGTTTATTGTTGGTTGGTGAAATTAAATATAATTATTTATTGTGGGTTGAAAACCCTATATGCTCACCACGATCCCAAGTCTGACCCACTCAGTTTCTTTGTATTACAGGTAGTGGTGCGAGAGCATAAGTTGGACAACTTGTGAAGATATTTTGTTTATATGTCAGTAGTTGTATATAACTGTTGTAAGGCTTATAATGTGCCGTTTATGCTTTTGGTCTGTATCGGAACATGACATCCCGAGTTTTGTTATATATGAAAATACATTTCTTTAAGGAATGCTTTGATAAATTTTATTTATCATATTTTGTTTTGGGAACAAATTCCGTAACTCTTTAAATCAAAGGATTACTCTAAAAATTACTTTAAAAGCATAAATTAAATCAGTCTTTTTTGGCCGTGATTTTTTGGGGATGTCACATTAATCACTTCTAGAGCACCACATAATGTATGGGGAGTAGCATGTCTTCCAGCAAATTCAATACTTAACAGCATTCCTCTTAAAAAGAGTGATAAATCACCCTATCACCTATGGAAAGGGAGATTACCCTCTTACAAAAGGATGAAAGTGTGGGTTTGCCTTGTTAAGGTACAAGTACCTCTTCCCAAGAGGACCACACTTGGACCAAAAACCATAGATTGCATCTATCTTGGACCTTCCATGAATAATGCAACCTATAGATTTCTTGTGTATAGATCACATGTTGATGTATCCATAATCAAACCATCATGGAATCAGCAGAGGCTGAATTCTTTGAAAATATTTTTCCTTTTAAGGATAAAGGGAATGAGGCTTCCTGCTTTAGGAAAAGACCTCTAGATGATGGACTAAATGAAACCATTATTGACAAAAGTTTACAGTCAAATGTAAAGAGTTATTCCAAGGTTCAAGAAGAGAACTTAGAACCTAGAAGAAGCAAACGCTGCAAAATAGCCAAAGATTTTAGACCTAATTATATGACCTATGTAATGAACAAAGAACCCCAAACTTATAAGGATGTTATGGATTCTTATAAAGCTCCTTACTAGAAAAAAAGGCAATCAAAATTGAGATTAATTCCAGTGTGTAGACTATCACGTGGAAATTGGTATATTTGCCACCTGGGAAAAACCAATTGGTTAAAAATGGATATTCAAGAAGAAGTTTAGACCTAAAGGTACCATTAATAGGTACAATTCTCGTTTAATAGCTAAAGGGCATCATCAAAAAGAGGGTCAAGAATTCTTTGACACCTATTCACCCATGAAAAGAATAAAATCAATTCATACATTGGTGGCAATTGCAACCATTCATAATTTGGAAATACACCAAATGGATGTGAAAACTTCTTGCTTGTATGGTGAAATAGATGAAGAGATATATATGAATCAGCCTGAAGGGTTAGTGGTTAAAGGTCAAGAAAACAAAGTCTGTAAGTTGGTTAGATCACTTAATGGACTAAAACAGACTCCAAAGCAATGGCATGAGAAGTTGACAACACATTACTTTCTAATGGATTTAGAATTAATGAATGTGATAAACGTGTTTATGTCAAATAATACAAGAATGCTTGTGTCATCATATGCTTGTATGTGGATGATATGCTTATAATGGGTACTAATTTGGATGTGATATATCAAACCAAGAAAATGCTACACTCCTCCTTTTCCATGAAGGACTTGGGAGTAGTAGATGTGTTCCTTGGTGTAAGATTTCAAAGAAGATCGGAAGGATATACTCTCACCCGGTCCCATTATATTGAAAGTGAAAGAAATTTCGACACTATGATGACAAACCAGTTGTCACCCGTTTTGTAACGTGCCAAAAATTATAATGTAAAATTTCCATTTTTTGTTTAACCATTAACACCATTTAATCCTTTCGATCATTCAACAATATATCAAAGAAAAATTAATTACCAGAGTACAATTCTCAAAATCATAAAGTGTGAAAACATGGGTGGATGCATTGCGATCAAGCCGAATCGTTCCCTCTTGAATCGAAAGTACCTGAAAACATTTTTAAACATAAACCATAAGAACAGAGCTTAGTAAGTTCCCCAAAATACAACATACCATACAGATATGCCAGCTCAAGGCTGTGTTGGGTCTATTTCACCACCGAGTCTATTCCAACTCATGTGTCAACCCAAGGCCGTACCGGGTCAATTTCACCCTCGAGTCTATTCCAACTCATATGTAAGCACAAGGCTATACCTGGTCTATTTCACCCCACATACATATAGAAAACAAGCACACATGCATACAACACATACAACAATAATCATAAAGACTACAAACACATAACATATCCTAGTATCCTACAGTATAGTGAGAAAACTCACCTCAGTCCGTTGACAGTCGAACTGATGCTTGGGCTACTGGACTGGAGAATCCCCAGGCTAACCAATAAAATACTATCATAATCAATAATTGGGTCACAAACCATACTTGGGATTTAATTCACTAATCCCGAGGCTATTTTACCCTTCCCCTCAATTGGCCCAATTAACTGAGGCCCAAACTCAATGGCACTTAAAGCCCAATAATGGCCCAAATAAAAAATACACTCAAGGCCCAATATGGGCCCAATTCCATAAGTTCACCAAGGTCTAACAATGTCCCAACTCAACAATACTTGTGACCCATCAAAAGCCCAAAACCCTAGATTCCAAAAAGGTGGCCCAAAATCAAGAAAAAGTCCATGCAGCATACGCCCTGCATACGAGACTTGTACGCATGGCGTACGACTCTTTGATGCACAAGGTACAACTCATCCTTGCTAAAACTCGTGGGGTCCATGCATTACGCTGAGTGTACTCCCACGTACGCCCATCATACTCAACAAGTCACTAAAACCTCACATTAAGCACTTAATGCTTAAGACCAAACGTCCAAACTCTGATCTAACTTCATTTTAAAGTCTTCACACGTAAAATTCGTGAATTTACTCTTTTGTATGTCTTAATGGGACCTAAAACTTATTTTGATCCTACTAAGTCCATAACATGAACACCAACTCTCACATGGTTCATCCAAACTCATCAAGATGACATTTTTATGCACTAACAACTTCATAAATGCTAAGATCCAACATTCTATGCTCTTGTAGTAGTTCATACTCACAAGGACGACTTAAGGGACCATAATATGCCCAAAACAACCCCTAGACTAGATCTAGCACATAGAGTTTCTAAGAGAAAAAACCTTAGAAGAAGAAGGAAAAGAAAGGAGAAAGAAGTGGCGTGAATAAGGAACGCCTTTGACCTTATAAAGAATTAGTAAAGGTGGGATATTCAAAATCCCTGACGTGATGATGTAACTGACAGTCATAATGGGCAGTTACGTCGCCGTAAAAATCGAAGCTCCGATTCAGCGTCAAAATATTACTACACCTAATTTTACCTCCTATCTAACTAGGTATTCGACTAAGTAGTGTACCTTTTCGCAAATAATATAACACAAATAGTCGGGTATCGAACACAGGGAACAAATTTAATTAACTAATTTATCTACTAAATATTAATCTAAGAAAAGCAAAAGTTAATTTGGTTTTTATCCAATTTTGCGAGTTCATACAAACTTACTCACTCAACTATCAAATTCAATCAATTACTATATGTTTAGTTTGAATCCACTTCTCCTCTATGGTTAGCTACTAATTATGGATAATTCATGTTGGTTACCAATTATTATATTATTCGTAATTTAAGTCCAAATTTATTAATGTTTAAGTAATTCATGTAGAACTATGCATCGTCACACATAATTACACACGGAATCAATTATGAATTATGAATGGAACTATGTAAGATTTATTAAACAAACACATTTATGGTCATAATTTATGTTCTCCAGCACAACTAAATTTAATTACTTCAATTACTTATCTAAGATTTTGTCGATCCTGGCTCTAGCAATTCAATGGTCACTAAATCATTAGGTTTCAAGTTCATGTAATTTAATAGTCACTAAGCTACACATGACATGAATCAAGCAATTTAAGTATCAAATATTAGTATGATAGGTATTAACAATCAAACACAAGCATTTAACCAACTAGTAAAATCCATTATTAATAAACTAATCCATGAGTTGAAGCTTCATCTAGCTAAACAGAAGCAACTAGATTTAGCTACTCATGGCTGATAAAATAAATCCACATTCAATAAGAAAGACATGTTTAATTTGTACCAATTCAAAGTAATGGTTATTAACTTTAATCACTCGTTCTTCCGTGAATGCTTAACACTTGAATTCTCTGACTTATTTTTCTCTATAATTCGTCTTCTAAACCCCCAAATCTCCAGAAGAACTCTCCAATTCGTAAGTGCCAATGATATATATAATTTTTAGGAATTATTGCACTTCACGTCATGAATTGAGGTGAATCCTTATCGGGCAAGGATTCTGACTTCCCGTGCACATATCTTCTAGAAACACCCACTCTACGTCGTGTAAGAGAAATCCACATCATGAGTTGAGCTTTTCGCTAGGATTTCCTTCTTTTATCTCTTCAAACCTCCAAAGTTCCATTACTTGTCACTTTTGGTTCTTGTTCTTCAAGATTGATCCTTTTGGCTTCAAAATACAATTCAATCTTATAAGTTCCATTTATCTTTGAAAATAACCAAAATATGTATAAAATGTATTCAAATATTGCCTAAAATGTGTATAAATATGACAATATCAAATACCCCACACTTATCTTTTTCTTGCCCTCAAGAAAAAATAATTAATTTTAAGTGAAACTCTTATCACTAACATCACATAAAACAATTCATTTTGAACTCAGCCATTATACCAAGACCTCAATGCGCATATTTGTGTCGAAAATCCTAACAACTTCCCTAATTCCTAAATACTCACAATCCTTATGAACCTTCATCCCTTAGCTTATACTACATTGATTTTGGCAACCCTCCGAATGAATCCTTAGAAAAAAATTCTTTAACCTCAAGGTATTTTTGTTAAGCTACCCAAGCATACATAATCTAGAAAAATTACAACTTTTGATACCACAATGGAGATCTTGGAATTCCTCACGTCTTTGATATTTTATCTTTGATTTCTTTGAATCCACTTCCTTTATTGTTCGATTTTTGGTATCTTCTACTTTTGAATTTCTTCAGAATTTTGATCTTTTGATCTTCATACTTTGATAGCTCCAAATTCTTAGAACTTTTTAGTAATTTCTCTCTCTCTCTCTCTCTCCATGTCTCTCTTTTATATATATATATATATATATATATATATATATATATATATATATATAACACTTTTCTTTGCTAAAATCCTACATGGTTTAGCAAAGGTGCTTATTGGTTAGAGGTATTAGTCTAAGTGCAATGACTACATAAGCTCTCTTGGATAGATTTTAGGTTTAGGCTGAAAAACATATTATGCCATATAAACTACCAAATTACCTTTCATATCTCATGGCTTTTCACTAGGACTTGGGAAGCTACAAATATACTATAACATATGTTGGCTTAATTAAACATTTGAACTCGAATTGGATCATCCCACACAACACTAGCAACATACGTTTAAACTAATACTAGATTTAATTTGTAGATTATTATTTCAAATCTATCTCTAAAATTTTAAATTTTCTAGCAATTCACTTTTTCAATTTCTTGACCCCCTACCCCCCACTTATTACATACAATGCCCTCATTGTATGCATAAAATAATTTAAAAGCAAGAAAATGGAGAAATAGGAACAGTCTCTCTTGGGGTAGTAGTGGCGAGATCGAATCAGAAAGTGTGGATAACTTTCAATATCTTGAATATGTGAATGAAACTTGGATCTTCTGAGATATGTGTATGTGCCGATGAAATGTGAATCCGAGACTTGAATCTTCAACAAATGTAGTGTAGAAAATCTTCAAAGCACATTCCATCAATGTGGGAAAACATACGCCACATTTTATGGTTGAGAAAAAAAGGAACATCCCAATTATGCAGATCACGTCATGGTGTTGGAACCCACGACGTGTTATCAACTGAAATTTTATTTGATATCGCGGTGGGTTCTAAGTTCACGACGTGGATTTAAGGTCCATGTCGTGTAAATTGGGTTTCACATAATGTAATTGCATAGTAATTCTTCAATGCTAGTTGTAACATCCTGTTTCGGGTCGTTCTGCGATTTAAGGCTCGTGGGCCTTAATTCGGGTATGAAAGGTTTTTAGGCTTTAAAGAAGAATGGCTTTGTTAGGTCATATTTTTTTTGGTTTGCGCTAGGAATCTATCTTTACGAGTCTTGTTAGTTTGTGTTTATGTATTTAGGGTGTTTGAGGTTGAGTGAACAGAAAACATGTTGTTTTCGGTTCACATGGTGTTTGCGGCCGTACACTAGTTTGTAGTCGTGAACCTGTTTACGGTCCACTGTTCCTATAAATAGATGTCAGTCTTGTTAGAGTAGCAATCGGTTGTATGTGTGTGTTCCTATGTACCTGACATTTACGACCATTTATAAATGTGTGCATTTGGGAACTCTCTTGCTTCTACTCCTTCTTGTGCTTATTGATCTTAGTTTGATCTTGTGGTTGATCACTGGTTGGATCCGGATTTGTGGACTTACAATTGGTATCAGAGTCAATCCGGTGTCAAACTTGTTCAAGCTAAGTTTGCGGTTGGAGTTTCTTTTCATCTTTGTCATTTTTCAAGCTTGATTGCTGGGTTTTTGCGATTGTTCGTGATTTCAAGGCTAAAGGGAGTAAAGATCTGCTCGAAATCAACTGTTTTCATCATTTCTGGGTGTTTTCAGCCTCAACTGTTCATCAGTTTATGGCCGTGAACACGTTTTTGGCCGTAAACCCATACATGTTTTTGACCGTGAACGATTTTCGACTGCAAACAATTCATTTTTGACCGTGAACTACATTGGACCGTAAATTGCCTTCAACTTAAAAATGTTATCAACTAAAATTTTGTGTACGACTGTGAACCATTTTCGGTCGTAAACTGTCTTTTGACTGCAATACTGTTTTCGGTTGTAAACCCTCATCGTTTTCGATTTCATTTTCCTTGCAAACTTTTATTTTCAGTCAATTAAGAAAAACTCAGAAAATTAAAAAAATGGAATCACAAAACTTACCAGTTCATCAGGAATTGGACTCGATTATGGGAACCACTACCAGAATCCCATGTCTTCTGTCAGCAGAAGGATTCCCAGAATGGAAATACCGAATGGAAAAGTACATCAAGATGAAGGGCTTCAAGATATTGCGCAGTATTCTGAAGGGTCCAGTCAGAATCACTACCACTTTGGAGAATGGAACCATTATTGACGAAGACTTTGCAAACTACACTGATGAAGATTTCGAGAAAATTGAGGAGCAAGAGAAGACTCTAGCTATACTTACACTGGCATTATCTCCGGAAATTGCACAAGGTTTCCGTGAGTATGACTCAGCCAAAGCTTTGTGGGAAGCTTTAATTGAAGGGTATGAAGGAAATAAGGATCTGAAGCAAAGCCGTCAGGACATGCTCCGACAGAAGTTCAATATGTTCAATCACATTCTTGGAGAAACTTTGGAGACTCAACTACAGCGTTTTATTACACTCACCACTGAAATGAATTCATCCAGAATTTCAGTGCCAAGATCAAAAATCAACAAGAAGCTGCTTAACTCTCTTCCAAAATCATGGGACATGAATGTCTCAGTCATCAAAAAGACAAAAGATCTTAATCGACTCAGTCTTGCGGAAACAATGACAATCATCAAAGCATATGATCTTGATGACAAATAAAGAGAAATCAACCATGTGAATTCTTATTCTACTGCAAACCTTGGGATTTCATCCAACAATGCTTTTTCATCCTTTACTGCACCTGCTCCACAAAATCAAGCCTTTGTTGTTCTACAAACTCCATCCCAGGTCGTTCAACCATCAATGCCTTATCCATATACAGTCTCCTCCTTAAAAGCTCCTGCTCCTACCTATGCTCCCAAAGAAGCCGAAGAGAACATGGGTTTAGCTTCTGGGTTGGTGAATTGTTACAATGCCTTTGTGGCTGGTGAATCGCCACCATAGATTTCTTTCCCTGATTTAGATCAAATTCACCCAGAAGATGTTGAGGGAATGGACATCACTAGGAAGATCGCAATGACAGTGTTCAGGGCCAAGCAATTTGCAAAGAAAACAGGAAAGAATAACTGGGGAATGAATGCATAGAAGAAAGTTGGTTTCAATAAGGGAAAACTGAGACGTTTTAACTGCCACAAGCCTGGTCATTCTGCTCGTGACTGTCCGAGACTTGATCATAGAGTGTGTATCAATCAGATTCGTTTGATGATGCGGAATCCCAATCAAACGGATGATGTCAGGTCAAATAGAAGAGAATAATAATAATAATAATAATAATAATAATAATAATAATAATAATAATAATAATAATAATAATAATAATAATAATAATAATAATAATATGAATCTTCATTGTATTGAATAGATTGGAATGATGTTCCTTTATGTGAGATTCACACACACACACATAAGCACCTATGTTCTCTTCTGTTCATCAATATCTACTCCTCACCCCTAACACACACACACACACACACACACACACATATATATATATATATATATATATATATATACACACACACACACATACAAGGGGAACATGGGCCGGAGAACATGGGCTGTAAATGGGTTTACGGCCGTAAACACTGACCGTAAACACCCCACCTGGCCGTAAACTAGACTGTAAGCTCATAAAATATTACATAAAAATACAATTGCCCAGAAAAGCAAAGTATAAACCATATTTTGACCCAACAATCTCCCCCCTTGGTTTATAGCTTTCTTTTCTTAATTGACCCAACAAGCTCCCCCTAAAAGGTAGCTGACTTTTCTTGTTAATCTTCATTGAGAGCTTGCCTTCAGCATTAATCTTCAAATTCTTCACGACTTCAAGATGAACTTGATGAATCTTCAATGAATGACTTCATCTTAAGTACTTGAGCTTTTCTACAGAATTTGACATTGAACGCCCATTGGGTTAGGAGGCTTGACGTACTGATTCGTGAAAGATAACGCTTTCAGCTTGAGAATCTTCAGAGAGACCTTCAGAGAGAAATAATTTTCTGGATCACTTCAGCAGGTTCATAGATAGCAGCAGACTGGTTGAGGAGGCTTCAATGCAATCCGTCACATAATCTTCAATTTCTGTTTCACCTTGCTTCTGGGGTTGAAGGATTGAATGTCGAAAGAATAATCTTCATTTCTTGCTCCTTCGAATGAGAATTCTTCGATGCTCACGGACGAAGCCTTGGCTCAGAAATCTTCGACACAAACTCCATGAGTTTCATCTTCACCTAAATTCACTTTTCAAGACAAAACAAAACTAAAAGAAAATTTAGCACAAAATATTTTTAGGTTTTTCATTTTCTTGAACAGAATATTACAATATTTTTTTTTTTTGAATATTCTGATTTTTGTTTGTTTGTTTGTTTGTTTGTTTTTTTTAAATTTAATTCTCCCCTAATATTTAACTTAAAAAAAACACTATGAAGAAACTTAAAAAAATAATAGCTAACTTTAAGAGTGATTCGAGATCAAAGTTTTTAGACAACCTTTGTCCGTTTATCAGTACCTCTCCCTTCATGAATAAATTTGGTCAATCGCGGGTATTGTGGTCCACTTTAACACGAGAGATTATTACAAAATTAGGACATACTATAAGTGACAAGACAATGTGATCCTAAGTTCCTAGATAATATTCCTTAAGGACCATTTAGCTGACGACGACCAAAGATATTGTTGTCCACGTAAATTGAGCAGTGAGATCTACAGACAACCTAGTGATTGTTCAATTTTAAATGTACTAGAACGTGTTTCCCACTTCCTGATATAACCCAATAATCAGGAACTTCGAAAGTACTCCTTACTTTAGGTGAGCAGACAATTATTATGAGAGAAGTCAGATTTAGAATGCATATGCTATACACCCAGGTTGGATCTCTTCCAATCTCATAGAGGGTGAAACATATGACTAACTGAAGTTTTAGAGGGATTGAGAAGAAGAATGATGCATATACTGTGTACCAGGTCGGATTGTAAGTCACGCAGAGGAGACAGTATATGGCTAACAGATAGAAAGAATTGCATAGAAAGAAGATGCAGAGAGATAGAATTGCATATGTTACAGTCCAGGTCGGATCTCTCGATCATGCAGAGGAGGCAACATATGGCTAACAGACAGCAAGCAAGAAAATAACCTTCTATAGACCTAATTTATCAGAATTCCCAGTCACCCCATCAATACCGGAATTAAGGAAAAAGTTTGTACATCGAGGATGAGTTAAACCACGGTTCTAGATACAGATAATTTTAATGTGACTGATGGATTATCATGTATATCTCCCTGCTCAACCTATCTGAGCGTTGTATTGTCAGGCAAAATGGATCTATCTAGGTCAAGATTTTTCAAGTCTCTTAAGTTCATCTATGCCTAGTCAAGTCCATTTTAAATCTTTCGTGCCTACCAGCGCATCGAACACAGAGCCTAGACAATTCAGATTCAGTCCCTTACATAGATTCAAATTTCCTGTTATCACATGATTATATCACTTCCCAATAATGATTACTAACGAAAAACTATTAAGAAAATAAAAAATTGTCTTTGAAATGAATCAGATTAAGATAAACAAGGGAGTATAGAGAAGAAAACTCAAACCATAATTTACCGATTGAAATTGCATCCAGAAGGTCTGAGAACAGCATGCATAATCTCAGAACATATCCGAAAATTCTTCATGTCATTAAGCACTAACCCTGTGTGATCCCTTCCTTTCTTCCCTTCTCGCAAGGATACATACTCTCAAACAATGTTATGAGTGTTGTATAGTTGAGAGATGTCCCCTATCATGTGCCTGGAACAGCCACTACCAACAAATCGAAGTCTGATGATATGCCTCCATAGCTGCTCCAGCACAGAGCGGGATCAGTTGGTCTTTGGAACCCAGTCCATTTTGAAACTGGTTCGACCTTTGTCGTCCTTGCACGGTACTCTCTCCCATGACATATCATGTTTATCACAAACAGAAGATGTAGAAACAATAGAGTCATTAGGTGATTTGGGAGATTGAGCCTTCGAAACCCATCTATAGTCAGGTTTAACCCATTTCTTGTTTGAGCGGATAGGTGCCTCAGTACTTGCTTTTGAACTGGAAGCTGGCTGCCGAGATGACTTTGACCTAACCGGTCTTTGTTTTACTAGAGCATCTCTTGGATTAGGCTTCTCGGCTGACATTCCCTTCTTGCCCTTGGGATTCAGGTTCCTGTCCTTCTGCGCGTTCCAGTCACCATGGTCTGAATGTGACCTTGAGGGGTTTCTTTTGAAGTATCTCCCTCTTGGCGCGTTCTGCCATCCTTGTGCATAGTAGGGAATGTATGCGCGATTTGGACAATTTTTGGCAATGTGTCTAGGTGTTCCACAGTGAAAACAAGTCTTTTTCTTCACTGTAAAGTTGTTTCTTCCTGCCCCGGGTGGCGTATCCATGCCTTGTCTCTTGCTTTTCCCACGCGCACACTTGCAACAAGCATTTTTTTGCACTGGAATTGGTGGCCTATATTTCTCAACGGCAGGTTTGTTAGGAGTAACAGAATTCGAAGCAACAGATTCTGAGTTCAAGGAGTCATTGGTTTGTTCAGTAGTGTTCTCCTTGTTCTCATCTTCTACTACTTTACCTGCACATGAAGTAGAAACATTAGTATTTTCAACATTAATAAATCCTCCTGAAACAAAACCAAATGGCTTTCCATAAACCATGAATGGTTCGTTGGCAATTTCCTCTTTAGACAAAGGTTGATACTGATATGTATGATTAAAAGGAGGAGGTACATTATCGTATCCTAAACCCTTTGACTGATTATGTTTAAATTGCATGCAATGGTCTATCATTTTGGCAACTACTTCGCTTGATACATCAAACTTTTTAAAATCAAAATTTTCAGTTTCAAATTGCCCTTTTAATGTATCAGGCTCGGTAATTAACTCAGCATTCTGTCTCTTGATATAATCATAATGTTCACATTGTTCAATGTAGTCTTGTTGAATTCTCTTAAAGTCCTTTATTTTTGTTTCTAATTCAGCCTTCAGTGGTTTCTGTCCTTTCCTAAGTTGATATCCTTCATATCTCAAGTCCTCAACTTCTCTGTTTAAATAAATCAATTTGTTACCGAAGAAATTTAATCGTATCTTCACTAGATAGTATACATGAAACTTCACATGATTGAGAACATGAAACTTCATTGACCGGAGGGTTTAGGGAACTCATCGTTTTTCCACACTTCAAAGCGTCAAGTTCTTCAATAACAGCAGCAAGACTAATACGATTGAGATCTTTTGTCTTCTTGATGACAGCCACGTTCATATCCTACGACTTTGGAAATGCATTCAACAGCTTTTTATTTATCTCAGATTTAGACAACAAGATCCCAGCTATATTCATCTCAGTAGTAAGTGTGGTAAATCGCTGCAGCTGAGCCTTCATGGTTTCTCCGGGAATGTAGTTGAACATGTTGAAATTTTGTCTTAACGTATCCTGACGATTCTCTTTCATGCATGTCTTCAATTCCCTTGTTGACCTTAAAAGCCATTAAAAGCACAACTCGAAGCTAAAATAAAACTTAAAAGTCAAACCCTTTGACTATACACCTCAAAAGTCAACCTTAAAAGTCAAATTTAAAAAGTCAAACTCAAAAGACAAACTTGAAAAGTCAAACCGAAAAGCTAAATTTAAAATATTAAAAGTTAAATGAGAAAGTCAAAATTTAAAGTTAAAGTCAAAATGCTAAGAAAAAAAGTCAAATTAAAAGTCAAAAATTAAAAACTAAAATTTTTATTATTATTATTTTTTATTTTTTATTTTTTTATTTTTTTATTTTTAAATTATTATTATTATTATTATTATTATTATTATTATTATTATTATTATTATTATTATTATTATTACTTAATTTTTTTGGGTTAAAAATGGAATTTAAAATTAAAAAAAAATTGAATTTTGGGCTAAAAGTGTAAAAACTGCGAAATTAGGAACGAAAGGGAGTGTCTTTGAATTAAAATTGGGAGGGAAGGAACAAAGGCATGGCTGAGGAGTTGGTAAACCGCTTGGTTTATGAACCAAAGGTCCCAGGTTCGATCCCAGGCTCCCCCAAATCCGCTTCCCTTTTTTTTCAGATACGATGCGAGGCGAGGAAGTAGCTGCGAGGCGATGCGAGGTGCGATGATGCTGCTGACCACGAGACCGAACACGTGTGAGCCGTAAACCACCGAGGACCGCAAACCGAGGCCGTAAACTCCGAGCCATAATCTCAAACCGCAAACTCCGGACCGTGAACCTCGGGCCGTGAACTTCGAAACCCTAGCTACCAGCCGCAAACTCCGCCACCCCCTATTAGGTTTCAACCAAAAACAGTGATTTTTGCCCTTTTTGCTCCAAAACTCGATCAAAAACCCATTTTCATGAAAAACGCGAAGAAAAAAACCCCCCTTATTTGTCAGAGATCTATCCAAAAACGCAAAAATATTTCGAAAATAAGATCAAATAAGCTCCAGATCTGACAAAATTAACTGATACAATCCAAGCTCTGATACCAATTGTAAGTCCCTAATTTTCATGTGTATCAATCAGATTCGTTTGATGGTGCGGAATCCCAATCAAATGGATGATGTCAGATCAAATAAAAGAGAAGAAGAAAAAGAAGAATATGAATCTTCAATGTATTGAATAGATTGGAATGATGTTCCTTTACATGAGATTCACACACACACATAAGCTCCTATGTTCTCTTCTGTTCATCAATCTCTACTCCTCACCCCTAACACCTATATATATATATATATATATATATATATATATATATATATATATATATATATATATATATATATATATATATATATATATATATAAGTGGAACATGGGCTGGAGAACATGGGCTGTAAATGAGTTTACGGCCGTAAACACTGACCGTAAACACCCCACCTGGCCGTAAACTAGACTGTAAGCTCATAAAATATTACTTAAAAATACAATTGCCCAAAAAAGCAAAGTATAAACCATATTTTGACCCAACAGAGTGAATAAATGAAAGGACGATGGTTCTGGTGGGAAACAATAGGGGAGCTGCTACCAATAACAAAACTACGAATCTAGCGGTGGTAGCTCAGTTATTTGACTGGGAGGATCAAATTCAGGCCCTAAACATTTCTAGACCTGAAAATGCTCACTTGGCCCAGATCAGTGACTTCCCTGGAGAGAAAGTTGAAGAGGATCCAGAAGCAGAGATGATGGAAGTACAGTTTGCTTTCATGGTGTCCACTACCCTTGAACCTAAAAAGAAAGTGGTCAGTCAAACTTCCTGTTCTCAAAACAGTCATTGATACTGATAAATTTTTACGTTAGCAAATAGAATTATTGTGTAGAGATAATGAGGACCTAAAGTACGAGGGATATAACCTTAGAAAGCGCCAAAAAACACTTAAAGAACAATTAGAGGCCAAGACTAAGAATTTTAGGAAACTACAGGAAGAGTTTAGCAACAAGTGTGAGAACTACAATTTTATCAAGAAACAACTTGCCACTATGACTGATGAGCTTGACACATTAATAATTCGATTTGAAAATGCTAATCTTAATTTCAATAAATATGATGTGTCAAGTGAGAAAGTTGCAAACATGATAGAGAAACAACTAAAATGGCAAGACAAGAAACAAGTAGGTATAGGGTATGAGAGTGTCCCTCCTCCATTTAATCACAATTATCTTAGTTCTCCTCTCAAATTTATATCTTTACACTGCTATCCCTATGACCCAGGAAGAGATGGACAGAGAGGAATTTCTTGTGTATGGCAAACCTGTTGTACCCGTGATGGAGAGTAGTGCTAGGGAAAAGGATACTAACGTTTCTACTTCATATGCAGATTCACCATTAAGTCATGGAAAGCAGGCAACAGAAGAGAGTGTGTCTGATAATAATATTATTTCTAAATCTGGTGTTTATTTTTCAAACCCTGATGTTTTTGTTTCTGACTCTAAAACTGATGTTTCAGTTTGTGATGATTCTGATATGTCAAAGTATGATGGTTCAGTTGTTTTTGTTAAGTGTGGTGATGTATTTGATAACTATGATGTCTCTGTCACAAGCACATCCACTCCACCTACACCTGTCACACAACCTGAGTCATGCACATGCACGTGTGGGAAGAGTAAGGAAGTCAATAAGAATACTAGACCAGAAAAGAGTGGTACCAGTTTTTATGCTAAGAAACAAACATGTTTTAACTGTGGAACTACCAGTCATATTGCACGCAATTGTCCAAATCGGAAATTTGTTCCCTTTCATGCACACAGAAGAGAGAACGAGTCGCGAGGAAGATCTCTCGTGAGAAAATTTTCGAGAGCTCGTTCTCGTGATGATGATTGGAATGTCAATAATGACAGAAAACGGGCTAAGCTTAAAAAGAATAAACATGTTTTCATGAAAATACAACATGTACTTTTATGAAGCCGGACATGGCTAAGCCAAGATCGGATTCGTCAAAGTCTTTGTGTGTTGTCTTCGGCTAATATTAGATGGAAACCCAAACGATCAAAACAAAAGAAAACTATTTCAAAATCACCTGTAAATGTTTCTAAACATAAGTACCAATGGGTTCCCAAGAATTTGAATGTCCAATCATCTCAATCTTCTACTTGTGCATCTGGTGATAAATCAAAATGAAAAAGTGAAAAAGAAATTGTTGTTGCTAAAAAGGGAAACCCAGTGTTTCTATAACCTGGGTTCCAAAATCTAACAAATCTCGTGCATCGTGCAGGAACAACTATGGAGGAATGTGATCAGACCCTGGTATGTCGACAGTGGTTGTTCCAGGCACATTACATGAGACATATCCCAGCTGCATGACATTCAGAACTTCAATGGGGGTTATGTTTCCTTCACGGGAGGAGAGGGTGGGAAGATCACGCAGAAAGGAACTGTTACAAATGGAGTGCTTAGTTTTGAGAATATCAATTACGCTCCTGAGTTAAAGCATATTTTATTGAGTGTCTCTCAAATCTGCGATAAAGGCTACTCAACTCACTTCATTGATAAAGAATGCCTTATTTTGAAGCCTGGAATTATTATTCCAAAGATTGGATCTTGGTGAAATCAAATAGGGATGGAAATGCCTACATCATAGACATAAATCATAATATCCCGGAGCAAGTTACATGTCTCTTCTCTAAAGTCTCTGATCACAATGCCATGCTTTGGCACCGTCGACTCGGCCATGCAAACGCCAAAAACCTGAATCGTCTTGCCAAGAACGAGATAGTGTGTGGCCTCCCTGTCAAAGACTTTATTACTTTTGAAAAATGTGTGGTGTGCGCATAAGGAAAACATCATCGCAAGCTCTATTTGCCAAAGGCAGTAAACTCAATCAACAAGGTTCTCTAATTGTTGCACGTGCATTTATTTGGTCAGGACAACGTTCTTAGCATCAACAAGAGCTCCTATTCCTTGGTTGTGTTAGATGACTACCCGAGGTTCACTTGGGTTTTCTTCTTATTTAACAAGAGCGGAATTGTTTATCTGATCAAGAAGTGTGTGGTGATGATCGAGAACAAACAAATGAGAAGGTGAAGGCGCTTCGAACGGATAATGGCACGGAATTCAAGAATGTTGTTCTGGATCATTTATATGTCAAAAAGGGTATAATGCGTCAGTATAGTGTTGCTGAACGGCGCAATCGTACTCTAATGGACGCCGCAAGGATGATGCTTTGTGATTCTAAACTTACGGTCTTCTTTTGGGCAGAGGCGACCAACACTGCCTGCTACATCCATAATCGTGTCCTGATTAACAAAGCCCAGATGAAGACCCCATATGAAATTATGTACAATCACAAGCCATCCGTTGCTCACTTCCGAATTTTTGGATGTCATGGCACCCTCCTTCACTTAGAATCCAACCCCAAGTTCAACTCGAAGGATGATGACTGTTACTTTGTGGGTTACGCCACGCACACTACTTATTGTGTATACAACAAGAAAACCAAGCAGATTGTTGAATCTTTCGATGTGCGTTGGCTGGAGGAGAATGAGACAAACGCCCGAGTCGGTCCTGACTGGTTTTTAATTACGCTTCTTTATTTAAATCATTTAATGTGTTTTCAGATGATGTGTCAAGTTCTTGCTCAGGTACGAAGGTTGTTATTGAAGACGAAGAGGAAGATGTTGTGTACAAACCACCTTCGATGCCTTCTACGACTCCTAGGGTGGATGACACTGTTCCAAGCACTTCTTCAGATTCTCCTAGTCAAAGAATCACCCCTGATGCTGACGGCACTCCACTCACTCCTGCTAAAAGAGAGTTCATGACCAGAGTTACTTCCGTTGCTACTCAAACTTTCATGGAGCTTCTCTTTCCCGTGCCGATTGCAAATGAGTACGTGGCAAGCCCCTCTCACAGTTCAAGATCGTCTGAGGTGGATGATTTAGCAGATCATGAACTTATCAACATCAATAACCTTCCTGTCACACACAATGACATCAGCCATGAAGTTCCCACTAGACTTCAACACGATCATCGATCGAAAACGTCATTGGTCAAATAGGCGACGGAGTCAAAATGAGGAGTCATAGTGGAGATGTCAACACATGTCTCTACCCTTGCTTCATTTCTTAGATAGAGCCAAAGAATGTGGAAATGGCACTGAATGAACCTAGTTGGTTTGATGCAATGCACGAGGAACTTAATCCATTTGAGAAACTGGGGGTTTGGAAATTGGTTGAGCTGCCAAAGGGCAAAAAGTCTTTGGACACGCGCTGGGTGTTCCGTAATAAGCAAGATGATTGTGGGTTGACTGTGCGAAACAAATCCCGTCTGGTCGTTCGTGGGTTTCGGCAAATTGAAGGGCTTGACTACATTGAAGTGTATGCTCCTGTAGTGCGTCTTGAAGTTATCCGTATCTTCCTGGTGTATGCCTCCTACATGGGGTTCACAATTTATCAGATGGACGTTAAGACTGTCTTTCTATATGGAGGCGTGAAAGAAGAAATTTATGTTGATCAGCCTCCTGATTTTGTCAGCTCAAGGTTTCCAAATCATGTCTACAAATTAGACAAGGCTCTGTATGGGTTACATCAGGCTTCTTGGGCCTGGTATGCTACCCTAACAGATCATTTGCTCGAGCATGGTTATACCAGAGGCACGATTGATCAGACGCCCTTTATCAAGCATGTGGATGGAGACATAATTCTTGTTCAGATCTATGTCGATGACATTATTTTTGGTTCAAAGAGTCCAAAGTTGTGCACCGAGTTCGAGACTATTATGAAGAAGAGATTTGAGATGAGCTCCTTGGGGGAAATGACCATGTTTTTAAGGTTACAGGTCCGTCAAGATTCAACAGGAATCCTTCTACACCATGGAAAATATATTGAGGACATGCTTGAGAGATTCGGGTTTAAAGACTCCAAAGCTTTCTTGACGTCGATGGTTGAGCGACCCCTGTTATCTCCAGATCCTGAAGGTGAATCAATAGATTAGACAGAATACAGATCGATGATCGGATCCCTGATATATCTAACTGCGAGCAGATCTGACATCATATTTGCAGTCTGTTAGTGTGCATGCTATAAGGCTAATCCTAAACTCTCTCATTTAATTGTTGTCAAAATAATCTTCCGGTATCTCAAAGGTAGCCCAAAATTGGGACTTTGGTATCCTTAAAATTCTGATTTTTTTATATGCATTTGTTGACAGCAATTATGGATGTTGTGAACTTGACAGGCAATCAAATTCTGGGGGATGTAAATTCTTAGGCGACCGTCTGGTGTCTTGGTAGTGCAACAAACAACAAAATTGTCTCAACCTCAACGGCGCAGGCGGAATACGTTGCTACTTCTGCCTGTTGCTGTCAAGTCATTTGGATTCAACATCAACTGTTGGATTCCGATTTGAATTTTCTTGAAACCCCTATTTTTTGCGATAACGATGCTGCAATCCAAATAGTCAAAAACCCTGTCCAGCACTCTAAAATCAAGCACATCGACATCAAAGTTCATTTTATCAAAGATTGTTATGAGCATTTGCTCATTCGGTTGGAGCAGATCAACACTGATAATAATGTGGCGCATCTATTCACAAAACCGTTTAACAAAGCTTGATTCGATGTGCTTGTGGGTTTTCTAAAAATGCAACGTTTTGAGGACTGATTTTTGTTTTAGGTAGTTTAAATTTGCGCATTTAGTTTCCGTTCTCCCCTATGCACAAATTTAGGGGGAGAAATAAACAAAAAAAAAACAAAAATCATAAAATTCAAATATCCAAAAATAATGTTATTTCTGTTTTATTTTTTTTAGAAAAATGAAAAATCCAAAACATAGTGTCTTATGATAGCCTGTCTGCAGGTGATGTGTTGGGAAGTGATATCAACTCAGTGATAACATGCAATTTTCATTTGTGTAAGGTACCAACCCTGAACTGTCTAGGCTCTGTGTTCGATGCGCTGATAGGTACAAAAGATTTAAATGGACCAGACTAGGTATAGATTCACATTTAAAAGGACTTGACAAGTAATTGAATTAGATAGTTCCGTTTGGTGTGACAATACGACACTCGAGTAGATTGAGTAGTGAGATATACATGCGAATCTATGGGCTACACTAAAGTTATCTATATCGAGAACAGTGGCATACCTTTTCGTCGATGTATGGACGTATGTCCTTAATTCCGATACTGATAGGGCGAATGGGGAATTCCGATAAAGTAGATCTATAGAATGATTATTTTCTTTCTTTCTTTCTGTTAGTCATATGTTGCCTCCTCTCCGTGATTGGAAGAACCGGCCTGGATTGCAACATATGCAACTCTACTTCTATGCATCTCCTTCTATATGCAAATTCTTTCTGTCTGTTAGTCATATGTTGTCTCTCCTTTGCGTGATAAGTTCTCATCCGACCTAGAACACAACATATGCACCATTCTATTTCTCAATCCCTCTATCTAGTTAGTCATATGGTTATCCCTCTGCGTGATTGGAAGATCCAACCTGGGTGTACAACATATGCATTTTAAATCTAACTTCCCTCCTAATAATTGTCTGCTCATCTAAAGTAAGGAGTATTCTGGAAGTTCTTGATTACCAGAGTATGTCAGGGAGCCGGAAACACATTCTAGCTCATCTAAAATTGAACATTTAATAGGTTGTCTGTAGATCTCACTGCTACATTTAGGTGGACAACAATATATGTGGTCGTTGTCAGCTTAATGGTCTTCTAGGAATATTAGTTAGGATCATAGGGTCAAATGTCTTGTCACTTGTATCATGTCCAAATTTGTCACAATTTTTTATGTTTAAGTGGACCACAATACCAACGATTGACCAGATATAGTAATGAAAGGGGAGGTACATAAAAACGGATTAAGACTGTCCTAAAACTTTGATCCCAAAATCATAAAAGGAATATTTGCAATGGTGAAAAGAAACTTGTGTTATTTTATTTTATTTTATTTTATTTTTCTAAAAAATTGAAAAATTAAAAATTTAGTAAAACTTAGTTTAGTTTAAACTTTTTAGATTTTATTTTAATTTTAACTTTTAAGTCCTAAAAAATGTCTTATTTTTTGAAAAAATTGGATGTATTGGGAATGGGGTTGAAGCTTTTTGGATTTGCAGCCCATGAGACATAGGCCGAAAATGATCCAAGGTATATAAGGGTTTGTTATCGGCTGTAAACCATTTCACTGTCACTTTTTGATTACGACCGCAAACCCTCCTCAAATTCTCTCAAGTGTTCACGGCCGTGAACCTGTTTTAGCCATAAAATTGTTTTTCAATTAACTCAATTTTCTTGACGGCCAAATAAATTGAAAAAATGAGAAAACTTAATTTTAATTGATTAAATCTTTGGTTTTTCTCACTTGGCTCAGTTGGTGCAGATCAAATGGCGGACCAGAATTTTTATGACAATCACAACATAACTGCTTTTTTATTTGATCCACTAGCTGCTCATCAGGAATTCAAGTCCATGATTCATGGACTTAGAAGATGTTGTCTGGCACACGCTTTCAGGACAAATCCCATTATCTGCCAAGACCTGATTAAGCAATTCTGGTTCAACGCCTCTGTGCAGAAAAAGGAAAACAGTGCAGACTTAGTGGAATCACTCATTAATGGAAAGAAGATCATTGTGACTGAGCAAATTATTCGGGAGGCGTTGAAGACAAATGACAAGCCCGGATTTCCTACTGAGATCTCCATGGAGCAGACATAAGAAATTGAGTAAAGGATGGGATATGAGGGAGTGTTTCCTCCAACCATTAAGAAGTTGTTGCCTCCTTATTGGAGATTTCTTGCACACACCTTCATTATTTGTATCTCTGGAAGGAGAGCCGGTGTTGATGAGATCTCATTGCTAAACACCGGTGCCATATCTACTCTTGTTGCGTGTCTCGATTTCAACTTTTTTAGATACCTCTTGAACGAGATGATGAGTAACTTGGAAGGAAAGAGGAAGGATAAGTTTCTAATGTTCTCGAGATTTCTTCAAATTATCTTTGACAGAAAATATCCAGATTTGGAAAGGAAGGGAGAAACCTTAGACTTGAAGTCCTTGGGAGCAAACACATTTGGTTTTATGAAGCAGAATCGAAAGGGTAGTAAATTTGAATTTAAAGGAAAATACCCTCTAGAAAAGTTCGAGCAGTTTGCGGAAATAAACGATGCATCAAAATCGGAAAGCTCATCTAACGATGAAGATATTGAAGACAATGTTATTACAGCCTCAGAGCATGAAGATGAGCGTGTTCCTCCAGTTGCAATCGTTGCTGAGAAACATGTACCCATGGTTAATGTAAAAGGGGATGATGATGATGATGATGATGATGAAGATGATGATGAAGAGAATATGGATCTTGGTGGTGATATGTCTAGTTATGATAATGATGACTTATTCTTCGGTCTTGAGCAAAGTCATGATATAAGGCTAAGCATTGAAGACCTCGATGCTTTCTTTGACAATGCCAATGATGTTGCACAAACTGCAACATAGACAGAAGGATCCGGTGATGTTCTCAAGACAACGCCTCCAACTTCTACTCAGATGGCTGACCTTTGAACTATTACGGATACAACTTCAAGGATTCCTCCCCTTCTAGTTGCTATTCCAACATCCTTTCCATCTGAAGGTGATCTCACTTTGACACAAGCCTCCTAGCCTCAATTCAATAGAAGAAAAGCTGATCCTTGGTCGGGAGTGCTTCTAAGGGAACAAGCGCCGCATGTCCAACAATTAACTGTTGCTGCAACACCAGCCCAACAAACCCCTGAATAAATTCAAGTGCTGAAAGAGGGTCCAAGTGTTATTCGATCTTCTCATGAAGTCGGGAGCTCTTTAGTTCCTGGGGGTTCCTCTCCACCACTACCTGCGCATGATGCTGCCTCCGAGATGCTTGTTGGGTTGTTGGTGCAACACGATTTTGACCCTTCTACCCGAGCCAAATGCATATCTATTGGTGAAGGAAGCTCAGGGGATCAGACCCATCGATATCAGATCTTAGAGCAGATATTGGAGTATTGAACCAGAAGATTATTGAAAAAGACGTTTTGATTCGAGTTTCCGAGCTTGAAGAGAAAATAAATTAAAGTCAAAACAAATCTCTACTCTAGAAGTCACCCTTGGAGCCCTAACTTTCTGGATACTTCGACTTGAAGAACAAGCTTATTACAGAATTTGGTGATGTAACAGCCCGGAATTCCAGGTATCGTTATATTTATGTTTTTGGGTGTTTTAAGAGGGGACTCAGCGAGTTGGAGCCTAGACTCGCCGAGTAGGATCGCGGATCTGGCCGCGGGTTCGCGACTGGACTCGACGAGTCCGGATATGGACTCGGCGAGTCTGCCCTGTTTAGCAAAAACCCTAACCGTTCAGGTTTGGGACGTATATGAGGGACTTTATGGCCGTCATTATTCACCCTAGTCCTCTGAGAGAAACCCTAAGTCGTTTGTGAGCATCTGGAGCAAGGTAGAAGACCATTGTTGATTTTGGAAGTGTTGTTTTGCAAGGAAGAGAAGACTTGGTTAAGGGATCAACAAGGGAAGCCACGTTCTGAGAATTGGGGACACAGAGAACACATTATTCAGGTAATATTTCGAATTTCATCCTTCTATGATTGATGTGTATATGGATTTAGGGTTTATTGAACCCTTTTGTGGCTAGATTGAGTGTTACCTTGGTCCCCCAACGATTGGAACCCTGTATTAGGATCTTTGGAAGTCCAGAATGTCCCATGCCTGAGCATTTCGTGAATCAATGGAGGTTTTGGATTGGAATCCTTATGCCTTAGGTCAAAATGTAAATTATGAGTCATGGGGTGTATTATGAGCACCGAAATGAGGGCCTTACGTGATGAATCAGACTAGGAAGGCCAGACCTATGAATGGTCGGAGCAGTTCTGACCTTAGAAAGCAGTTTGAGCAGTTGCATGGCCTGGACTCGCCGAGTCCAATGAACAGACTCGGCGAGTAGCTTGAAGATTAACTGGGACTCGTCGAGTTGTTCTCCAGACTCGGCGAGTTGAGTCGGGGTGGCCCCGCGATTCTCCCAGGAGGAACTCGTCGACTCAGGGGAGATACTCGACGAGTAGAAAGGGAATTTTAGAGAATTGGTGAGGACGTCTAGACTCGCCGAGTCGCCCTAGCACTCGCCGAGTCCGGTCAAAGTTGACCGTTGACCGTTGACCGTTGACCAGAGTGGACCTGTGTTGACTTCTTAGGGATAGTCAACATTAGAGATATAGAGTGTTAACTAGGGACATTATGATGTTATAGGAGGATTAGAGCTCGGAGAATCGGGCACGAGGGATTCCCAGGTTGTGAGATATTGAGACACGCGAGGTGAGTCTTCTCACTATACTTTACCTTGAGTAGGTAACCAGAGTTATATGATAGAGTATTTGTATGCTATGTATGTTATGTGTTGCATTGCATTCTTCTATGTGATTTATGCTATGCTTGGGTACAGAGTTAGAACCTGAGGGTTCATAGAGTATGGGTGCACGGACCCACAGAGTTATAGCCTCGAGTGGCTAATATGTGTTATATAGTATTTTGGGGAACTCACTAAGCTTTATGCTTACAGTGTTGGTGTTATTTGTTTCAGGTACTAGTGAGGATCGCGGGAAGGCGTCGGCCTGATCAGTGCACACAGGCGGGATTTTATATTATGTGATCTTGGGGATTTTATATATGTTATGAAATGAATTACAAACAATGATGTTTTTATGAATATTAAATGAAGTTATCTTTAATAAATGCGAAAAATTATTTTTAAATTCTTGGTGTTACAGGTGACAAGTTCAAGACCACAGTCGAAGATCCAAAGGCAACTGATACTTCTCAATCTGCTCCAGCTAATACATCACAATCTGATCAGTTTGATAACAATCCTCCAGTTAGAACCACAAGATTCGTTGACCAATTTGAAACTAAACTAGCTCAAGAGCCACCAAGAGTTACTCTTAAGTGAGCCCGGCAATCGACATCTTCTCAGAAGAAAGGGAAATGGCTCTTCATGAAATATTCTGATCAGAATGTAATTGGAGACCAGCCCCAACTCATTATGATGGATCTCAAAAAAAGGTGGTTTAGAGATAGATACAGTGACCGGTCAGGGGTTCATATGTGGGGTTTTCACGATAAATTAAATTGTTGGCTGATCAAACGCAAGAGCGGGAATGTGGAGTACTACAAAGACAAAAATGATTCTCTTCTTTGACGAAGGTGGATCTTTCTGAGCTCTCTGCAACTCCATTCTCCAATCCTGCTAATGACCCTCGTGGAACAGACTTCAAACTCTTCTTGGAAAACCAAGTTAAGATACAATTTGATGGCATGAAGACCGCTGAATCTTTCCTGAAGAGAGCTAAAGATGTGTTTGAACCAAAGACTAATAAGAACTTCACGAACGGCATGTGGCCCCCGACAGAATAGATGAAACAGATTCCGATTGTGAAGAACTTTTGTGATGGTTCACTACGCAAGATGGAATACTGGGTCTATGATGATGCCATAGCTTTTGTTGTCATCAAATTCCTAGATGGTGTTTTCGTATGGTTGAAAAAAGGGATATGCTACAATTTGGTGAAAGGGACATCACCAATTTGGCTCATCATCAAGTTTTATGCCATGAATAGATTTTTGAGGCTGCTGTTATGGAGTTCACAAGCATGATTGCAAAGATTATCGAGAAAAAAATACGGCTGGGTGCAATGGGAAAATCGGACATCCTGGTCGTCGAGAAAGACTAAATTTATGCTAACCTCAAACCAAGGGGAGATTGTTAGGTCATATTTTGTTGGTTTGGGCTAGGCATTTATCTTTATGAGTCTTGTTAGTTTGTGTTTATGTATTTAGGGTGTTTAAGAGAGGGTGAACCGAAAAAATGTTGTTTTCGGTTCACATGGTGCTTGCGGCCGTACACTAGTTTGCGGCCGTGAACCCGTTTGTGGTCCACTGTTCCTATAAATAGATGTTAGACTTGTCATAGTAGCTATTGGTTGTATGTGTGTGTTCCTGTGTACCTGACGTTTACGACCATTTATAAACGTGTGCATTTGGGAACTCTCTTGCTTCTACACCTTCTTGTTCATATTGATCTTAGCTTGATCTTGTGTTTGATCATTAGTTGGATCCAAATTTGTGGACTTATATGCTTAGAACCTTTTGGATATGTGTAAGGTAGATTGTGTGATAAAAGAGTTCGGTTTGTGCTTTAGAGCTCAAGAGTATCAGTAAAAGTGTTGGTTCGGGCCTTTCATGAATTTTGGATATGAATTCGAGTGGGTTTCAGGAAAAATAAAGTTGATAGAAGTGTAGGGCTTGTCGCTACCTTTCCGTAGATATAAAGAACGTCAGAAACGAAGTTATAACAAAGAAGTTATGACTATTTGAAGTTACGAGGGTTTTGGGCAGAGCCAGGTACACAGGGTGTACCAGATGGGAACGCATAACATTCAAGGGAAAAATGAGGCAAGACAAGATGGGAACGCTAGGCGTTCGCTGAGCTGCATCAAAGACTCGTTTTTAGGGTTTGGCCCCTTTATAGTCATCATTATGGACCCAAACCTCTTCCATTCTTCAACCTCCATTCTCTCAAAACCTAAGAATGAAACCCTATCCTCCATTTGAGTGATTATTGAGCTCTTTGGTGATTAGCGGATTTTTGGTGCTTATTGTGGAAGTAGTTTCTTGAGGAAGCATTGTTTGGCTTAGAGCTTTTAGATCCAAGCCTTAATCATATTGATCTAGCTCTAGAAAGTATACATTTTGAATCTTATTGTCTTTCTCATATGGATCTAGTTGGGTTATGAATTGCTATGTTTCTTGAAGAAGAAGGAACTTGGTGATCTAGTTATTGTTGGAGTAAAGCTTCTAGCACCAGAACCTTCATCAACTTTCCAAGCTATTAGAGGTATAAAGTTTCTATCTTGATAAATCATGTGTTTGATCTAGCTAGTTTTGGGTTTTATGTGCTTTTTGTCGCAAAGCTTTGGTCTTTATGAGTACGGGCTACTCTAGACCATTTGGGTTATACTTTCTGAGGTTTTTAAATGTTCTAAGGCATAAAAAAAATGTGATCTTGGTCCATTCCTCCCATCCATGCAAAGGATTATGAAGTTTGGGTTTTTGTGTTAAAAGTTAGGGTTTGGGTTTGAGCACATTTAGCCCTGACAAGACATTAAGTTGGGAACTTTATGTTGTAAAATGCCTTCTTGGACCGAATCTGAGTGTTGGGTGAAAGGACTTAATGAGTTAAGGAATAAATGTGAGTTATTGGCCTCTTTAAGGAGTTAGAGTGCTTGGAAATCATATTTGGGCTGCTTTGAGCCATGCTAAGGCTTAAAGCCTACGACTTTATGGATTAATTTATTATTATGGGAATTCTGAGGTGATGGACGTTGGACTTAATGGACTAAGTCATTAGAACAAGAATTAGAATTTCACCGATGACAAAAGTCATGCGTTCCACCCATGAATGCCGCACATTCGTCTTGAGGTTGGGCGTTGCTGTTTTGGGCCTTGTTGGGCTTGCCTTGATGGGTTGCCCTGTTGGGCCTAAGGAGTTATTGATTTGGGCCTTAGTGGGCCTTAGAGGGCCTATCCAAATTGGGCCTTGTACTTTAGGTATAACCTTTAATGTTATCTGAGAATGATATTGTTTGGCTCAGTGTGGAGTCGTTGTGCAGCGGACACGAGTGTAGAATTTGCTACCCATCGGCTAAAGTGAGTCTTCTCACTATACTTACCTGTATGGTAATTTATGTGTGATCGGAGGGTCTTCTTCGTGTTATTGACTATAGGGTCTTCTTCGTAATATTGACCGGAGAGTCTTATTTGCTTATACTGAGATATGTGTTATAATGCATTTTGTCTTTGTGACTTATGTTGTTATATTATTTTGCGTGTATATATTGAGTAATGATCGGAGGGTCCATAATGAGACGTGAGACCAGAGGGTCTTCATTGAGAAACATTATTGGAGGGTCCTTATCGAGATATATCCATGAGCAACTAATTATTTGTGTATGTGGTGTTTTGGGGAACTCGCTAAGCCTCGTGCTTACAGTGTTGATTTAAATGTGTTTTAGGTACTTTTGTAGATTCCAGGAAGGCGGAGGCATGACTATACATATTCCCTGTCTTATGATGTCTTGTGGATTTTGGGATACTATGATATTGTTTTGATAATGATTTATAATTTTGTGATGACTTGGATTTATGAATAATGTTTGGTGGAATAAAAATGAAATAAAAATTGTTTTGAAATTTTAGGTGTTACAGTTTGGTATCAGAGCCTTGGTTTGAGGAATTCAGGACACCCTCGCATATGTGTGGACTCAAAATAAGGAGTTCATAACTTTTCAAAGGAAATGATTTTTTTGATCACACGATTTTCCAAGGAAATTAAGAGTTTTGAAAGCAGGTCTGAAGTGGTGTGTACAATCAGCCAGAGCCTGAGCAGTGATTTCCTAAAATAACCTTACTTGATTATGTGTTACGATGAGTTATTATTATAAGATGATAGAATTGCATGCTAGTTTAGTGCTAGGGATCTGCTTAGTACTGCATGATAGCTTGCTTGCTTAGGAGATATACCTTTATGCTTGTTGTGTGAACTGGTAATGGTTCATGCTTGTGATTAGTCATCTCCAGGAGTTGTGAGGCAGGATTGCCTAAGTTCGGTAATGCCTTTGTGTTGTGGATAGAGCATTTGGGGGTTGTATGCTTGTGTGGTTCCATGTGTTGCTTGAGTTAGCCTGTAAGGGTATGTACTAACGGCAATTGCTTGATGCATGCATGTTGTTTGCTTTATGCTTTAGAGACTTCTATTAATATCAACTAATTATTAATCGAATACATTAGGTTTGATGTTACAGGGATTAGATAATTTTAGAAGGTTAGATTGAGCCCTATTGCGCAGCTCTCATTTGAGTCTAACCGTTATAGGGTGGGATCTTGCAGTCGAAGAATTATCTAGTGCATGTGGCATGTAACTGTATTTGAAATGTAGTTAGTAGGTAATAATGGGAGCTCCTTTTGCAGTTGATGCCAGAGAGAGGAGTTAAGGGAATTCTAGGAGAGCCTATGGAGTATTTGTAGTCCGATGAGTGCGGTATTCAGCGGTGAGTATTCGTTGGAGAGTGGGTATGCGGAATTGGGTTAGTCGACAGTGGAGTTGAGTAGCTACTTAGAAAATTTGGAACGATTCTCGAGGAAAGTATGGATAGATGTGGAAGGTAGTATTGGGCATGTACTACTGAAAGCAGAGTATCCATACTCAAATAAAGGAGGATCCCATGGGTTCTAAATAGTAGGTTGATGGTAGATATCATGGTTTGGGTGCCATGATTCATTGCAGCGTGTGTTTCTGTCCTTACCGGTTATTCAGCTGTGGTTGTTCAGACTGAGAATGGGCCTGGTGATTTTTAGGCCCGAGGGCTATGTCGGTCGGGTTTGAATGGAGTGGGTCTTGCAAAAAAATTGAGCTTAGGTATCGAAGGATTTGATCGGTGAGGTGCCAGTTTGAGTCGCAGGACTCAAAAAGGAAGTGAATGTGATGAGCTATTTGAGGATTTGTAGTTTGATTTGAGTGATCGGCCGATGGTTTATGAGGTCATTTTCTATTATGAGGATTAAATTATTCTAGTTTTTCCGTATTGGAAGGAAGAGAGAGCGAGCTTCTAGTTTCAAAATTTTGAGGTAGACCCCGTGGGGTACCAGATAGTTGCGGTATTCGCAACAAAGGTTTCTAGTGGTATGACCACCGTGAGGTATTTCTTATGCCATAAGAGTCATCAGTGGGGACTATGACAGACGAGGTTGAGGATATGCCTTAATTGAGTATGGTAATATGTATTCTAGCAACTGTTTCAGGTGATCAGGATGAGTGTGTGGAAAACAAAAAACCTTGTTATCTATGTTGTGTATCGACTGTGAGAGTGAGGTCTCCTATTTCCATGTCGATTCTTGTGATGGGGTGTTGGTAGAGGATGCACAGAATAAAGTGTTTGATAGTCCATCACTCCCAGATAAGGGTCATTGCTATTTTAGGACTATCGAAATATCTATTTATGCAATTGTATGAAATTCTTGATGATTAGAAGCAGTCACGTTGGGAAGTATCTCAGGTCTCCATCTGAGATTCGGAATGCCCGGAGTGACTGATCTTTATCTGGAAGGTCATCATGTGTTGTTTGGTACACTTTAAGAGTCGGGTATGGTATATCTGGTTTGCCAGTTTGAAGTTCGGTCTGGTTGGAATGCCAATTGGCAGTAATTCGAACCCTAAGTGGAGGAGAACTGGTATTTTGTTGGAAGGATCATCGATCTGTTCGAGTTACAGCTTTAGAATATTGGTTATGGAGATCTACAGTCCGGGTATATGAGACTTGGGTCTAGATGTGGTCAAGGCGAGGTGCAGAACGAGATGATGCATGTTCTGTGTGCTCAGGAATGCATGAGTGTCTTCACGGCAGGTAGTCGTTGGTCAGGGAATTCGTTATGGTCTATGTTTCTTTCGGGTTCGCCAATGTTTGGGTAATGAGATGGCTAGGTCGTTTGGGTCAAGTTTTAGTTGTTGAATGATTTGCCAGTTCGACGTATAGATTGCTATCTATACTCCAGGAAGAGCAGCGATTGATCTGTCAATCAACTTCAGAGTTGGTAAGTGTAGTTTTGCGAGGGTTTTGATTAGTACATATTGGGGTATTAGCTCAGTTAACTCAGTATGGTGGTGTTTAAGTAATGAGATTGTGGGATGGTTCAGTAATCTAGCGGTTACGAGATTGTAAGAGAGTGGGTGAATCCAAGTGGGTGTAATAACTTGGGACTGTTGGAGGATAGCTTCAAGTGTGATCCATTTCAGGCTTCGTACCCATGCTGGAATTTGAATCGGTATATTTGGAGGGAACGCTAGAGTTCCTTGTGGTCGGAAAGAATCCAAAATAAGTCTGGTGGTGAGGGAGGAGCAAGGTTCAGTTACGCTAACAAGGCCTTAACCGGTTGATCAGGTCTATGGGAATTACAGTTCGGGATCTTTTGTAGTGTAAGTTGGATAGCCTAAGAACTCTTGGTCTAATTCCTGTTTCTGATGTTCTTGTATGATTTTTCGCTCTCTGGTATATCATCTATTAGACAGTCTATCTGAACCCAGACTACATGCAACATCGTGATTGTTGTGGAAAGACCGTTGGGCAAGCCCATGGCAAGTGAGGAGAGTGTCGTAAGACTGTGGGGTGTCATAGCATTCATTACTCATTGTGAGAGTGTGGTAAGACTGTGGGGGTTCCATAGCATTCACTAGTTAGTGTGAGAGTGTCGTAAGACTGCAAGGTGTGGTATCATTCACTAGTCAATGTGAGAGTGTCGTAAGATTGCGGGGTGTCCTAGCATTCACTAGTTAGTGTGGCAGTGTTGTAAGACTATAGGTTAGCAATAGCATCCACTCAGTTGGTAAGCGTTTGAGCGAGTGTGTGAAGTCTACGACCTGTCTTGTAGTAATCTCTACGATGATTTGGACCATCATAGAAATGGGTGTTGGATTGTGGAAGAACCACAACGATTTTGGTTTTTGGATAGATCATAGGACGATGTGGGGGACAGAGGTGTTGTGCGACTTCATATCGGTTTGTAGTAATCGCTTAGAGTGGAGAGACTTAGTGATTACGCGTGCAATGTGATTGGTTGAGATAGCTCTGTTGGATTGAACAACTGTTGGAGTCGTTTTGACGGATTGGATGGAGCAGTCTTATCAGTTGAACCTTTGGGTCGGGAGTCGATCTTGTATTTAGAGTTGGTGTTTAACATTGGAAAGTAGTTGGGGCTTATGTTTGTGGATATCAGTGGATGGTTCCGTTCGGGCATGGTCGTTCAGTTTGGGTTTCGAAGCTAAACTATCCTGAGTTGATTATTCATACTTAACTTTTATTACAATATTGTAATGATCTATCAAGTCATCAGCAAATACATACATTTATAAAGGAAGTTCTCATCACTTCTATTTAGGTATATTATTCTAAATAACTTGGTCATTTGCATAATGCCTCACATCCTATCTCCTATAAATGAACAAATTACTGAAATCGTCCCTGTTGTTTGTGGAAAATTACAAGTTTGGTCCCTAACTTTTGTTTTGCACTCGGATTGTCCCTAACATTTCATTTTGTTGCTTTTTTCATCCCCGACTAACATAAAAAGACTATATTGCCCTTTGTATTTTCTTTTACCGTTTTTTATTATTTTTTATTATAAAAATAATTAAAAATATAATAGATATGTGGGTCCTACTCTAAACCCCACATCACACTCCAACCATCTCTACATCTTCTCTCTCGTATTAACTCTCCATCTTTTAGTCAAAGAAGATAAGAACTTCAGACCACCACCACCGGACAACCGCTCACCACCACCAGACATCCGCTCATCACACCAGACATCCGCTCACCACTGTTGGAACGCCGCTTAAAACCAAGCAACTCCCGTCTAATCCACCTCTGTATCCTTTTACTTCCATTTCTTCTCTTTACTTCACCACTCTCGCCAGAAATCGCTGCCTCCATCACCAGAATCTACCGCCATAAATCGCTACCTCCATCACCAGAAACTGCCGTCGTTTCCATCGCAAGAGATTAGCTTGTTCATTACTAATTTGTCGCCGACCTAAAACCACCCAGATCTGTCTAATCCCACACCAGTAGAAACCATTGTACCGACGCCTTGTCTTCATCTTTTTCAGTTTTGTACTGTTCATGCCTTCGCCGGAAACCACTAAACCTCCGCCCACCACCATTGGACTTGTATTATCCTTCCATAGTGCCAAATCATTGTTGGATCTACTCAGTCCTCCACCACCAACGATTTTTATGGTGTCATTCTAATTTTGCTCAACCTTCCGTCGCGTACCCTTCCGGTGGTGCTCACGATCTATATTTTATTGAGAATCGATCTCTTTTATAGGATTTGCTTTTTAAGTTTTGGTTTAGTGTTGATTGCAGGTTATGATTATATATATATCTTTTGATTTTGATTATGGTTTGTTTTTAATTTTTTAAAGAATGATATGGGTGGTAGTTGATGGTGGTGTTTGAAGGTGGTGGTTGATGGTTCAACTAAGGTGGGAGGTGGTGGTTAGTAGAGGGGAACGGATGTGAATGGAGGTGAACTGAGGTGACGGTGGATGGGAAAGGAGAAGGGGGAGGGGGTTTGTGGAGTGGTTGGACCCAGTTATCTATTATTTAAATTTATTTTTTTTAATTAGTAAATAAGAAACAAATAATACAAAACTGGAAAAAAAAAATATAATGGGAAATATAGTCTTTTATGTCTGTCAGGGATGAAAACAGCAACAAAATGAAATGTTAGGGACAGTCCGAGTGCAAAACAAAAGTTAGGGACTAAACGTGCAATTTTCCGCAAACCACGGGGACGATTTTAGTAATTTGTTCCCTATAAATTTATGCCTAGGAAGCTTAATCCTTGCCTAATTCGCTTAAACCATAACTCTAATACCAAAATGTAACACCATACTTTTGAAACCTAATTAATGAGACTATTGCGTTATTAGATCGACAGATTTAAAACAGATAAACAGGAATGAAGTAATCAAAGAACACAAGAATGGATCAAATGATGTCGAATGATTAATATCTCATACCTCAGAAGAGCTCGATGAAGAACTTCGACTGTAGAGGTGTGTTTAGGGTTACAATACAAAAGCTATTAATTAGAACTCCACATTAATGCTATACATGCATGCATGATATATAGACTAACCCTAAGCTTAAACCACGGTTGGACAGGCCCAAATCGGGTAATCAAAATATAACATTAAGCCCATATGAAGCAACACTCTAAACCCAACAATGTCCCCATTGGCGTCAATAGAGGCGAGAGACTAGTTCAGTTGAGAAAGAACAAACTTCTTCACTGTCTTGAACACCTTCGGTTTAATGGCCAAAAGAGTGTGACGAAAGGATATATACCACAGAAGCATGTCAGAGAAGTTCTTCTTACCCAAATCACTATTCTGTTTACACCTGTGAGTTATGTCAAGAACATGCTCCAAGTAGGATGTGGAGAACAGGTGTTTGTCAACAAGAGCGAAAAGGAATCTTTCACCTTCGCTTCTAGTTAGCATGACAGTGTGATGGACTGGATCAATCTTGCCCAATTTCATCTTATTCAAATCACTTGGCTTCCCGATATTCTTCACAATTGGCTTCTTTCTCAGAACATTTGCAATCTCCTGATCCATCTTAGCAACCTCATGGATGTAGGAAACCAACGTTCTCTTAATATGATCGAGGATCGAGCCATACTGTTCTTGATTAGTAAGCAAAATATTGAACATCTGAATCCATTCGTGTGGGTTCAGGTTAGGAAGATCAGCTAATGAAATCATATGAACCGAGTTATTAGAACATCGGGTCACCCTGAACATCACATTGATGAATTTCCCAGCAGCATACGGCTTCAATACCTTGACAGAGGTTATTTTCTGAGCACTCCATGTCAAGTATTAGGGGTGAGCAAATTGAAAAAAAATCTATCAGATCACGATCAACCTGTGGTTGAGGAGAAGGGACTTCAACCATTGAATCAAAACAGTGGAACACGAATTCCCTATAGGTGATAGGCATATCAAACTGAGAACCCCTTGTATTTTCACATTCAAAGGATGTCACAAGTTCCAACCAGTGAGTGCTAGGAGACTCTATTGCTTCTTTAATTAATCTTTCTCGTGTCCAAGTGGGAAAGAGAGCCTGCTTTCAAATTAGATCATCTTGAGCTGCTTTCTGCTTTCGCTCTTCATCCACTCTTTCTCTGGCTGTTTTCAAATTTTCATCAGCCTCTTTTTCCCTTTTCTTTCGCTTTAAAGGATCAACGATGGTTTCTTCTTCTTCATCATCACTATCTTCCACAACACCCTTTGGTTTTTCCTGTCCACTAGCACCCGAAAGTGCATTAACCTTCGGTTTGATTTTTATAATGACTTTGGGAGGAATTGGAGGATTCTGATCAGCTTCTCCCCTTGTTGCAGAGTGATCACAGGCTCTGTAATATCCTGAATCTGACTTAAATCTGAATAGCAGGAAGAAGTTTAGTCGTCAAATGATTCCGGATGGTGAGGGTGAGAACAGGATCATGAGCATTGACAAGATTACTAAGAATCAAGAGAACATCCCCAGCACTGCTTTTAAGAATGGCCCACTCAGTTTTGAGTGAAGCAATCTCCTTCTGAGCTTGAGCAAGATGAGCATTTCGGACTTCAACTTGAGTGGTCTTGAGAGCAAGTTCGTCCATTATCCTGTTTTCCATGGCTAGATCATCCTGAAGCTTATCAAGGCGAGAGACAACCGAAGTAAGAAGAGGCGTATGATCAACCTAGAGCGCAGTTCGAACATAATCAAACTTTGTTGGCTCTTCTTGAAGGGACTTTGTGAGAGAATCAACCGAAGCATTAACCTTCGCAGCATTGGTGTCAACATGGCCTTTGAATGATTCCAAGAAAATATTCGAATCGTGAACTAGATTAGTTACTTCGGTTGCTGCCTTCTTGCAGGTAGATGTGGAGGCATCCACAACCTTTGTGGAGTTGTCGATTGCGCTATATATTGCTGAAGAGCAGTATCAAGAAACGCTTTTAACACAACATTAGAATAAGGTGCTGAGGAAGTAAGCAACTTATCAAGCTTATCATTGATATCTTTTAAATGTTGTTTGGTCACCGGAGCAATATCATCATCTTCACTTGGAATGCGATAAGGACTGTAATAAGTGGAATCAAAATCAAAGTTTTCGCCTCCCAGAATAGGCTCAGAGTTTGTCGAAGGTGATGGTGAGAGAGTTTTAGTAGTGACAAGGGTGTCTACGCCAACGGTATGTGCCCCCGTATCAGATACGTTGACACTCACCGAAGGGCTAGTGGTTGTGGTTGTTGTAGCTTGATAAAAGATAGGTGGTGGTATTGGAGCAGTAGTAGTGGGTTGAGAAGAGAGGAGGTGGAATGGGAGCAACGGATATTGGTATAGTGGTATGTTTTGGAGAAGGAGGAGGAGTAGGAACATGAATCTGTACTTCAAGAGATGGAGATCGGGGAGGAGTGTTTCCCATTGGTGAGCCTTCATGTTGATAATCCTCTTCATCATTGGCTGGTTGCTCCTCTTCATCGGAATCAGAAGGCATTGGAGCCTTCGATCATTTTTCCATCTTCTTGACCTTTTTCTTTTTGGGAGCCGAAGGTGCAGCGGTATCAGCCTTTCGCTTTGTAGGTTTGTCAGCTGCCTCCAAAGCGCTCTTCATCTCAGGAATGAGTTGTATTGGACCCGAAGGAGTCAATTTTCTGTAATCTGCCATAACTCTACTTTCACTCGTGACAGATCGGCTCATTGTTTCAGGAATAGAACCGATGTAAATGAACTTTGTAGGGTCAGTAACAATAATTTCGACCGTGTGAAACGTAGAAATAGAAGACTTCAAAGCATCCGCCATGATAGGAACCTAGAAGGTCTCAATGGCTCTGGGAGTGACTAATGTCCAGAAACGAGCACATAAAATCCCAGAATGTTTGGTCGAAGAGTTGAGACTTTGCACCAGTTGTGACCAGAGTAGTGATCCATAATCCAAATTGATTCCCTGGTAGAGACCATAAAGAATGGTCATGAATCCTTTACTTGCCCCATCAGACCCTGCAACCCGTTCTGCTAACCCCTTGTAGAGAAGTGTGAGCAGACCATTCCATTGAGGTGGTAAACATGACTTCTTGAATTTCGTCACTGTAGTTAGAACGTCCGTGTATCCCATATCATAGAACATCGAAAACAACTGAGTGGTTGTTATGAAGTCCAGAGAGATGACAGAAGCATCAGAAGAAAGCCCTAGCAGAGAACAGAAGTGTGCTCTGGATACCAATGTTTTGTGATTAAATATTTCGAAAAAGATCTGTTCCTTGTGCTTGTCGTAAGAAGTCGTGAAATAGACCTGTGATAGAAGGGACATTGGAACTTATTCGACTTGTGTTAGAGCAATCACCCATGGAGAATACCTAAGACACTCTACAACGTGAAGCATGTATGAATCATAAAGAAAAGGGTCCAACTGAATGATGAGATTCTGATTTGGTTTTATCTTGAGCAAGGTTGAAGAAGTTGTTTGATCTTGAATATCGCCTGTTGTATTCTAGAGAGAAGTTGAATATCGCCTGGTGTATTCTAGAGAGAAGTTAAAGAAGGTAAGAAACATTGAAAGACATGTTTTCAAGTATAGGCTTTAGTGGGTGGTTTAGCTTCAACCGAACTTCGATACTTAAAATAAGACCGAAAGTGAGATGAAGTAATTGTGAGACCGAGGTGGTCTATTGAACAAGTAGGGTTGGAGAATTTATTTTTTGACTGGATAATTGTTAGAAATCTCAAAACAAAACTAAAACCTGATCTTATTGGAAGAAACGTCTTGGTGATTGACGATATCATAAATATCATGCAAAAATTAAAAAAAAAAAAAAAAAAAGAGAGACTCCGTAAGGTACAAGTAATCTCTTGAAGACATTAGCGTTCACCGTCAATTCATTCAAGGTGTTGGATTTTGGGTTTCACTCAGCACGTGGTGATCATGACTAAGATCATCAACACAGATGTTATGTAACAATAAACCTTAGTGGTAATTGCTGAGAGTCTCAAGGGCTATGATTTTGAAGCAAAATGTGTTGGAGAATAATGAGGTGGTTAAAGAGCCGAAAGTACCTCTGCTAATTAAGAATGAAAAAGCAGAAAACTCTTAACTCATTGAGAAGAGTAATGTAGCTCATGACTTGAGTGAGTTTAGCAACCTAATTGGGAAGAAACGGTAGGTGTCGATCGAATCATTAAGGTTTCACTAAGAGTCTAGGAGGCTTCGGTCTACATGCAACAACATGCTTCTAGGGACACTTAACTAGTACACAGATAAGAGTGTTATACCTGCCATGGCTCCAATTGAGATAGCATCTGTGATTATCAAACCAAAAGAAACGAAAGGAAACAAAAATAGAAAAATAAAAATATTTTTGGATATTTAAAAAATTTCTGAAAAAGAATAAAAACAGAAAATAAAAATAAAAATATTTTTGGAATTTCGTACATTTTTGAAGAAGAATAAAAACAGAAAAGAAAAATATTTTTGGATTTTTGTAAATTCTGAAAAATAATAAAAATAGAAAAGAAAATAAATACTAAATGTAAACACATGAAAGAATAAAATTTCTTTACAAAAATATACAACCGAAACCATAACTTAGAAAAGATCAAACGAAATGGGCCGAGCGTTTGGTTCATTTCGGTTCCAGAAAATTCTAGAGCCGAAATACATCGAGCGTTCGGTTCATTTCGCTTCCCGAAAATACTAGAGCCGAAATAGACCTAGTGTTCGATTCATTTCGGTTCCCAAAAATTCTAGAGCCGAAATAGACTGAGCATTCTCTCTATTTCGCTTCTTCAATTTTTAGTGAAACAAAGTGGGTTTCGGTACCGAATCAACTTCCATCATTCCCAAACCTTGTAGAATTTTATTAAAGCTTGCTTCTAGTAGAGCTTTAGTGAAGATGTCAGCCAGTTGGTCTGAGGACCAAACGAAGTGAACTACAACGTTACCATCTTCCACATGGTCCTTTATGAAGTGGTATCTTAGTTCAATATGTTTAGTCTTTAAGTGTTGCACTGAATTGTGACATATACGAATCGCACTTTCTGAGTCACAGTAGAGAGGGATCTTCTTCATGCTTAAGCCATAATCTCTAAGTTGGCTTTGTATCAATATGACCTGCGATGTACAAGATGCTGCAGCGATGTACTCAGCTTCGGTTGTGGAAAGAGACACGCAAGTTTGTTTCTTTGACTGCCAGCTGACAAGTTTGCCATCAAGGAACTGGCATCCACCGATTGTGCTCTTTCGGTCTAATCCACATCAACCAAGATCATCGTCAGAGAAAGCTTAAACAAAGAAGCGGAATTTTGAAGGATACCAAAGACCAAGAGACGAGGTTCACTTCAAATAACGGAAAATATTTTTCACTGCACTCATATGAGGTTCTCTTGGATTTGCTTGAAACCTTGCACAATAGCAGATAGAGAACATTATGTTCGGTCTACTAGCTATTAAATACATTAGAGATCCTATCATCTGCCGATAGAGAGTCACATCAACAGCCAGTTTCTCAAGAGATGGAGTCAGCTTCGTGCCAAATGCCATTGGAACCTTTACGTTGGAATCTCCCGTCATGTCGAACTTCACCAGCAAAATCTTCGTGTATGCTTCCTGATTAATGAAGATGTCTTATGGTCCCTATCTTATATTTAAGTTAATCGAACCCATTGCGCTTATTTCAAATTTAGTCTCCATCAACTTCCTGAATTCAGTTGTTAAGCTAGGATTTGTGGAGTCGAAGATGATGTCATCGATATAAATTTGAACTATCATTAAGTGTTCGTCCTCTTTCTTGCGAAAGAAGGTTGGGTCAACCGAACCTTGTTTGAATTTTGACATTTTGAGAAAACGTGTTCGGGTTTCATACCAGGCTCTCGGGGATTGCTTCAAACCATAGACTGCTTTATCCAGTATGTAGCATTGATCAAGATACTTTTCGTTCACAAATCTGGGTGGTTGCTCAACGTATACCGTTTCCTCCAATTCTCCATTCAAGAAAGCACATTTTACATCCATTTGGAAAACTTCAAAGTTTTTATGTGCACCATATGCCAAAAATATTCTCACTGATTCTAACCTTGCTACAGGAGCGAAGGTCTCTTCATAACCTATTCCTTCTTCCTGGCAATATCTTTTCACCACCAGCCTTGTTTTGTTGCGAATGACGTTACCCTCTTTATCTAACTTATTTCTAAAAACCCATTTTCAACCAACTACAGATGCATCCTTTGGTGTGGGAATCAGCCTCCAAACACGATTACATTTAAACTCATGGAGTTCTTCTTGCATAGCTTGCACCCAATCAGAGTGATCAAGAGCAGCATGTACCGTTTTCAGTTCAATTTTGGAGACAAACGAATTAAACATGCAGAATTCTACTTGAGAGAATAAAGCAGCTTGCTTCGCCTTCAGTTGAGAGCGTGTGACAACTCCCTCTGATGATTTACAAAGAATTTGAGTTTTAGGATGATCTTTTGTCCACTTTATGAGAGGTGGGTAATTTGGATCATAGGTAGGATCCAGCTCAGCATTGACTACTTCTTCCAGTTCTGACAAATCGCCTTCGTCATTTGCATTTTCATTCTCCCCCTCAAATGGCGAACCAAATCCCATATCAGGTTCATTACTCTCCCCCTCAAATAGATCATCATGGATTGGTGTTACAAATGGGTTTTCCCCCTGGAAAGGCAATTTGGTTGTTTCTGGTGTTAACGAACCCTCCCCCTGGAGTATTGAGCTTTCTTTTGGAGGGTCCTTGGTGGTTGGATGATCATTTGATGCAGTAGGTTCGCTTTCCATGGCTTTAGCAGCTTCATCGATAATTTTCTTCAAGGAGTCGATCTTGTTATCCGTTGCTTTCGCTTCTGAGTTGATTGTATTCTCTGGTTCATCAAAGAACAACATGTACTCTTCAAACAGATTGGAAATGGGAATTGAGACTTGACCTGATGCCGGAAATATTTCTTCTGTTGGACCTTCGCTTGCTTGAATTTTCTTCATATAATTATCATCAAAAGTTACATAATAGGTTTCTTCAATTTTCCTTGAGCTTTTATTCAGAACCCTGTATGCTTTTGACGTAAGCGAATAGCCAAGAAAGATCCCTTCATCTGCCTTTACATCAAACTTATTTCGGTTCTCTTTTGAGTTGAAAATAAAGCATCTCGAACCAAACACATGGAAAAACTTTACATTAGGCTTGCGATTATTCAAGATTTCGAATGGGGTGATGGAAAATCGCTTGTTGAGGAATGACCGGTTTTGCGTGTAACAAGCAACATCCATAACATCTGCCCAAAAGTATAATGGAAGAGAAGCGAAACTCAGCAATGTTTGGGCTGCTTCACACAATGAACGATTTCGCCTTTCAACGATCCCATTCTGTTGTGGAGTATAGGGAGCAGAGAAGTTGTGAGTTACTCCCTTTTCAGCCAAAAACTCTTCAAGGTCTTTGATTTTGAACTCTAAACCATTATCGCTTCTTATGTTTCTTATCACCTTTCGCAGTTGCAATTCCACATGCTTGATGAAAACCTTCAGCTTAGGAGTCGCCTCTGATTTCTGTTTAAGAAAGAAAACCTAGGTAAAACGTGAAAAATCATCTATAATCACAAGTATGAACTTACTACCACCGATGCTTTCAATATCCGAAGGACCACATAAGTCGATGTGCAGCAATTCAAGTGGTTCGATGATTTTTGTATTGATACGAGAAGGGTGACTCTTTCTGCTCTGCTTGCCCATCTCGCATGCTGCGCACAGGTGTTCTTTGTCAAATTTGAGAACAGGAAGTCCACGCATATGATCACCAAGCACCAGTTTATTGATATCTTTGATGTTTAGGTGCGAAAGTCTTCGGTTCCACAACCAACTTTCGTTTGAGTTCGCCTTTGTCAGAATGCATACGGCTGGCTTTCCTCTGATTGGATTGATATTCAGCAGATACATCTCACCTTTGCACATGGATTTCAACAGGACTTTCTTAGTTTTCTTTTCGATGATCTCTGAACCCTCGTCATCGAACGAAACCTTTAATTCGGTTCCCACAGCTAGTTGAGAGACACTGATTAGGTTATGCTATAATCCTTCCACGTAAGCTACTTTGCGAATTGAAAGTTCACCATTTGTAATCATCCCATATCCTTTAAGTGTGCCATATAAGATGTTCTTCACTGGGTTTGGTTTTGGTTGAGAGTAAGAAGGATTGGATTTTGGACCGAAACTTGTCTTTTGGTTCTCAGCACATGTGTTGCGACCGAAACCGGACTTTCGGTTTTTGGCATAGTAAGAGTTGGGACCGAAACTTGACTTTTGGTTCTTGTGAACACTATTATTAGGACCGAAACAGGTTGTTCGGTTCTCCTGACTCTATGAATGGCAGTGATTGACTTGTGCTCCCTTTTTCATCTTCAGATTAGAAGCTTTTTCAAAGCGAACATAGGTGGGGTTTTGGGATTGCCAAAATTGTTTTCTCTCATCGAGGTTCTTCATGTATCTTTTGTTCCTCTGGCGTTTCTACTCAGCAACTTGTTCTTTAGTCAAGTGAATGTTGGGCTTAGGTTCCTTTTTCTTCATATGAGCTTCGGTTGTTGTTGATGATTTTGTAACATCCCAAAATTTAAGGCCACAAATTTCATTTTTAAATAATTTATAACATAAAACCCATCGATATAAAAACATTCATAATGACATCTCATGTCACAACCAATAAGTCAATAATCCAAAACATGCCACCATAACACCATTTTGTCAAAAGTAAAATAAATCAGAGTACATTCCCAAGAATCTCATAATGCGGAAATCCAACGTGTGTATGATGTGCAGCTACCACGCCAGCTCCTTCCCCTTCGCTGAAGAGGTACCTGAAACAAAACTGAAAACTGTAAGCACGAAGCTTAGTGAGTTCCCCCATCGTACCACATACCATATAATCACTTAACATGCAGATACTATCAGGAATATATGGGTGCCCGACCTACCCCTTCGGCCCTCTCTACTGGATACTTCCTAGCATATCTGGATGCTGGCCTCCCCTTCGGTCCGCTCGATCGGATACTGCCTAGCATATCTGGGTGCTGGCCTCCCCTTCGACCCTCTCGACCGGATATTGCCTAACAGATCTGGGTGCTGGCCTCCCCTTCGGTCCTCTCGACCGGATACTAGGGACTATTTCACCCCTCTACTACTACCACATAACATGTAACACATAATCGTATTCTATCTAGCATGACTGGGTATGACTACCTCCTTTGGCCCTATCGACCGGAAATCTTGGGGACTGTCTCCCCTACTGCTACTAGCATATATCATCATATCATACTAGCACATTGATGTGTGTGAAACAAACTATTTTTAATCCTACTAACTTAAATACGAAGACAAACACACGAAAGGCAGTGTACTTATCGATTAGCAGTATAGTTCAAGCAAGTAGGGTATCGAACACAGGGAACGGTAAACAATTAAAATAAATGCTAATATTATTTAAATAAAACAATTAATAAAAGAGGGGGTTTCTCTAGTGTTTCAAGACTAGAAACTTAAATAATCAATTTAACACTCAAACAAAGATAATTAACAACTAATAAGAACAAGAAAGGACAACTAGATTCAATAATAAAAGAGACTTTTGTTCATATTCGATTCACTTATTCCTATGGTTGATTTCGTGGCAAGTGCAATGGATCAATATGTCAATGATTACCGATTCATAATGTGATTGGATTCATGTTCATTATTACCAATCCTTTAGTAGACAAGTTAATTCAAACAATGGTCAGTTGATTAAACTAACAAGTTTCCTAGTGTTTAGTTCGTATCAAGTAAGACTTGTAATAATAGCTAATCAAATTTGTTCAATTCAATCAACTCATATATGGTTGTTCATCATACATGCTCACACATTGATTTACATATTTCCTAGTTAACCCTAGTTTCATATTCATTATTCCTAGGCATACAATCTTGTGTTCACAAAACTATATGATTCAAGTAATCAAGAAGATGTTCATGCAACTCAATAACTTTACTCATTAACAGAAAATATTTATCATCAATACATGAGGATCTTTAACAAGCTTAACAAGATGAATAACCAAATTAATATTAATCCAACCACTCAATCAAACCATGTTCATAAGATCATCTCATCCAAACAGAAGTAAAAAAGCTTTTAGCTCATATCTAAAGCAAGTAATAACCTAAAATCAAAATCTAATGATTCAAACATGGTTCAAAATAAAGATTAAGAAAAGAATAATGATTATTTTCCTTTGATTCTCTTCGAAATTGTTTCTTATGTTGAATTCTCGAAATCTAAAGCTTCAAGAACCCTTCTGATCTTCAAAAGTCGCAGCTAGCCTCCAGCCAAAAGTTAGGGTTCGAATGAGAAGTGTTTCTATATATAAATTCTGAAAACAAGGCCAACTCAATGAGTTTTCACCACAAACTCGTCGAGTTTTTTCGATAATCCGCGTATACAGCGTGTACGGCAAGACATCTTCGAATCTGGAACATTCTAACCAACTCATCCAGTTTGTGCTAAAAACTCGTCGAGTTTCTTTTGGAATCAACATTTTCTCAAAACACGAAAGTTGTCCAAAATTGTGTCTAGTTTTCATAACATTTTGAATCTTGTCAATCGGAGTTACGGTTCATGAGATATGGCCAAAACACTGACGAGGGGTCAAGCTGTCCAGCAACATCCTTCTTTCTTCAAAATCCAAGATCCAAGCTTCCAATCACTCAATCCTCTTCCTTTTTCACCCGAGCATGTCTTTTGTTGCTGAAATTGAAATATTAAGCTAATTAAGTACCTTTTGTTCATTAAATGAGATAAAATCAACATAAAGTATTAAGATAATGCATAGATTTTATAACTAGATATGCCCATATCACACATAACATATTAGGTAGTAGCAAACCTAGATGAATATCATGAAGACAAGCATCTAACATACGACTCCTACTGGTGGGCTGACATTGGTGCCTTAGACCCACTTCTACTGGAAGGTAACTCACCTCGTAAGGCTGACTACTGAAAAGCTTATCGGCAGATGTCTGACTGTTGCTCTGGTGATCCTCCGGCTATAAATCCATAAAACACTTAATCAGACACTGATAACTATTCTTAGGGTAAAATGACTATTTTACCCCTGACCAAGTCAAAGTCAAATTCAACTTTCAGTTGACCTGACTCGCCGAGTTGGGCCGCCAACTCGTCGAGTCCCTATCCTTTCATCTGACTTTCTTCACGCTTCTACTCGTCGAGTTTAGCAACGAATCGACGAGTCCTCCTTCTAAAATAACCTCGAATGAACCTTTATCTGACTCGCCGAGTTGTATGAACAACTCGTCGAGTTCAACCCCATCCTATGAGCACGTTCTGACCTTGACTCACCGAGTTGTATGAACAACTCGTCGAGTTCATCTTCAATGGGTGGGAAATCGCCTTGGACTCGCCGAGTCTGCTCATGTACTCGTCGAGTCCAATGAACTCCAGGTCTATGACTAAATTCAGTACGTTGGGCCACTCCCTTGGACCCTCTAAAACCCTTCTAACACTCAACTGGGTCCCTTCGACCCTCAACAGATTTGGGGACATCAAGCCTTGGACTCGCCAAGTCCCAAGAACGACTCACCGAGTCGGGGTCGTCCAACACTCATTTCTCGATTACTGGTGTACAAGACTTGACCAAATGATAGATCTAGGCTCCTAAGATCGATCTAGCACATAAAATTACGAACTTTACGTACATGCATGGGACTATGAGCTAAAAAGGCCCAAAAAGAAGCTCTTAAGTTGCATGGGGCTTTCCATGGGTGCAAAGGCAGTCCCTTTCTGCCTTCTAACTCCTTAAGGAGCCTGGATCTGAAGCCTCAACCCCCAACCATGCTTGCAATCGTGGTTGGTCACCAAGAATGGCTTATAAAAGCCCTTAATCTCCCCAAAAAGGGATCTAATGCAAGAAGGAGCAAGGTGTCGACTTTATACCTTCCAAGGACTGTAGATGATGCACAAGCTTGACTCTTTCTGGTCTCCTCTTGATTCCCCAAGCTTTTCCTTACTTCTTGCCACCACAAACCACTAAGAACCACCAAAAAACCCTTAGATCTTTCACAACTCATTTAGGGTTCGAAATGGAGTGTTCTAGGAGCATAAGGGGCGATTGAGGCTGTATAAGGTCATTTAAATAGGGTGCAAACCCTCAGATTAGGGTTTTACCCAGCCAGAGCCTACTCGTCGAGTCTTGCCGCCGACTTGACGAGTCCGCCACTTAACCTCCGGGTCCAAACCGCTACTACTCGACGAGTTGGACCATCAACTCGCCGAGTCTCAGTCCAAAATGAGAAAAATACTTGAATGAAATACTCCCCCACTTAATATAGACTTCGTCCTCGAAGTCTGCTTCTCGCTTCTGGAAAAGCTCTGGGTAATGCTCCATCATCTCATCCACTGGCTCCCACGTCCACTCTGAGCCCTTTCGGTGCTGCCATTGCACCTTCACCAGCTCGACCCTCTTGTTCCTCAAATCCTTCAACTTCCGATCGAGGATCGCCACAGGTCGCTCGATGTAGTTTAGGCTGTCGTCAACCTGAATATCCTCTAGGGGCACCACTGCCGAGTCGTCCACCAGGCACTTCCGCAGCTCGGAAACGTGGAAAGTGTTGTGGATCTGACTGAGTTCGGCTGGTAGATCCAGCCTGTACGCCACCTTGCCCACCTGGGCTATAACCCTGAAAGGTCCAATGTACCTGGGGCCCAACTTGCCCCACTTCCTGAATCGGATGACGCATTTCCAAGGCGACACCTTCAGGAGAACCATATCCCCAACCTGGAACTCCATGTCTGAACGGCGCTTGTCGGCATAGCTTTTCTGCCGACTCTGTGCAGTCTGGAGCCTGCTCCTGACGTGCTGAATCTTCTCTGTCGTCTTCAGCACCACTTCGGTTCTCCCCATGACCCTCTGGCCAACCTCACCCCAACATTTCGGGGTCCTGCACTTCCTCCCGTATAACATCTCAATGGGAGGACGATCGATACTCACGTGGTAGCTGTTGTTGTAGGAGAATTCAGCCAATGGGAGGTAAGGGTCCTAGCTACCACCGAAGTCTAGTACACATGCCCGCAACATATCCTCCAGAGTCTGGATGGTCCGCTCACTCTGACCATCCTTCTACGGGTGAAATGCAGTGCTAAAATGGAGACAAGTACCCAACTCGTCGTGGAATTTCTTCCAGAACCTAGAAGTAAACCGCGCATCCCTGTCAGAAATCACTGACACTGGCACCCCGTGTCGCGCCACCACCTTTCGGATGTAGATATCGGCTAGCTTCTCAGCCGATAAACTCTCCTGGATTGGTATAAAATGGGCGCTCTTGGTCAACCGATCCACAATGACCCATATGGAATCCACTCCCCGCGCGGTCCTGGGAAGTTTGATGATGAAGTTCATGGTGATATCTTCTCATTTCCACATGGGAATATCTAACGGCTGCATCTTTCCGTGTAGCCTCTAATGTTTGGCCTTGACCTTCCTGTAGGTCAAGCACCGCTCCACATACCATGCTACGTCCTGCTTCATGTAGGGCCACCAATAGTCAAAACGAAGATCCCTATACATCTTCGTCACCTCGGGATGGATAGAAAACCTGGATTTGTGCGCCTCCTCCATCAATGTCTGACGCACGCCTCCATGATAGGGGACCCATACCCTACGGTGGAGGGTCAACAACCCTCGGCTGTCAAAGTCGAAGGAGGAAACCTGACCCACAATACGCTCGCTCTTCCGGTGTTCCTCCTTCATAGCCTCCTGTTGGGCCTCTCGGATTCGCTCCAACAACGGAGTCACCACGGTCATCCGCATGCAGACATCTCTGATCAGCACTGCCTTGCGGCTAAGCGCATCGGCCACCACATTGGCCTTCCTCGGGTGGTAAGGATCTCACAATCATAATCCTTCACCACATTGGCCTTCCTCTGGTCTATGAGATACCTCAGGCTCTTGTGGTCCGTGTAAATGGTACAACGAACCCCATAGAGGTATTGACGCCAAATCTTGAGGGCAAAAACAACCGCCCCCAGCTCCAAATCATGCGTCCTGTAGTTCGCCTCGTGAGGCTTCAGCTGCCTCGAAGCGTAAGCAATGACATGCCCTCTCTGCATCAAAACTGTGCCCAAGCCTAAGATTGACGCATCGCGGTACACAACAAAATCCTCCATGCCCTCTGGCATGGCTAAGATTGGTGCCTCGCACAATCTCTGTCTCAATGTCTCAAATGCAGACTGCTGCTCAGGCCCCCAGCGAAAGACTACGACCTTCTTCGTCAGTCGTGTCAAGGGTACGACTATCTTGGAGAAATCTTGGATGAATCTTCGATAATAGTCGGCTAATCCCACGAAACTCCGAATCTCAGAATGGAGACTTCGGAACCTCTCATCTCATCACGGCCTCTACCTTGGCTGGGTCGACCAGAATACTGTCCCGGTTGATAAGATGCCCAAGAAACTGCACCTCGCGCAACCAGAACTCACACTTGGAGAACTTGGCGTACAAGCTCTCCCTCCGCAGGGTCTCCAAAACCTCTCGCAGATGCTCCTCGTGCTCCTTCTGCGTCTTGGAGTAAACCAAGATATCGTCGATGAATATTATCACGGACCGATCCAGCATTGGTCTACATACGCGGTTTATGAGATCCATGAACGCGGCAGGAGCATTGGTGAGCCCAAAAGGCATCACCACGAACTCATAGTGACCATAATGCGTCCAAAAGGCAGTATTTGGTACATCTTCCTCTCTGACCCTCATTTGATGATACCCCGAACGCAAATTCATCTTGGAGAACCAAGATGCTCCCTGTAACTGGTCAAGAGGTCATCAATCCTCGGAAGTGGGTAACGATTCTTCACTGTTACCTTATTCAGCTCCCGGTAATCTATACACATCCGATGCGACCCGTCCTTCTTTTTCACAAATAGAATCGGGGCTCCCCAGGGTGAACTGCTCGGTCTGATGAATCCCATGTCTAACAGCTCCTGCAGCTGTGTAGACAACTCCTGCATCTCAGGAGGAGCCAACTGATACGGTGCCTTGGCTATCGGAGCCGCACCAGGGACTAGGTTGATCCTGAACTCCACCTGCCTCTCCAGAGGTATCCCAGGCAACTCCTTGGGGAATACATCCGCAAACTCTCGTACCATGGGCACATCGCCCACCGTCACTTTACCCTCCTCCCGGGTATCCGCAACATAGGCGACAAATCCTGCGCAACCCTGCTGAAGGTAGCGCCTCGTTCTCGCTGTTGAACATAAAGTTGGTCTGCGTTGTGGCCTCTCGCCCCAAATCACCAGCTCTCCCCCACCTGGGGTCCTGATCCGAACCAACTGTTGCGCACAGTTAATCACTGCCCCGTTGGGGCTTAGCCAATCCAGACAAATAATAACCTTATTCCCCCTCAACGGTATGGGAACCAAATCCACTATATAGCGCTCTTCGAACAACCTCAAAACGCAACCCCGGAAGACCTCTGATGCTCGCACAGACCGGTTGTCCACAATCTCGAACTCTAGAGGACGAGATTGACTTGAAGGATAGCACCTTGTCCTTTTCCTCTTGAGGTATCTTCTCTACGTCCACCAAGAGTTGGTTATACTCTTTTTGAGATTTGATCGTTTTGTTAATTCAAGAGTGAACAAACGGACCCAATGTTACTGCTTCCCAGATTAGATATCCATTATCTTCAGATCCAATGACGTAGTCTTCAAATTGATGCGCCCATACTTCATAATCTTGAGTATAGAGAATGGGAACTCTCGTATTGGATCCTATACTGTTGGAGATATTGATTGGATTAACTTGAGAATCATCATGAGACATGATGAATAATTTCGTCTTTTAATCTGCTTGAATCAGACTTGTAAAGATAAGACTAGGGTTTTATCGAACACTAAATACACCGTCGACAGGAAGAAGACAACTTCTATATATTCGATAAAAGCGGAAACCCTAACGGATTCTTCAAACAGAAGAGATGCGTATATATTACATAGTCTCCTACTCTGATACCAATGGATGAGACTATTGCGCTATTAGATCGACAGATTCAAGACAGATAAACAGGAATGAAGTAATCAAAGAACACAAGAATGGATCAAATGATGTCGAATGATTAATATCTCACACCTCAGAAGAGCTCGATGAAGAATTTCGATTGTAGAGGTGTGTTTAGGGTTACAATACAAAAGCTATTAATTAGAACTCCACTTTAATGCTATACATGCATGCATAATATATAGACTAACCCTAAGCTTAAACCACGGTTGGACAGGCCCAAACCGGGTAATCAAAATATAACATTATGCCCATATGACGCAACACTCTAAACCCAACACTAATATATATTAATAAGTTGTTTTACAAAAACTTTCATATTTATTATCAGAGTTTACAACTTTTGATGTTACAAATAACTACCAACTACCATAATAAAAGAGAAAGGATTCTACAACCCATTAACTTAATTCGGTACGCGATTTTATGAGCATCTAATAAGTCATGAACATTCTAAACATTATTATATGGGATACTAACGTAGACATAGTACCTTTGGTTAGAATTAAATCTGGCACTGCCCTCCTACAAGTTTTTGAATCTGGCTCTAGCCTCCTATTATAATAATCTTGCTAATCATACCAACTCTAAACATGGGAATTCATAATAGTAGCACAAATCTAGTTTAATATTTTTAGCACATAACTAGCTTCAAATAATATATTTCACACATCTGGGGAGTTCATACCCCTAGCTAGCATAAATTCACCTCCTTATAAACCACCGAAGAATAAATCTTTCTAAGGCTACTATCTTATTAGGCAAGTCAAAGTGCGATCTATACGAGAAGTACCATCTTGACAGTTGTTGCCACTTCCCCTTATGGGGCCTATATTTGATTCATTTTATGGACTTGTGACCATAACCTATCATGAGGCTCATATAATATCCATGTCCATTTCTTAGCACTCGCTTGTGGGGTAGAAAGTATCGTTAATCGCATAGAATTCATTTTATGTCTTTCCACACAGCTTTTTTATAAACCTTCTAACCTCTATTCACATATAGGCTTAGGCCAATATCTTCGCATAAATCTCTTAACACTTGTAGAGTTTAACTACGATCAAAGTACTCACCCTTGGAGTATAGTACATCATCACTCACATATAGAAAGCATATTGTGTCTTTTTATCAGAATGATCATCCATTTGACCACCAATGTTCTTGGTAATCATTTGTTACCAAACTCAACAAGTTCCATAAAAAACTTCCAAACTGCTTAACCTCGTAAACCGTCAGCTCAAATACTCATTTCTAATCATCTCCTAAATTAGGGTTTATAACCGTTGCTAACCGGACCAAGAATTCCATCAAGTAATTCAACTGTCAAACTTACCATCAATTTCATAATAACAGCCTTATTACGAACTTTACTAACCATCTAAAAGAAAAACTACCTTATCTCGTTTTATAACATATCCTCATAATCAACGTCATTATGCACTTCTTTTAGCTATGAGTTGTCGCTTGAGAATCCAAAGTTTCAGTTGGGAAAACGTATCACCGGAAAAATTCACATATTTATAGCTTGTTATGACATGCATCGTGTTAGGAAGGTGGACATGTGGCTTCCACGTGTCACACCACAAGCTTGCTTCGTATCTACTCCCATGCCATGTGTTTGCCACCCACCCATGCCTCTACGTCACATTTGTCTCTACACCATTTCCTTTTACTTCTTGATATAACGAAGTGGCAACTTTCCGATCGTTGCAATCTCTAATATCCATATATTACCTTAAAATTCGAATTTCCCACTCAAATTCACTAGAAATTCCAATATGCCCATCCTCTGTTTAACAACATCTTCTTCGATTGTCGTTTTTTATTCAAGTAAACTGAATCTCTCTTTTTTGGAAATTTAGTTATAACTTAATGTATGTAATGAATTAATTATGTACCCGATATGCCTGAATAAATTGTAGAACTTTTGCATTGTATAATGACATTATATTTATCATGAAAGACCTTTGTGTACAAGTTCTCTTAAATTAAAGGTATAACATTTTAGATTTAGCTTTTTGTGGTTTGAAAGAAGCTCTTCTACGTTGGAATATGATGAATTCCATGCCAATTTTTTTATCCTAAACTTATGAATAATTGTGGTTTTAATATGTTACACCAAATTTTATGATTTGGTGTTCTATCATTTTACTTCATTTCTATTTGATATTGTGCATATAGTATATTTATTTGTGTGTCAAATTACTATATGATATGTTGAAGATAGATTTATTTTGATAATAACTCATCAAATTTGGTCCAAAGCAGGGTACTATAATGATAAGGGATGTACAACTATTTGTTGTAGTATAACAATTATATAAACCATATAAGACCCTAAAAACACTATAGAACTATAGATAAATATTAATATCGAATTCCAGGGTGTGGGTATTCTTAAGAGAGTGTGTGTTCGTGTATGTATATGTTTTGAAGAGAGAGAGAGAGAGAGAGAGAGAGAGAGAGAGAGAGAGAGAGAGAGAGAGAGAGAGAGAGAGAGAGAGAGAGAGAGAGAGAGAGAGGGAGGGAGGGGGATTGGCGCTAGTTTTTTCATTTATTAGTTACAAAACATTTAAAATAAATGGAAAAAAAATCAATAAGGGTATAATAGTAATTTCACAAACACTTAACCCTTGGACAGATTATATAAATTGTCCTTGTGGTTGATAAAATAGACCAACTTTAGTCCTTACGGCGAATTATTAGCATGGATAGTCCTTGTGGTTTTAAAATGCTGCAAGGAGGGTCCTTTTGGCTAACGGTGTTAACTTTTCCAGTTAAGTCCTTATTGAATTGACAGATTTACCATTCCTATGATAGAGACCGTTTATGTAATTTGTTCATGCCACATGGACTATTTATGTAATTTTGCCTATTAATTATTATCTTATTTATTTATTTATAATTTTATGAATTAAATTTTTTTTAAGTTTTATTCAAATATAATTTTAATTTTTTTATATTTTTTCGCTTATATTTTTGATTTTTTTTGTTCCGATAAATTTCTTAAATTTTTTGACATTTTATTCGAATAAATTTCTATATAAAAAGGGATACGAACAAAACGTCAAAAAATTTATTCGAACAAAACATACAAAAAGACATTAATAAATGTATTTCAATAAAACGTGAAAAAACTTAAGAAATTTATTTGAACAAAAGCCTCAAAAGAGCGGAAAAAAATATATAAAAAAATAAACATTATATTCGAACAAAACATCAAAAAAAAATTAATTCATAAAAATATAAATAAATAAAATAAAAAGATAATAAATAATAGATAAAATTACATAAATGGTCCATGTGGCATGAACAAATTACATAAACGGTCCCTATGACAGGAAAGGCAAATGTATCATTTTACAAAGGACTTAACATGAAAAGTTAACACTGTTAACCGAAAGGACCGTCTTTGTAATATTTTAAAACCACAAGGACCATATATGCAAACAATCTGTCAGACAGACTAAAGTTGGTTTATTTTGTAAACCACAATGACCATTTATCTAATTTTGTCTGACCCTGGTTAACTTAAGGTGTTCATCAAAAAGACCATCATGCGCATTTTAAACTTAAAAAGAACCAACACATGTTAAAAATTCTTCAAAAGTACATGTGGTATTTTCAGCCAACCACAAGGACCATTTATATAATTTTGTCTTAAAAATTGTATATTTCACCTTTTTTAAGGGGTGTTTGTGTAATTGAGAGAGGGCGGTGAGAAGAGGCTGGAACACGAAAATTTTTAGTTGGTCAACCGTAACATAACACATTATTATGTCTTTTGATATATGTTTTTGGTGTTAACTAGTCGTTTTTTACAATCTGCAAGACGTTCATGCCTTTGCATGCATAATATAAGTAATTGTCACAACACTGTAAAAGCCCAATGCAAGTCTTAGAGCCCATCTAAGATGGGCTACCAGATCTCAATTTTTCTCCATTAATGAAAGGAAGGCGTCCAGCTAAGTTACTGGTGTATTCAGGCACAATCCCCATATATATTCCAGAGTTTACAAATATAATAATAACATTAGTCACATTAACTATCTTGGATGGGAACCAATTTCAGATTGCCTCCATAAATTTCTGGAATCTGGTTTTCATCAATGTCTTTCATCAATGTTGATTTCAGCTGCTTGTTCTCAACAAATACAATCTGCAAGATTAATGTATATTCATTATTCAGTCATACTCTTGTGTCTATATAGTCATATAACAAAAAGATACTCTCAAGACATTAAAGAATTCTTACCTTTTTCTTTGTTTTTTCATCAATAAAGGGATAAACCATCTTCCATACTGTCATAAACACATAAGGGACATGTACTATAAACAGCTTCCCTAGCCTTTCTGGATAATAATCCTGTCATAAATACAACAGCTGTACATTATTGATATATAGGTAGCCATTAATGAGCGCCATTGAAAGGTTGGTGAAGGTGCATTTTTGCGTGAACATGATTAAGTCATTCATTAAGTGCCTCTTCTAGAATATAATTAACAAAAATAATAAGGAATCAAAAACTATTACTGTATTTCTCTACACACAAAGATATATACCTGCAAAATAGAGAGTGCTGCAAGATATCCACGTATATCAGTACATGTATATCCCCATCCTTGAAGATCTCCGATAACAACGAACTTTTCTTGGCCTTGAGGTATCCTAAATTCATATTAAATATATTGCGCTTAATGCTTGATGACATTTATCTTAATTAAACCCTTAATTCGATGTGAAATTATACCTGGAACATAATTTGTCTAGGCCAAATACCACAAAACCTGCAGTTTCAATTGCGATTAGTTGATGAAACTATGAAAAGATTTGATTTTGGATCATAAATATAAGTGTAATTAACATACGTTTGAACTCTTCTAGACCTCCTTTTTTATTGCAGAAATGTCTACCTCCAAATACGACTGTTATTGGGCGTCCGTTTTTATCAGATCCTTGCATGAACATCTTGTTTTGTGCTATTTCGTTTTGGACTTCTGATACACAGATAGAACCTTCTGGAGCAAATGTTTTCCTCCATTTTACGTATTTCAGAAACATGGCACATGCTTTGTCAATGTCAAGATCACGAGCACGAAGGAACCTTCTGATTGTCAGATCATCGTACTCCTGGATTGCAATCGAAGTTTTTAAAAAATCATTGATTTGTATTCAAAGTTGAAGGCTTTTGACTTTTAGTTTTCGAACTCTATTCAACTTTTGAACAGTTAGGATGAGAGTTAATGATATAGAAGTAGTCAAAGTCATGGACTTTTCTCACTGGAAAGTTGGATCATGAGTCTTGTTGTTTAGTGATATTATGGGGACTTTAACTATGCACCATGTGATGGAAGAATATATAATATTAATAATATAATAGATTACAAAGAATCTTAAAAGTTAAAATTAACTTTACCTCGGGTCTAGATTTAGTCCTGATGCCATATTGCCTACCTTGAACAGTTTCATTAGGATCTTGAGAGAGAAAGTGTGTGTGTGTGAGTGTTAGTGTGTGCGTGTGTGTATGTGTGTGTTTTTGTGTGTGTGTGTGTGTGTGTGTGTGTGAGAGAGAGAGAGAGAGAGAGAGAGAGAGAGAGAGAGAGAGAGACCTTGGAAGTGGGATCATGTTTTTCAAGTAAGGCTCTCATTTGAAGAATTTTCCTGGGTTCATCTTGAAAGCTTCCGTTATCGTTCTGCATAGAAACACTCTCTGTTTCTGTGTAAATTTTGCGTTCTCTTGGCTGATCCACCATTGTTGTCCCCTCCATCTGCTTCAGTTTCTCTCTCTAGACCCTAAAAGTCGACACAAATCACTCTCTCTCTCTCTCTCTCTCTAGAAGGGGGTGGGGGTCTCTCGTATCTGTATGTAGATTTGTGTGGATGTGGGGTTTTAATTGATGTTAAATGTACATCGACTTAGAATCTTGATCACCTGCGGCCTGGTGTAACATAACAGTTTACAGCAGACCCACAAAATGATAATAGCTGGCTGGGAAGTTTTTTAGTCATGCTTCGAAAATTGAAGACAAATGAAAGGGGGATATCTAAGAAAATGAAAGAAGGGGCTCTTTCAAAGGCTGCAGAATACGACTTTTCTGAAAATTAACTAATAAACCTAATGTGTTGAAATATTTACACACATTTTTTGACTTTTTCCTAGAAATATTTACTCAATCCGCCTATCTAGACTAATATTCTAGACATGGATTAATTCTAAACTTTTGTTTGTTCGCCAAAACCCTTAACAAAACGCGACATTTAAAGTCCGATATTTTCTCCCAAAACAAACTAATAAACTACGTATTGGAGAGGATGTGTGTTGCCATCAGCTATTCATTACTTGGTTGAAAGTAGGTGGCCAAAAATCAACATGTAAAATTGTTAATGGGGCCAAGAGGCGTGTATGGTTGTGCATATGAAATGCAATTAATAAAATAATTAATGATACATTTGTTGAAGTCATTGTGACCCGAAGGTATTATATTCTTATTTTTTAAACAATATTATAAAAGTTTACATCCAAAAGAGTAGAAACGTGGCATCGATTCTATATTTGTACAATCTAAAATTAGTATATCTCAAGTTGAAGATTGGACTTGTTTGTGCGTGTTTAAAGGGATAAGTCTTACCTTCTCTCGAACCCATCTTATGGACCACCATGTGGAGGGTAAGTCGTACAGGAATAACATTAGTCGTATAGGATTATGACTTCGTTATGAAATGAAAAGTAAGTTTTATTGGAATGAGGTCCGAGCAAAACAAAATTGCTTAGTCTACTATAAAATAAGAATACATATTACTTCAGAAGTTGTACTCAAATATGATTGGATAAAAGAGTTTATTGAAAAACTACGATGAGTCATACTATTCTAGGCTCACATACTTTTGTCAGTTCAAGAATATACTTAATCTAGCTAAGCAACTCTATGTCACATCAGAACACCAATCATATTCTCTAACATATTTAATATATACCTAGAGTAAGTCAATATGGAAATGACAGTATTCGTAAAATTCACATAAATTAAATTTAGTCAGACTCATTAACAAAGTTCTCATTTTAAGCTAAGTATGAGTGGTCATACTTCAACTATAAGACTTTATTATTCTATAAATGAGATTCGATTTGGATTTAGTATTTGGATATTGGAACATTAAGACAACAACTATTATATTGTTTTGATATATTGGGATATGATCATCACATCAATACTTGTTATGTTCTGTATTAACATGTTTAATCCATGAATAATTTTATTATTCTAAAAGTTCATAGTCTGTTATAATTATAGGAGCAGTTATGAAGTAAGACTAATATGAATTGGATTGGTTTACTCTCACAATACGAAAGTAGGCAAGTGATTGTAACCAAGATTCATAAGTACTTGTTAGAGAATTGGTATTGAACTGACCCGTATCAAGATTACCTCATGGAACGTTGTTGTAAGTGATACTTGATAAAAGGTGATATCTTTGTTTTCTTAATACCTGAGATGCATAGTAGGACCTAAGTATAGGGAATGCTATATTTTGATGCAATCAAATATTGATCCTTAATCGGTCAATTATAAAGGCTATTTTCATGTGTAGTGTGAACCATGCAAAAGGATTATGTGATCAAGATGGGATGTGTGCCTCTTATGTGTTGAGAGTTAGACATCTAAGGCATCTTACCAAAGGTTGAACACCTAATGAGATTGATTATGATATGTATCTGATGTTCAACATGATGTATGTGACAAATGGATAACTGATAACTTACCTTATACACGAATTGTAGCTTTTAGCTTATGGGGAATTGGATGTTGACCACTATCTATATCAATCTATAATGAGTATTGGGCAAATTGTAGATTGAAAGATCTATATGCCCAAGAGTCATTATAAAATGATATTGTTAGATAATATATGATCCTAAAGGGTCACACTACAACTTGATACAATTAATTATTTATTAGAAATTGATTTTAATAAATATTCAATAAACTCTTATAATTAATTGGAAATTACTTATTTCATGGAAATATTAATTTTCAATGGCAAGTAACATAATTTATCATATAGTATGATTTATTAAGTCATGTACATTATTTTGGATTGGAAAGACTTTTGTCATTTAGCCATAAGCCAAAGTTTATAAAATTTAAAAGAGTTTATATAATTTATAAAGTTAGCTTCCTTTCTTTTTGTTGAAAACGGTAAGCATGGATTCCTTGTGCATGTCATGGCCTTTTGATTATTTAAAGATATCTAATTCATGACTTAAAGGGCATGGGAGACAAGTAGAGTATAGGGACATGATGTGCTTAAGTGTTATGGACTTATGGTCCAAGAATAAGCTTTATGAAGAGGCTTTCATCTTTCTTTTGTTCTTGCACTAGAACTGCATCTAGTTCTCCCTCTCTTGCTTTTCTCTCGTGCAAAGAATAACTCCAAGCTACATGCATGCATTTTCTCTCTTTAAGTGCATATGTAACATCCTAAAAATCATGACCAAAAATTTCATTTTTAAATCATTTAATAAACCATAGTTACTGAAAATCATTTATCAAACAGGAACCATAATATCTCAAAACATCAAAATTAGTATATCGATATCAAAACATATGTCAAATGTATATCATAGTAACATCCCAGGCTAAACATCATGGTGTGTGCAATGCAGTCATCCCAAGCTCTTCCCTCTGCTACCAGAAGTACTTGAAACCAAAACTAAAAATCATAAGCATGAAGCTTAGTGAGTCTCCGCAAACTACCACATATCATACACATAATCACATATACTAGGCCCCCGCCCCTTCATCGGGCCCCACCCGGCATCGGACAATGTCCGGCATCAGGCTCTGCCTGGCATCGAGCCTCGCTCGATATACATATTTGTTTCTCCCAGGCCCCGCCTATCACTGGGCCTCGCCCGCTATACACATACAACCAATATCATATAATCATGCTAGCACATAAAGAATCATATATAGTATTATATGTTCTATTCCTAAGGCTTCGCCTATCATGGGCCCCGCCCCTACTCTGCTAATGATGAGATATGGAACCCCGTCCACACTCAGCTAGTGATGAGATACGGCCCCCTGCCCACACTCATCTCCCTACCCAGCACATACAAGTATCACAAAGAAAACAAGTATAACTAATCATGCACATAGTCATCGGGTACCACCCGGCATCGAACCATAGTCCGGAATCATACATATAAACCTTCCTCGAGCCCCGCCCGACATCAGATTGTAATTCGGAAACACAAAACATAAATACGAGCCGACATTGGTGCCTTTGACCCATTCAAACAGGAGGAAACTCACATCGCAAAGCGGAATGCAGAATCTCACGATGAGGAATCTCTAACGGTTGCTCTGACGACTCCCCGAGCTGTCATTACCAAAATAACACTTAGTTAAAACCAATAATCCTTCATAGGGTAAAATGACCATTTTACCCCTGGTCTAATTTAGTCCATGCCCAAGGCCCAAAACCAAAACATGAAAGGCCCAATACTAAGTAGGCTTCCCAAGCCCATTCATGGCCCACCAATGGCCCAATTTCTAAATTGGGCCCAACCCCTCTAATGGGCATTATCCTTTTGAATCCATTCCATACTTCATAACCCTCCCAAGATCAACCTTGGTCAATGTCAAGTCAAGGTCAAATTCAACATCCAAGTCAAAGTCAAAGTCAACGCTCGGAGTTGACTCAACTCGCCGAGTTCCTATGAATCACAGAATCGTGATTTTGTGATCCAACTCTTCGAGTTCATCCTTGAACTCGTCGAGTTCTTCCTTTCAACGAAATCGGGACACTCCACTTCAACTCGTCGATTCCTTCCTTGAACTCGTCGAGTTCCTCAGTCTATTAGCCATTTCTTAACTCATTAAGCCATTATCCTTCAGATCTGAACCCTAAACTTCAGATCTCAACTCAAAACGCCTCTAGAAGAGTAAAGTTCCCAACTTTACCCATTAATACCTTTTTCTAAATGGAATAAGTCCAAACCCCAACCCAAAAGGCCAAAGTCTTGATCCCAACATCACCAAAACTACAATATGGACTATGAGATCATAGATCTGGACTCTAGGGACTAAATGATCATGTAAAGTTCTATCTTTTTCATCATGTATGGCCATAAGAAGCTCCAAAGGCCAAAATGGTGGCTTAGAAGTTGCATGGGACTTCCATGGCCATAAAGTTGGCACCTTTATGCCATGAAAGTCCTTCAAGACTCTAGATCTGAAGTGTTTTCCATTTGGAACGTCCAACTCTCAAGAACCATATCTTTTGGACCAAAACAAGCAAAAGATGCTAAGAAATAGATCTAATCAGCCATTAGTCAAGTTTGAGACTTGATTACCAGAAAGTGATGAAAATGGAGTGAGGTTTCTAGATCTAGCAACTCTTCCGTGTTCCTTCAAACTTTCCTTCCTTCCAAGACTTCAAACACCCACAAGAACACTCCAAAATGGCTCACAATAGCATTAGGGTTTCGAGATCTAGGGTTAGGATAGTGGAGGCTAGAAATGAGGCCAAAACCTAAAGCATAACGTGTTTAAATAGGGTGTAAAATCTCGGATCTAGGGTTTCCCAAACCTCGTCCAACTCATCGAGTTGATTCTCAAAAACACGTGCCTAAGATTTCCAACACGTCGAGTTCTCCCTCTTGGACTTGACAAGCTGGCCTTATATATTCTAATTTATTTTTCCTTCTTTGGCCTTCTAGATTCCGGGTGTTACAACATATTTTGGTTATGAACTTACACTACTAGAAAACAACTCTTTAATGACACGCGAACAACGACACGCACTGATTTATAATACGCAAATTTTGTGTGTCCTAAAAGTAATATCAGTTTTCAAAATTTTGAAGGATAGAGGACACGCATTTGTGAGTGCCCTAACCTAAAATTAGTGTACGACAAAAATATTACAGACATAAGGGAACCTAAATTAAATGGGTGTCGTGTAGAGATTTCGTTTTATAATTTTTTTTTAATACATGCTCCCTCGTTAATAGCTAAGGGGCTAGCAGGAGACAAAATCCTGAAATTTTTTGAATACCCGCTCATTCTCTCCTCTCCACTAGCCGACGACCTTAATTTTCTCCCTATATTCTCTCTGCAAACCCTAGCAGTCACCAACACCATAAACATGGTTTTATGTTGGCTTCGTTAGGTGTTGTAGGTTTCCCCTCTACGTCCACCGCTGTCTGCCTTAACTACGAAGGAGGTTATCATTTTCCATTTTCTCTCATCACTTCCTTTTCTCTCCTCTTCTTTACCATTGTTTTCTCTCTTCTTCTTTACCCAAAACAATCTATATAAATTTTGTCCTAATATTATAAAAGAACGAAAAAAAAGGAAAAATAAACATCCTCTTTTACTTCGTCGATTTTGACTCTTTGATCTACTGCATATGAACAATTGAAGCACCGGTAACCGCTTATCTAAAAAACTAAAAACCCCAAATCTCTTTGCTTCTCTTGTTCGAAGCTTGTACAACCGCATCGATCCATGGTGGAATCCGATAAGGCCAACTCTAGGTACACTCAATACGATTCTCCTGTTTTTGTAGATTTTAGCTAGCATATGTATTTCTCTTTCTTAACTTTTAGCTATTTGCAACTCTTTTTAGGGTTTTTTATCTTATCAATACATTGTGTCCGCTCCAGTGCTATTACCATTGCTTTCTGTCAATAAAATCATAATCTGATCAAGGAAGTCTATGTAATTCCATCTATTTCTTTGAAACTATTCATGTGCAAGCGGAATAGTTTTATCTTTATTAAACCCATTGTTAACCGTTCTTCGTGTGTATATGATTAGGACCATGAATTTTGTTTCATACAATCTACATGATTTGATGTCTTTACCAAAAGAGTCATTTGTGACTACGTTTAGTTGTTAATTCTATAGATGAATCTATTCCATTTTTTTCCTAATGTGTAAAAATGAAAACTAGTTTACCTTTTGCCGAAGCTTGTTAGTGTTATTTAATATCTTTTTTGCTCACTGATACTTTGTTGATGAAATAAGATTTTCAAGTGATGCCTATAATTTGGTGTTTGTAGCTTTTAGATGTATTTCTTTTTCTTACTCTAAAAGTCTAAATCAAGATGTATCATTTTGTCAATTTCCTTTTCAGATGTCTAGACTGCGGCTATGTATCAACTTCTATATTATGGCTTCTAGGTAAAAACCATCTTTATAATTTCTATGGATTTCATTCAAAAGCAATGACTTTTTTAATGGAATAATTTCATTTTTGTAGCAGTATTTGTGTATGTCTTTATGATATCTTGATGAGAGAAGAGTTGTCAGAAGGATAGTTTAATGTGTTGATCGCTCACTATGATCTTATAAAGAGAGACAAAGCATTTTTGAAAAAAAAATCATTGGTTTTACATGGTTGTTGATGAAGAACATCGGTTAAAGAATGTTGAATTTGTTCTTGCAAAGACTCTTATCTCCAGGTATGGTGCAAATTTAGAAAAAGCACGATGAACTTTTTCCTTTTTCCCGATTTAGCCCCTCAATATTTCTTAATATGATTAAATCACTATACTTTTTTGACTTATTCAAACGTAGTTAAATTTTATTTATTTTATTGATTAAACCCATTTTAATAACACAAATAAAGTCCAAGGGTTTAATCACTAAGAAAATGTTGAGGGCTTTAATCAATTACTTGGTAAAAGTATGTTATTTTCTTATGCATTTTCCTTAACTTTATTGTGTTTGTTATTGTAATTTATTAACTTAGTTTTATAATTATGAACCATCCCAAAAATATGACCCAAAACTTTCGTTTTTAAATCATTATTAAATCATAAACCATCCAAAGTCATGAGAAAAATCATAAATCATGTATCATAAAACATCATAGTATCTGTCTCAATCAAAATCTCATAATAAAACATCAGAGCAAACTCCCAGGTTGGGGCTGTGGTGTGTGCCATGCGATCATCCTGAGCTATTCCCTTTGCTACCGGAAGTACCTGAAACCAAAACTGAAACTGCAAGCGCGAAGCTTAGTGAGCTCCCCCAAACTACCATATACCATACACATAACATATCACACATAAATCAACTATGGGACACCGCCCAACTACATCGGGACAAACCCGACATCGGCTTACCCAGTATCGGACTCCTGTTCGGCATCGGGCATCGGGCTCACCCCGACATCGGGCTTACCCCGGCTTCAGGCTTACCCCGGCACATACACAACATAACACAATAATCACATAATTTGCATCAGGTTTGCCCCGGCATTGGGCCGAAGCCTGGATCATATAAGATGTAGCATATAAACTAGAATACATCAGGATTACCCTGACATCGGACTGAAGCCCGGAACACATAACACATAACACACAACATGCATGAATCACAGAGACATCAAGCATACATAACTATGTCTCGGGATCGCCCCGGCATCGGACCGAAGTCCGGAAACATATGAACTTCATCGGGCTAACCCCGGCATCGGGCTTACCCCATCATACTATAACTACTTAAACGGGTCGGCATTGGTTCCTTAGACTTGTTCCTACTGTAGGAAAACTCACCTCGTAAAGTTGTTTGTGAAATCTCGCGGTGAGGAATATCCGATAACTGCCTCGGCGTCCCTCCAGCTATCAAAACACAATAAAACATAGTCAATATCTAAAACTCCTTCCTAGGGTAAAATGACCATTTTACCCCTATACAAATTCAACACTCTGGTCAAAGTCAAGTCAAGGTCAACCCCGGTCAACCCAACTCGTCGAGTCATCTCCCTACTCGACGAGTCCCTGAAATGCTCAAACTCGTGGTCCACTAAGTCAACTTGTCGAGCCCTTCTACTGACTCGTCGAGTTCTTTCTGAATAATAATCGGTACATCTCGAATCTACTCGTCGAGGCCTTTAGCTCCCGAGTCCTAATCTTGTCCAACTCACTGAGTCATCCCCCCCCCCCCCCCCCAGCTCCATGGTTTCACTCACAACCAGAAAAGGTTTGGGGGACTCGACCCGACTCGCCGAGTCCTAAGAACAACTCAGCGAGTTCCTTGCATGCTAAAAACCATACAGTCAATTCTAAATGAGTCCAATGCTTCTAACTTATAGATTCGGGCTCCTTAGGCTAGCATAACATGTAAAGTTGCTAACGTTACGTGTATGCATGAAGTTATAAGACCAAAACACTCATTACAAGCTAGAAATGGAGATCTAAGTCATTACATAGACTATGGTTGCATAAAGGTGGTAAATTTGAGCTTCTAGAGCTTAATAGATCCCAGATCTGAAGCCTCTACATCCCTAAGAGTTCAAGTCTCAAAATTTCCTTGGAAATGGCCCCAAAACTCACAACATTCAAGCTAGGAGAGAGATCTAATTGAATAACAGCCAAGGTATAAGCTTTATACCTTTATGAAGACATAAATAAGTCCTTAGCTCTGGATCTCCAACCTTCCTTCTGCAACTCCAAGCTTTTGCTTCCTTCTTCAAGCTTAAGATCACAAAATGCAAGAACTAGCTCGATAGTTCACAAAAACTAAGTAGGGTTTTGAGAATGGTCTGTGGAGGTGATAGGGGCTAGGTGGGAGACCTATAATATTGCTTAAATAGGGTGGAAACCCTAAGGATTGGGGTTGCCTCCTGATGGACCTACTCGCCGAGTCCATACTTCGACTTGTCGAGTAGACCACTTAAACCCCGCGAACAAGTTGGCATCTACTCTACGAGTTAGTGCTACCAACTCGTCGAGTAGCTCTTATAAAATGAACATTTTAATTAAATAAATACATACTAGGAACGGGGTGTTGCAAATTAGCTTAACAATTATAATAGTTCTATTAGCGTTCACATGTAAAAGATTAGCATATCTGACACATTGCTCCAGATATGAAAAAGCAAAACAAGATGGGACATTTGGAATTAATTTTGATAAATTAGAAACAAGATTAATGTTAAATTATTTAAAATTTTTATATAATAATGACATAAGTATTTAATTTTTCGGTAAGTAGGTACAAGAGATCCAGATCTAGCCCAAGCATTGAACCGGACAAAACATCCCTTAATTTTCACTGAAATTAATTCGTTTGTTTTGAAAATTTTGTTGTTAAAAATGTAACACTTTTTCATCCTTATTTTTAACTTGTTAGTGATAATAATTTAACACTGACAATTTTTTAATCTTAAAATTAACTTTTTTGCTTTCTTTTGATTTAGTCGTATACATTTTAATAAATAACACAATATTTTAATTAATGATAAAAAAAAGTACATGTAAAAAAGGGTAGAAGTATAGAAAATCACAACATACATTCACAACTTTATTGATTAAATCTCTCAACTTTTTTCTGTAGTGATTCTTAAAATTAACTTTTTTGCTTTATTTTGATTTAGTCATATACATTTTAATAAATAACACAATATTTTGGATGCTTAATCCAATTTGGAAGAATACAAAACATTCCAATCATTAGATGGAAAGAAAAATCATGTGTTGAAATCTTATTTCAATCCTATCAATAAAAGTTCCATTATAGATCTAGAATCTTCCTTAAGTTCCACAGAGAATTCACTCACACATTCTGGCTCAACACGGGTAGAATATCTAGGGTATGACACTAGTGATTGAAAAGTTGTTGTAGTAGCTTTAAAGGTATATTTAATTTGTCAGTTTTGATTCTCAAAATTATAGATTATTAAGCATCAATGATTTAGCATTAAGGTGATAATAGAATCTAACCAAACAAACCCTAAGATTTGTGAAACATCTAGTCAATATAAAATTTATCTAAATGCAATTCTTTCTCTAACTGTACTAATTTTGAGGTATACAGGTGGAGCAAAACCATCTTCCTTGAAAGGTTTCTTTGCAAATGCAGATATTATGGACAAAGAAAGTGTCATAGTTGATATTGACCCCATGGATATGTCTGAAACCAAAAATAGTTGGAAGTTTGTTGTCTTAAATCAAATAAGTGTGAATAGAAATTTATACTTTAATATCATTTTTGGAGACAAAAAAAGTTGGCTAGGGTATCTTAAACATCAAGGTTAGACCATACAATATTGCTCTGATGTCACACCCTCAAACCGGAACGGCGGAAACATTCGGGGGTAGATGACGTCATGTATAGTATCACAACAATTCAATAATAGTAATCCAAGCAACAACAACCATTGTATTAATAGTATGATGTTTACATTGTTTTCGAATCATAAACAACTGACTCCAAAAGTAAATAACAAGTAAAGACTTGAAGCTACTATGCTCCGTCTTCTTGAACCCTGGGTGTGTACCTGTCTACTAGTGCTCTGAGAATACAAGTAGGTTTTGAAAGAGTAGCAGCATTAAGCTGGTGAGTTCATAAGCGTTTTGTTTTAGAAAACTGTTCTGTGTTCTTTCGAAAAGTGTGTTGTGTTTCTCCAAAAAAAACATTATATTTCTTATGTAATGAATGTTAAGTAAAAACAAATGATTCTTACTAGTTCCTCCTGCGTATATACTTAGTGTATAAAATCATATACAATCTAGATCGGACAAACAATCGATTGTGTGGTTCTGCCTCAAGCCCACAACCAAACAAGGAACATGAAATGAGGTGGAGTCACACATCCCACTACAAGTCAGATCTTCAAGTATATAACCGTGAATTATTCACTAGATACTTACAGATTTAACTGTATTGGTCCTTTGATATCTATTGATATTGTTCCTCAAGAAAATTCAATATTTTCTTATGAAAAGATTGATTAAACTCATTCCTTCTATAACTACTTAGTTCATACTAGTTATGTATAAACCAATATCGAACATACAGTTAATTGTGTGGATATGCCCTAAACCCACAACCAAACAAGGAACATGGAATGAGGCGGAAACCACACATTCCACAGCCTATCGGATATTCTTCATACGTAACTCGGCTGTATAGACTAAGTATTTATAGAATTGATAATGAATATTCGTTAATTGAATAATAATCCATTGTTTGTAAAGTACTGATGTTTATCCTGGAAAATCCTATATTTTCCCTAAGTATAAGTTATTGAGTTATCTGTTCCAAATCGAAGAGTACAAGTATCTACCATACTTATATTGTTTAAGCATTGTTCTGTTTGAAAACCCTGGCTACCACCGGTAATGTATAGTAGTTTTGTTACATAAATAAAACCAGTTGTAAACGTATTGTTCTATATACTGAAAATGTTGTTAATACCCTCCGTTGATCACTTACTACATACGAGTTATAGAAATCAAGATCGAACAGACAGTCGATTGGGTGATTCTGCCCTAAACCCACAACCAAACAAGGAACAGGGAATGAGGCGGAAGCCATACATCCCACTGTATTTCGAAGATTAATTTCGTATCACCCTGATATATATACTAAGTAATCTCCTAGTTATTAACCCTGATGACTGATTGTTAAGTACATTATTACGTGAACGAGTTGTTGTTTCCCCAGTGAGTTCTTATAACCATACTATGAACGATAAACATTACGACGTACTTCGGACGTCGTGAACTGAATGACGTTTTCCACCCTATGTTGACTGTAGCTAATAGTCAGGGCGCGGGATTGTCACTCCCGTATAGATCTATACATAAACTCACGTTTTCCCTCCAGTAGACTCTCGTTACAAGGGGTGTACTTCCCGGAAGACATCTCTCACATTGTAGTTCATTGTAGTTCTCTCAACGAATCCATGAATAATACTATGAAAACCCCTTTTTGTTATAAATATGAATTCTTATAAAATAGTACCTTTTATTTCATAATTCATAAGTTTGTTTCCCTGTTTGAAAACTATACATGTAATGATTATACATTAATATGTTTTGTAAAACTGATTTCAAGTCTAGTAATAACGATGTTTATCACGTTTAGTAAGTTCTACGTTCGATGCGTGCTAACGATAGGAAAATATAACAAACCAAATTATATTTTTAAACACAAGATTTACTTGTATTCTCCCCCCCCCCCTCTTTAAAAACATGAAAAAGCTTGTAAAATATGGGGGTATGAACACACCGTTGGTTACGTGTGCGTGCCAAACCACGAGACTGGATATGATGACCCTCGAGTTTGTTGTACGCGGTGCGTAACGAAATCCTAATAACAATTAAATACATATTTGTATCTACATTAGCGATTTCGTTAGATATAGTGTTAGAAAAACACTTGCTTTCGTTTAAGGAATGTTACCGGAGCTCGATTAAATCGGGGAAAAGCGGGTTTTCAACCACGAATCACGGTATGAGGGAGTTTGCGGCCGTGAAAAGGTTTTCGGCCATTAACTGTTTGCGGCCGTGAACAGCCCCTTGAAGGGTTTACGTCGTAAACAGTGTTTCTTGAAGGAATTATGAAACTTTGAAGGGTTTACGGCCGTGAACAGTTTGTAGTTGTCACACCCCCAAACCAAACAGCGGAAACGTCCGGGGTGGAGGACTTCATTTGTAGTATCACAACACATGCATCATAGTAATCAAAGTACAAACAACCATTATATTTAAAACTATAAGTATTTACATGTGTTCAATCATTTTATATTGAAATCAAAATAGTTGTACAAAAGAAGAAGATAGGACTCATAATGGCTCCATCTTCTCAAAAAGCTCGGGGAGTACCTGTTATTATTTCCCTGAGAATACAAGTAATTTGAAAAGAGAGTATCAACAACAAGTTGAGTGAGTACATAAGTCTTTATGTGTGAAAGGGTGTCTTTGTATCTTGAATATGAAAAATGTTCTAGAAAATCCCATATTTTCTGTGGTATGTGAAAAGTAGTTTTATTCCCATAAAACTGTTCTATTTGTAAACCAATGTATTTGTAAAACTTGTAACTGAGAGTGTGTCTGGCTTCACCCGCTGTTATTGAAAATTGTAGTATACCATTGTACTTTGTATTTTGTAAAATGATACTTTAAAGATGTACTTATGTATAGTTGTTTATACACTAACGTGTTGTTAATATTTTTTTAATGAGTTATTATAACCATACTAAGACATGAACGCCTGAAACAAACGCCTTGTGAGCGTTTAAACTGTTGATAACAATTGCCACTCATTGGCGTGTATGCCTGACTGTAGCTAGCAGCCTGAGTGCGGGGTTGTCAATCCCGATATAGATCTACACACAACTTGTTTTGATCCCTAGACTGAAGATTCTGGTTATAATGTCAGGCATTTACCTTGGTTGTCTAAAATGAATTAAACAACCTGAATTGAATGTCTCATAAAAAGCATATAAACGTTACATGTATATCAGTTATGAAAACTCAATCATTCTGAAATAAATGATTGACAGTATGTTCTTGAATTAGTATTCCGAACATGTATTTGACAAGTGTAAACCCTTCATTTGTTTTGAATCAAAACCCTTGTTTCATGTAAAACAGTGTATTCTTGTATACTTAAATCATGAATTATTGTTCTATGTATCATAAATTATACCTATTATAATTTATATGTACTTTATGAATTGGTAAATAACTATTTTTGCATGTAATCCTTTGCTCAACATGTTACAAAGGGTAATTAAACTAATGAAATAACTTTTATATTTATATACATATACAATTTTATATATAAGTAAAATTTAAACGACCTTCGGACAAATAACCGGTACTATAAGTCCACATCCAAACACGGAAAAGGACCTAAAATGATTTATTGGTCCTAAGCCTTTTAAATCTTATATATATATATATATATATATATATATATATATATATATATATATATATATATATACAAATGAATATTTGGGAAAAATATAAGTTTATAAAAGAGTTCAATTTTTGGAGTATTTTTGACGCTTTAAAATCGTTTTATCGTGATTTGAAACCATTTATTTATAACACAAAGTTATTGTGTTATACTTGTATTTCCCCCCTTAAAACAGTAGAAATTATGAAAATGCGGGGGTATGAACTCACTTGATAGATGGTGAATCGGACAGAGTTTCGTTTCATGAAAAGGAGTTTATTTTTCGAGAAACCGGCTCAAATTGGGCAAAGTTTCGACAGGAGAGAGGTTGCTTCTCGGGAATCTCGGGGTTTCGAGGCTTGCTTCGGGCTCAAGTCTTGATATCTGGGCTTTAGGGGTTGTATATGAGCTTATGGAAGTGCGAAATATGAAAGAGGGTGAAATTTAGGGTGAAAAGTGAAAAAAATTTGGAAGCCCTCGCATGCCTTATATAGGCCGAAGCCTCGGATCTGAGGCTTATGCGAGGCTATGCGAGGCTGACAGCTTGCGAAGGGAGGTAGCTTCGGTTCGGAGGTGGTAGGCTCAGATTGGACCAAACCTCGGTCCAATAGGAAGAAGACACGTGCGAAGGGGGTGTCCGAGGAGTGTGCAAGGGGTGTCTCCGGTGTGTCTCATGCGAGGCTGTCCGCTTCTAAGTGGACCTCGGCTGTGGTCCAATCAAGAGGTGACACGTGAGGCTGCGGTCCAATTAAAAGACGCCACGTGGAGGCTCGCATGCGAGGGTGACGTGGCAGTTACTGTTCATACGAAATTTCCCGGTTTTTCTATTTTTCTTTATTTTTGTGCCAAAAACTTGTAAAATTCATAACTTTTGCATACGAACTCCATTTTTGACGTTCTTTATTTGCACGCGTAGGTAAAATTATATTCTACGACTTTCATTTAGACTTTGTCAGCTAATTTCGATTTATTTTAATATTATTATTTTAAACAGACCAGGACAGGAAAATCCGTTAAAAATTCATAACTTCTTCATCCGACATCCGTTTTTGTCTGTCTTTCTACCGTTGTACTACTAATGACGAGACCTTCAATTCCCGTTTAGGTTGTGTCGGCTAAAAACCACTCGATCTTTATTTCGAGTTTTTAGTTGTACACTACTATACTGAAACTTAGAAAAATCATAACTTCCTCATACGATGTCAGATTTTGGCGTCCTTTTTATGAAAGTTCTCGGTTTAACATAAACTACAACTTTCATTTAGATTGTTAAGGCTAAAAATCCTTTTATTAAAAATTCAGTTTTTACACTGAATAGTGTTTGCCGGTTTTGTCGCGGATTTTCGATTGGTCATAACTTCTTCGTTATAACTCGGATTTTAGTGTTCTTTATATTTTTGGAAACCTTGTTACAATCTCTATCACTTGGTTCATCCCAATTGAGATTATTTAATAATTTATTTTTGAGGGTCAATTATGTAAATATACACAGTATGCCAAAATTTCTCTTTATTAATTTAAAAAGAAGTACAAATTGACCTACACTATTACATATGTTTGAAATAACGGTTTGTTACAGCAATCCTTGAAGGTTTGAAGATTTGAAGGGTGTACGGCCGTAAACTCAAGAACAATGATACTGGATTCAATGAAAAACACGTTTTAGATGCCCCACAACAACACCCAAAGGTGTTTCTTGATGATTTTCGGAAGAAACAGGGGGATATTTTAGTGTTTACGGTTGGGTGTATGGTCGGTGGTTGGGGCCACCTGTCAGCAGCCGTAAACGGGTTTACGGCCGTAAATGGGGTTACAGCCATGAACTCCATTCAGGCCGTGAAATGATGTTTTGTTCGAAGGAAAACTCAGAATTTCGCATGGCTTTGGTCCCGACTCATATATATAAAGATCAATTATATAACTAGATGATTTTCCAAACCAAAGGAATTTGACGGGACTTAATAAAATTCAAATTTTATTAACGGAAACTAGCTAACGGTAACAAAAAAAGGTTCGGGTTGTCACATCATCCCCCCGATAGAGGGAATTCCGTCCCGAAATTCGGATTCTGAGTGGATTGCTAAGGATAAGGAAAAGAGACGGGTACTTTGGTTCTATTCAATCCTTGCGTTCTTTCAACGAATTTGGATCCTCGCTGGTTGCTTCAGTGGATCATCATTGTTCGATCTATTGTTCTGATTTGTGGATAGTGTGGGTTTGACTTGCTTGTATATGTTCATCCAACTTGGTAGAATGTCCATTCGTAGTCCTGAGTAGCTTTTGTCCTAAAGTTCATGGTAGGACTCATACCTGGTTCATCTATCATCGCCTTGTGTATACAAATCATATATAATTAAGATTTATAAGACGGTCGGATGGGTGGCTCTGCCCCAAGTCCACAACCAGACAAGGAACAGGAGATAGGGCGGAAACACACATCCTAAGTTCGTAGAATCTTAATTATATACCACCCTCGCATATACACTACACATTGATAGGCTAACTGTATCCGTCCCTAGCCTCTAAGCTTGAACTTGACTTGTTGCGCGAGTAGTATTTCCAAATGGTCTGTCAAGAATTTCAAATTGACCAAGGAGTTATTTGCTCAGATCTTGAATATCCCTACTATCGAACCTTTCTATGAGATTTCGAATGAACACGTGCTTCACATGTTCAACGAGATGGGGTATCAACCAGCTCTTACAAAGATAAATTATTTCAAGAAATCTTGTTTGCCTTGTACCTGGAATTTTCTATTTGGTAATTACCTTCGATGCTTGACGGGTCGAAGTGTTGGATTAGATAAGGCAAAACCAGAAATCTATGCCTTAGTAGTAGGTATTTGCTATGATTTACCTATTGATTATGCAACTCAATTGTGGGAGGATTTTGTGAAAAGTATTGGAAACACAAATGTGGTTAATGGGATTTTGTGTGCTCGTTATTGGAGCCTGATTTTACAATATGCTAATGAGAAGGAAGGTATCGCAGTTCTTGAAGATGAGCAGACAGCTGAATTTTCTTTGTATCATTTTCCTAAGACTGTCAAAGATGATCCAGATATGTTTCCAATAGTTGCACGCATTCCAAATGGTATGCTTCGCAAGGTTGATCCTTCAAATCCTATTTTGGTGGCATACTTGACAACAATTAATTCTACTGTTGAAACTGGTGTTTTATTACCCAAGAGTATTGGTGGTCCATCGGAGAAGCAAAAAGAATCTAAGAAGGAGATTAAGGGTAGTCCTTCAAAACCAAGTACTGAGCCAGTGGAGAAAGTTATTCTAAAGAAAGTTGTCAAGTCTGTTAAACATCCAAAGGAAATTACTAAGCCAATTGTCGAAGAATCTTCTAAACCTGCCAAGGATGTCATGCCTTCGAAATCTGAGGTCTTGAAACATTTGAAGAAAATGGCTAATCGGCCACGTCATTCACTAGAGAGGTCCAACAGTTTTTCACCTAAAGGTGTAACCCATATCACTTGCAAGCCACAAATCAATCAAAAAAGGTGTTGTTATTCATGAAATTCCAACTCCTGTGTCTCCTGCATCTAAAAAGAGAAGAGCTGAAGATACGGCCAAACGAATTTCTAAGAATAAGAAGAGGAGAGTGGTGATTGAAGATTTAATGGATGATGACGAAGTAGTACCAAAATCGCCACTTCATGATGACAATATGGGTGTTCCATCACCAACGAGGGATTCTCCAATTAATTTGAATGTCAAGGCGACTAGAGGTCTTGATGGCTCTGTGAAAACATCTCATGTGGACATAACCATTAATCAAGGTGATAATCCAAAAGTATTTACTCCTGAGAAGACTGTTGTCACACCACTCGGAGTTTCAAATGTCGAATCAGTTGCTGAGGAGGTTCGAAATTCAGGCATCCCTATGAACATATCTCATATGGACATAAATGTTAAAATGGGCGAAGGAGTATCAAACAAAGAAGCATAAGGTAATCCCACTCTTGTTATTTCTTCCTCTTTCGAAAAATCTACTGTTGATACAACTGTTTCACTTCCACCATTCAATATTCCTATTTCAACAACTTTACCTCAATCCACACAATCACCAACCTTTGAAAACATTCTTCAACAACCCATCACCTCGTTATTTCCATCCCAATCAACTGAAGGCCCTAAAACAGTTCATGACGATGACACTACTGAAGATGGTGAATTCGTGGGTACTTTTGTTGATATAGAGTTTGATCCCGAAGAAGAGAATATTCCTGATCATATGTTGATGTCAGGAAAACAGTTTAAAATTCTCAACAGGAAGTTGAATTCGTTGTTACAGCTTCAAGCTGATGCAGGGGGTAAACATCATGTGTCTGACATAGAATTCGATGTTATGCTCAAGGCTCAAGAGCATCGGTTGTGAAATGAGTTGGAGATATTGGATCAGAACAATGAGAATCGTGTCAAAGCTTAATCTTCAACTCTCAATCATGAGCTTAAAGAGTTGAAATCTGTGGCACGGGAAAGACATTTTTTTGTTTTTTCAAGATGTAAAGAAAGTTTGTGAGGATGTCAACCTGAAGATCGAAGAACTCCGGGTTGATATGGCGAAGGAAGTTGCAACCCTTTCTCATGATTATTCCACTCTTCATACCAAAGTCGATATTATAGATAATGCAATCACGAATGTGGTCAAGAGGTATCAGTCTTTAATTCTGAAGATTGATAAGAAGGTTGAACTTGATGTTCAGAGCTTTGGTAAACTACAAGATTTGGTGAATAATCTCAAGGAATTAGTTTCGAAGACTGGTTCCTTATCTACATTACTGCTTGCTCCTGAGTTTTTAACTCATAAATTTCGTTTGTTGGAGTCTCTCATTCACAATGAACTAGCTCTGGTTGCCAAGCTAGTAAACCTGATGCCAACGGATGCCCCACATGTTCATACAGGGGTGTAAGGGGGAGAAGGAATAGGTTTTGGCATGGGTATGGGTTCGAATATCAGCATGGGAGGAAGCGGATCATTGAAAGGTAATCATGATGCGAAAGTTGTTGGGAATGTTATCTCTACTCAACTTCATATTGCGTTAGCAAAGACTTCTTCTACAACTACTTCAACAACAACAACAACAACAACAACAAGACCTTTAACAAAAGGAATTGTGATTGATTTTGGAGTTGGAGGTTCAAGTTATTCTAAACCACCTACATCAACAGAAGAGTTGAAAAACAAAGGCAAAGGCATTTCTATTGAACCCACTAAAGAAGAAAAGAAAGCAGCAGTTGAAAAAGAGATTGTAACGACCCAATTTTTCAAGTCCAAAAATTTCATTTTTAATTAAACACTTTACAAAACGTTTGAAAATAAACAACATTCGGTCATATCATTTCTTAAAACATATTACGTGTCTGAAAACCAAAACATGAAATCAATCATAGTGACAGTACAAATCCAGGAATAATCTCATAATGAGGAAAACGAGATGTGTGTATGATATGCCGCTACCGTGCCAGCTCCTTCCCCTTCGCTGAAGAGATACCTGAAACCAAAACTATAAACTATAAGCATGAAGCTTAGTGAGTTCTCCCATAATACCCCATACCATGCAATCATACAACGAACAACTAGGAGATACGGGCATCGCCCACACTCATGGAGATACGGGCCCCGCCCACACTCCGCTAGCTGGGAGATACGGGCCTCGCCCACACTCCACTATCTGAGAGATATGGGCCTCGCCCACACTCCGCTATCTGAGAGATACGGGCCTCACCCACACTCCACTATCAGAGAGATACGAGCCCTACCCACACTCCACTATCAGAGAGATACGGGCCTCGCCCACACTCAGCTACTAAACCATAGCATACAAGTATCACACAGACAACGAGTATAAGCAATCCTATCATACTGGCATATATCATAATTATACTCAACTATGAGATACGGGCTCTGCCCACACTCCGACACTAACATATCGTCTATGCGAGCCGGCCTTGGTGCCTTAGACCCGTTCCTACTAGAAAGAAACTCACCTCGAAAAGTAGCTACCGAAAGTCTGACTGTTAGACATCTGGCTGCTACACTGGTAATCCTCCGGCTATAAATCCATAAACATAGATTAGCCACTCATAAATACCCTTAGGTCAAATGATTGACCCACCCCTTGTCCAAGGTCAACTCCTTGGTCAAAGTCAACTTCCAGTTGACTGGACTCGCCGAGTCATGACACAGACTCGCGAGTCCTTCTCCTACTAACCCGGTCCTACTCGTCAAGTCCATCTTCCCACTCACCGAGTCACCCTTAACTCACTACTTGGGACGACTGAACCGATTTGCGATCCGACTCGCCGAGTCCAAGAACAACTCGCCGAGTCTCCACGAGCAGATCTCTTACTCGCTTCCAAATCCTCACTAGAGTATCCTTTATGAGGATTTGGGTTTCTGGGACTATTGCTACACGCTAAATTGCTAATTTCGCATGCAGATACGAAGGGTTGGACCTACAACACTTAAACCCCACTTACTCAGTAACAGTTCATATGACTCGCTGGGTTTTAAGAACAACTCGTCGAGTTCCAGGCAATCTTCATAGGACTCGCCGAGTTGTTCTGCCAACTTGCCGAGTCTAAGGCCATCTTCATAGAACTCGCCGAGTCCCTTCGAACCATTTCCCATACAGACCAAGTCTGAGACATGTAACGCTTCCAAACCATAGATCTATGTTCCTAGGGCATGCTTATCACGTAAAGTTGCAAACTTTACATGCATGCATGGCCCTATAAGCTCAAGAAGGCAAATCCAAGCTCTTTAAGAGGCCATACACTCATTAGGGACCTCAATAACTCCAACCACAGAGACTTTATACTTCTAAGATGCCCATAATGTCCAAATCTGAAGTCCTTTCGAATCATAGAGCACAAACACATGGAGTTTGGGGTTTTAGGGCTTGAAAACCACCAATTAGGGACAAAAAGGGGATCTAATGAACTATTGATCAAGGTAGGAACTTTTCTACCTGAATGGAAGCCTCTTGCAGGGTAGATGTTGGATCTACTTCCCCTCCTTGCACTCTTCCACCTCCTTCGTCTTCTCTTAAGCTTCAAACTTCCTTCACAAGGCTAAAATCACTCACAAGGACAAAAAGGGGCTAGGGTTTCACTCTACAGCTCTTCTGGAAGTGTTAGGGACAAAGGAGGCCAAATTAGAGTGTTTAAATAGGGTGAAATCACCCGGGTTAGGGTTTTTGCCCAAACAGGGCCTACTCGCCGAGTCCGGGAACCGACTCGCCGAGTCCAAAGTTTAGACCCCGCGTCTCATCCCGCTTCTACTCGGCGAGTTGGTCCTTCAACTCGCCGAGTCCAAGGCAAAATGCATAATTTAAGAAATATTAATTACAAGGAATACGTACCAGGAACCATGTGCTACATAGATGGAGAAGCAGAGGCAAATACAAAGGATCCTTCGACAAAAAGCCAATGATCCTCCTAGTCTTGACAAGGGTGATCCTTCGAAACACTATTGTTATGAATATATTGAAACTCAGGTCATAACTAGTGAGATGCATGATTTTGAGAAGATTCCCAAGAAGAGATTTGCCACAGAAAATTTAGATTTCAATCAACTGGATTTTTCAATAAACCAGATGATGTTTATGGCTGAACAGTATCAAATTGTTGATACATTCAAAGATAAAGAAGAATTTTAGAGAATGAAGATTCGTTTCCATGCAGTTCTGGGAAAAAAGGAAGAGGAGATTTGGTCACTTGTCAAGATAGTTCGTGTTCTCAACATATCCAAAGATGTTTTGTTCGAGGGTGTGTTGCAGAATTATCGATTTCATGCAGTCAGAGCGAATAATGTTGCATTTGATTTCTCAGTGGCTGACTTCCCTTTAATGAATGTTCATGATCTAATATGTGTTGCAAGAATTCTGAAGGGAACTGATTTCTCGAAGCTTCAGTTAACAAGCAAAGAAGAATTTTTTATTGGATTTGCTCGCATCAAACTGTTCATAGATAATTACTATGAATACTTAGCTTTAAATGATGTCGAATTAGCCTTGGCCATTGTAAACAAATCATTGTGCCACAATCTATGGTAAAAAGTCAGGCTAGTTTTAAGAGTTATGAAGATGGGGAGATATGTTTGAAGCCTTTAGGGATAGTGTTCGTTGGAAAGAATAAGAAGGGGAAGATTATGAAGTTTTTGCTCCAAGATTGTGATGTTGAAAGATATACCACACCACATTACACAAACCTTATTGTTTGAATGAATATGTGTGCAAAGAACAATGAAGGTGACAAAGCTGAAATTCGCAAGGTGATTAATTGGTATACTGAGATTCGAAGAATGATACATCAAGCTGCTCAGATGTTGATGACTTAGATTCGACACTTTTCACAAAGGGGGAGAATGTTGAGGTCGAATGTTGTTGTGAGATGTCGAAGGTTGTCTAGGTCATGCGTAATATCGAATGTTTGTATGTTAAATTTATTATAAGGGCATTTTTGTATCTAAGCTATAGAGTTTTAGTCCCTTATATTTTTTGTATGCTTTCTCAATCCCTATAAACATGAGATGAGTACTAGAGTTAGAGAGAACTTTTGCAATTCATCTTGTACTCTTTATTTATTCTCTGTATTCCTTGAAATCATAATTGAGTAAACCAAATTATATTTAGATATCGTGTTCTTAATTTTTACATTACCCTGATCTTGTAATTTATACTAGATTAAATCGTCACTCCAGTGTTTTTGACTTGCTTAAATTGGTTGACTGACTTTAATTCCCTATCTACCCAAAGTTAAATTGTCAATTTAATTGTTGTCAACTTCAAAAAAAAACATTATCATAATTTACGTACACACTCTCTTGCCACCTGGTTCCATTGTTGACTAATTTCAAGAAATAAAATTGTTTGGGGGTTAAAAATATATAACTTATATTATATTAATTTTATGTAGTTTAAAAAAATATAATTTATATTATATTAACTGTATTTCATTTTAAAAAATAAATTTTGTTTATATTTTGGAACTAAAAAATGTAAGTAATTTAATTATATTAGAAAAGGAAAATTAAAAAAATGGAATTCTAAGAGTGTTACCACTCTCTATCAAATGCTAAGATTATATGTTAAATGATCAAAAATAAGGTGTCACTTAAAAATCTGACGTGACAAGGTGTTAAGGCATCTACAATTCATTGAACTCTAATGAGTTCAATAGATTATCACATAATTGACACATCATCATTTTACTTTTATTCAACTATACTTTTTAACATATACACTCCATTAAACCTTACAAAGTTTAATGAATTTCTATACTTGGTTTGAAATTTAATTGAAAAAGAAAAAACTAAATCTATTGAACCACTAAAAAATCATGCAACTCTCTTAATTAACTCTCATCCATGTCATCACTCACACTCTATTAAACTTTTATTCAATCATAGTCATCATCTATTCAATTCTTATTAAACCCCCATTGTAGATGCTCTGAGGAGTGTTAGAAATATTGCCACTTCTCTTACCTTAGGAGCGTCCCTTAGCCTTATAAAACTTTTTCAATTGTAGTACAAATCTTTAGATATTTAGCATAATCATAGAAGGATTTAAGCCTTAGGAGTGTCCCTTAGCCTTAGAAAACTATTTCAATTGTACTCCAACTCTTTAGATTTTGAGCATAATCATAGAAGGATCTATACAATTACAATTAGGGTTGTTAATCGGTTCAACCCGATCGGGTTTCAGGTTAAACGGGTCGGGTTAATCGGTTTTTTTAAAAAAAAAATTGACCCTAAACCCGACCCTATTAAGGTTCGGGTTAGTCGGGTTTCGGGTTAACTGGGTTGGGTTAGTTGGGTGAATCGGGTTAAAATAGAAATAAAATAATATTTGTTTATTTTAACAAATAACTTACAAGTATACGGACCTAAAATGTAACATTTTAAAAAGTAAACTCTTTGTGGAGATTATATATGGAATGAATTAAAAATCGTGGGTTCATAAAGTTGCTAAAGGTACTATGTTCATAAAGTTGTTGTATAAGGAATTTGTGTAAGCTTTGTGAACTCTTTGTGAACATAACATTTATCATATATGTCATTTTTTTGTATTCTAGTAATTTGTAATTAGTTAATTTATAAATTGACATGACAAAAACTTAAATATGAAATACTTGTTGAAACACTAGAAAATAAAATTTATGTCACGAACAATAGTTTAACATATTTGCAACAAAAAACAAATCGAGTTTGAAATAAAGTGTATATCCAAAAGAAATGTTGAATTGGCAAAACAAGCTTCCTTTCTTTCATCTCTAATGCTAAAAATTATAAGCTTGCACCTTGTTCCATCAAAGCCACATAAACAAAAAAAATTAGCAACATATAATAAGGTTAATTTAGTAAAAAAGTTATAGATGATTGAAAGTATCTTTCTCTAGGAGAATTGTTATTTCCCAAACATTATCTTTTTCCATATTAATACTTTTACGAAGCCAATCCTGTGTACAAATTAGGTTTTCGATAGTTTTGTCGCCTAAAGAACTCCTATATGAATCCAACACCCTCCCACTCGTGCTAAATACCGACTCCGAAGCCATGGTTGAGATGTGAATAGCTAATAAATCTTTAGCCATAAGAGATAAAATTGGAAATCTCGGGCTATTTACCTTTCACCAAAGCAATATCTCAAAACTACCATTTGTATCAAAATCTTCAACACTTTCACCCAAATACTTATCCAATTCACTAATTGATGATGAGGATGTTTGGCTCGTTTTCATTCTATTTCTCAACCTATCTCCATGATCGGAATTTGTTGTTGTAGATGTAGGATTATTGGGGTTTGGTCGTTTTCTTAATGTTGAAGTTGAAGAAATAGTAGATGGAGGGGCATGAATTCTCACATAATCTTCATACAAAGCTTTTAATTCACTCTTTATGTGCATTTTCTTTAATTCAGCAACTGCTTTTCCTTCAAGCCCATAATGATCATTCAAAATAATTTCCAAAAATTCTTCCTTGTTTCTTGGATCAAGTATGAAGGCAAAATATACCAACAAATTCATATTTTCAATATCACCAAAATATTTGTCGAACTTAGGTTTCATCACCTTAGCAATATCATAAAGATGTTGATCCATTGGTTGTTCTTCTAAATAATCGCATTGAAGTTGTTCTACCAAAATATTGTGAATTTTAACTAACTCAACCACAAAAATATGTGATGTCACATACTTTGTCCCGGAAAATTTCAATGTACGTCATGAAATGGTTTGAGAAATTGACACAACTTTCTAGCTTTTGTCCAATCTTCCGATGTGGGAATCGAATGACCTTTTTTACGTATTTCAATACCAAAACTCACGTCTTCCAAATCATGCCTATTAAAAGCTTGTATAGGCTTGAGCTACTTCCAACATTTCATAGGTGGAATTCCACCTATGTGCAACATCAAGGATCAAGTGTTTTGTACTTGCACATCTAGAATTTTCGGCACATTTCGTGAAATTCTCAAGTCTAGCACCCGAATTTTTAATCCACTTAATTGCACATCGTATGTTCTCAATTGACTTATCAATATTTTTAATACCATCTTGTACTACTAGATTCAAAATGTGAGCCGTGCATCGCATGTGAATCCATTTTCCATGCAACAAATAATTATGGTTATTTGCAAATATTCTTTTCAAAAAACCAATTGCATTATCATTTGCACTCACGTTATCAACCCCTCGATGACCATAAACTTTTTAAAAATTCAACACTTTTTTTTCAAGTTCCAATTATTGTCTACAAAATGGAAGGTAAGAGCCATGTAACTCTTTTTCTTTATGGATGTCCAAGTATCAGTAGTCAAACATATCTTACCGATGTTTTTTCGAATTAATTCACGAAGTTTTCTTTTTCTCTTCCGAATACAATGTCAAACACTCTTGTGTTATTGTACCTCTACATGGAACATGAAATAACGGTTGAGTAATTATGTTATAGTGTCTAAACCCTTCACCATCGACAAAACTAAACGGATGTTCATCTACTATAATCATGTTGGCTAAAGCTTTTTTACTTTCTTTTTTATCAAACTTCCATGCCATCATTTTGTTCGTATCACCATGTTCAAAAATAATTTGAGTTTGACCTTCACTTTTTTAGCCATGTAAATTGTGCACTTTTTCAAATGATTCGAGAGGTTTTTAATACCATAAATTTTTTACTCACATAAGTATGACTTACCACAATCTGTACAACATGCTTTTTGATCTTCTTTTGACATCCCTATTTTTAAAGGTTCCTCTTCAAAGTGACCCCAAACCCATGATCGTTTTTTTTGAAGCTCTTGATCATTTGACACGCTCTTGGGTTTCATCGTTATTGTTGTTTCTATCAATTTCTATTGTTGTTTCGTCCTCAAATTCCATTGAATCCGACATTATAAAAATCAATAAGAAAACCATTATAAAAATGTGTCAACAACACTTTATTTAAGAAAATCAATAAGAAAACCATAAATATTTGATAATAAAAATGGGTCAACAACACTTTATTTAATATTTTCTAAGCTCCTGTAAAACAATTCATTTTCCTCTTAAATTTAATATATTTAAAATTACAAATAAACCTCAAACAATAATTTTATTTTAACATATGCACCCAAAGCATTTATGTTAAACCAACTTCAAAAACGAAAATTCTTATGCCAATCAATTACTTTAAATCCATTGAAAAAAAAAGCAAATAAATGAATTATAAAACAGCAAGCAAACAAACATTAAATAAATGAAATGAAATATGAAGCAAACAAACACCAAACTTAAATCGTTACAGTGCACACTTCACAATGAAACAAATAAATGAAGTATGAAGCAAATAAACAAAGAAGGAATCAATAAATAAGTTTGTGAACTATTAATAAAACTTAAACTAGTAACTATATTCTTAATGAAGTTCACAAGCATAATTCTAAACTCAAAAGAATCAAGAATGAGGGCTGAGGAGACAATTCTTACCATGAAAACCGAAGAAGATGATGAAAACTTGTGGGTTTATGATTTTCACCAACAAAGCTTTTTTGTTAGTTGCAGCCGTTGTGTAGGTTTTTGATTTTCAACGCGGATGAAGAATTGTGAGGGTTTCTAATTTCTAGCGGTATTTTCTTTTGTGACATGAAAAAAAAAAATATTATTATATATGTTTATTTTATTAAACCAATGTAATTTATATTTTAATACACCTTAATATTAAAAGAACATGTGTTTATACTTCACATGTGGAGGATACAATAAGTAAAAAAAGTTATAGTACCCCTTATTTGGGTTAATCAGGTTAACCCGCAACCGATTTTTTTTTAAAAAATCAACCCTAAACTCAATCCTAAATGCAACTCGGGTATGTCGGGTTAACCAGAATAACGCGATTTAAAATTTTAACACTATTAAACCTGACTCTAAGTATCGGGTTCGGGTTCGGGTTCGGGTCGTGTTAATTGGGTTCAGGTTTTTGACACCACTAATTACAATCAACTGATAAACAAAAAAAAAAAAACTAATAATCTTGCACAAATAAAAACACTCTTAAATCCCTCATTTGATTTGTAGATTTCATGCACTCCTCCTTCAACCCAATAAAACACCCAAACGCCCCTGCTGCTACTGATTTCTGCTTCCCCTCTTCCTCCTCACCATTGTTGTTGCTTTACTCTTTACATCCCCCTTCTCCACTCTCCCTGTGAATCTCAACAGCAAAACACCCCTTAAATTTCTGCCAAAAGACCTCATCGAAAGTGGTGTTCGTTTTTTTTTCCGGCGAACAAGAAGGGCAGCAACCCTTGATTTGCTTCCTACTTCTTTCCCATCAGTTGGACCAACCTTTCTTCTCCTTTAGCTTCCTTCCTGTGAAAAATCAAACCCAAACACACACCCAAAACCCCATTGATTTCAGTCAAAACAAAAAGAGAAAACAAAATCGGAATCAACATGGAAACTGCCGAATGTAGCCCCATTCCCTCACCTGTTTCCTCTATCGATGACCAAGCAAGACCTCTCGCACATCTCTTCTTCTTTCCTCGATCAAACACCACAGGACGACCCTCCTACCATCTTCTGTCGTTTTGTTCTTCTTCCCCTCGATTCATGACCGCCAGTGACGAAACAGATGGACCAAGGGGGAACTCGCCGGAGATCGATACCTTCCTCCCCTCGCGCTCGTCAAGCACCGCCGCAACTTCAATCGGCGGTAGCCCTTGCTCATCTACTCCCTTGCTTGATCGAATCCTTCCCATCCCCGATTATACGAGGATAATAATCGGAGATGCTTCTTCTTGCGATAGTTCGACAAACAACGGGCCCAAAGAAACCCCTGCCTTCGCGCCTCCTTCTCATCTACCGACGATTCGTTTGGACGTTCCATCTGTATCCGTTCGAACGTGTTCTTTTCTGTTTCTCGATCATCAAATGATGAAGGCATAAACAAAGCCCCAATCCATTTTTAACTTACGGGTTTTGGCAGATCTAACCCCTACACTTGTAACCTTTAAATTCAAACAACCTCGTTCGGAAAGATTGATCAAAAAAGGTCGTTTTTGGTTTATTATTTTACTAAAACAGTCCCTTCAAATAGTTGAATTAATTAAAATAAACCCTTTTTGTTAATTCAGCAACAAAAATAGTCTCGTTAGGTTGGTTTAAACCAAATAAGGTGTAGATTGTACTTTCTCACGACGAGTCTCCCAAAACGAATTGATTCTGCACAAATCGAACTCACGCTTTAAGGGTGGGTGCTTACGGCCCATTTTTAATATTTTTAATTATTTCCGAGGGGGGGGGGGGGGGGGGGGGGGGGTTATACAAATATATTATCCTTTATGCAAAAATACAATAAATCTAGTTTATAAAAATGTTATTGAACAGTTTACCATATTGTTACAAATAAAATAGTATAAACCTTTCATATACGTATTATGGTTATTTTATCGTGAAATAACTACTCCACACAACAAATGTTGCATGATGCAAAAATATATGATCTTTATGTGACATTATATATTATAACAAACATGTTATAAAACTTTGTAGTATTTCAAGGATTCAAGCTATTACTATTTATGTATATTTATATGTTTAAATATATAAAGTTTATACATGTACATATTTTATTACTTTGAAACATACATCTTTATAAAAGCGAGTACATTACATTTTTACATACATACCAAGCATACTCGGCCCACGGAGCCTGTTTAAGCCCATAGATAGCTTTGTTAAGACAACAAACGTGATGAGGAAATAAAGCATTTGAAAAGCCCCGTGGTTGCTCCATATATACGAGCTCATTCAGTTCGCCATTAAGGAAAGCATTATTGACATCAAGTTGGTGAAGTTTCTAGTTGTTAAGAGTAGCCAAAGAGAGCACAATTCGAACAGTGGAGGCTTTGACAACCGGACTGAAAGTGTGAGAGTAATCGTGCCCCGGGACTTAACTGAATCCCTGAGCAGCGAGACGAGCTTTGTGTCTTTTAATTGAACCATCAACATGATATTTAGTGCGGAATAGCCAACGACAACCGACAACATTCTGACGTTCAGGTCTCGGAACCAACGTCCAAGTATTATTTCGGTGAAGGGCATCCATTTCTTGATGCATGGCCGTCATCCAATGTGGGTGTTTGGAAGCATTTTGAAAACCCTTTGGATCTTTGGAAGCAAATAAAGCAGAGAAAAGCCCATGAGAGTTAGTGTGGGCTAAATCAGCCCGATGTTTGGGTTTAAAAATTCCATCTTTGGCTCTCGTAGTCATCGGATGGCCCACACCAGGGCCAGGGGCATGAGCATGAGAGGCTTGGGAAGTAGACTCGGATGTAGCAGGCTCGGACGCAGGAGACTCGGATGCAGCAGGCTGGAATGCAGCAGGTTGGGATGCAGCAGGCTCAGATGCAACAGGCTCGGATGCAACAGGTTCAGAAACCACAGGATGGTTGGGGTTAACAGACGTAGGGTTAACCACCGGAGCATGTTGGGCATCATCACATAGACCACAAGTAGACAAAGGTGGTGGTTTGACTTGTCTAGAAGAGGATGACGGCGAGGCAACCTACACAATAGGGAAACAAGAAGAATCGTCTTGAAATTTTGTTAAGATGAGCATAGTCACCGGGGTTTGAGAAGTGTCACCGGTGAAGGGGAAAAGTCATTCATCAAACTTAGCATGTCGGGTAATATAAATGCGAGAGGTGGTAGGTTCAAGACATAGATAGCCTTTATATTGAGAACAATAGCCGAGAAAAATGCATGTGAGGCTTCTAGGAGAGAGTTTGTGGTCGGCATAGTCCCTTAGGTATGGATAAACCCGACAACTAAAAGGTCAAAAGTGATCATAAGTGGGAACACGATTGAAGAGAAGCTCAAATGGAGATTTATTTTGTAACACTGTGGAGGGTAAGCGATTTATGATATAGACTGCAGAACTAAGCGCGTGAACCCAGTATGACAGAGGAACATGCCCATTAAATAACATTGCAAGGCCAGTTTCAACAATATGGCGATGTTTACGTTCCACCCGACCATTTTGTTGGGGGGTGTACGGGTATGAGATGCGGTGGAACGTACCATTCTCATCAAGCAATATTCGAACATTGTGGTTAAAAATTCTGTGCCACCATCGCTTTGAAAAACCTTTATTTTATGAGAGAATTGAGTTTGTACAAATTTTTAAAAAACATCCAAGACGGCATGAAAGCCTGATTTAGTGCGAAGGGGGTAAAACCACGTAAATCTAGAATAATTATCAACAAACGTTACATAATAACGGTAAGAGTCCACTGAGCATTCAGAGGATGGGCCCCATAAGTCACAATGTATCAAGTCTAACATATGTAAAGCCCGTTTTTCATTATTCTTAAAAGGTAAACGGTGTGCCTTTGCAAGTTGGCAAGAAGAGCACACAACAGGTTTTGGTAACAGAGAGGTAACCGACAAATGGCCCTGTTTATTTAATAGTAAAAGAGTATCAACGGACACATGTCCCAACCGAGTATGCCAAAGTTCAAACGAAGCTTTGAATTTGGATCTGGTGGATGCAAAAAGGACTTGAGGGTTGGTAGTAAGCACATACAAACCCCGATCACATCGGCCCTAAGCAAGAACCCGTTTCGTTGATCGATCCTGGATATAAAAATGAGGTTGGGAAAATAAAACATCCAAATGATTGTCAGCGGTCAATTTGCTAACAGATAACAAATTTTTAGAAAGGTTGGGAACGACCAACATGTCTCGAATCTGTATGTCATTAGAAAAAGAAGTGTGACCAATATGAGAGATAGGAAGAGAAATATCATTCCCAAAAATGACCTTGCTGTTTCCCGAGTATGGTGTGGGTTGAGTTAACGAGTCAGCGGAAGAGGACATATGATCCGTGGCACCGGAGTCAACATACCAATCTGGACTGGAGGTTGAAACGTGGCATTGGGCGTGAAAAGCTTTGGCTGGATCAGCATCAGAACCGGGAGCATGAGTGGCAAAAGTGGCAAGACGGGGACATACATTAGCATAATGACCGTTTTGACGGCACAGTTGGCAGTGAGGGGGACGGCGCCCACGCCCCCGACCACCACGAAAAGATCTACCACCACGACCCCGGTTGGGGGTAGAGTCACGAGTTTGTACATTAAATGCCACCGGTGGAGAGATGATACCATGAATTGACTGAAGAAATAGTTCGTGTCCTTCAGCTTGAGCAAGAAGATCCCGAAAGGGAATGTGGGAGCGAAATGCCCGAATTGCAGTGGAAAAGGTCTCGAATGAGGCACCAAGGCCACATAGAAACCAGTGTAATTTGTCAGAGTCGTCGACAGGGCTACCAATAGCCGATAATTGATCGCATACAGACCTGAATTTATGCCCAAAATCGGTAACACTGGAGGTACCTTTGGAGATTTTGCGAAGCTGGTCACGTAAGTTGTGAACGCGCTCAACAGAAGAGTTACTGTAGGCATTTTCCAAAGCCACCCAGATCTGGCGGGCAGTGACGAGACCAACGACTTCCGAGAAGGCTTCTTTAGATAGTGAAGCGTGGAGAAGAATCACTGCTCTCTGATCAGCAGAGAGCCAAGCCGAATATGTTGTATTTGGTGATGGTTTTCCGTTAGAAAGGATTTCAACCACCGGTGCACAGGCGGATCCATCAACGTGGTCAAGCAGGTTCTGATAGGAAAGGATGGGAAGTAGTTGGTTTTTCCACAACATGTAATTGGATGAAGAGAGCCGATTGGTGATGAGGTGTAAAATAGTGCTAATGGGGAGGAGTGTATCAGAAGATGAGGAGGATACCATTGATCGGCAAAAAAAAAAGGAGAAGAATCAGGTGGGGAAGAAGAATAGCGGGAGGCAGGATCTAGGCGAGTGATACCATGAGATAATAACTCTCCTTGCCCAGTAAGAAGGAGAGCAACCAATTTATAAAAGAGAAAGTTACAAGAACAGCCCTCTAAGAATAAAGGAAATACAGGAAGGTAAAACATCACAATAAATAAAGAGACTTATGATTGTCTAATATATGTTATAAAACTTTATAGTCTTTCAAGGATTCAAGCTATTACTATTCATGCATATTTATATGTTTAAATATATAAAGTTTATACATGTACATATGTTCATTACTTTGAAACATACATCTTTATAAAAGCGAGTACATTACATTTTTACATACATACCAAGCATACTCGGCTTTTATAAACTTTATACAATGAAATTCATTATGCCTAGTGACATGACCACAATTAAGTTAGGACTGAGAGCTATTCACATACTTTTTAGTTAAGGGTTTTTTAGTGAGACTATATTCATTAGTTGAGTCTAAACACTTAGCATACCCACACTGCTATAACCGTTAATCTTCGGAGTGAGATAAATATGTATAGATCTATATGGGGTTGACATCCCCACCTTTGGTTGCTAGCTACAACCTCGACTGATCAATCGAAGCGGGTGATGAGTGTCTACAGTTGTTACTACAACGTCCAATGAAGCGTTGTAGGGGGTACATTCGGTCACATAGCTCGATTATAGGAGTTACTATAAACATTAACTGGAATATCTCTCTCATTATAAACCATGGTCTTGGTTACTTTCGAAACTATTTTTAAGTATGGGTTTACTTATATAGATATACATTTTGGCTTTCAAAGATTCTTTACAAATACAATTTTAAGTATGGATTTATTTATACAAAGATACACTTTGACTTTCAAAGACTCTCTGCAAACACACTTTTAACTATTGTTATACATACAAAGATAATACTTTTTAGAATTATTAAAAGTATTATTGTTGTTAATAGAAAACCTGTAACTCTCACCAACCTTGTGCTGACCCTCAAAACTACATGTATTCTCAAGAAATCACTAAACAAACATTCAAGATGGATTGTATTACAAGTGGCCTAGTTATTTGTTATTGTATTATATGCCTAAAGGTTAAGGAAATTCATGTATTATTATTATTTGTAAAAACCTTGTAATCAAATATCAAGATGAAACACGAATGCTATATTCTTTATTGTCGTACCTGTGCTATATATTTAGTTTACCTATGATCCATGAACTTAGTCTCACAGCCTGTCGTGTTCCGCTACCTCGGTCGGGGTGTGGCAGCTCATGTGTAGAAGACACATAGACTCGTGGAAAGGATCGAGAACAAAGTTTGATTTGGGAAATAACGAAATTCGCTTATGATTCTTTAACACACTTTAATGTTATTTATACTATTGGCATTCAATGCAGGCGCAAAAAAGGATGACGATGTTGCACAACGGTAACGGTGACACGCCGTGTTTTGGTATGGGGAGTTCCACCATGGGTCGGGTGAAAGTTTTGAGGAAATCATCGAAGCATTTTCAACTGAATAATGGAAGTTGGGTGGGAAAAGTGGTGACTATCGGTGGAACCCTAATCGCGTAGAGAGAGATGCAAAAAAGATAACGTCTTGGGTGGATGAAGCAAAATGGATGAAGGGTTACCTATCTAGATGAGACGGTGGAACGATTCGTGCTTAAAACATATTAGAATAAGATGCGTTGACCCCCAAATCGACACAAACTTCAAATCGGTTGGCATTGACTTCAAGGCGGTAGCAATCCAAGGACCAAAACTGTCAACCTCCATAAATTATTGTGGCTAAAACCTAAAGTGTCTAAAGTTCACTATTCCTAACTTGCACATATATTAATATATTTATATACTTATTTCAATTAATCTATCAATTAAGTAAAGTAATTTGAAGAATTTGAAGTTTCAAATGAACATGGTTCAAAATATATGACTTATACCGAACCATATTGATTTGCATGACCTTTATTATAAGAGTTATAAAGATAAAGTAAAAAATATAGATTAGATTTGAGAAATATAACTATATCATTATAGATATTAAAGATAGGTTAAAATAAATTTGTTAATTAAAAAAACAAAAATGTTAATCAACTTTTTTTAAATAAAAAATTTAATCTACTTCCAAACAACTCATAATTTCACATATATTTTAGATAGAAACTTGAACCATGTACTTCAATTGAAAAATGAGTGGGTTTTTCATTAGACCATCTAGTATACAGACCACGGTGGGTCTTGTGGTTTAGCTGGCCACGACCGTGACTCGTGCATACTAGCCCGGACCATCGTGGTTTGTCATAGTCGTGGTTCTCAATGGTGCCCACCACGAAACTAAACAACCAGTATGGTTGGATTGCTCATTTTGACTGTTGAAGAGGTTGCTGGAGAAGGATTGTGACATCCCCAAAATCACGGCCAGAAAAGACCGGTTTGTTTATGCTTTGTAAAAATCAGAGTACTTCATTTTATAAAAGTGTTGCGGAATTTGTTCCCAGAAAAACATGGTAAATACGTTATTAAAACATTTTCGAAGAAACGTATTTATTTCATTTTAAAACGTTTGGGATGTCATCGTTAATACAGAAACATAAACATAAACAGAACTTACAATTGTTTACACTAGTGATCTACATCTCTTTAAATCTCTTAGTGTAAAGTGACTTCATATCAACACCTGTGATATAAATAAACCGAGTGGGTCAGGTTGGGAAACCTGGTGAGTACATAGGGTTTTCAACCCACAATAATATAATTATTATGTTAAACAATCAAACAATCCACCTAATTACCCATCCCCATTATCTTCTTTACTCTTAAGGATTTAACCTAAGAGTCATCTATCTTGCATTCATTTATTCCGAAGTCCCTTACTTCCAGGGTTATAGGACTGGCACTAAATCCATAGCTGCCAATGCTCGTTTGTAAAGCACTAATTCCATAGCTGCTATAGTTTATTCGTCGGGTACTAAATCCATAGCTACCAATTCCTAACAGGTACTAAATCCATAGCTACCAGCGTCCAACTAATAGGTACTAAGTCCATAGCTACCAATTCCTAACAGGTACTAAATCCATAGCTACCAACGTCTAACATGTACTAAGTCCATAGCTACCGGTGTTTGTCCAATAGACACTAAGTCTATAGCTGCCAACGTATACTCTCATCATCTTATATCTCTCATCGTTCATCTACCCATGTCATACCCAACATATTCGTATAAAATACGTATACAGTTTAAATTATTTAAAACCTATATAAAACGTTCATCCAGCATAGACAACAAGTATTCAGATAATATGTACACATAGCACGTAGTTTATATAAAATACTTCATATCTATGTGTAAGATGAAAGGGAATATACACTCACCTGAAAGGTGGTGACTCAGCACTCGGACAGCGCTTCGGTACTCTCAAAACGATTTTCCTTCGATAAAACCTAGTATCAATACCACTAGGGTTTAGTCTAACGATAATTGCGACTAATTAATAGTCTAGATATTATTATTATTATATAAGCGTTAAACGATACTTATATAACCCATAATAATAGCCCAAGTACTTATTATAAGGTCCTAATAACATTACTATATTAAAACGTAAGCTAAACTAAAGATAGGTTAGGCGTAGCTCACTTACAATGGGTTTTCTCGAAAACCGGGCTTCGCTGGAGCAGCATTACCAAACCGAAAGACCCCTTTTCTCGGGACTCCGGGAGCCTTGGTGCTTCCTTCAGGTGCTAGTGGGTTTACCTAGGCTTTTAGGGGGGTTTGGGGGGTTAGAGAGAGAGTTTAAAGAGAGAAAGAAGTGGGAAAAGGTGTGAGAAATGAGGGTGCCCCAGCTCCCTTTTTATAGGCTGGAAAAGCCAAAAACTCGTCGAGTTCCAGGCCAGGTGTCACCATCTAGTGGCTAGCCTTGGGGAGGAAGCAACGGCCAGGATTGCGCCACGTCACCCGATTTCGCACAACAACCTCCCGACTTAGAAAAATCATAACTCTCGCATACGAGCTCCGTTATTGACGTTTTTTTTCCATGTGTAGGTAAAAACAAGATCTACAACTTTCATTTAGACTCCGTCGGCTAATTCTTGACCGATCTTAAATTTAACAGTAGGAGGAGATCAGACTGCTAAATGACCGCGAAGAATTCGTAACTCCTTCATACGGACTCCGTTTCCGTCTGTCTTTTTACCGTTGAGTTCCTATTAATGAGATCTTCAACTCTCATTTAGTTCGCGTAAGCCAAAAACTGCTTGAACTAAAATTCGAGTTTCGGGCTGTACACTGCTAAGCCGAAACTTCGAAAAATCATAACTTCCTCATACGAAGTCAGATTTTGGCGTTCTTTTTATCGACGCTCTTAGTTTAAAGTATCATACAACTTTCATTTAGATTGCTAATGCTAAATCTCGCTCTATCGTAAATTCACTATTTACGCTTCCCGGTGTCGTGCCGGTTTTGCCATAAAACTTCGACGGGCCATAACTTCTTCGTTATAACTCGAATTTCAGCGTTCTTTATATGTACGAAAACCTTGAGACATATTACAAAACTTGGTTAAGATTATTTATTCTAAATAATCTTTTGTAGAAAAGTCATTTTCGACCCCTATTTTCTCTAAATTGACTAGCCCGGATTTGCGGGCGTTACAAGGATCACACGTTGCTTTCTCTTTTTGCATCAAAAGAACTTTTTAGAAATTGAGGTTAAAATAAATCTACTTTCAAATGAATCCTGATTTGAAGGACCAAAACTGATAAAAGAGCTCTTGCGAGTTGGGTCCATTTGCTGGGGAAGAAGACATAGCTTTTCAAGTCTTGGCAACTTTGATCCATGAGATACAGTTCATTGGCAGAAAGCACACCTGATTAGAAATCCTTTAACATAGATAGTTTCTAAAATAACAAATTAAACATTGGATTTGTATTTCCTAATTAATAAGTAGTTTGATTTATATAAATTATTATTATTCCTATTATTATTATTAAATCACTTATTTGTATAATTAAATACTTGACCATTAAATCACTTATTAGTATTTAATTTTTTTTATATGTTTTAATGTATTTTTGAATTAAATTTAATTATAAAAATGAGGTGAAATGATGTATTTAGTAGGACTGACAAATATATACCACAAAAAGTGAAAAACCAACCAACATGTTATCAACTGAACTAAGAATATCAGTAACTAATATGTTTAGTAACCAATATATATGGTTGGTAGTACCATACAAAATGCGAAATCATTGTACGGTAGTGGTATAAAGTTTTCAATCCCATGGTAGTACCATACTAAACAATTCAATATATGTATATATATATATATATATATATAATTTTAGTATGTTTGGTGCTTATAATTTACGAGTTTTGATATTAGTATTTACTGAATTAGTAAAGGTTAAAGTCTTAAACTTATATTGGTGTGTTCAATATTCCCCCACCGCTTTAACTTATAAACCGATGATAGAAATTAATAGAATCATTTTGGAATGAATTTTCAATCTCAACCATTGGAAAACTCCTATTCACAAAACCCCCCGCTGAAGTTTCACAATGCTCATGAACATGAAAATTGTCATTCACAAAACCCCATGGCATAAACCATTACCAACATGTACCAACCAAACTTATTGGTAGCTAAACAAATTGGTACCAACTATATTTGGTACGATAATGGTAGAATTTTTTTTGTACCAATTATAATTGGTACGATACACAGTTTAGTGAAAAAATGAATTGGTACCTACCAATTCCAACCATAATATTTAGTGATAATTCCATGGTTAGTGATAGGAAATGTAATGATGATGTAACACAGTAACACCTATCACTATAATCGTTAGTGATGACCATATAAGTTTTTTATAAAATAAAGTTGATATTTAAAATAATAAGTATTTTGAAGTTAATGAGTAACAACAAGTCAACAACACATAAAATGAGATTTATAGTGTTAAAATGGTTGATATACCATTTAATGCAATCAAGAATTAGAAACGTCTTTGACTGTAACCCTCCAACTCCGGCTCTCAATTCACTTTCAGATTGAGAGAAAGTCTTTCCTTTCTTCCACCGTCATTGTCAACTATACTTCCCCACTGTATGTGAAAATATAAAAACCCTTTTGCGTATACAAATATATTATCGATTTACAAGGATGTTGCAACAGCTAGTTTTGTAAAAGAGCATGAGTTTTCAAGAAGTCCCAACAGATTTGACAACCATACCAAACCAACCTTAGATGCATCCCTCTCCTCTTCTTCTTCCCTGTTTCTTTAAGCAATTTTCACATACCCATCTCTCTCTATTTTCTATTTATCAATTCCCCCTTTCGATTCCAAAACCTAATTTGCAAGAAAGGGTCTTCTTCCAATCCAACAACTACTTCGCCTAATGACATTCCAACTATCTCTTCGCCCATTTAAGTAAATAAAACGTTGTGGTTTTCTCTCATTACCCAAAACAAAAAACTCTCGAGTTGCACTTCTTGTTTGTAGATTTGAAGGATTATTGAAGATACCCAAGACTAAAGATGACGAATCGGAGTTGGGGTTTTATTTTGCTGGTTTTGTCTGCTATCGTGTTGAATCTTGATGCTTTTGAGCTTCGTAAAGGTCAAAAAACCGAGAGAATTTCAGGTAATTTCAACTCCAAACCTTTTAATTTCTCTATTTTGGTGAAATGATCGTTAGATTTAGAGATTTGGGTTCCATTTGAACTTATGAGCTCTTGATCTGGCCCGATTTTTGTCTCACGGAATAGGAGTTCTACCCTAATTCAAACCCATAGTTTTGCCCAACATAACTGTTGACTTGATGCGAAACTTTGTGAAGCTGTATATTTCGTTTCTTTCCTTTCTCCGCTGTTGTTTCTGTTATTGGTTTTTGGTCTGAATAAACAGCTTCATCATAACACAAGTAATTAGATTCTGCATCGATATTGATCTTATATTTGTTAGATTTGGATTTGTATTCCTTTTCTCCTGGATAACATAGGATCAAACCATCATTTATAAGCTACTCTTCTGTACTCCATTATTTATGTTGTGAAGTAGGGTAGTTGTGATGAAAACTTAGAGGCTTGGCTGAACCATTTAAAACCCAATTCATTTTATTGTTTTGAGGGACGAAGATGAAGAAGAAGAGGGCATAATGGTCATTTTATATGGACTTAACACCATTCGTTGCTAATCCTAGTTAAATTTGTGCAATGTAGGTAGTGCAGGGGACGTATTGGAAGATGATCCAGTTGGAAGGTTAAAAGTGTTTGTTTATGAGCTTCCAAGTAAATACAACAAGAAAATATTACAAAAAGACCCTCGATGTCTCAACCACATGTTTGCAGCTGAAATTTACATGCACAGATTCCTTTTATCAAGCCCTGTTAGAACCCTAAATCCAGAAGAAGCCGATTGGTTTTACACCCCTGTTTACACCACTTGTGACCTAACACCAAATGGCCTCCCTTTACCTTTCAAATCACCTCGTATGATGAGAAGTGCAATTCAACTTATTTCCTCCAATTGGCCTTATTGGAATAGAACTGAAGGAGCTGATCATTTCTTCATTGTCCCTCATGATTTTGGTGCTTGTTTTCATTATCAAGTATGTGAATAGTGAATCTGAATCTTTTAGGTTTCTATCTTGTTATGGTTTTGTGTTTATTTTTTTATTCTTTTTATTGTAGGAAGAAAAAGCTATTGAAAGAGGGATTCTTCCTCTTCTTCAAAGGGCTACTTTGGTCCAAACATTTGGTCAAAGGAATCATGTTTGTTTGAAAGAGGGTTCGATTACAGTTCCCCCTTATGCCCCTCCACAAAAGATGCAGTCTCATTTGATCCCTCCAAGTATTCCAAGATCTATCTTTGTTTACTTTAGAGGCTTGTTTTATGATGTAGGAAATGACCCTGAAGGTGGTTATTATGCAAGGTATGTCATATGTGTTTCTTATATTCTTAAACTTATGCAAGGTTATGTGGTTATTAAAAAAAATCATATTTTCTTTTTTAAAATTTTGCAGAGGAGCAAGAGCAGCAGTGTGGGAAAACTTCAAAGACAATCCACTTTTTGACATCTCAACAGAACATCCAACAACATACTATGAAGACATGCAAAGAGCTGTTTTCTGCTTATGTCCACTCGGGTGGGCCCCATGGAGTCCAAGACTAGTTGAAGCAGTTATATTCGGTTGCATTCCAGTCATCATAGCAGATGACATTGTCTTACCTTTTGCTGATGCGATTCCATGGGAAGACATTGGTGTCTATGTGGATGAAAAAGATGTTCCAAATTTGGACACCATTTTGACATCAATTCCAACAGAAGTGATATTGAGAAAACAGAGATTGCTTGCTAATCCTTCAATGAAACAGGCCATGTTGTTTCCTCATCCTGCTCAATCAGGTGATGCTTTTCATCAGATCTTGAATGGGCTTGCACGTAAATTGCCTCATGATAAGAGTGTTTATTTGAGGAAAGGGGAGAAGGTGTTGAATTGGACTGCAGGTCCTTTAGCTGATCTTAAGCCTTGGTAGATTTCAAAATGTTTGTTGTTAAAAGAAATCATGGGCTGGAATCTTGACTGTTGTATTTCAAAAGTTATAGAATTTTTGGGGATTTTTTGTTGGATTTTTTACACTGTAGTTGATCTTGAAGGGAATGGATGATTATTAAATCTTATGGACTTTTGCACTCTTGTTCTTATTTTCGAGTCTTATGACATGTGTGATGTTTGATTAGATTGTTATTTGACATTTGTTGTGGGTTTTTGTACAACAACATTGGGGTTCTTAATGCACACAAAGTGTTTGGTAAATTGCCCAAGAGAATCGTAAAGCACTATGTTTATGTGTTTGTGGGCATATTTTGGGATATTATCATGTTTCTTGTTGTGCTAATGTGTTTTTGGTTGGGTTAGGCTCTTTGGCTACCATGTGAAAAGTGGGCATTTATGATAAGTGACAGCATTAGGATGTGCTTTTGGCATGTGAAAGAGAATGAATTAACAAAGATTTGTCTATGCCAACTTGCTTCTAAAAAGTTAAAATGTGATTTTCTAAGAGTTTTTGTTACGGTATCAGTTGGGTGGAATCTCGAACCTAAATGTGAAGTTATAATCTTGCCGACTTAAATATGCGTGTAAGGGAATCATTGTCAATATGTTTTCTTCTTTTATAAGTTTGGATTTGTAACTATATCACCTTTTAGTCGGACTTTCAAAATAATAAAGTTATTGCTTCATTGTGTATGAGCAAAAATGGATTCAACAAGTATTTGGAACCAATGGAGTTCACTAGTTGTAGAAGCCATGAAAGAAAGTGAATGTGTATTGCCAGGAATGAAAGTGAATGTGTAAGTGTGTTAAAATAACTTACTTTTAGTTAAATTGTACTTAGAAAAACATAATTTTCAAAATCAAGGTTTAAATGATAAGGTGGTGTTTGTTTTTTTGTTTTCAAAAAGCACTTCATAATCTTTTTCGTCTATGTTGTGCAGACAACACACAAACGTGTCTTCTCACATAATGTTTGTTTTTTTAGAAGACCATCACAACCAACAGACCCGAGAATCTAACTATAATGGGATAAAAGGAGGTAGATGTCGACAGTCGTGTCTCTATATAGAGAAAAATAATTGTGTCACAAGGGCCTATAAATGAGGAAAGACAAAAAAAACATGAAAAAAGAAATAAGGCTAGATGAGCAAACAAAAGGTACAAAGATAAATCATAATAAACGCAAAAAGCCTTCAAGAATTTGCAAAAAAAAAAAAGACAAAGTGAGGGCAATACATATGTATAATTTGTAAAAATATATGAATATAATAGAAGACAGTTATACCAGGGGCACATATTTCAACATTAAAAATCACGGGGAAAAAAGAATAATGATGTTTGTGCGTCATTTTATTAGAGCAGCATGGACTCACATTTGTTTAAATTTGCAGACGTCTTTCTAATAAAAAAAACAAAAACATGATTTCATTTATATTATTTCCAACTTTAAATCTTATTTTTATGTCCTTACAAAATCTAAAAGTTATATATACATCCGCCTAAAACTATAAAGTTCAAATCTATATCCAAACTAATATTTTAATTAGGATTAACCAATTCAATTTTTAAAAGCTTCAAGCCTTCATTATATATTCAAAATGTAAAAACATATTAATAAATATACAAAAGTCATAAAACTATATTATTTAATATAAATATTAACATAAAATAAGTTTACGAAAAACAAAATTCTTATGATGCCAATGTCGATTCAAATTGTTTGCTATTAACTTCATTAATCAAATGAGATAATCTTATTCAACCAACTTGATACCCATTTTTGTTATCAACAAACCCTTTTTAACCATGCAATGGAATAACAAACAATATCAAATAATTTTGTTCAATCGATTTGATTCCCATGACTTCAAGGATTTTGGTGATGCATCTTAGTTTTTGTATTTATTGTTTATGAATCATCTCTTTAAATTCTGGGAAAATAACGCAATGACCTACTATGTATTTCGATTTTGCTCTTTTAATCCTTAAAGTTTTTTATGCCTTTTAAGGGAACAAATTGTTTTTTGTCGGGTCGATTTGGTCATTTTGTAAGAATTAAAGGGGTTGGCCGGTAACATCATTGTCACATCATTTAAAATTTCCATGTGTAACGACTGGACTTGTTTAGTTAGGGTTTTTAATGAGGTACCGACAACACTTCACCCACTCTCTCCGTCTTCATCAACTATCTGCGTCTACTGCATCCATTTCCAATCATCAATTTTCTTGCTTCAACCATGGTTATCGACGTCGTTGTTAGGCCCGGTCCTAGACATTTTGGGGCCGGGGGCAAAAAAATTGGGGCCCTTATAATTTTTTTTTCTTGTAAAGGAGGGTGGTATCTCCGGAAATTTTTATGAATTAAAAAAAATAATACAATTGAAGGCTGGGGACTCCCACCTATGGAAAAAAGGGCTTCGAGACAGGTCCCATAAACCAAACAACCTAGCAACTATTAATATAAAAAAATAAATAAATAAAAGGCCAGAACATGCTCTGAACCATAACACATAAACATAACAAAGAAAAAACTAAAGAAACTTACATTTACGAGCTTTTTTAAATGCAAAGTCATCGATTATAAAATCAAGTTCAATATTATCCAACAAATATTTTTCAATGCATAACATAGCCAAACCATTTAATCTTTCTTGTGACAATGATGATCTCAAATAATTTTTTTAATAATTTTAGTTTTGAAAAACTTCTTTCTACTGATGCTACAGTAACATGTATGGTTAATATATGGTTAATAGAATTCTATATGCAATACAAACATTTTGATAACAGTCTTTACCTTTGGCAAACTCTAAAATTTCAATCGATGACAAAACAACATTTGGCAAAGTATTTATTAATACTTTAAGTTCCGAAATAAATCATTTAAATCCACATCACATAAGTCATTATGAGTAAACTTATTTACAAAAATAGTACAACTTTTTTTAAGTTTAATTTCATCTAATAACTTTAACCTTTTTGAATCATATAAAAATCCAAAAATATTTTCAAAGTTTGTTAATTGCTCAAATCTACTCTCTAATGACGCAATTGCCACATCAACAATATATATATATATATATATATATATATATATATATATATATATATATATATATATATATATATATATATATAAAATACTCGATTCTAAATGATTCTTTGGGTGATAGTAATATATTTTCGCAATTAGTTTCATCAAATTGTTTTGTTCTAATAATTTGTCGTTTTTTAGGAATATAGGTTCAACATTCATATCCGATGCAATGACCTTAACATTATCTATACTAAGGGCATAACCTTCATTTCTATAATTTTTAAAAAATGTCATCATATTTTTTAATAGATCAATTGTGGCATCAATACACAAAGTTTTGGTTTGCATTTTTTTACTAACTTTATTTATAGAAAATAAAATATCATACCAAATTACCATACCAAGTAAAAATTCATAACTTTCAATAGCATGAACTAAACTTTCAGCTTCATTTTTAGACTTTGCATCATCACATGATGAACATAATTCTACCAAGGCATCCCTTATATGAGGAGCTTGAAACCTAATGACTTTGACACTTTTTATTCGACTCTCCCAACATGTATTAGATAAAAAATTTATCGTTAAGTTAGGGACTTTATCAAGTAATATCGACCATCTTTTAGTTAAACCCGAAAATAATACAAAAATGCGTTGCAAAACTCCAAAAAAAAAGAAATAGATTTAGCACAAGAATGAGTCATATCACTAACCGTGAGGTTAAGACTATGACAAGCACATGACATACACAATGTTTTTAGATTAATTTCAAGTAATCGTTTTTGAACCCCTTGGTGTTTTCCTTTCATGTTAGAACCATTATCATAACCTTGTCCTCTTACATCATCAACATTAAGACCATATGATTAGGGATGTCAAAAAGTCCCGTGGGACCTCGTTCCAGTGGGGGCTCCGTCCCGTTTGGGGAAAATTTTAAAAAAATATCGGGGGTGGGGATGGGGGCGGGGGTAGGCAATCTCGTCCTGAAACCCCCATGGGGACCCCGTTAATAAATTACACATATATTTACATATATTAATTATATAAATATAATAACCAATAGTATGATTTCGAGCTTCCAAAATTCGTCAAAAACATGTTTTTAAGTTGTTAGTATAATGTTTTTAAGATGTCATAACTTTTTTATTTTTAACATATAAAATTTTGCTATAAGTAATTATTTGTTGCTTAAAAAATAGTTTCTTGTAGCCTAAATAACAACTTCTTTTAGCAAAAAAAAAAGGCAACCCAAAATCAATCAGGGGCGGGGGTGGGGGTAATAAAGGGGATTCGGGGGCGGGGGCGGGGATAGGAATGATGAACATTTCGGGGGCGGGGGCAGGGGATGCACTCCCCGTCCCGTTTGCCCCCGTTGACATCTCTACATATGATTTAATTGCAGTTAATAACTCATTAAAAAGTCATAAACTTGATGTGTTTTCTACTTTCAAAAATTCGAAAAAAAATTCAACTTTTATTTTATTATTAGACATGTTCACACATCGAATAACTAGAGTCATTTGTTCTTGATGGCTAACATCAGGGGTGCAATCAAGGATAACGGAAAAATATTTGATTCTTTTATAATATTAATTATAGAATTTCTAACTTTATTAGCTAAAATAGAAATAATTTCATTTTGAATTTTGTGTCCTAAATAATAAATATGAGTTTGATGATTTTCTATGTGTCTAACATGCTTTACATTATAACATCAAATTCTGCCATCATTTGAATTGCTCCCAAAAAATTACCATTATATTCTTGAAAAAGTTTTTCATTACAACATCGAAAAGCCAAATTGTATTTTGCCAAATATTTAATGACAACAATTATTCTTTTTTAAACTTGCCTCCAACGTTCTTTTTCAGTTAAAATTTTATTTTGTAAATCTTTATCAATTGTTTTATTATTATTCAATCTTGCTTTTACTTCATCCCAAGAATCCATACAAAAAAGATGTTGGGAACTATTTTCATGTTCGTTAAGTCTATCAAATAGACATTTCCAATCATTAAATTCATCATTTGCTAAAGAAATTTTATTAACATAATTATTAGGTTTAAACAATTTACAACAAAAACAAAACACTCTATCAACTTGTTTTGAGTAAATTAGCCATTTTCGATCACTCGTCTCACCATTACTTAACTTTCTAGTATAAGAAGCATAAAAAAAATGTCTAGATAGATTATCTTTAGGATACATAAAATTTGTTTCTCTTATTGGCCATTTTTCAATCAAAATATCTCTTAAGTTATTATCAAGATTATTCCAATTACTAGGATCATCTATCTATATATGTATCTATATCTATATCTATATCATACATACTTATAAAGCTAGCATTTTTTCTTGAATCTCATGCATTTGAAACTCCCTTTTTTAACTTCCTCAAACCACATTCATTTGAAACCCCCTTTTTTAACTAATGCAACTCAAAAGTTTTCTTAATTATGATTTAACACTCAAAAGTTTTATAACTTATATTATGTTTAATTAGCATTTAGTGAAAAATTTAGTATAAAAAGACAAATCTTTTGTGTTATATAAAATCTTACATGTAAGAAGGATTTGAAGATATTGTGATTCAAAAGTTTTCATGTAGTCGAAGCATTCACATCCAAATATGATGATTTGAAGAAATGGGTTATGTCGATCCAAATATGATGATTTGAAGAAATGGGTTATGTCGCATCGATGGTAATTGTAATATGATTTTTTCTTTCAACCAAAACAAATGAAACTTTTCTATTCTTTCTTTATATTCAGTTTCTCATTTAATCTTTATATGCGATTTGTGTGTATTACTCAATCTTGAATGTGACTCTCCAAACATCAATGTTTTGCTTGGAATATCTTTCTAATTCTTCTTTTTCATGAAATATATTTTGATTGCAGGTTAGTGAAGAATTATCATCAAGTTTCTATGGTTGAATGGTGTTAAATGAAGAAAGAAGATTCATAAAATGGATATAGGTTTTTTTTGTTTGAGCAAAGTTGATGAATGTTAGTTTTTTCTTTTGATTTAAATGTATGTTTATGTAACATCTTTATTTATATATTCAACTACCCAATGCTCTTATTTATTTAATTGTAGTTTTTCTATTTTGATTATGTTTATTTTCTATTATATTTTTGTTGGGTTATCCTACACAACATATTTAAAAGCCAATATTTAAAAGATAACATAATTTTGAACATTTGATATGTAATTATGATAAACTTATCATGATATGTTCTTCATATGAAAGTAATTTATCCATATTACTACGTCAAGAATTACATATGACATTTACGAAAATATATATATTATATGTGATTAGTTTAACATGTATATGCACCTATGTATGTTATAAATTTATACTTAAATATCTTTATGTTTAATAATTGAAGGGATTAAAATGATGCATCAAAACCAATTATTTACACGAATATAATAATAATAATAATAATAATAATAATAATAATAATAATAAATATACATTTCCAAGTACCGCATTCATTTGAAACTCACACTACAACTCAAGAGTTTTCTAATTTATGTATATTTATTAGTTACAACTCAAGAGTTTTTAACTTATGATTATTAATTAGTAATCACTAATAACTTTTTATTTTCCTTTCTTTTATAAGGTTGTAAAGTTTTGCTCATTAAAAACATTAATGTATTTGAAGAGATTTGTGATTTAAATATGAAGAGTTAATATAAATGTTATAATAGATGTTTTAGTGTTTTTATGTTATTAAAAGTTATAGTGTTTATTTTTCATTTTTTTATTATTCGTTGTATATATATCTTTTTTAATACAAATGTTATAATAGATATTTTTCTATTTTTATGTTACTAAAAGTTGCAGTTCATATTTTTGTTCATACGTTTTGTTACCCGTTATATTATCATTCATTTGATATTTAATTTACACAATATTAAATGGTTTATAAAATTATCAAATAATTGTATATATCACAATGACTTAAAAATTAAACTATAATGTTTAATAAAACTAATATGTTAACTATATGTCTGCTTTACTACTAACATTTTGTTTCAAATTAGAAATATTAAATAATAATTTGGTAAAAGTTATTATTTTAACTATATAATTTTATTCCCGCACAACGCGCGGGGATTCGCCTAGTATCTTATAAAGCTAGCATTTTTCCTTGAAGCTCATGCATTTGAAACTCCCAAGACACCACATTCATTTGAAACTCCCATGAATTTTCAATTTCTTTCTAATAATGATTATACGTTGGTTAATAATGTTAAATAAATACCAAACATAAAGTGTAATTATATATAAACTAAATTTCAATATTAAAATAATATCTTTACTTTTATTTATAAAGTTATGTCTTTAACTTTTAACATATTATATTTTATTTATTAATTTTAAAATGTTGTTGTATGTAAACAATTATCATTTTAATGCTATAACTTTTGAACAGTTTGGATAAAATACTTAAATTGTTAATTTAAATATAACATTACATGACCAACTTAAATATAAATTTTAGTACAACTTAAACCACGCAAATAATATTTTGTAAATAGTTAAAAGTGACAAATTGTAGTGTCTTTTTAATAATGATTATAAGTTGGTTAATAAAGTTAAATGAGTACCAAACCTAAAGTGTAATCATAAATAAAATAAATTTCAATATTAAAATAATATCTTTACTTTTATTTATAAAGTTATATCTTTAATTTTTAATATATTATACTTAATCTATTAGATTTATTATGTTGTTATATGTAAACCATTATCAGTTTAAAGCCACAATCTTTGAACAATCTGGATAAAATACTTAAATTGTTAATTTAAATATAACATTACATAGTCAACTTAAATACAAATTTCAGTTTCACTTAAAAATCCTAAATAATATTTAGTAAATAGTTAAAAGTGATAAATTGTAGTGCTAAATGCAAAAACTAAATTGTAATATCAATTTAACTAAAATATTTTCTAAAGATATTTTTATAATCATTTAAATTTTCAAAAAAGTAGCTTAAAATAACTTACAATAATAATAGTTAAACTAACTTTATATTAACGATTATATTGTTACCTCTAAAAACAAAAAACAATTTTTGATGTTTCAAATAATTACAATGATAGAAATTAAAACATTAAACAAATAAATTTTAAAAAATTAATTAACAATAACAAATAATATTAAACCATATATTATTTTTATTTTCATTTATGAGTAACTCGCGGGTAGTGGTCATTCAAACGATTAAGATTATGTAGTTTTAATATATATATATATATATATATATATATATATATATATATATATATATATATATATATATATATTATAATATAATTCAAAATAATCAATATATTATATCAATTTCGTATACTTATTATTATATCAAATTTAACAACGTTATTGTTATATTAAGAAACACATATATTTATAAAGACTTCAACTATGTAGGTACTTCTGTGCAACGCGCGGGTATTCGCCTAGTTATATCTAAAGGTGGAATAAATTGTTCATTGTTATTATTCATGCCATTTTCATTTTCATTCTCATTTTGTAATACTAACATTTTCATGAGAGAAATTAAAATCTTCATTATTAGTAATTTCATCATCAAAAACAACATTTTCATTTGAAACATTTTCATATATGACATTATCTTCTTCATCTAAAACATTTTTATGTTTAACAATATCTTCTACATTAGAAGAATTTACTTTTCTTACAAACTTATTCATAGATCTTTTTAAGAATTATTAAATTGTTCATTTTTTTTCGTTTTTCACTTCCAGACATATATTTTCTAGGAGACATTTTTAACAGATAAAAAATAACAAACAATCACACAGATTCACAAAAAACAAATTAACAAAATAAAGGCAAAGTAGACTACCTGATGGCTAATGTGGCTGCTCAACGGTTGACTTTTCTGTTACTTGTTTATAAGATTATATCCTCAATCCTTTGATCCCAAAGCAACGAGAAATTTGAAGATAAATAATACAAAATAATCTTTAAATATCAAAAATTTGAAATTTAGCAAAACCACAGAAAATAGATTAATTTTTTTGAAAAGAAATTACCTGTAGGTTGTAAGCCTGTAACCTGCTTCTTAGCTGTTAATAATCTTTCAGCAATCTCAAATCTTATTATCTGAACATAAAAAACAGTTAAACAGAGAAATCAGAAAATTTATTTCATATCTTATTATCTCAAATCTCAAATCTGATTAATCATTCATAACAAAAGCAACATTACAGAAGTTTATTTAATCAAAATCAATAAATCATATTCCATTGCATACTCTTAACAAAATAGAAAAATAGTTCACATATTAAAAAATTAGACTCACAGATCAAAGCATTGGACTGTACTTCAGTCTTCAAAGTTCATACGAAATCCGAAATCACCATTCACCAAACGATTCAGAAAGAGAACCACTAGCTATTTCAGAAAAATGAAATCGGAAAATAGAAGAGAAATAGAGAATGAGTATTATGTGTCCCTTTGGCGTTTGGGGGCCCGGGGCAGTCGCCCAGCTTGCCCAAGCCCATGGGTCGGCCCTGGTCGTTGTCGATGTGCATTTTCAAGGAATCTTTGAAAGGTACCCCATACGATATAGCGATGGTACTACACAAAGACTAGAGAACATTTCTTTCGCATGCATGTACAAGAACGAGCTACGTATTCATGGAAAGATTCACAGGAGAAAATGTGAGAAACTTTATTACTATCTTCTTGATATCAAATTTCCAAAAGGTTTGAGGTTAATTAGGAATGAACTTGATTATTCCACTTTCATATCCATTGCATATGAATGCGGTGTCGTACTCCCACTGTATGTAGACCATTTTGGTACTACTAACATGCAAGAGTGGTTGGATGAAGAAAGATAGGAGGTGGTTAATACTAATTATGAAGAAGTTTTTGATGATGCCCACGATGATGGTGAAGCAGATGAGACAGTGCATACAAATGATAATGATAACCCTTATTTTTTCAAAAAATATAATAAGCCAGACTGTGAGATGAGTGACAGTGTAGGTGAAGGTGAAACTGCTAACGATGGCATAAGGGAGAATGAAGATGATGAGGTTGATGTTGATACTAATTTGCCAAATATTTTCAATGAAGAGTAACCCTGGAAAGAGCAACAACCTGTGTTAGGCATGAGGTTTGAAAGTTCACCAAGGTTGTGAATTTGTGGAGAATATTGCTGCCTTTGTGCATCTTATGGAGAGGGATTTGAGGACATGGTCTTTGACTTTCTTCAAAGTTCACCAAGGTTGTGAATCTGTGAAGAATTGATACTCAGAAAGCTTCAATAGTGTTATAATGGATGCTAGGAAGAAACCTATTATCAGTATGTTAGAGGATATTCATATTTATGTCATGCAAAGGATGGTCAAAATGCAACTTAAGGGATAAGGATGGGATCGTTTAAATTTATGTCCTAACATCATGGACAAGTTGAATTTGTTAAAGAGGAAGCAAAGGTATGCCATTAACTATATTATTGAATGAATAATTTTCACAACTTTGAGTTATAGTTAACTGTTGTTACTAAATTTAGGTATTGACAAGTTATTTCTTGTGGGGTGATGAAGTTTGAAACAAGAAACCTAGATCAGTCTTATGTTGTTGATGTCCAAAAGAGGGAATGTACATGCAGGTTGTGGTAATTGAATGGGTATGGTTGTGTGCAATCAGGTTGCAACATTATCATTCTTAAACACTACACATTATCAGGCACATGTCGACAAAATGTACTTTGCAACATTATGCCATAATACTTATAAAGAGCCCATGCATGGGATGAATGGAATGAACATGTGGCAATCTACAAACAAAATCCCTCCTTTGCCCCCAATTAAAAGAAGAATGTATGGCAGAACTACTATGACGAGAAAAAGAGATGGTTGAGAAAGGCCTGGTAGACACACTATATCAAAGGTTGGGAAATCTGTATGATATGGTATATGCAAACAGAAAGGACACAACAAGATCACTTGTCCTCAAGTTGAAAGGACTCCTAAAACTAATGGTAGGAAAACACAAGGTGTGAGACCAACACAAGAGTCAGTGAACATGGAAATAGATGGGGAGGATGTTGCAATGACTGATGTTGATGGGGAAGATGTTGCAATGGCTAATGCTAGTGGTCAAGATGTTAGGATTAATGAGCATGAAGTGCAATTTGGTAAAATGGAACAACCAAAGGAGAGGAAAAATTCCGAAATAATCCTTAAATGAAGTTAGGAAAAAAAATTGAAGGTGAAGGTAGGAGTGCATCAAAGCCTATGGATGTGGATTAATGTGGATGTAGTGTATGGGGAGGGGTATTTATGTAATTTCATTTGCTTTTAATGGAATGTGTTGAAAGGTTGTTATAGAGAAGGGTGTTTATGTAATTTGTATTGCTTTTTAAATGTTTATTTGAGACGTTAGTATAAATACTTTCCTTAATTGCCCATTCAATTATCAATTAAGAATAAGTGCATCTCATAGTTGTGGCCCATGTAGGGTTTTTTTTTTCCTTATTTTGCCTTACCAATGTTGTCACACGTATGGTATTGAATATAATCCCTTCTAATAAGAAACAAAAAATATATTCCTTTTGTTTTTTTTCTTGTTTTGGCGACTTTCTAGCCATGTAAGTGCTTAATTTATTCAGTTATTGGTATGTACAAGTCGTGGGGATTGAGGGACCTGATGTCCCATTGTGGCATATAAAACATAAACTTTTTCCCTTAAACCTTTACAACATGTGGTCATATAAAACAATTTTTTCCTTAAACATTTACAACATGTGGTCCAAAATCTATATATATATATATATATATATATATATATATATATATATATATATATATATATATAACAATATTGTTTTCCTTAAAATAAAGCAACATACATGAACTAGTTCTACCTTTGGGTCCTACAACATGTGTTGACATATACTAAAATAAAGGGAAAATGTGTATATAACCATAATATTCATTTGCATTCATCTGGGTTTTATAAGTCCATTTTAAGTACATAATCCTACATAATACCATTCATGATGTGGTTTCTAGATATTGAAAAAGACATCCAAAAGAGTAGCTTCCATATTTGGCATCCACATACAACACAATATCTACCATACCAAAACAAGAAAACCATAACTATACTATCAACTTACACCAAAACACTAAGACTTAACACCCAAAGACCAAAACCACAAAAAAGAAAAGAAACTACCCTTCATTAGAACCATTTGTAAGCTGCCACTACTCCCACAACAATGACCACTCCGAATAAACTTGTAACAAAAAGCATCTTCTTCATTTTAGCTATGTCAGTCGATGCCATAACATACGTTGGTTGGAGTGAATAAAAATGATTCCTCAGGTCGTCAATCAAATGGGACACCTCCAATAGCCCTACCCTAATATCATCGACCTCACGATTCATGTAATCCATCTCCTGAAGAAGACTTTACCTGACCTGACGCTGATCTACATTGAATTCCTCCTTGATAAGGGAAACCTCAAGCTAAAGTTGGAGAATAGTGATCTGGATGTCTTGTGGATCGCCTGCAATAGAGCTGTTCGTTGGTATGTGACACCGATCTTTTAAGGACCAACTATTGTGTGGCGACGTAACAGAAGGCATCTTTGTCTTACTTATAGTACGATTTGCTTTGCGAATTTAGGGCAACAAAGTTAGTGGTTGTGATTGTTTTAGGGCACCAACTGTAACATCCATAAATTTTACGCCAAAATTAAACTTTTTCAATCATAAATAAAAATCAATAGCATCGTTTACAAAAATGTTTTCAAATCAATATCCACAGAGTGTCCCAAAATCATAACATAAGGATGAGGAGTGGTACGGTCACGCCTTCGCCTTGCCATGATCTCCTGAAGTACCTGAAACAATAAATTGAAAACTGTAAGCCCGAGGGCTTAGTGAACTACCCCTAAAATACCAATACCACACTGACAATGCCATATCAGTAACAATCAATCAATCAACATGCATACTGGCCATCGGCCTGACTGGATCGTCCTACTGGGCCTACAGTCTATCTGAATCTATCCTGAGCCTTTGGCATGACTGGTCTGCCATGTGGGCATGCAGTCTCCCTGGACCGCTCATTGGGTATGTTGGCCTTCAGCACAAAGCAGGACCGCCTCAACCCAACCAACAAGCAAATAACCATGTGCGCATAACTATCATATACTGACATATACAAACATCAAACATATCTATCTCCAGTGGCGGAGGGAATGGAGGGGCTGCCGGATGCCGAGCCCCCTCCAATATAAATATTTGTTTGATATATATACTCAAAGCTCATTAGAACACCATTTAATTTATAAGGCCATATAATAATATAAATTGTCTAAATTGATAAGCGCCCTTATGATTTGTTAATCTAATAAATTATAACCACAGAATCCCAAGTAATATCTTATTTTAATTTAATTGGCATAAGTGCATAACGGGCGGTTATGGCGTTTAGAATTAAACCTAGCCACAAAGATACATATACCATATCTCCTTTTAATTAAACGAGGACTTTAAAGACTGGTCTCTTTCTTTTTCTACCCTTATGGTAATTAATCAAGGTAACATTTAATTTTTATTACATCTAGTTTTTTAGTAATTTGTAATTGATAATAATTTTAATTAGTAAGTAGCCCTTTGTTTATAAATAATATTTTTAATCGATTATTCATCAAGATTTCAAGACAATTTGTAGTTATTTTTATTCATTGAGGAGGTTAATTTCCAGTTAATAAATTATTTTCGGCTATACTTTTGAAGATTAGATTAACAGAGACAAATTTTTAATTCTTTGCGATTTTTTCTTTTAAAATTGTGTACCTATTACTTTATTTGTATATAACATTATGTTTTAATATATTATTATGATACAATGTTGCCGTTCGTAGTTACTTTTATTCGTTAACGAGGTTAATTTTCAATTAACAAATTGTTTCCAGCTATGTTTTTGAAGATTTAGGTTAGTAGAGAAAAAAATTAATTTTTTGTGATTTTTTCTTTTAAAATTATAGACCTATTATTTTATTCGTATATAACATTGTGTTTTAATATATTATTGTGATGCAAGGCTCTCAGCCCCTCTTATTTCTAAATCCTGGCTCCGCCCCTGTCTATCTCACCGATCATCAATCATAGAATTCTCTTGTAACTAGAGTACCGACCTAGCAGGTCACTAACATACCAATCCTTATGGATCATAAGAGCATAACATACTGTCTACCCTGATTCCGATCTAACAGATCATAACCACATGTAGCATACCAGAACAATAACAACTAAAGGGTCGGCCTTGGTGCCGTAGACCCTATCGATATAGTGAGGATAACTCACCTTGCAGATGTTGACTCGGAAAATAAACTCCAACTCTCGGATCACTTGACACAGGCTCCAACACCTATGATCATAGTACAATATACTCATAAGTCCTTAACTTTATAAGGTACTCCATGACCCACCAGTCAACTCCTGGTCAAAGTCAAAGTCCTCAGTCAAGGTCAACAGTCCATGTGGACCCCAACTCACCGAGTACCCTCGGCTACCCGCCAAGTTCCTTGAAGCACATTCCAACTCGCCGAGTCATCGGGGTGACTCGTCGAGTTCCTTCGATTCTCGTTCAAACTTTAAGGCCACCCGTCGAGTTCCCTCCTTCTAACTCGACGAATACACACGCATACATATCCTAGGGAAAACTCATCCGACTCGCTGAGTTGTTCTTCAACTCGTCGAGTCTTATGGTAATTTTCATCGGACTCGCCGAGTTGTTCATCCAACTCGTCGAGTTCACGGCCATCTTCATGTGACTCGCCGAGTCAACTTTGCGACTCGCCGAGTCCATTCAGTCTTTTTTCCATACAGACTTGTTTTGAGCCATGCATCGGCTCCAAATCACAGATCCAAGCTTCTAGGGCATGCTTATCACGTAAAGTTGCAAACTTTACTTGCATGCATGGCTATAAAGGCTCTAAATGCCTATTTTAAGTTCTTAATGGAGCTTCATGCTCAAGAGATCATGACCAAAACTGTAACTTTATGCTTCTAGAATCCAAGGAGGGTCCAGGTCTGAAGTTACAACCTCAGATCTAGCCCATAGCTCATCTTTCCAACTTAATATCTCACCAAAAACCCTAAAACTCAACCAATAGAAGAGATTCACAAGGAAAAAGGCGATTTGGTTACCTCCAGAAGATGATAACTGAGATAAGTGTTGATTCCCACATTCTACTTGCTCCAATCTCCTTCTCCTCCAAGCCTTCTCCCTCCAAAGATCCTCTTTTCAAGCTTCAAATACACAATGGGCACACACACGCGTATTAGGGTTTTAAGGAGCTCTTAAAGACTGCAAATAGGCCAAAGGAGGCTGAGGCTCCTTTAAATAGAGGTGCAAACCCTGAGATTTAGGGTTTCATCTGCCAGCTCCTACTCGTCGAGTCTCAATATGGACTCGTTGAGTAGGTCACTTAACACACGATCCTACCCCGCTGCTACCCGACGAGTAGGCCAACCAACTCGTCGCGTAGAGCTTAACCCAATAAATCTTATTTAAACAATACCTGAGAACCAGAGCGTTACACCAACATGCGTTTTATAACCACTTCGGGCAATGAATAAGCTGAAACTTGCTCCCTAAGGGTTATATTCAAAATGACGTCGTATGTTCCAACTCGATTGTGAGCTGGTTTATGTTGTGTCATGTCTAAAACGTCGTCGTTTACTCCAAGTCATAACTGAGCTGGATTAACTTGCTTATGTGGCGCTTTTAACCGGTTAAAAAAAAGTTAAAGGGAGTAAATGAACAGGTCATTAAACAGTTTGTTCCCTTAAAAGGCACGAAAAAAACTTTAGGGATTGAAAGGGTAAATCGAAATACATAGTAGGGCCGTTGTTTCATTTTCCCTTAAATTTTTCCATAGATGGTTTCATGCATATAGTTTTTTGCAATTAGCACTTCTTAAAGATGATTTCCTATAGATGGTTTCATGAATTTTTTCATAGATAGCATTTTCTGTACTTTTTTTAAATGGTTTGAATCAATTGATTGATTCTCTTCATACATGAATATTGTTTTGAATTTGATTTTTTACCTATTAACTATTAATAAAGTTAATTGAAAAAAAGCTCTTCAAGTTTAAAAATCACTTTATTTTAGCGGTCTGCTGATTTTAAAGAACAAACTGCTTTCTTCTTGCAGACTGTAAACGTTTGATTCTCTTTTTCTTTTATGGATGTGGTCTGCAAAGTGCAAACATTTTACCTCTTAAAAACAAGCACCGAAGTTTTTAATTAAGTAAGTAACTCTGTTACTAAAAAACTAATTTCTACTTCATGAATATTAGTGACTCACATCGCCTAGATCTATTCTCATATATCTATATTTGTTACATGTGCTCTCTCTCTCTCTCTCTCTCTCTCTCTCTCTCTCTCTCTCTCTCCCCTTAAGAACTCATTTAGATAGAACATCTAATACTCTATATATTATATACAAGTCTAATTAACTTTTTTTTGAAAGAGAAGTCTAATTAACTTGATATTAGAGCCTAATTAACTTGATATGAGACCTCTAACCTTATAGCTCAACACATCTAGTTTAATCTATCTGAATGTCTCTTTGATATATTAGTATCCCAAATAAGCTAGACATAGACTCATGTGTTTTTATACCTTGAAGTCTATCCTATGTTGATAAAAAAAAATAACAACACACTCTAATATCTTTCTTGCCATGTTTTCATTCTTTGTGTTACAAAAGTGCACTTTTAATATATTTTTTTCTTATCAAAATATCACATAAAACCCTAGACTATAATGACTAGTGACTACTAACAAACTTGAACATTTTTTTTAAATAATAAAAATTTAAGACAAATGCCATCTTTTTCCTTAAAAAGACATTCAAGAAGCATACAGAAAACACGAAAAAAAAAAAGAAAGAAAAAAGCAAAACGTTTTGGCGCATTCAATTATGTGGGGAGTATGGCGTCCACGCTTTCCCACCAAAAGCCTATACAACAACCACTACCAAGATTACATGCATCTATCTCATCCAAAACAATGGCTCTCCAGACGCCACTCAGGCTACCAACCACCAGATCAACACCTTCACCTTCTACTCTATCTCCGGCAGGCGGCAGCAATGTCGGCCTCCACCGGCCATCCAACCAGCTAGCACTGAAATCATCATTCTATCTCTCACCCTCCCTTCAATTACTGCTTCCCCGCCATCAGCCCTCAGCCGCACCCAAATTCGCCATGCGAGCTGCCTCCAAACAAGCTTACATTTGCCGAGACTGCGGGTAATTCTCCCGATTGCTGTCGAATTTCTATTTCCTATATCTATGTTTGATCGAATTTCGCTGTGAATTTCATTTGTGTTTGTGTTTGAGGGATGCAGGTACATCTATAGCGATAAAACCCCCTTTGAAAAGCTCCCTGATAAATACTTCTGCCCAGGTATCAAACTCTAAACTAATTCTGCATATACAACTTATAAATCTTCCGAACTTCAGGAAAAAGAATTAATGTAAATGTTTGAAATTTGAATTGATTGCAGTTTGTGGTGCCCCGAAACGACGATTCAGGGAATACACACCTCCGGTGACAAAAAATGCGAATTCAACAGATGTTAGAAAGGCAAGGAAAGCTGAACTCAAGAGAGATGAATCCATCGGGTAATTCCTAAACGTAAAACACATATAAAGCTAAAAAACACACACACATATAATCATCAATGGCTTTTTATCCTATTTTCATCAGGAAAGCATTACCAATTGCAATCGCTGTCGGAGTCGTTGCGCTTGTTGGCTTGTACTTCTACCTCAACAGCACTTTCTAATACTTTTGCCCAAAATTGGTACGTTGCCCGAAAAGTACTGTAATCCGATTTCAGATTTGTAGATTCTGATTTCCTCCAAGAACTCTTCTTCATGTCATTTATATTTGTACAATCTGGTTTTATTCATCTACAAAATTCATATATTAAAACTGTACCATTTATAAAGAAAGTCTAGAGAAATATAAAGCAGGCATCACATACTTCTCTACTCTGTATATTTATCTGAAAAAACATACACACCCCTTATCACCTAACAGAATTGGAATTTGAGATTCCATTCCTTGGTGTGTTTGGTTGCCAGAGGGACACGGAATTCAGTTTTGTCGGAATCCTTCAAGTTTCATATTTGAACTAGAATCTAGTTTCATTTCATTTGTTGAAAAAAAAAACTTGAAACATAGAAAAGGAAATCATATCAATATCACAACATACAAAAAACAATGCCTAGCTATAATTAAAAAAAAATGATTATCTTCTATGTTTACAATAATATTTTTAATAAAATTAAAAAAAAAACTCGTATCAGAAATGTATCTCACGCCTTTCAGCAAAGAATTTGCCACTAATACGCATATCCGGAAGCAAAGAAAGCCACAAAGCTGTATCAGCTCCTTCTTCAGTAGTAACCTGCCCTGCCCAACCGGTCATAGCAGTCTTGACCCAACCCGGGCAGTAGCAGTTGATATAAATCTTCTCACCTTCAGGTCTGCCCGAAAGTTCCCGGGCAACCAGCCTTGTGTGTGCATTGACTGCCAGTTTTGAGAGTGCGTAATCTGTATTGTTTTGTGGCCACCCTCCAGAAGTCCAACTTCCATCTTTCACTTGCTCTAAAAACTTGTTCACCATTGCATCTATCTTCTCCTCGGATAGTGACTCTACATCTTCTAGTTGTTGTCTCAATTCGTCATTAGAAATCCTCTAATATCAAATTTTATAAAATAAATTATAAAAGTATAATTATAAATTTTAAATAATTAGGTAAAGAAATTACACGTACATTTTTCCTGCCATTAAGTCGACCCAATCGTGAACTCACTGAAACAATCCGAGCACCTGCATTATTAGGCCTCATCAATGGGATTGCAGCTTTAATCATATTTTTTGTGCCAAAATAATTGGTGGCGATGACTTTTTCAGCAAGTTCAACGGAATTCTCTGACCCAACATTATGATTGAATCCTGCATTGTTTATCTGCAAAGTTTGCACTCATAATAACCACATGTGACGAAGATTTTAAGATATTCAATTCTAGCAAAATGAAAAGATTTTTACCAGAATATCTATACCACCATAGTTGTCTTTTATCCATTTGCAAAATGTATTGATAGATTCATGATCGATAACATCGAGTTGATGGAATACAACTTTTAAGCCACCTTCTTGTAGGACTTTTGCTGCTTCTTCACCCACAGCAGTTTCTCTTGAAGTAAGAACGACTGTTAATCCATGTAATCCAAGTTGGTGTGCAATTTCAAATCCAATTCCTCGATTTGCTCCTGTCACCACTGCTATAGTATCCGCAGACCACCATCTAAAGTAACAATTACACTCCATAAGAAAAGAAATTGTAAAACATTATACGAGATCTGAATGGACAAGTTTCTATTATACCTCAGGAATTCATCATGTCAAAAGAGAATCACTGATTAAAAAGGTAAACGAAAATGCAGTAAAAAGTCATAGATCTCTTCAATTTAGGTTAACGTAATTAGATTTCATTGAATCCTTGAAAGCTGTTGCAAATTCTGGTTTTCGAATACATTTTGATTTGATTCCAGAAAACTTATGTTTTATTCCAAGCGATTAACAAATTCAAATCAATGATTCGGTTCCTATTTTACCTTTAAAGTCAAAATCATCAAAAGATATGCAGCATCAACATATTTCAACGATTAGATTAATCGTTAGCAAATTTTGAGGAGTTCGTTGTCAATCCAAAATGTGAGAGAAATACTAACGAGTATGAAGAGGAAATGCATTATGCATGCATACCTCTGGTGATCTGAATAAGGAATCGAACGGATTAGAGAGATCTCTTGACGACGTTTCTCTCTACGCTCCTTGGCTCTCTCCCTTTTATCCTGTTTCTCTGATTTATCCATTGCATCGATCGATGAGATCAAATAAAATTAAATTTCGATTATGAAATTGGCTTTAATCTCTACTTCTTGAGAGAGAGAGAAAGAGGGGTGAGGATGATTTGAATTTGAGGAGGAGAGAGAGACAAGGCATCCATGCAACCACCAACTTCCGCGTTGCCCCGGTGAATATGCATGGTCTAATTATTTAAGGATTATGATTTATACTAACTAAAACAAAAATGATTATTAAAAGACAATATAAATTCAGATATTCATAAAAATAGCCAATTATATAAGTAAATGATCCAATTTTTTGGATGTGACGAAATGGTCCTATTTTGGATTTCAAATTCAGTATGTTGGTGTATCAAAGTCTCAAAAATGTCCTATAGAGATAAGAGTTTTTGACTTTAATAAGCCACTAAGTCATGATTTTTATAATCGAAATTTAATTTTATCAAAGTCTCAAAAATTCAGTATGCATGCATACCTCTGGCTTATTTAGCACTATTATCAAAGTCGCAAAAATGTCCCGGTTTAGCCATCAAAATTATAATAGTGCTAAATAAGCCACTAAGTCATGATTTTTATTAATTTTTTTTTTTCATTTAGTCATTGACACCCACTATGATATAACATGTTTATTATGTTCTTTGTTCCATTTGGAACTTATGACATAATTGACCGGTCAAGTATACAAAAACCTCACAACTCAAACAAATTACCATGTAATTTTACGTAACATTAATTTTTCACCCTTGATATTGCTTAATAATAATATTGAAAATACATCCTTTTTTACACTTTTTACACTTCTATAAAACATATGTAACTTCATATAAGGTGAAAGATGCATGAAGCAGATGATCATAGCTTAAAAAGTATTGAAAATATATAGAATAGTAGAATACTAACTTTAAAAAGCAACAACAAGCTAGCTAGAGTAAGACGCAAGATTTGCTTGTATGCATTTGATATTATGTGGAAACTCAGCCGATTTAAACACAATTCTAAAAAATATTATATGAGAATGAATTATAGTCAAATCATATGTATTAGTTGTAAGACCTATATATTACATGAGTTAATTTAAAAAAAAAAGTTATATATAAATGTCAAAATATTTGAGAACTTTGAATTTATAAAAAAAAAAAAAATTAATGATTTAGTTTAATGAAATATTTTTTTATCTTTTAAATTTAAACAAATAATTTAAATAAAGAAAAGAAACTAATGGGCTTTACTTTTGAGAATTTTGAAATTAAAATGTAAGTTTATTAATGAAACTAGGTGTCAGCCCCATGTATTACATGAGTGTATTTAAAATAATTAAATATATATAAACATTTGAGAAATTTAAATTTATAAGAAAAATAAGAAAAATATTAAAATATTAAAATTAAAGTGTTTTTTTTCTTTTTTAAATTTAAACAAATAAATTAGATAAATAACCAAAGTAAATTAATGAGATTTTATTTTAGTAATTTTGAAATTATAAGGAAAGTCCATTAATGAAATTGATATGCATTTATTATTAAATTTAAATAACATATGGACTTTAATAAAATAGGAAAACTATAAAATTACATGTGTAATAAAATTAATTCAAAATAACCACAAAATGACATGTGGCAAAATAAATGAGAATGTGACAAGTGGCAAAAAAAACCTTCATTTATTAGAGTAGATTAATATCAATTTATTACTACATTTATTGTAATTATTATATTAAAATATTATGTGGAAAAAATTAATTCATTTATTACATAAAATGGCATGTGGAAAAAAAATTAATTCAAAATAACTACAAAATTACATTTGGTAAATTGAATGAGAATGTAACAAGTGACAAAAAAACATTTATTTATTAGAGAGAATTTTTGGGATTAAATTAATTAAATATTTAACATAATTAAAAAATCAATAATACTTAAGGTGAAAGGTTATATTAGTCATAGTGTTAATCACAATTTATTTAAACTGTCATCTTCAATAACCGTATAATTATGGAAATAGTTTAATTACTCGAATTTGATTACTTTTCTAAAAAAATTCAATATTCTTCAACAGTTGAGTATATACAAGGATAACATACAAGTTGAATATACATGGATAATTTGATACATAAGTCGACTATATATATAATTTGATACATAAGTTGAATATAAATAGAAATTTTGATACACAAGTTGAATATATATGGAGAATACATAAGTTGGATATACTTAACACTTAATACACAAGCTGAATATACATGGAGAATTTGATACACAAGTTGAATATACATAGAGAATTTGAGACACAAGTTGGATTTACAAGGAAAATACACAAGTTGAATATATTGAATATGTATCCAAACAAAATTCCTTAATTATAGAGATTTAATAATCTTGTTGAATTTGATAACCATCCATAATTATAGGGATCTTATAATCATGATGAAATGTACAACCCGAAAATCACAGGGTAAAAGTTTCATTTTTAATATATATTCAAACATTCATTTATCTCTATTCAAACATTTAAAAATATTCAAGAGTAAAACAATTATCAGAGTAAATCCTAAGATCACGAATTGCGGAAAAGCACGGGTGTATGCGTTGCAATCAAGTCGGGCCCTTCCCTTTCGAACCGGAAGTACCTGAAACCATAAACCACAAACTGGAAGCACAATGCTTAGTGATTTCCCTAAATACCATAAACCATACATATCATACATATCCAACAATTAATAGAAAGTGTTATGTGCCAACCATAGTCTTGCCATTATGCCACGAGTCGTATCATGGTCTTCCTTCCCATGCCGGGGGCTAAAACCCTGGGTCTTACAGACAGGTGCCACGATCCACCTCCTGGTCTTCCATGCAAGCATCGCAAAGACAACTATTATACAATCTACAAACACTTAACTAAGTAACTGCCAAAGTTCAAACTCTGGTCTTGCATACAGATTTCTAGGAGCCGCCTCCTGGTCTTTCATATCAAATGTCAAGGGTCACCCCCGGTCTTCCCATAACTGATGGGATTTGGGCACTACATCAAACTTATGGTGTACATGCAAACACTAAAGCTTTGGATCTAGTTTGTCTAATGAACATGCAATAATCATCCAAAGCTCATAAACCCTAGATCTAGCATATAATAATCGATATTATCATAATAGAGGGGGTTTGGATCTTACATTGATTGTTATGTAGTAATAACAATCTCAATTCCTCTTGATCTTGACTTTTGAAAGCCTAGTGTGTAACGACCTAATTTTCATGACCAAAAATTTCGTTTTAAAAACATTACTTTAGAAAATATTAAAAACTAAAAACATTGTCTGATCAAATCATAACACAGGTGAACCATGTCTAAAAGCCAATTCATACATTCAATCAAAATATCAGAGTACAAATCCCAGTGAAGCTCGTAAATGCGGAAACCGGAGAGTGTGTGTGTGTGTGACATGCTGCTACCGCGCCGGCTCCTTTCCCCTAGCTGAGGAGGTACCTGAAACCAAAACTGAAGACTGTAAGCACAAAGCTTAGTGAGTTCCCCCGTCGTACCACATACCATACAAACACATAACATACATACTGCCAGGCTATTCTGGGGTGCCTGACTACCCGGTACGGCCGTTCTGGGGTGTCGTCCTACCCGTGTCAAGCCATTCTGGGGTGCTGACTACCCATGTCAAGCCATTATGGGGTGCTGACTACCCATGTCAAGCCATTCTGGGGTGCTGACTACCCGTCGGTCCTAACAACCGACCACAGGGACTGGTCCCCTCATACTACCTCTATCGCATATAACATAACAAGCCAGCATGCAAACATATCATCATATACTGTCAGACGTATCTGGGGTGTCTGACTACCCTTCGGTCCTAACAACCGAACTCGACTACTATCACATACAACGTATCATGCTAGCATATAACATATCAGGTAGTAGTAAACCTAGATGATATCACAAAGACAATCATCTACCATACGTCTCCTACTGGTGGGTCGGCGTTGTGGCCTTAGACCCACCGCTACTGGAAGGTAACTCACCTCGAAGTAGCTGCTGATCTGATCGGAAACTGACTGCCTACTGCTGCTGCTGCTGCTCCGGAAATCCTCCGGCTGCAATTCCCACAATATACCCAATCAAACACTGCGCACTGACCTTTGGGTAAAAAGACTATTTTACCCCTGACCATGCCCTAATTCAAAGTCAGAGTCAACTTTCAGTTGACCCGACTCGCCGAGTTGGCTTTCCAACTCGCCGAGTCCCTATCCAAACGACTGCCCTGAATCCCGATCCTACCCGTCGAGTTAGGCGACGACTCGACGGGTTTACCTTCTTAACCAATATTCAAGTCCTTCATCCTACTCGTCGAGTTCATCTTCATCCGATGAACTCTTATGCTAAGACTCGCTGAGTTGTATGAACAACTCGCCGAGTCTGTTCTTGATCTAAGGAGATTGCCTTGAACTCGCCGAGTCAGGGCATTGACTCGCCGAGTACCTCCATAGATGAGTTAAGCTTCCGACTCACTGAGTCACACCCCGTGACTCACTGCTCACTCGACACTACGAAAAGGGGACAAACTCGGAGACTCGCGAACAGACTCGCCGAGTCGTTGCCATGCATCCACTAAATACACAGATTTGCTCGATTCCAGTCCATGCCATTCACAGATCTGGACTTCTAGGACACGAATCACACGTAAAGTTTCCAAATTTACGTGTGGATATTCACCAATATGGATTTTAGGGCTCAAAATGTCTCAAAAGGGTAGATCTAAGGTGAACAAGCAACATGGGGCCATAAAGCTAACAGATCTGAGCTCCTGGAGCTCAATCTTGCCTAGATCTAAGGGCCAATCAGCCTATTACGAAGTAATTTGCACATACAAACTTGGGGTTTGGCTCAAGAATGACTTACATGAAGTTATAAGCATAGAAACAGGGGAAAAACGGGTTATACCTCAAAGGAACTACTGAAAGAGTGCAAAGATGCCTGGATTCCTTTCCTTCCTCTTGATCTACTTCCCCTTCTTCCTCAAACCCTTCAAGAACACACACAATAGCCTCAAACTCTCAAGGAACAAGCTTAGAACGAGGGTTTGGAGCTTCTGGGGAGAGAATGGGGGCTGGCCTGGGCGGATAAGTCCTTTAAATAGGGTGCAAACCCCTGAAACTTAGGGTTTCATCCAATAGCTGTGACTCGCCGAGTCCAGGATATGGACTCGCCGAGTCGCCAACTTAAACGTGTCCCGGGTCCCGCATCCACTCGGCGAGTCGGACCTATGACTCGCCGAGTCCAAGGCTAAAAGAAAGGAAATACTCAAATAACATTTACGTACCAGGAACCGGGTGCTACAAATCTCCCCCACTTATTTTAGACTTCGTCCTCGAAGTCTGCTGCTCGATCCTGAAACAGCTCGGGATAATGCTCCATCATCTCGTCCACCGGCTCCCAAGTCCATTCCGAACCCTTGCGGTGCTGCCACTGCACCTTCACTAGCTCCACCTTCTTGTTCCTCAAATCCTTCGACTTCCTGTCGAGGATTGCGACTGGGCGCTCAATGTAATTCAGATTGTCATCCATCTGAATATCCTCCAAAGGTACTACTGCAGAATCGTCCACTAGGCACTTTCGCAACTGAGAAACATGGAAAGTGTTGTGGATCTGGCTGAGCTCGGCTGGCAGATCCAACCTATACGCTACCTTGCCTACCCGGGCTACGACCCTGAACAGTCCGATGAATCGCGGGCCCAACTTGCCCCGCTTCCTGAATCGAATGACGCCTTTCCAGGGCGACACCTTCAGGAGAACCATATCCCCGACTTGGAACTCCAAATCGGATCGACGCTTGTCGGCATAACTTTTCTGGCGACTCTGAGCAGTCTGAAGCCTGCTTCAGACCTGCTGGATCCTCTCGGTCGTCTTGAGCACCACTTCGGTGCTCCCCATGACCCTCTGGCCAACTTCACCCCAGCATATCGGGGTCCTACACCTCCGTCCGTACAACATCTCGAAGGGAGGGCGGTCGATAATCGCGTGATAGCTGTTGTTGTAGGAGAACTCGGCCAGGGGAAGATAGGTATCCCAGCTACCACCGAAGTCTAGCACGCACGCCCGCAGCATATCCTCCAGAGTCTGGATGGTCCGCTCGCTCTGCCCATCCGTCTGCGGGTGAAAGGTAGTGCTAAAATGCAGACGAGTGCCCAACTAGTCATGGAATCTCTTCCAAAATCTGGAAGTAAAACGCACATCCCTGTCCGAGATCACTGATACTGGCACCCCATGCCGTGCCACAATCTCCCTGATGTAGATGTCGGCAAATTTCTCAGCCGATATGCTCTCCTGAATCGGGATAAAGTGAGCACTCTTAGTCAATCTATCCACGATGACCCAAATCGAATCCACTCCACGTGCGGTCCTGGGAAGCTTCGTGATAAAATCCATCGTGATATCTTCCCATTTCCACAGTGGAACATCCAACGGCTGCATCTTGCCATGCGGTCTCTGATGTTCGGCCTTGACCTTCCTGCAGGTCAAACATCGCTCGACATACCATGCCACATCCCGCTTCATGCAGGGCCACCAATAGTCTAGACGAAGATCCCTATACATCTTCGTCGCCCCGGGATGAATAGAGAATCGGGACTTGTGCGCCTCCTCCATCAGAATCTGGCGCACGCCTCCGTGATACGGCACCCACACCCTACGGTGTAGTGTCAAAAGTCCTCGGCTATCATAATCAAAGGAGGAAACTTGACCCACCACACGCTCGCTCTTCCGATGCTCCTCCTTGATAGCCTCCTGTTGAACCTCCCGAATCTGCTCCAACAGGGGAGTCACCACGGTCATCCTCATGCAAACGTCCCTGATAGGCGCCGCCTTGCGGCTAAGCGCATCGGCCACCACATTGGCCTTCCCCGGGTGGTAAAGGATCTCACAATCATAATCCTTCACCACGTCCAACCATCGACGCTGCCTCATGTTCAGATTCAGCTGATCCATGAGGTACCTCAAACTCTTGTGGTCCGTGTAGATGGTACATCGAACCCCGTAGAGGTAATGCCGCCAAATCTTGAGGGCAAAGACCACCGCCCCCAACTCCAAATCGTGCGTCGGGTAGTTCGCCTCGTGAGGCTTGAGCTGCCTCGAAGCGTAGGCAATGACATGCCCCCTCTGCATCAGTACCGCGCCCAACCCAGAAATGGACGCATCACAATAAACCACAAAATCCTCTACGCCCTCTGGCAGGGCTAAGATCGGCACCTCACACAATTTCTGTCTCAGCGTCTCAAATGCAGCCTGCTGCTCGGGTCCCCACCGAAAGACCACGACTTTCTTCGTCAGCCGCGTCAGGGGTACGACTATCTTGGAGAAATCCTGGATAAATCTCCGATAGTAGCCTGCCAATCCCAGGAAACTCCGAATCTCAGATGGAGACTTCGGAACCTCCCATCTCATCACGGCCTCAACCTTGGCCGGATCGACCAGAATCCCGTTCTGATTGACGAGGTGTCCAAGAAATTGCACCTCGCGCAACCAAAACTCGCACTTGGAGAACTTGGCATACAAGCTCTCCCTCCTCGGGGTCTCTAACACCTCTCTCAGATGCTCCTCATGTTCCTCCCGAGTCTTGGAATAAACCAAGATATCATCGATAAAGACTATCACAGACCGGTCCAGCATCGGTCTGCATACGCGGTTCATGAGGTCCATGAACGCGGCAGGAGCATTGGTGAGTCCAAACGGCATCACCACGAACTCATAATGGCCATAGCGCGTCCGAAACGCGGTCTTCTGCATATCCTCCTCCCTGACCCTCATCTGATGATAACCCGAACGCAAATCAATCTTGGAGAACCAAGATGCTCCCTGAAGCTGGTCAAAGAGGTCATCAATCCTCGGAAGCGGGTAACAGTTATTCACCGTTACCTTGTTCAGTTCCCGATAATCTATACACATTCGATGCGACCCGTCCTTCTTCTTCACAAACAGAATCGGGGCTCCCCAGGGTGAACTGCTTGGACGAATAGATCCCTTGTCTAGCAGCTCCTGCAGCTGCGTAGACAACTCCTGCATCTCGGGAGGAGCCAACCGATACGGTGCCTTGGCTATCGGAGCCGCACCAGGAACAAGGTCAATCCTGAACTCTACCTGTCGCTCCGGAGGTATCCTAGGAAGCTCCTCTGGGAAAACATCTGCAAAGTCCCGGACCACCGGAACCTCGCTCACTGTCGCCTTACCCGCCTCCCGGGTATCCATCACATACGCGACATATCCTGCGCATCCCTGCTGAAAGTAGCGCCTAGCCCTCGCTGCTGAACATACAGCGGGTCCATACTGGGGCCTCTCACCATGAATCACTAACTCCCCCCTGCTTGGGGTCCTGACCCGCACTAGCTGCTGCGCGCAATCTATCACAGCTCCATTAGGGCTCAGCCAATCCATGCCTATAATCACCTTGTTCCCATGCAACGGTATGGGAACCAAATCTACCAAATAGCGCTCCTCGAACAAACGCAACACGCAATCTCGAAATACCATCGATGCTCGCACCGATCGATCATCAGCAATCTCCACCTCCAAAGGGCAATCTAACTCGCCTGATGGCTCATGAAACTTCTTGCTAAGCGCAAGGGAAACGAATGATCGGGACGCACCCGAATCAAATAACACCTGAACTGGGAGGTCGTTCACATGGAACGATCCTAATGCATACGTATACATACAGAGCACATATCAATAACATAACATTATAAAAATAAGATAGAGGGAAAGAATCATACCCGTCACCACATCGGGTGCGGCGCGTGCCTCCTCGGTAGTCAGCTGAAATGCTCGGCTCCTCACCACTGGAGCCTCTGACTTGCCCTGCCGGCCATCCGTGATCCGCAGGGTCGCTGGAGCTGGCGCCTTCACCGGCGCTGAAACTGTCAACTGGGGGCAATTGGCCTTCTTGTGGCCCCTCTGGTTGCAGTGAAAACACAGCAACTCTGATGTCTGAATAACTGCTGCCGGAGCAGTGCAATCCCTGTTGATGTGCCCGGACTTGCCGCACTTGTAGCAGCCTGATGATCCCATCCTGCACGCCCCCTCGTGCGGCCTGCCGCATTTCCTGCAGCGGCTCGGTCCTGACTGGCCTTTCGGCCTACCATCTGATCCCTTGGGCTTCTTCCCCGAAGCCCCTCCTGCCTGTCCCTCCTCCAATTTCCGTTTCCGGATGTGCTCCAAATCTATCTCCCTCTCCCTCGCCCTGGCAATCATAGAGTCCAAGGTAGGGCAAGCCGAAAAACTAACATGCTCTCGGATGTCGGCTCGTAGCATATCATGGTAACGAGTCCTCCTCATGTCCTCGTCACCGGCATACTGGGGCACCAACAAAGCCCTCTCCCGAAACTTGGCGGTGATCTCCGCCACAGTCTCCGTCGTCTGTCTCATGTCAAGAAACTCTCTGGCCAGCTGCTGAAGCTCGACCGCCGACGTAAACTCTGCCCTGAACCTGGTCACAAAGTCCAACCAGGTCATAGCCTCGATAGCTGAGGCTCCCAACGAGTCACCCACTGACTCCCACCAATCCCGGACTCGGTCCCGTAAACATCCTGCTGCATACCTCACCTTTGACCCCTCGGGGCAGAAGCTAGTCAACTGGGCAGACTCGATGTCTGCAATCCATCGCCTGGCAGCAATGGGGTCTTTCACCCCATGGAAATCCGGCGCACCACTGCCCCTGAAGTCCTTAAAGGACAGTGTGCGAGATCCCGACTGGCCAGATGTCATGTCGCTCCTGAACACCCTGAGGCGATCCTCCATCAACTCGATGATCCCTTCCTTGATCGACCCAAAGATAATGGGAGTCGACTCAAGGATACCCCTGGTAATCTCTGACGCGATGAACTTGCGTAGTCCCTCATCAACCGGCTCGGAACCTGATCCCAAACCTGACCCCTCTCCTGAACCGCCATCTACCGGCCTCGATCGAAGTACCACCATTCTTCAATACATCACAACAATCATTAGTGATACTGATACTCCCGGAGGGATCACATCTACTTACAAGTTCCCTGGTCTTATCTTGGCCATCCTTGGTTCGGGTACGGATCCTCTGCTTTCAGTAGTACGGGACCATACTACCTTCCACATCTATCCGCACCTTCTTCAAGGAATGCCTCGACTCCACCAGATCCCTTTCACTACTGCTGATTACTGCTATACTCATCCTAGGCTTGCCCTAGGGAAATCTCTAGTTCCACTCTAATCAGTCCTCAGCTGCTGCAGGCCTCCTTGTAATGCCAATTAGCCATTACCCGAATACCATCACATGTGACGAGGCTCAGATAATCCTTCGAGTACCCGACTCGTCCCTACAACGGTTGGACTCAAACAAGAGCTGCGCAGTAGGATCAAATCCGGCATTCTAAGATTATTCAACCCTGATCACATGTGACGTGACGCATTCGCCTAATGGCTAACTCCCATTATTCAGAGTCCCACGTAGCACGAAGCAAGCAACATTCAGACAAGGGTAAAAATTTCAACTAACTCTATCTACCTTCAGAACTGAGCTAGCATAAAGTGCTAAGCTCATACTACCAGGCATAACCTAATCAGGCTATCCTACTTACTGTCTACTCAATAACTAGCATGCAAGTTCCCATACAACTGGAACACATAAAGCAGGCACATAAGGCATCACTCCTAGATCCTTAGTCCTATTCTAGCATGCTGTTCTACAAAAGCTGATAAACATAACATAAACTTGTATGGGTACTTGGGGATACTTACTTGAGCTCGGCCGGTCGCCCACATCACACACTTCGTTCTTTCACAAAACTCTTTTCTCAATTTTAGAAAACATTTTCTTTTAGAAAATCTTTTAATCCCTCGATTTGAGTTCAGACACTCCCGAAGGTGTGTCCGAATCCCTCAAACCAGGGCTCTGATACCAACTTGTAACGACCCAATTTTCATGACCAAAAATTTCATTTTAAAAACATTACTTTAGAAAATATTAAAAACTAAAAACATTGTCTGATCAAATCATAACACAGGTGAACCATGTCTAAAAGCCAATTCATACATTCAATCAAAATATCAGAGTACAAATCCCAGTGAAGCTCGTAAATGCGGAAACCAGAGAGTGTGTGTGTGTGTGACATGCTGCTACCGCGCCGGCTCCTTTCCCCTAGCTGAGGAGGTACCTGAAACCAAAACTGAAGACTGTAAGCACAAAGCTTAGTGAGTTCCCCCGTCGTACCACATACCATACAAACACATAACATACATACTGCCAGGCTATTCTGGGGTGCCTGACTACCCGGTACGGCCGTTCTGGGGTGCCGTCCTACCCGTGTCAAGCCATTCTGGGGTGCTGACTACCCATGTCAAGCCATTATGGGGTGTTGACTACCCATGTCAAGCCATTCTGGGGTGCTGACTACCCGTCGGTCCTAACAACCGACCACAGGGACTGGTCCCCTCATACTACCTCTATCGCATATAACATAACAAGCCAGCATGCAAACATATCATCATATACTGTCAGACGTATCTGGGGTGTCTGACTACCCTTCGGTCCTAACAACCGAACTCGACTACTATCACATACAACGTATCATGCTAGCATATAACATATCAGGTAGTAGTAAACCTAGATGATATCACAAAGACAATCATCTACCATACGTCTCCTACTGGTGGGTCGGCGTTGAAGCCTTAGACCCACCGCTACTGGAAGGTAACTCACCTCGAAGTAGCTGCTGATCTGATCGGAAACTGACTGCCTACTGCTGCTGCTGCTGCTCCGGAAATCCTCCGGCTGCAATTCCCACAATATACCCAATCAAACACTGCGCACTGACCTTTGGGTAAAAAGACTATTTTACCCCTGACCATGCCCTAAGTCAAAGTCAGAGTCAACTTTCAGTTGACCCGACTCGCCGAGTTGGCTTTCCAACTCGCCGAGTCCCTATCCAAACGACTGCCCTGAATCCCGATCCTACCCGTCGAGTTAGGCGACGACTCGACGGGTTTACCTTCTTAACCAATATTCAAGTCCTTCATCCTACTCGCCGAGTTGTATAAACAACTCGTCGAGTTCATCTTCATCCGATGAACTCTTATGCTAAGACTCGCTGAGTTGTATGAACAACTCGCCGAGTCTGTTCTTGATCTAAGGAGATTGCCTTGAACTCGCCGAGTCAGGGCATTGACTCGCCGAGTACCTCCATAGATGAGTTAAGCTTCCGACTCACTGAGTCACACCCCGTGACTCACTGCTCACTCGACACTACGAAAAGGGGACAAACTCGGAGACTCGCGAACAGACTCGTCGAGTCATATGAACGACTCGCCGAGTCGTTGCCATGCATCCACTAAATACACAGATTTGCTCGATTCCAGTCCATGCCATTCACAGATCTGGACTTCTAGGACACGAATCACACGTAAAGTTTCCAACTTTACGTGTGGATATGCACCAATATGGATTTTAGGGCTCAAAATGTCTCAAAAGGGTAGATCTAAGGTGAACAAGCAACATGGGGCCATAAAGCTAACAGATCTGAGCTCCTGGAGCTCAATCTTGCCTAGATCTAAGGGCTAATCAGCCTATTACGAAGTAATTTGCACATACAAACTTGGGGTTTGGCTCAAGAATGACTTACATGAAGTTATAAGCATAGAAACAGGGGAAAAACGGGTTATACCTCAAAGGAATTGCTGAAAGAGTGCAAAGATGCCTGGATTCCTTTCCTTCCTCTTGATCTACTTCCCCTTCTTCCTCAAAACCTTCAAGAACACACACAATAGCCTCAAACTCTCAAGGAACAAGCTTAGAACGAGGGTTTGGAGCTTCTGGGGAGAGAATGGGGGCTGGCCTGGGCGGATAAGTCCTTTAAATAGGGTGCAAACCCCTGAAACTTAGGGTTTCATCCAACAGCTGTGACTCGCCGAGGCCAGGATATGGACTCGCCGAGTCGCCAACTTAAACGTGTCTCGGGTCCCACATCCACTCGGCGAGTCGGACCTATGACTCGCCGAGTCCAAGGCTAAAAGAAAGAAAATACTCAAATAACATTTACGTACCAGGAACCGGGTGCTACATAGTGCCTCAAATGTTGCACCTCTAATGGAGTCACAAACACCATGAGCAACAAGATGACTCAGGAGAGGGAGGAGAAGCACCAAAAACATCCAAAAACCCTTAGAGATCACTTTAGCCATATTTTTGGGAGCCTTAGGGGTCTTTATATACTTATGTGGGTTGCTAGGGTTTCAGGTGAAACCCTAATTCCCTGCTTAGGCCTTAAGCAACCCATGGAGTTCCCTAGAAAGCCCTTGGACGAAAAATGAGCTCAAACTTGCAAAGTGGAGGCTAGGGTTTAACAATGATACTTTGGAGGTGATGGAGGCTGAGGGTGGGGGAAACCCTATCCATCGCTTCCTTTAAATTGGGCCTTAAGCCTGTAAATTAGGTTTTAGCTCATCTATCGTTGCCACGTCGTGGCACACATGCTGTCACGTCATGATGACCTTTAATGAAATACACGCTTCATGCTGATTGCCACGTCGTGGTGATCCCTTCACCATGTCGTGACCAATCTCAAATCTCAAATTTATTAAGTTAAAAATTCATACCAGAAACCTGGCGTTACAGGTCTACGTCTGGTTATTTTGTTTTCCTTGGAGAAAACCTCATTTCATAGTCTTCCAAAAGACAATGACACATTTTCGTTCTAATGTGTAATCTGAATATCCTGAAATTGCTAACGTCGTGTATGACACATGCAAGATCCATAATCTATTTCTTGAATTACATTGCTCTCTCACAAGGCGACCATTATATAACGTAATAGCATAAATGTAATTTTTCTTTCATGCAACTTGGTGCAACATCAAATTACTAAGCATATCGAAATGAATATCCCATTTTGTTTAAGAAAAAGTTGTTCCTGGTGAAGTTCACGTTCTACATGTTTCCTATAGTGACAAAATCATAGATATCGTTACTAAAGTTTTACCGAAAGTATTTCACAAAACTAGGTGGAAGCTGGTAGCTTGAGGTTGTGACTTTTATTTGTTATATGAATATTTGACAAAGGCAGGTGAAAACTTTTGAAATATGCAAAATTACATAAAATAACAATTAAAAGAGATTATGTCAATCTTATTAAGGGTAATTTTTGAAATTGATTAAAAACGCCCAATAGTTTTTCCTTAAACGCTACATGAAGTAGCTTTTAGATTTTTATTGTTTTTATTTTAACTAAAATCTCAAAACTCGTACTCTCAATAAAACATTTTGTTTAAATCGTGTTTTTTTAACTATAATCTAAAAGCTCATAATCTTAATAAAACATTTTGTTTAAATCGAGTTGTTTTTTTTTTTTTTTAACAGAAAACTAGTAGCTCCAAAAAAAAAAAAAAAAAAAAACCTGTTGTCAAACATACGACTTCTTGCACAGCCTCAACATCCCGCTTCCTAAAGCTACTACAGCAGGGGACCATTAGGACTTATCTATTAGATATATTTAAAATCTCATGTATTTATCTAGCTAGGATAGTTAGATCAGGATTCTCCTTTGATACTTATCTATTACACTTATATATTGTACCATGGGACCATGCAAAAATAATGGAGAAAAGTAATTACACTTTGGTTTGAAAATATATTATAATCAATTGTCGACATATGAGAAGGTTGACATTATGTCGTAAGCGCTGCCATCACCCTTTTGTTTCTTTTAACTTATAAATCCCGACTTTTAGGAACCACCACTTTCTGTAATGACAAAGTTCTCATCAAGTGGTAAAGTTTAGAGGTTTTCATCCAATAGCTTTCTGAGTAAGGATTTCTTTTCGGCTTTTATGATGTTTTTCTGCACAATTCTAGTTCCAACCTGTTTTTTATCCAAAAATATTTGTGTTCTTGCTTTTGGATATTTTCAAAATGAAATCAATCTCTGTCTCATGAATTCGTCGATTTCTATTTGGGTTTCTTGCGCAAAGTGAATGGAACATGAACTCAATGTTCAAAGTTCTTGAAGCTGTTCTAATATTTCTAATTCAAAGCTTTGAATCTTGCTTCGCTAACTTCAAGAGCTCATAAAATGCTCCAGTTTTGAATCACGAAACGTCATTTTCGCCAATCATAAACAAGAACATAAAGTGATCAGGTTAATTATTGGTTCATGAAAGCATATGAAAGTCTTGAGACGATTAAAACTAAAGAAAGAATATTAAAAATTTAACTTTATGCATTGGTTCACGATTTAGTAGCAACCATCTTCATATAAAATCTTGAATGATGCAATTTGAGTTCATAATCTAATCCCGGATATTTTAATTTTTTTTTTTCCAGAACCATGTCACTTGGTGTCCAAGGTTTTGTGTTCTTGTTAGCTATAGTCTTATTAGCAATATGTGCTCAAAATTCTCAAGCTCGTGTAACACATGAAAACAGGGTGAAATCAAAGGTGTATTTAACACCCAAAATACCTCAACATCCGGGTTCCGTTTCAAATAAAACTTACTATAATATAGAGTTCCCAAAAGGTCATATTGCTATAAAGAGTTTCAATGCCGAGTTTGTCGATGAAGAAGGGAATCCTATTTCCCTTCAAGAAACGTATCTCCACCATTGGGCTGTAGTAAGATACTACCAACGAAAGGGTAATAAAGAACCAAAATATAACAGTAATCTAGGACTCCACCAATCAGATTTGGTTGTTGCTAGGAACGCTGGAGTATGCAATGGTGGTCTTTCCCAATTTTTTGGTTTGGGATCTGAAACACGAAAGACAGATACACATGTCCCTGATCCTTATGGAATCGAAGTGGGTAATCCACTTGAAGCTCCTGCTGGATATGAAGAGAAATGGATGCTTAATGTTCATGCAATCGACACTCGGGATGCAGTAGATGCTATGGGTTGTGCTGAATGCAGGTATGATTATGTAATTCAAACTTGAACGCATTTATAAGCGTTTGAGATTTTTATATATTATGGGTTTTGTGTAATGGATTTGGTGATGGTGATGCAGATGTAGTTTGTATAATGTGACTGAGGATAAAGATGGTCAGCCTTTCAAACCAAACTACGTGGGAGGTTTTTTCTGTTGCTACGATGGAACACAATGCAAAGTGAAAAATGGGGTTAAAAGTGTGAAGAGAAACATTTACATGAAGTATACTGTTGAGTGGGTTGATTGGAGTGACTCCATTGTACCCGTTAAAATCTATATATTTGATGTGACTGATAGTTGGCAGAAGACAAGAATCCATGATTGCTTGGTAATTTAATTAGCTCATTATGACTTCACCTTTTGACATGAAACTTGTCTAAAATTTGGCACATTTATTGGATCTTTTCGTGTTTTCCTACAGCTAGAGTATGATGTCGAACAATGTGCCACTGGAGTTGCAACTAATGATTGCATAAGTGCGAGAAGATCACATACAAGCATCCCAACTTCTGGTGATGTGGTGTATGGTGTTGCACACCTACACAATGGTGGGATAGGTTCTGTACTATATGGGGAGGTGAATATTTCAGTTTTTGAGTAAGGTGTTGTTTCTTTTATTGGCCTGGGTATATATATGGAGTCAAAGCTTTGGGTTTTAATTTATTCAGGATGGACGGGTTATTTGCTCTTCTAGAGCTATATATGGGGAAGGAAATGAGGCAGGAGATGAAGCTGGTTACATGGTAGGAATGACCACATGTTACCCTAAACCAGGGTCTATAAAGATAGCAAAAGATGAAGTTTTAACTTTGGAGTCTAGTTACAGCAGTAAAAAGAGCCATATAGGAGTCACGGGGTTCTTTTACATTCTTGTTGCGGAATCTTAGAGTCTTCTATGATGTTGAGTTCTCCATATCCACTATGATCTCTACCCTTTATTCATTAGGGATTTTGCAAAGGATTGCTCACTTGATGTGGGAGAATAAGTAACATTAACTTGAAAGAATACTGTAATATCAATGGAACGGAGAATTATAAAACTTTAGCTATTTACAAATTTTACATGATATATAACATTTTTAATTCCCGCCATTTAAGTTGGTTTAGTTTCAAGGTTGATACTAGTGTATTTTTAACTATATATGCGAAAGCATTGTATACCAAATTGGTTGGCACCGGTTTATTTTTTTTTGACCATTTTAAGAACCGAAGACCAGACCGGCTGCTTGTAAATGGCCCCGGTTTGTGTGGTTATCAGGATTGGTTTCAGTAACAACTTACAACACCACAATAGGACTGATTTATGAATTCTCACAAAACACCCCAAAAAGCCCAATTCATTATCTCATTTACTGTGACATGGAGACTTATTCTTTTTCTAATGCAGACCTAGCAATAACATATAAAAATTTCTGAATTTGGTTAAATTCCTATTTTTGATCATTATTCAAAATCTTGTAAATTTTTTACTCCTAGATTAGGATTCCAATTAATTTTGTTAACTTAGCCAATCGAAGACTTTTTATAGCCAAAGATGTTGACATATTTATAAAATCATAAATTCAAAACCAAACTACTAAATGTCTATCGACATTCCAAAAAATTCAAAAACAAATATAATAATGTAACAAAGTATGTAATGTTGCAACTTAATCATCTGTAGAAATATTCCGTTTTCTGTTACTGTTTCTCTGCTTATCGCCTCTTTAATATTTGTAGATAAAACCAAAACCAAGCAATTATTAAATTTCACATATAATATGATAAAAAAACTATGAAGTTATTACCTATAACAATGTCTTTCATTGAAGTAGCCGTTATACGAAAAAAATCGCTTCTACATTCGTAGATGTTTGTCTACATCAAGAATCTCAAAAAAACAAATGTGTAACGACTTTAAAGATGATGACTCAATTTTTGTTTTAATTTTGCTTTATTTAGAAAAATCAACAATTTGTTTTTGAATCTCAAAGTCTTCATGTTCGGCATCTCTCAAGATCACGAAGAAAGCTAACTTCATATTTTAAAAAAAACACATAATTTGTCGGAAATTTTGAACATCTTATATGTGGAATTCCACATAGTAGGACAATCAGGACATAAAAACATTTTTGATGTGACTCAACAATCTTTAAAGTACCTTTCAAATTTAATTACTCTTTATGACAATTTTGTAATATATATCGAACTTCCTTTTGGGAATAGTGAATATGATACTTATTCCGTTTTAAAACTTTTTTCACAATGAGGTTTGAGATATGAGCCATACATATTATACGAAAATATTTCACACCATCGTAGTGATTGTGTTGGGTTTCATTAAAAACTCGACCGCCTTATCATTAGTATACACATTATCAAATGTCATTGTCATAATGTTTTTAATCCCCAAACCATCTATGCTCTCTAACAAATCACGACTCGTATCCTTGTCCCTATGACTAACTATGTTTCTAAAGTTAATAATATGTTTATGCACTATACAATTGTCATCTATGAAATGAGTTGTAACAACCATGTAGTTTACCCTTTGACATGATGATGTGCAAGTAGCCTAGTAACTTATTATTTCTCTATGCAATATTTACCAACATCCCTACACATTTTGTGATGTGATAGCAAAGAAAACTTCCTATTTAAAGCAATATCATGTTCAACAAATGTCTCATTTTCTAATAATTTGAAACAAAATTTCACTAACAATGAACGAGTTTGATATAACGTTTTTTTTATCCTAGCCTTATCATGTTTTCAGGTTTGCACATGACCTTCCCCACCAACTTATTTTTATACTGAATGTACTTTGTTCTTTCATGGCAACATTCATTGGTTCTTGTCACACTTAGGGTAATGTTTTTTAAGTCTATAAGTTCCATTTCATTGTAGATTGACTTTAAGTATCATGGCGCAATACTTACTTTAACGACCCGGATCTTCTATACATATATTCTATGGAAAATATCAGAGTTTTACATATAATGCGGAAAACAAATTAAACCTTCTACTTCCCAGGATAAATTATTGGTGTATACTATCATTAACCAAAAATATAGTTTCTACATTACCGTTTATGTGAGAAGATCACAATTTGAATGTAATGGGGAAATAATAATAGTATTGTAGTCTTGTATTATAGTAACTACTGTTGTACTAACTACCTTAAACCAATTGTTATTTAAGGTAGAATGTGATATGATTGCACCATACTATCGACTAATAACACGATGATGAAAGACGTCGGAAGAATTGACATTTGACACCCGTAGACTTGCAAGTCCCACTGTAGCGAACAGCAAGGTGTAGGATAGTCAATCCAGTACAAATCTATACACAAATTCACGCTCTCCATCCAGGAGACTCTGGCTACAAATCGAGCCATGGCAGTGATGCCATGCCTCGAAATAATGGTTCACATTTATGTTATAGTATTCTTGTATATGTATTGTATGTACTAGTGTAATGTATGTTCTCTCTGTCTAGTATGTAGTATGTTTTCTTTGTTTCTCATCATAGTATGTTCTCTTGTAAAGTGTATTGTATTGTATGTATTGTTTCTCGTTATAGTATTCTTTATCTGTTTCTCGTTATAGTATTCTCTATCTGTTTCTCGTTATAGTATGTATTGACTCATGTATGAACTGACTCTTTGTATGTTTCATTGTACTAGTAGTAATGAGTAGTGTCTTCCTAAACTATACCTATTATAGTTTACTAGTAAAGTTGTTTGTAATAACTGAGTGTATTGAACTGAGATAAAAGATTTTATGTCTATGCATATATACATAATATACAACTAAGGATCAAATGACACTCGGACAAACAACAGGATACTCTAAGTCCACAACCAAACAAGGAACAGGAAGTAAAGAGAGTTATCAGTCCTAAGTCCTTCAAACCTTACTTATATAACTATATATGCATTTGACATGGTTTTGACAATATATAAGTTTAAAAGAGTTAAAAGAAAAGGTTTGTCATGTAAGAGCAAGTTTGATAAAGAGTTTAACATGTAAAAGAGTTAGATAAACATTTTGAAGTAGTTTGTTTGATAAAACAGCTAAAAGTATAGCAAATCCATTGTTTGATAGTTATTAATCACATGTGATTGATATAATAACTATTACGTTTCAACTTGTATCCCCCTCCATAAAAGCATTTAAAATATTTTAAAAGATAGATTAAGGGGTATGAACTCACCTGTAGTGAGTGATACGGAAGTATGTTTGGAAATAGGATGTAGAGTGTCAGGTGAAACCTTGAGCACACAAAGATCCTAATAAACATATAATGACATGTATCTGCATTTGATTTGTGTATAAACAACTAATTATAAGGGATAACACCCTAATAGACTAGGAAAGTCTTAGATTGAAGGGATACAATCACGTATGACTGCATAACTAGGGTGTATGGCCACCCTAAAGAGTTTACGGTCCAAATGGCATGACCATAAGTGTTTACGGTCAAGATGGTTCACGGTCCTATGTGTTCACGGTCCATGTGTTCACGGTCTAATGACCTTAAGATCATGGAGTTAACGGTCTAAGGAGATCCAACCATAAACTCATCAAATCTTGCATAAATGATGGTTTTCAAGGGCTTCATTCAAAGGCATCGGATTCTAGGGACCATGCTTAGCCTTAGGAAGGGTTTAGGGTCTCTAATGCACCTTTCATTAGAGTTTACGGTCTAAGGAGATGCTCTTAGACCGTAAACACCTTGTTCTTTGCTAAAAGTGATGTTTTCAAGGTGTTTAACTAGTGATTCAAGCATATATTAAGCTAAGGGTGGTGTACTTACTTATTAGAAGCTTGTAAGCGTGATTAGGATCCAAGACACACTAGTGTGTATTCTTGGTGTTCTTCGTGAAATGAAGAACACTTGAAGATCTATCAAAATGAAGAGATTTCATGGATGAAATCATGCATAACCACTAGATAAAGAGATGTAACAACAAATCAAAGGAAAGAATTCTTACATTTTTGGAAGATCAAGATGAAGATCTTATGATACTTGAGAGAGAATTCAGTTTACTAGTCTTGTAATGGAGAGAAATGATCAAAATGATCATGTAATATACATATATAGGGAGTTTACGGTCACCATGACCGTAAGCTCCAATCTTCCTGACCATAAGCTCCTTTTAAGGAGGTTTACGGTGTCACACCCCAAAACCGGAACGGCGGAAACGTTCGGGGGTGGAGGACGTCATGTCAAGTATCACGAGATATGTATATGGTAAGCAAGTAATGAACAACCATTTCATTTAGAAAGAAAGTGTTTACAATGTATGTGTTCACAAAACATAGAAGTCATAAACAAATAACAAAACAAGACTTGAAGCTATAATGCTCCATCTTCTGAAGTCCTAGCACGAGCACCTGTCTAATAGTCTCCTAAGAATACAAGTTATTTGAAAGAGTTGATCAGCAATTAAGCTGGTGAGTTCATAAGATTTTAGTGATGTGAGTAAGCTGTAAAAATATGGTTGAAAATGTATATGTAAAGTGCTGTAAGCTGTAAGGTGTTGTTTTGTAAAGTTTTCCTGTTCCTCTAGAAAATCATATATTTCCTACTTAAAATGGGAGTTGGGTAAAATGACACTACAAGCCTTTCTATGCGTAATAAGTGGGTACAAGTTATATATACTTGGAGTAAACAAACAATCGATTATGCGCATCTGCCCTCAACCTACAACCCGACGGGGTACAGTAATAAGGCGGATAGCACATATTCCATTGGTTGTTAGATCGTTGTCATATATAACCTTGGTGTATTCACTTGTTACTCATGGAGTTATTTGTAGTGGTTCCTTTATATCTAATGGAGAGTTCCTTTTAAGAAAACCTATATTTCTTATAATAAAATATTGACTATGGTGATTACTTTTATAATAGCTTTGTTTATACTGCTATATATATAATTTGATATCGGGTTGATAGTAGATTGGGTGACCTCGGTGTAAGCCCACATCCAACGGGAACAGGACGTACAGCGAAGAGCACACATCCTACTAGCTGTTGGATACTAGTCTTATATATAAGCATGGTGTATAAACTAAGGTATTATAGAGTTAACTCACTTAAAGTCTTTAAAACTGTACTGGCTTAATAAAATGGATTAAGCCCTTAACTGGAAAATCGCTAGTTTTGTATACCAAAAGTACTGACTTTGAAACGAAAGTTTTGTACTAGAAAAATTGTGCATTGACCCTGTGTCCTATGACCTGATCCATACCTGGTACCCTTATGATGACTTAATGTATACTAAGCATAAATATATATAGATTCGGGTAGATAATAGATTGGGTGACCTCGGTGTAAACCCACATCCAACGGGAACAGGACGTACAACGAAGAACACACATCCTATTAGTTGTCGGAATCTACTTAACATATATGTATCCTATAGGGTATACATTACGGAATCATAAGGTTAGCATCATGGTTCTAACTTTTTAAAAGTAGCCTTCTACCAAGACTCAATTGTTTTGAAAGCATTCTTCTACCAAGACTCTACTGTTATGAAAGCAGTCTTCTACCAAGACTCTACTGTTATGAAAGCAGTCTTCTACCAAGACTCTACTGTTCCTTTCTCAATTGTAAATTACATTCTCCCTAGTTTATAACCTATCTCGAATAGAGAATAGATTAACCTTCAAGTGTTACTGACACTTTATGAAAGTAATAGGAGAAATGAGTACCCTGATGTCGTTTATAATGACATACGGAGGTACTATCAACCTAAAAACATATTTGTTTTATTACGGTCATAATGTGAAAGCTGGAACCCCTACTAACCGATCTCATGTATGGAGATTGAGGGAACCAAACGCGACCCGAGCAAATCCATTCAAGCCGTGTAATTCACATTAAAGTTAGATCATGTCTGCGTGTTGTCATGCTATAGCAAATTAACTTGTTAGTTATGTTATGTTATGTTCTGTTCTGTTCTGACTCTTTGTGTGCTTCATTGTACTAGAAGTAATGAATAGTATTCTCCTAAACTATACCTATAATAGTTTACTAATGCTCTAACTGGACTGTTACTGAAAAGACTCATTTATCTACAAAGTTATGCTTATACATTAAAATGGAGTTTTGTATAACTATAAAGTAACATAACCTTTAGAAGAGTTTTGAAATGTTTTAACAACTTATAAATAACATAAGTAACATTTTGAAAGATGTTTATAACAAACATTTACACAATTATCATTGTGTTCAACTTGTATTCCCCCCTTAAACAATTAAAATAGTTAAAAGATTCATTACGGGGTATGAACTCACCTGATGTGGGTGATTCAAACGGGTATGACATGAATATAGTGTTTATAAACAACTATATGAAAGATAACACCTTCCGGGACTAGGAAACACCTTGGCTAGGTGTTGGAATCACATGTGATTCAACATAGGAAGGTATAAGGCACAGATATGAGTTTACTACCATGAGTTCACGACCTAATGGAGTTTACGGCCGTAAACTCATGGTTACTCATGTGTTAGTGCAAGTTTGAAAGCTAGGGAATGTTTTAGGGACATTAGCTTTAACCTTGGATGAGAAAGACCACCTTCTTTGGAGTTTTTTTGAGGTGTTCACGGCCCAAATGAGTTTACTACCGTAAACTCATGGCCAATTATACTTATGAGGGTCCTAAAGGTCATAAGGAAGCATTCTAAATTCATGCCTAAGCCTTAGGAAGTGTTTGTGGCATTAAAACACTCTTATCTCGACTTTTCAGCCCTTGGACCATTTTGGCTTGAGCTTGCGGCTGTAATCACCTAGGGGTGATGATATTTTGATTGTTTTGAGTCCTAGACACATCATGGTAAAGTTCTATGCTTGTCTCTTGGCTTATGGAAGGCATTTAGGGCATTTTGGCACCCTAAGATGGAGTTCACGGCCCAAGAACTTCCTTGGCCGTGAACTCACTTCTAGCCTTGTTTCTTAATGTTTTGGGGGTCTAAAACAAGTAATGGTAGTCTCTAGGTTTAGTCCCAAGGCTTGGAGGGACATTGGGCACACTTTGGCCCTTATAAAGGAGTTTACTCTCCAAGATGTTCTTGGGCGGTAAACTCCCAAATCTTGTTGTTTTGGATTGATTTTCATGTTATTAAGGCATATAACAAACTTATATACACTCTAGGTTGAAGTACTCACAGTTGGGGGTGATAGGGTGAAGATCCTTGAGAGAGAAAATCGAATTTTCTCTAGCTAGAAATGTAACAAATGAATCCAAAATGGCTAAATTTTCTTTATATAGCCTTGAGGGTTTTTGGTCCGAATACCATTTTTGGACTGTAATATTCCAAACTCTTGAAGGTTTGGGCACTTATTGCAACATATTAAACCCTAGTGTATCCTCTCTCCTGATATCCTCTGGAGCACTAACCTTAAAACACTCAAACTCATCCCAAAAGTTTGATAGTTAGTTGATACATATTTGACTTCAATTGAAGTGGATGGTTTTACCTAATGGAAATTTTTGGGTTGTCACATACGGTTTTCTAGATGGTTTGGAACCTTAACTGATAAATCCAAACACTGATTCCTTTGATGCACTAGGCTCATAATGCTCAAACAGACTCTAAACAGTGCTAAAAGTTAGCAGAAACGAGTCTGACTTAGATTGAAGTGAATGGTTTTTTTCAAGATAGAAATTTCGGGTTGTCACATCATCCCTCCGTTAGAGAGAATTTCGTCCCGAAATTAGAGTTTGAGCAATTAAGATAATACAAATAACTAAGCGAACAGATGAGAATATTTCAGTTTCATTTGATCCTTACGCTCCCAAGTGAATTCAGGTCCTCGCTTGGCGTTCCACTGAGCCTTCACGATCGGGATATGGCTTTGCTTCGTTTGCTTGACCTCCCGGTCCATGATCTCTACAGGTTCTTCTAAGAAGTTGAGGCTCTCGTTGATCTCGATTTTGTCGAGTGAGATTAAAAGAGTCTCGTCGGACAGACACTTTTTCAAGTTCGAGACGTGGAAAGTAGAATGTACGTTACTGAGTTCACGAGGTAGGTTGAGTTTGTAAGCTACAGGGCCGATTCTAGCAAGAATCTTGAAAGGCCCTACATATCTTGGATTTAGCTTTACACGCTTTCCGAAGCGCATCAAGCCCTTCCAGGGTGATACTTTCAAAAGAACGCGGTTTCCCACCTGGAATTCCAACGGTTTCCTTCTCTTGTCAGTGTAGCTTTTCTGTTGGTCTCTAGAGGCTTTCAATCGTTCACGAATCTGAATGATCTTCTCTGTCGTTTCCCGAATGATCTCCGGACCTGTGAGAGTGCTGTCAGGAACTCATCCTTTAGCTAACTGGGTGTCACCCACCACATCCCAGCACAGAGGGGATCTGCACTTTTAGCCATAGAGGGCTTCAAATGGAGCAGCCTTTATGCTCGTGTGATAACTGTTGTTGTAGGAAAACTCAAAAAGGGGTAAATGAGTATTCCATGCCTTCCCAAAGTTGATCACACAGGCTCGCAACATATCTTCCAAGGTTTGAATAGTTCTCTCACTTTTTCCGTCGGTTTGCGGATGGTAGGTTGTACTCATGTCCAGCCTCGTTCCTAGGGAACTTTGTAACGACTGCCAGAACCTCGACGTGAATCTACTATCTCTATCAGAGATAATGGATATGGGAACACCGTGTAGTCGTATAATCTCCCGAATGTATGTCCTTATGAGCCTTTCCATCTTGTTAATCTCTTTGATGGGCAGGAAGTGTGCGGATTTGGTTAACCTGTCAACGATCACCCAAATGGTATCGACATCACCCGTTGTCTTGGGCAACTTGATGAAGTCCATTGTGATTCGCTCCCACTTCCATTTCGGTATCTCTGGTTACTGTAATAAACCTGAGGGTTTCTGGTATTCGACCTTGACCTTGGCGCAAGTAAGGCATTTACTCACGAAGGTAGCAATCTCTGCTTTCATGTTAGGCCACCAGTATAACTTTTTACGATCTAGATACATCTTATATGAACCTGGGTGGACGGTATATCGAGTGTTGTGCACTTCGGTCATGACCAAGTATTTGAAGCCACTGTGTTTCGGTGTCCAGATCCGATCCATGAAATATAAGGCTCCGCCACCCTTGACTTCCAAGTTCTTATCCATCCCTCTCAGGGATTCACTTGCCACATTTTCAGGTTTCAAAGCGTCGAGCTGAGCCTCCTTAATTTGTGTGGACAAGTGTGAATGGATAGTCATAGTCAATGATTTGACTCTACGACCAGAGTATTCTTTCCGACTTATGGCGTCAGCTACTACGTTGGCCTTGCTGGGATGATAACGAATTTTGCATTCGTAATCACTGAGTAGCTCGAACCACCGTCGTTGTCTCATGTTGAGCTCCTTCTGGTAGAATATATGTTGTAGCCTTTTATGGTCTATAAAGATAGTGCTTTTCGTACCATACAGATAGTGTCTCCAGATCTTCAGAGCAAACACAACTGCTCATAACTCAAGATCATGCGTGGTGTAGTTGACCTCGTGTGTCTTTAGTTGTCTTGAGGCATAGGCAATGACCATACCTCGCTGCATCAAAACACAACCGAGCCCTTGATTGTATGCATTGTTGTAGACCACGAAGTCTTCTATTCCTTCTGGAAGGGATAGTATCGGTGCGGTGCATATGGCTCGTTTCAGCGTTTGGAACGTTTTCTCTTGATTCTCTTCCCAGTCAAAGGCCACGACCTTCTGGGTCAAAGTCGTAAGAGGTTTCGCAATTTGAGTGAAGTTCTGAATGAACCTACAATAGTAGCCAGCGAGACCTAGAAATTGACGAATCTTGGTAGGCGTCTTTGGTGCTGACCAGTTCTCAATGGATTTGATTTTGGAAGGGTCCACATGAATTCCCTCTTCACTAACAATGTGACCCAGGAATTTGACTCTTCGAATCCAAAACTCACATTTAGAGAACTTCACGTAGAGCTTCTCTGATCGCAACGTTTCCAAGACCTGATGTAGATGCATACTATGCTCTTCCTTACTACGAGAGTAGATGAGTATGTCATCTATGAAGACGATGACGAACTGATCTAAGTAGGGATGACATACCATATTCATTAAGTCCATGAATATTGCGGGCGCATTAGTCAATTCGAATGGCATCACTACAAACTCGTAGTGTCCATAACGAGTTCGGAAGGCTGTCTTCAGAACATCCTCCTCTAGCACTCGTAACTGGTGATACCCGGATCTCAGATCTATCTTCGAAAAGTAACTCGCCCCTTGAAGTTGGTCGAACAAATCATCTATGCGAGGCAGAGGGTAACGATTCTTAACGGTTAACTTGTTGAGCTCCCTGTAGTCGATGCACATACGAAACAATCCATCTTTCTTCTTGACGAACAAGATCGGTGTTCCCCAGGGTGAGAGGCTTGGTCTTATAAAGCCCTTGCTGAGCAGTTCTTTAAGTTGACTGGACAGTTCTTGTATCTCTGCGTGTGCTAGATGATAGGGTGATTTGGCTACTGGGGTAGCCCCTTGAACTAAGTCGATTCTGAACTCAACTTGACGTAGTGAAGGTAATCCTGGTAGTTCTTCTGGAAAGATGTTGGGAAAATCACGTACTACTGGAATGTTCTTAATGTCCTTCATCTCTTGGCTCACATCGACAACATGAGAAAGGAATGTGCGACATTTATTTCGCAAGTATTTCTGGGCTTGAATACTCGAGATGATATGAAGGTTCGTGCCGGTTTTGTCGCCATAGACTACTAGAGTTTCGCTAGACGGCAAATTAAGGCGAAGAACCTTTTCATAACACAGGATGTCGGCACGATGTAGACTCCACCAATCCATGTCGATAATGACGTCGAAACTTTTAATTGAGACCGGCATGAGGTCGATTGCAAATGAATGCCTATCTAGAGTTAGATACATCCTATGTATATACTGCTAGTGCTCTCTGTCTTTCTGTTAGCCATTTCTACAGTGAACGGTTCTTTAAGTGTTCGTGATTTTTTCTTAATCAATTGAGCAAATTTTTGGTTCACGAAACTCCTCTCCGCTCCACTATCAAATAGTATGCAAGCATATGAATTATCGAGGAGAAACGTACCAGTGACCACTGTGGGGTCGACAATGGATTCCTCGTGGCCTATAGTCAAAACTCTTCCTACTCCGCCGGCATTCCTTGCCTTCAGTTAGTTCCTTTTGTAGTGGCCTACCTCGCCACAACCGTAGCAAGCCTGTCCCACAACAGTGCCGAGTACTTGGTTGATTGGCCTCGCCGGAGCTTTGCAGAAACAGACTGTGTGTCCCTTCCTGTTGCAGTTTGAACACTGCATTTCCCGGCAGGCTCTTGTGTGGTGGAAGTTGCATTTGTTACACTTGGGCAAACTTCCAACGTACTGCTTTATCGGAGCAGCAACGGCAGGTGCTATCGCAGCATGAACTGCCACGACCTGTTGCTTTTTGGCAACTTTCTGTTTCTTCTTGTCATCCCAGAATTTCCGCTTGTTGGCAGCGTCTTTGGAGGATTCTGAGATGGCTAGGGTTGTTGTTGTTAACGATGGGGTACGGACCCCATGGTCAATGAGTCGTTGTGCCATTCGCTTGGCACTATCGAAGGTAGCGGGGTTTGAAGCTAAAACATTCCCTTGAAATGGAGGAACCAGCCCCCATATATACCTCTCCACCTTCTTGGCTTCAGAAGGGACCATTCCCGGACATAGTGCTACCAGATCGCTGAATCTAGCAATGTAAGAGACTATGTCGGAGCCCTTCATGGTTAGGCTCCAGATCTCCTGTTCTAGCTTTTGAACTTCCCCCCTCGGCCAATATTCTTCGATCATGAGCTCCTTCAGAGCTTTCCAGTCTATAGCATTTGCCACTATAAGAGATAATGACTTGACATGGCTATTCCACCATGTCAAAGCTCGGTCCGCGATGGTGCAGGCGGCAAACTTGACCTTGCTCCCTTTCAGACAGGAATAGATATCGAAGATCGATTCCATCTTCTCGAACCACTGCAAGAGGGAAATGATTCCGCCAGTTCCATTGAAGGACCTGGGTTTACAGCCGGTGAAATCTTTGTACGAGCATTCCCTAACGCATACTGGAGTTTCGACAATAGTGGGAGGCACATAAGTCCCACTCCTACTAGTACCAGTATTGGTGAATTGTGCTAAGGCTGTAGTTACAGCCGCATTCACAGCAGCTTGGATAACCGTTGGGTTGTATTGAGGAGGAGGAGTTGGAGTTTGATTCGGAGTTATCGGAGTGGTGCGTCTCGCTGATCGACACGGAGGCATATTGTAGCTGTAATATCACAAAGATGAAGACATTGATAAGAATTTAATAAAGAGAGTGACTCATGGACTAACTCTCCATAGCCCAATAACACAGTTGAATAGTATGATTGAATGTAGATTTAAAACTAGAAGGATGAAAGCAATTGGATAATAATTTCCATAAGATTAGATATTTGTCAATTATACTGGTATTATAGATGTAACAAGTTTGGGGAAAAATGACCTAGAAGTAGGTCTTACATCAAACCAAGATGGGAAATTTTTTGATAGAGCTATGACCTAACAAGACTTAACAGATTCAAAGCCTTAACATAGATAGGAAATTAAACTAGAGTCTTTACATAACTAAGTTATATTCAAAAGAGAGAGTTGAGTAGGCTCTATCTACGACGAGAATCACTAGAATGAGTCCTTGACTCCGACAGATGGCGCTCCATGTCTCTCATACGCCTTTCATATGCTGCCTGTCGAGCTCGAAGTTTCCTGACTTCAGCTTGGGTTGCGGCAAGATCTCGCTGCAGAGCCTCATTGTCTCTCTTAGTCCTATTTAGAGACTCTTCTAGATGGCGAATGTGGACCGTGTTAACGCCATAGTTGACGTCAATTTCCATGACTCGGTCGATGGTTTCTCGACCTTGCTCGACATTCCGAGCAACCTTACGGACCATGATGGGCAGAACTCGGTCAGTTGAGCCTCCCTCACTTAGATTGTAAAAGCTTCGGTCTCCATTGAAGGGTAATGGATGACCCTGCTCATCACTCCAACGGTTCAAGTTTGTCGCCCACAATGGTGTGGGACCTTGAAATGCTGGTCGGAGGTTAAGGTTTGGGATTGGAGCTTCTTGTGGTAGGTTGTTGACTTCTGGTTCGGAATCAGAATCATCAGAAAAGCCTTCAGCGAGGTGATCATCCAAAGGGATTGGATGGTCATCTTTTGGCTCTGCTTCAAGCCATCCAACATTGCCTTCGTTTAGGAAGTATGGGTCGCCGTGGGGATGGAATCCAACCATGATATCTACGCGAGAAAAGGGGTATAAGAAATAATTAATTGACGTACTAATTAGATAATTATAAAATGATCTTTATCAGTTACTTCAATACTTGCATAGTGCATACAAGTTACATGTAATCAAAACAGGATAGACCTTCGAATAAGTGACCCTAACTCCAAATCCACAACCAAACAAGGAACAGGAAGTAAAGCAAAGATCACAGATTCTAAGTCTATGACATCCTAGTCACATATAAACTTAGCGTATCCACTTAGCAACTATTGAACTACTAATAGAGACCTTTAGTTATCAGATAAGTAATTATAGTAGCACAAAATACTCCTATAGTATTTTAAGTTTATGTTTTGTTCTAATGTTTTCATTGTAGTAGTGTTGGTAAGTTTTTAGACTTGTTGCCACACCATAATCATTCTCGGGCATATGCTAATCACTTATCGGACCAACATAGTTGATCAGGCTATATCATTCCTAGAACTGACCATACATCCCCAAGCCTACTTGTGATGTTCAACAATCGTAATACTTTTGTTCTGTCCTAAGTGACACTGATTTTAGTATGAATGCAGGTATGTATACTTGGTTAAATATTTTATTATTTAAAAGTATAAACTCTTGGTCAGAGTATTTTAATCCTGTTTTGTTTATAGTTTGTATATCTTTTATGGGTTGATATACTCGATTCACTATAAACAATGCTCTGATACCAATCTGTCGCACCCCAAAACCAGAACGGCGGAAACATTCGGAGGTGGAGGACATCATGTACAGTATCACAACAAATAGTAGTAAACAAGCAACAACATCATCCATTGCATTAAAAATATAATTTAATACAAGTGTGTTCTTTTTAGTTTATAACACACCAAAAATGTAAATCAAAATAAGAGACGAGTCTTGAACGAGCTCCATCATCTCAAAACCTGGCATCGGTACCTGTCTACTAATGACCTGAGAATACAAGGTATTTTGAAAGAGTTGATCAGCTTTAAAGCTGGTGAGTTCATAATCATTTTAGTGTCATTGTTTGTATGAAAATGTTTCTAAGTGTTTGATGTATAAGTTTGTAAATATTTGTAGTAAATTTTTGTATCTCCTAGAAAATCCTATATTTTCTACTAAACGTAGCCTTCAACCAAGGCATCAAATGTTCTGTATGTTTGTTTCTTGTAAGAGTGTGTATTTTCCCAAGTATGACTATCATTAACCAAAAATATAGTTTCTACATTACCGTTTATGTGAGAAGATCACAATTTGAATGTAATGGGGAAATAATAATAGTACTGTAGTGTTGTATTATAGTAACTACTGTTGTACTAACTACCTTAAACCAATTGTTATTTAAGGTATAATGTGATATGATTGCACCATACTATCGACTAATAACACGACGATGAAAGACGTCGGAAGAAATGACATTTGACACCCGTAGACTTGCAAGTCCCACTATAGCGAACAGCAAGGTGTAGGATAGTCAATCCAGTACAAATCTATACACAAATTCACGCTCTCCATCCAGGAGACTCTGGCTACAAATCGAGCCATGGCAGTGATGCCATGCCTCGAAATAATGGTTCACATTTATGTTATAGTATTCTTGTATATGTATTGTATGTACTAGTGTAATGTATGTTCTCTCTGTCTAGTATGTAGTATGTTTTCTTTGTTTCTCATCATAGTATGTTCTCTTGTAAAGTGTATTGTATTGTATGTATTGTTTCTCGTTATAGTATTCTTTATCTGTTTCTCGTTATAGTATTCTCTATCTGTTTCTCATTATAGTATGTATTGACTCATGTATGAACTGACTCTTTGTATGTTTCATTGTACTAGTAGTAGTGAGTAGTGTCTTCCTAAACTATACCTATTATAGTTTACTAGTAAAGTTGTTTGTAATAATTGAGTGTATTGAACTGAGATAAAAGATTTTATGTCTATGCATATATACATAATATACAACTAAGGATCAAATGACACTCGGACAAACAACAGGGTACTCTAAGTCCACAACCAAACAAGGAACAGGAAGTAAAGAGAGTTATCAGTCCTAAGTCCTTCAAACCTTACTTATATAACTATATATGCATTTGGCATGGTTTTGACAATATATAAGTTTAAAAGAGTTAAAAGAAAAGGTTTGTCATGTAAGAGCAAGTTTGATAAAGAGTTTAACATGTAAAAGAGTTTGATAAACATTTTGAAGTAGTTTGTTTGATAAAACAGCTAAAAGTATAGCAAATCCATTGTTTGATAGTTATTAATCACATGTGATTGATATAATAACTATTATGTTTCAACTTGTAACACCCCCCCATAAAAGCATTTAAAATCTTTTAAAAGATAGATTAAGGGGTATGAACTCACCTGTAGTGAGTGATACGGAAGTATGTTTGGAAATAGGATGTAGAGTGTCAGGTGAAACCTTGAGCACACAATGATCCTAATAAACATATAATGACATGTATCTGCATTTGATTTGTGTATAAACAACTAATTATAAGGGATAACACCCTAATATACTAAGAAACTCTTAGATTGAAGGGATACAATCACGTATGACTGCATAACTAGGGTGTATGGCCACCCTAAAGAGCTTACGGTCCAAATGGCATGACCATAAGTGTTTACGGTCAAGATGGTTCATGGTCCATGTGGTCACGGTCTAATGACCTTACGGTCATGGAGTTCACAGTCTAAGGACTTCCAACCGTAAACTCATCAAGTCTTGCACAAATGATGGTTTTAAAGGGCTTCATTCAAAGGCATCGGATTCTAGGGACCATGCTTAGCCTTAGGAAGGGTTTAGGGTCTCTAATGCACCTTTCATTAGAGTTTACGGTCTAAGGAGATTCTCTTAGACCGTAAACACCTTGTTCTTTTCTAAAAGTGATGTTTTCAAGGTGTTTAACTAGTGATTCAAGCATATATCAAGCTAAGGGTAGTGTACTTACTTATTAGAAGCTTGTAAGGGTGATTAGGATCCAAGAACACTAGTGTGTGTTCTTGGTGTTCTTGGTGAAATGAAGAACACTTGAAGATCTATCAAAATGAAGAGATTTCATGGAGGAAATCATGCATAACCACTAGATAAAGAGATGTAACAACAAATCAAAGGAAAGAATTCTTACATTTTTGGAAGATCAAGATGAAGATCTTATGATAATTGAGAGAGAATTCGGTTTACTAGTCTTGTAAAGGAGAGAAATGATCATGTAATATACATATATAGGGAGTTTATAGTCACCATGACCGTAAGCTCCAAGCTTCATGACCGTAAACTCCTTTTAAGGAGGTTTACGGTTTGCTAGGTTTGGAACCTTAACTGATAAATCCAAACACTGATTCCTTTGATGCAATAGGCTCAGAATGCTCAAACAGACTCTAAACAGTGCTAAAAGTTAGCAGAAATGATTCTGACTTAGATTGAAGTGAATGGTTTGTACAAGATAGAAATTTTAGGTTGTCACATGTATGGCTAGCATACATTAGTTCTACAGGGTTGGTGGAAGTTTCATGGACGGGTGGGTTGTGTGAGGCCGGGAGGCCAGTTATGAGATGTTTTAGCATTCCTCTAGGAGTGAGGATTAAGCGCTCGCTATGATTATGTATATTGTTAGGGTGTTGTGATGATACTTAAGAAAAATATGGGTAGGTGTGGAAGGTAGTATGGGCTCGTACTACTGAAAGCATAGGACCCATACGCGTAGCAAGGAAGTCATAACCCCTGGGGTTTAGTTGGAAGTTGGTCCCATGATTATGGTATGGATTATTCGAGACGTTTTGAGACCGGATCCGGATCAGGATCGAGAGCTGGCAGCCAGGATAGGCCAGTATTGTCAGAGGATCGTGTAAGGGGGATCATCCGGGAGTAGGTGATTGAGATTGTTTGGGGATAGATTTCGGAGATGATTGGGTATTTTAAGACCTTCATGGTTGAGTATTTTGTCGAGCGCTATGAAGCCTTGCAGAGACAGCTGCCGCAGCAGCTGTAACGACGGCAAGGGGAGGAGCCGGTTGAGCTTTCCAGTATCGGGACTCGTTGCTGGGACATATTAGGATGAGCAGAGGATTGTAGTTACTTGAGATCAGGGAGATGTTATGTACTCGTTGCATTCCGCGGGTTGAGCGGGAGAGGCTGGCACATGAGTTTCTAGATTTGAGGCTCGGGGGTTTGCTCGAGGCCGTAATGTGAGTCCCGGGGACTCCGGAAAGGGGTTATGTTCAGCTGGGGTTTTTGTAGTTGGAAGTGGAATGGTTAATTAATGGATTGGACTGTCGTTTTATAGGGCAAGGGTTGTGCCCTTTCAGTTTTTCGAGCTCGAAGGAGTGGGCGGGCTGTGACCCCAGGATCAGGTTATATTCTAGCTCGGGGTTAGTTGGTTGCAGGGATTGGCGATATTATTTCAGCGTCATTGAGCACAAGTGGGTCTACGTGGCATAAGTATTTTATGATGTCCAATTTGCCTTGGATCTCTTGTATCGGGCGGTAATGGTTGATTGTGCGATCTATTTCACGTTTGAGCGGGTAAGTGAGTCAGGGTACAAACCCTGAATAGAATGATTCTAGAGCCCGAGAGCGGGAAACTTGTTTGGAGCACCTTTGGGAAAAGGGGTATTATGTGGGAGGTCTGCGGATAGGGTCCCACAGAAGGGTTATCCATCAATGTCAGGATTCAGTGGTTTCAGCAACCGTTAGTGATTAACGAACGAAAGCGCTAAGGGAAGTGGTTCGGCGCCAACGTATTAGTTGGAGCATTTATCTTTGGTCTTTAGGACATGAGTGTGGGGTCATTCAAGCAGTAGTGACTATCGGTTTCACTGGGACTCAGGAAGTGTTCATCTGGTTATTAGAAGTGTGTGATCAATTGAGAAAGAGTTGGTTGTCATCGGACCGATCGTTGGGAAGTGAGAAGTGTTGGGAATTCTCCAATTTCCATGTATTGTGAAGACTTAGTCAAATCTAAGTGGGGGAGAATCGTCCCGGGATACAGAAGCAAGAGCGGTGTTGAAAATGGGATAAGTCTCGCATCGTTGTCAAGAAGGAAGACAATCCAAGTGGCTATTTGGTTTGATGATTGTGTGAGTTGGGGGGGTTCGGTAAAACTCCCCAACATGGGTATTATGTCTTCTCGATGGTTGATTACATAATTTGGGGAATCAGGTTGGAGTTATGGTCATGATTTGAGTTCAGTTCGAGTATTCAGTCGAGGGTGTGCTCGACTCCGATGGTTTTTGGATTGATAGATTGAAGGTTTTGTTAGCTTCCAGGGCTCGGCAGCACTTTCAGCACGGGTGTGCGGCTTATTTAGCGTATGTGGTAGATAGGCGGGTCAGGGAATAGATCATGGATTTCCGAGAGGGTAGACAATCGACATGAGGCCTAGGGTTAGGCCGGGGTTTAGAGTCCACAGAATGGATTAGGAGTTTCAAACCCCAAGTGGGTGAGAACTGTCACGCTGAAGACTCTGTACGTGTTTGTGGATCTAGGTGTGTGTATTGAGTATGCTGCTATGATATAGCAATCAGTAGGTCTGTCCCCAAGTATCGAACATGCTGATGGAATATTCTGGAGGCATTGTGTGGGTTTAGTTAATTATATGATCAGGTTCTGAGTGTATATATGTGTTATAGAGTAGCAACTTGTTTTACAACTGGATAGTGAGGAATGAGGTTTCAGTACTGTGACACTTGTTGATGTTGTGAAGGAAATTGATTAGGCCCTTTTGAGCAATGGAGGAGGTGGGAATCTCCAGGATGGAGCATTGGGACAACTGAAGTAACGACAACAGTGTCGATAGGTTATCGGGAGCTTTCCAACCACAGGCTGTGGGCGTAGAGATTGTGTTGATTATGTTTTTTTTGTAGGAGCATGTTCGAGTTTAGATCTTTCTCCTGATCATCTATGGCGACACATTATATGTGGATAGGGTTGAGGCGGTCCTGCTTTATGCAGTAGGCCAAGATACCTGGTACGGGATGACTGAAAGCTGTAGGCATGAAGGCTCAGGAGGAGCGGTAGGGTTGAGGCGGTAGGCCAACAAACCCTGAGAGTTTCAACACAATGGTTGAACTGATTCGACATGTTGGTATTCCAATCTAGGGTATTCCATCCCGAGGATGACCGGACCCTATGATCATTTGGACTTGGCATATTGGTATTTCCACCCGAAGGGTGGTATGTGTTGGATAAGGTGTCTAAGTCCATAACTATTTCTGGTATGTACTTGACCGGTTTGGCATGGTCCATTTGGGTTTCATGGCATCATGCATTTGGATAGACTAACATGAGAGAAATAACACTTAAGGTTTATTAATATATTATAAGTTCTAATATATTAATAGTATTATTTAATTAGTATTGATCAAGAATTAATCAAGTGATCAAAAAAAGACTAATTAAATATATAGGTTGATTGTGTAAATCAACCATACTTGTATAGTGGGCTAATGCTCCATGGATTATCAAGTTAGGCTAAAACCCATAGGATGCTCCATGGTAGTTATATAACCTATGGATCACGAAAATGAAAGGTCATGACAATTAGGGTTTACATGGTGTAACACACTATATAAGGACCCTTATGTTCACCAAAATCAGCACTTAAACAAGTAAGAAGAGGGCTAGCCGATTTCAAGTAGTGTGACATTTCTCTCAAAGTTTATTCCAAGTGCATTTGGTGTTGTGTAAGACATTTGAGGCATCACACTTGGGGTGCTAGGCTCTCAAGGTTTTCAAGGAATCCAAACTACTACAAGGTATGTTTTTTCTAGCTTGCTTTTACATTAAAAGTTCCCCTTGTATGCTAGATAGGATTATGAATCTTGGAAAACAATTTTGCATGTATCTTAGTCAAACATGGATCCAAGGTTTCTAGGGTTGCATGAACACCTTAGGAGTGTTAGAATGCTCAAAACCCTACAATATGGGCTAGATATGAGTACCGTACTGGTTGGTCGGTAGTGGTAGGTATGTTGTTGGTGGTAATTGCTTGTGGGACTGTATTCTATTGAAGTGGTGGATGGCAAGGAACGACATGGTAAATTATCATCGATATTATGTGGTCATATTATTCTGATGGTCTATTAGATGGCATGTTGTGCTTGATCGGGCTGAGGCGGTCCTGATTTATGCAGTGCGCCAAGATACCCGGTGCGGGCCAACGATGAGTCGTAGGGTCAGGGGTTCAGCAGATTATGCCCCATGATTCTATTCGGGTAGGAACTTCAGGTTCCCAGGGTTGTATAGTCCGTTAGTAGTAATGAGAAGAGAGCTAGCAATGGATAGTATGAGTGGTTGGCCAGGGAGTCAGACTGAATCCAGGTTTCCAAATTTCAGGTGTTAGGTGGTAAATGGTTGTGTGCCACATGGGATTGTGGAATAGTCTTCTCTGGAATGAGTGTTCATGTTCATTAGTGGATTGATCATGTGTGATATTTTAGGAGCTGAAGGACGCTTTATCCTGTCAGCACCAAGGATTCCAATCGTAACGAAGCACCGTGAGAGGTTGCGGGGTAGTTGGTCGTAACGGACTTCGAGGGCGAAGTCTAATTTAAGTGGAGGAGAGTTGTAACACCCCATTTTGAAAAGCACTTTGTGGCGGTCTCAGAGGCCCAGGGTATGAGTAATTCAGTCTTTTAGGGTCCCGGGATTTATTCAGAAGGTTTAAGGCTTGGGTTTGTGGTTAGGAGCGTAGGGCTTCTCGCCACGTTTTTTGGATATAAAGTTCGTCGGAAACGGACTTATAATGAAGAAGTTATAGCACTTTAATGGATTTAGCATAAATGGTCCCTAATGGAAATGTTTGGCAAGCAAGTCCCATGCATGTGAGGGAAGCATGCACGTGTCCAACTGGGTATGCCCAGCGTAAGCTGGTGTACGCCCAGCGTAATGGAGTAAATGATCGCAGGTATGGGGAGGAGTACACCCAGCGTATGAGAGGCATGCCCAACGTACTCTCAGAGACCCTAAACCCTAATTTTTGGGGCTAACCACTATATAAAGAACATTATGGCTCAAACCCCAACCTCCTTATCATCCACCCCAACCTCAGAGAAACCCTAAAATGCCTCATTTCTTCATCTATGGGTGATTTTGACTTCAAGAAGCTCATTTTGGGTGGTGTAAGCTTGGAAGAGGAAAATAAGAAGTTGGCAAGGAAGAAATTGGGAAGTTGGAGCTCATAGATTTGGAACAACATCATCATTTGGAACTCTTTGGAGGTATAAAGTTCATAACTTTACCTAAGAATACTTAGATCTATTGTAGTTAGGTTTTGGAGTCATTTTGGTCCCAAGAATGGACCTTTATGATGAAAACTCGTTTTTGAGCTTAGGGTTGCCACCCTCAGAGCTAAAAGGATCCCATAAGTAGTAAAGTCTTCATATTGAATGTCTTAATGGGTTCATGCATGAGATCTAGCCCTCTTCATGGAAGTAATGCATCATTTTTGGAGTTTGGGCTTGTTTGGGCCAAGTAAAGTCACCAAGTCAGTGACTTTATGGATTAAGACGTGGAAAAGGATCAGGATTTGTGATTATAGCTTCTGAAGTGGAGTATTAAGCCATTAATGGGAAAAGGACTTAACAGGGGATTTACGCTGAGCGTACGTGCAGGTACACCCACCGTACGCACCTTCTAGCCTGTACGCTTAGCGTACGTATATGTATGCCCCACATAATCTGTTAGTGTGGACTTTGTGTTATTGGGCCACGATTTGGGCCATGCTTGGGTATTTCGGCTTTGATGGGCCATCAGGAGTCAGTTATTATGGGTTGAGAATATGTTTGAGCTTAGGGTAAGGCCCATTAAGGGGTATTGGGCCCAATGTAGCAAATTGGGCCATTAGTGGGCCACTAATGGGCTTGGGAAGCTATCCTAGTGTTGGGCCTTTTATATTGCAGTTTTGGGCCTGGGAAATGGACCAAATTTGACTAGGGGTAAAATGGTCATTTTACCCTAAGGAGGATTATTGTTTTGAACTAAGTGATATTTCGGTATTGATAGATTTGGGAGTCGAGAGCTTAGTTGTTCGGGATTTTGGTGAGGCAGCGAGTCGGGAGTTCGACTCTTCAGTTCAGATCGACAGTGTGAGGTGAGTTATCCTCACTATATCAACAGGGTCTAAGACACCAAGGCCGGCCATTTGGATTGTTATCATGGTTATAGTATGCTTGTATGTCGTATGATCTATTAGATCGGTATCCTGGTAGATATGGTGTTATGTTATTATGATATGTTAGATCGGTATCCTGGTATATAGGAGGATGCTATGTTAGTGACCTGGTTAGGTCGGTATCCTGGTTATAGGATGTTGCTATGATTGATGATCTGTTAGATCGGTATCCTAGTAGATAGGATGTTATGCTATTATGATATGTTAGATCGGTATCCTGGTATATAGGATGATGCTATGTTAGTGACCTGGTTAGGTCGATATCCTGGTTATAGGATGTTGCTATGATTGATAATATGTTAGATCGGTATCCTGGAAGATAGGATGCTATGCTATTATGATCTGTTAGATTGGTATCCTGGTATATAGGATGACGCTATGTTAGTGACCTGGTTAGGTCGGTATCCTGGTTATAGGATGTTGCTATGATTGATGATCTGTTACATCGGTATAACTGTTATATATATGCTAGTGTATGATAATATGTGCACATGTTTGTTTGAATTGGGGGTTAGGTGGAGGCGGTCATGCTTTGTGCTGAAGGCCGACATACCCAGGGCAGTCCGAATAAACTGAAGGCCCTACAAAGGGATTTAGTCTAGCCGAAGACCCGACGAGCGGTCCAGATAGGTTGTACGCCTTGCGAGGCGGTCCAGACGTGCCGAAGGCTCGGAGAGCGGTCTTGATAGGCTGAAGGCCTACAAGGCGGTCCAGTTAGGCTGAAGGCTCATTATGCATGTTGTTTCGTGTTTTTTATATGATATGGTTATGGTATTGTTGAGGTTGGTATTTTGGGGGTAACTCACTAAGCCTTCAAGCATACAGTTTCAGTTTATTGTTTCAGGATCAGCGGATGACCGCAGGAAGGCGAAGGCGTGAATGTACACTTCCTCGATTGATGATTATGATTTTTGGGAACTCTGATGTTTAAACTATTTTGAAAACAAATTGTAATAGCTGAATGGTTTTATATGATTTAAAAAGTTTTAAATTGGCTCGAATTTTTTTGGATGTTACATTTTTCCTCTACATGAGTACGCCCAACGTACGTACGCTTACGCCTAGTGTACGAGAGGAAACATGCGATCCATTTTAGTTATATACGACCGACGTACTTATCTCGTACGACCAACGTAGGGACCAACTTTGCAAAAAATTTAATGAAACAAGTTCGATATGAAGAATACCTGGAAAACTAGCGTTACAATTATTATCTTATATTTTATATTTTCAACAATCATATTTTTTTTAACGGATAACATAAACTCACTAAATCCTACTCCTAAACTATTTGTTTTGTCCACCACGAGACTTGAACCCTCAACACATTAGAAAATGACATATTTCAACATTTTAACACTGCTAGGTCAAAAATCGTTTGATATATCTATCTTCTATCTATCTCTTATAAAAGACGTCATTCAAATGAATGTGGTTCAAGATAGACCATCTATCTTAACCCATATTCATTTGAAACTCCTAAACTTTCCATCTTATGCCACTTAAATGATTATTCAATTCAAATATTTGGCTTATATAAGAAACATTTGATTATCTTCTCTTTTTATTTTGCTTTATCTTATTTTTTTCATTTTACTTATCGATTGAAAAGAGTGCATTAGAATGAAGAAGTTTCAAGTATGTTTGCTTTTATTCTTTCCATATATTTGTTTCTTATATTTTCTTAAAATCCATTAGAATTTTGTTGTGTACAGGATCAAATCCAAAAGTTTTTGGTATTTAAAGATGATAAAGAATTATCTAAAAGTTATACATTTAGAGCTAAAAGAAAAGTTTAGTCAATTTTTTGTTTTATGTGTTGAAAATGTGTGTGTCAAAGAAACAAGAAGATAAAAACAACATAAAAATTAAATTTTAGGTGAAGGTTGTACATTTAGAGCTAAAAAAAAATGTTGAGAATTTTGATGTTTTTGAAGTTTTCTTAAAAGAGAATTGTGTTTAGATGAGTTCTTCACATCCATAAAATAAGTATATGAAGAAACTATGAATATTAATGTGTTTGAAGAATGTTTTTCAATAGAAAGGTATGTGGTTTTTATGGATGTAATTATTATCCTTTTGTCACCATCATGACTTTCATTTTAATGACATGATTCTTTTAATTCTTATATTTTCAAGGGGTATACTTTGAAAATTTTCCACATCATAGCATTGAACTTCCAATTTTTTTTATTACAAAATGGTTTTTGGAAGAATATATATTTCGATGATTGTGCTATTGTAATATAATAAACATAAATTTGATTAATTTTATTAATCGTATATTGTTGTTGAAATTTATTGACTACTAACTGTAAACATATGACAATTATTATTTTTAAAATTGTAGGTCCTTAAGTTTGTATATACTGCATCTTTCAAACATCTATTTGTAATTTAATACATATAAATGTGATTAATTTCATTAGGTAATTATGAAATTGTTGTTTTATATATATATATATATATATATATATATATATATATATATATATATATATATATATATATATATATATATATATATATATATATATAACTGTGTGTTATGTAATTGATTAATATGTTTGCATTGTGGAGCAAAACAACATACACTCTCATATAAATAAATAGACACAAAATAATAGGTGCATATAATTTAGTTTTTAATAATTGGTTTGAAGGCTTTTGGAATAATATTTGGTGTAGACATTAAATTATTATATTATTCATTTAATTACTAAACATAATTTAAGTATATATTTAATTAATTCTCATAAGTATCAAATAAATATCATGAGTGAAAAACCTCTTTAGTTGAAATGGTTTAATTCTAAATAACCTTTAATTGGGAGTTAAAAAGCTGAAAATATTAAAATTGAACTTGAATGCAATTAACAAATTTTTATTACATCAATACGAGTAAAGATATAAATTTTAACTATTGAATAAAAATGTATGTTTATTCTATAGATGTTATTATTATTTTTTTGCCACTTATATCGAGACCATTATTTTAATCGCACAATTATTTTAAATTTAATTTTTTTAAAGAGTTATATTTTGAAAAATTTCATATCATAGTGTTTAACTTTTAAATTTTGAACTCCAAAAAGGTTTTTGGAAGAATCTATACTTGATTATTAAAACTATCATTAAAGGTGATTTAAGTTATAAAAATGATTTTTTTTACTTAATATTTATCAAACACGTTCCGAGCCATTTACAAATGCTTTAGAATAAGTTTTCTAGTTAACTAAAATAATAGTTAAAAAAATATTCAATCAAATAAATAATTTTTGAATTAATCAATCGTATCACTAAATCAAGAATTGTATTTTACTTTAACTTTATTTATGTGTAAACCCAATATAGAATTCATTACAAAATTTAATTAGAATATACATTTATCTTATCATT